>NC_137772.1:67855890-69055890 GCF_963455305.1 Plecotus auritus | reverse complement strand
GAGCCAGCAGTCCTGGATTGTGAGAGGGATGTCTGACTGCCCGATCCTTCCGGGATCAGGCCTAAACGGGCAGTCAGACATCCCTCTAGGGGTCCCAGATTGGAGAGGGTGCAGGCTGGGCTGAGGGACACCCCCCCCCCATGCACGAATTTTGTGCACCGGGCCTCTAATTTTGAAATAAAAGAGTATGTCTTGTTAAGGAGTAAAACTAGCTATTGTGTTTTATGGTCTCATAATCCTGTCTGCTTGTAGTGAGGATTTGTATATGAGACATTCAAATATTAAAATGTTCCATAAATTTGAGAACAATGTTCATCAGAATACAGGCACGTAGGAGGACAAGTCTATTCATGTTGGTCATTAAAAGGCAAATCTCTGAAGTGTGTGCCACATACACATATCCTAATGCCACTCAAGGGTTAGAGAAAATAAATAATCAGCTTAACAATGAAAGATGCTTACTATATGGAATCTGCATTTTAATTACCAACTTGCTCTCGAGAGATGAATAAATGTTATTTCAAAAAAATCACTTTATGCTACTTGATAAAAATATTCTTTTGAAACAAATTATTTCTTCATTTTTATCATATTATTTGTACTCATTTTCTTACTTTTCCAAATTCATACATATTTAAATTCAGTTGTTAAATATTCATATTTTAACTGATATTTTAATCTACTATTTCCATTTATTTATTTTTTGTCTTTATTTTTGAAAATATTACAGATGTCCTGTTTTACCTCCTCCCCCTTGTCCCCTTCTAGCCTGCATGCACCCTACCCCCAACCCAAGCCTTCACCACACTATTGTCTGTGTACATGGGTTATGCATATATGTATACAACTTCTTTGGTTCATCTCTTCCCACCCACCTACCCCCACCCCCACCAGCCCCGCCACTTTCCCTCTGAGAGTCAATTGATCTACCATTTCCACCTGGAAACTTTACTGCTACAATTTTACTTCTAAGACCTGGCAAAGATAATATGACAATATAGTAAACAATTTGTGAATGGGCTATCGAGGCTTCCAGGTGGTGACATTTTCTAGACTTGCCCACCCCCATTTCTCATTGTAATACCTTGAAAGTCTACAAAACCAGCCTAGTTAACAACAATACAGGAACTTAAAATATTATTATATCAGCTCAATACTAGAAGGGAATACCATTGTGGAATAAATAAATAAATGTGAGAAATAATCAATGCCCAGTCTAAGTTAATGAAACAAACAAAAAAATTATTAACATAAAGGAGATAAGAAATGTCTTCTAAGCCATTCCCCACCTATCTTGCTGCCCTTATGACTTTGTACCTACCCTTTTATCATAAACTTTTGTTCTTTCCACTGTCCAAAAAACCTGACAGCTGTTCTCCTGAACTGGAATACAAATTTCTCAGTCTCAGAGTAATAACTTCAACTCAGAACTTCATCAGGACCTAGAATTCAACAGATTCTGTTTTAGAAAGTAAAGTCTGTTTGTTTTTTAGTCTGTTCTTGAACTGTTCTGATTGCTCTATATTATGTAGGTGTAAAGATGAGTTTAAAATTGGATAAAATTGTTTATTTTTGTTTCATTAAATTTTAATAATGGTCTAAGGCAGAGTTCCTCAAACTACAGCCCATGGGCCACATGCAGCCCGCCGAGGACATTTATCCGGCCCGCCAGGTGCCGCTGCCTGTCCTGCTTAGCAGCCGACTCGTCCCGGGCCCGCAGTGTGCATAGGAATTTGTTCATAGTTTTTTTTTTTTTAAACTATAGTCCAGCCCTCCAACGGTCTGAGGGACAGTGAACTGGCCCTCTGTTTAAAAAGATTGAGGACCCCTGATCTAAGGAGAAACCAAGATGGCGTCACAGGTAAATACCTGAACTTGCTGCCTCGCACAACCACTTCAAAACTACAACTAAAAGACAAAACGGACATTACTCAGAACCACAGGAAGGCTGGCTAAGTGGAAATTCTACAACTAGAAGAGAAGACAAAAGCACACTGAGACTTAGAGGAGCTGCGGAAGTAAAGTGCAGAGGCACGCGTGGAAAGGGCTGGCAACTGAGTATGCGGCTATCTTTTTCAATCTGCAGCAAGACACAAGCTCCTGACTGCACTGAACTCTAGTTCCAGGCAAGACTCTGGGGATCCAGACTCATACTGGGAGAAACTGGACTGTCTGGCAGCAGGCGGAACTCTAGGGCAGCTTTCTCTCAGAGGTCCTTGCAGCCATTACCGAGGGACACTGAGACCCGGGGCCTCTTAGGGCAGGGCTGACGGGAAGCCATTGCTGTTTGCTCCGCCCTGAGACTCCACCCCACCCCAGCTGTGCGCAGAGGCTTTTCCATATGAATGGCCTGGTTCTTTGAAATCTAAACTTACCTAACAAACTGCAGCTAAGTCAGAGAAACCCAGAACATCCAAAAGAAGGCCCAAGGCCCCACAGCAGCTTGCATTGCTTCACACTGGGCCTCATCTGGGCACCTCCAAAACCCAAACAAAGAAGAGGAATCTTAAGATCTCTCTGTAGCTCCTGCTGGGTGGCCTCAGACAGAGGCTAAATTAGCACCTCCTTGGAGATCCAAGAGCCAGTGTACCCAGGGGTTAGAGTAGGACCATCCAGATTACAACTCCTCAGATCCATAAGGGACACGCTCAGGGGGCAGACTCAGTGAGCACCAAAGACCCACTGAAGCAAGTCTTGCCTCATAAGGGTGTCTCCAGCACAGAAGTTCTTCCACCATGACACAGCTGATCCTCACAGCCAATTGGCCTGGAGGTCAATTCCTCCCAGTGATACCAACAACAATCAAGGCTTAACTATAACAAGACTGTGCACACAGCCCACAAAGGGGTGCACCAAGAGTGTCCACCTCAGGTAACTGGGGAGGCTGAGCCACTGGGCCCTATAGGACACCTAGCACACAAAGCTACTCTATCAACACAGGGAAGCAGCCAAAATGCAGAGACAAAGAAACAGGTCACAAATGAAAGAAATGGAGGAAAACAAACTACTGGATATAGAGTTCAAAACCACGGTTATAAGGTTTTTCAAGAATTTTCTAGGAAAGGCCGATAAATTTAGCAATACTCTTGAGGATATGAAAAAGGACCAACTAGAAAATAAGCATACATTGACTAAAATAAAGAATAATATACAGAGATCCAACAGCAGACTAGAGGATCACAAGAATCAAGTCAAAGATTTGAAATACAAAGAAGCAAAAAACACCCAACCGGAAAAGCAAAAAGCAAAAAGAATCCAAAAATATGAAGATAGTGTAAGGAGCCTCTGGGACAACTTCAAGCGTACCAACATCCGAATTATGGGGGTGCCAGAAGAAGAGAGAGAGCAAGATACTGAAAACCTATTTGAAGAAATAATGACAGAAAACTTCCCCCACCTGGTGAAAGAAATAGACTTATAAGTCCAGGAAGTGTAGAGAACCCCAAACAAAAGGAATCCAAAGAGGACCACACCAAGACACATCATAATGAAAATGCCAAGAACAAAGACAAAGAGAAAATATTAAAAGCAGCAAGAGAAAAACAGTTAGTTAACTACAAGGGAGTACCCATACGACTGTCAGCTGATTTCTCAACAGAAACTATGCAGGCCAGACGGGAGTGGCAAGAAATATTCAAAGTGATGAATAGTAAGAACCTACAACCAAGATTACTCTACCCAGCAAAGCTATCATTCAGAATTGAAGGTCAGATAAAGAGCTTCATAGTTAAGAAAAAGCTAAAGGAGTTCAACACCACCAAACCAGTATTATATGAAATGCTGAAAGGTATTCTTTAAGAAGGGGAAGAAGAAGAAAAGGTAAAGATAAAAATTATGAACAACAAATACATGTCTATCAACAAGTGAATCTAAAAATCAAGTGAATAAAAAATCTGATGAACAGAATAATCTGGTGAATGTAATAGAATCAGGGGCATAGAAAGGGAGTGGACTGACAATTCTTGGGGGGAAAGGGGTGTTGGGGGTGTGGAAAAAGACTGGACAAAAATCATACACCTATGGATGTGGACAGTGTGGGGGAGGGTAAGGGCATGGGGTGGGGAGGGAACTGGGTGGAGGGGAGCTATGGGGGAAAAAAGAGGAACAACTTTAATAATCTGAACAATAAAGATTTAACAAAATACAAAAATATAAAAAATAAAAATAAAATAAGTGTTGATGTAGAAGAAAATAGTTATTTTAAATTTCCCATGCTCCAGTTTTCAGTTGTAGCTGAAAAAAAGAAACACTGATTATTTTGGTTAATTGTGGTAATTAATATAAATTGTTAATTATACTAAGTGTATTAATTTCAGAAAAAAATCTAAAAATAATAAATTTACATATTTCATGTCTGTTTATTAAAACTGCCATTATAGATTATTCAGATGGAAATTTTAATATAAAATGTACATGGTTTTGTTTAGTATACTAAGTTAATTATATTTTAAAGTTTTATTTTGAAAGCTTTACATTATTACAATTTGTATAGCTATGTATCTGACTGAGTCTGCCTAAACCTACACATAAAGTCATAATAATAAATTCTTCATGGAAAATTGTTACATGAATAATGTACTAAGGAATTAGATTAGACTCTGTGGTCTTTTTTCTCTGTAAAATTACTAGGTTATTTTATTCTCAGATTTGTAGAGCATTCTTTTGTCACCAAATTATTGGTAACTCTTAATTTTTTCTAATATACTTTTAAAAAATTTAAAAATATTTCTTGCATTATAAAGGGTAAATTTTCTAATAACCATTGTTTTCACATGCTGTTTATTTTTATTGTAATCTGTAATTATTTATGTCTCCAGACACTTCTGAATTATATTTTATTTTCTCTAATACCTATACTTTATTTTGACTTTCCCACATTCCAAATAATAAAACTGTAATGGTATTTTATGCCAGATTTATCTTTGGTTTTCTTAAAATGGTCATTAAGTAACACAAAGATTTACTTTATCATTACATTAAAATAAAAGACATTATAAATAATTATCTAAATTAAGTGCAAAAGTGTTGTAAAAATGTTTACCTACCAAACTTGTCATAAAGAACAAAAAAGAATTTATTTTTCTAGATTAATGATTAGTATAGTATAATATCCTAATGTAAACATCTTTCAACAATTTGCATACTTTTAATGTACCCACATACTCATGTATGAGTACAAAGAATATTATAGTATCTGTCTAATAAATGTTATTTTTCCAACATTTGAAATTAAGACATCATAGAAACAAAGGCCAAATCAAGGACATGACACTTAGGTCTTTAAAAACAAAACAAAAAAAAAAGCACTGATATGAATAAAGGGATCCTAATTCATCTTTTCAGTTAAATAAAATGGTCCAAGTCAAATAATTAAGTTCATCCCAATGAAAGGCTGATAAATTCAGAGTATCTCTACTAAGTTGAGAAAGATAGAGCTGCAAATGAATTATATATGGCTATTTGCATATGATGGACTAAAATAAACACCAATGCGTTTTAAAAGGCTCTTTCATTAAAAATGCCTTTGCTTTGGGTTAAAATAGACTTTGAGTCAATGAGATGTAAAATGACCCTAGAGACCTCAAACATCTTGGCAGCAAGCAGGCAGAAGCAGCAACACAGCTGCCAAGGTAGGTCTATTCCCCAGCTCCCCTTTCACATGGTCAGAGAGGAGAATGGAAAAGATTTAGATGTGGAGCCAAAAACCGTGAAGAATAAAGGACAGAATACCTAACCTCAGGGAGCAGAACCAAGGACCAATCAAAAACTATATTCTAACCGAAGAATACAACGACCTTGCAAAATTTGTCCTCCTGGCTGGATGTCAAAATTTTTATGGGCCAGACACTCTCTATGTGTTTCCTATTATGCACCTTTTTTAATGTAATAATGTTTGTAGTCATCCTGTCTCTCTTCTTCATTGTCGAGTGTTGCATGTGTGTGTATGAATCAGATGATCTGTTTTTGTTTTAGTTCATGATTTTCTGAATCAAGAGATACCAGTTTCAGAAATTAGTGTGATCCAGACTTAATTTTAGACCAAACCTTAATTTTAAGCTTGGTACTGTGATTGGGTAAGAACGTGGTGGGGTGTTTTGAAATGGGCTAAGTATATTTTGTTTGCAGGAGGAAGGTAAATATTTGAGACCAGCAGACTATGGTGGATTTTAAAATTTGCTTATAATTTTCATTTCCTTCCTTTTCTTGCCATGCTTCTCTTACTCGCCACACTGTGCTGGGACATCTGGCCTGCTTAGAATGTAAGCTTAAGTGAACCTGAGGGTTCTAAGCAGAAGCTGTGAGAGACATCCTGTGTATATATGTGTGAGCCACTCCTTCCCTGCTCCTTCTCTTCACGGTAAGTTCAGTGGCTACCGGTAACTTTTTAGTGTGTGAGTGTATACATATTCCTAAAGGAAACACAATGTTCCTGGAATAAGGATCCATTATTTATACTTAACAGCAATAACTACTACGGCTCTTCACACTCAATTCCTCTCTGTTCTGGGGCAATGTGATAAGAGCCAGGCTAGCATGTATACATGGGTTTCTTGAACCACAGGTGTGAAATACTAAAATTATGAATATAGCAGTTTACACAGTAGTAAGACAGCTGTCCCCTCTCCCCTTCTGATAGAGGGAGACAAACCTTGGCTCCCTAGACATTTATAATCCTTTGGAATATAAACAACTGGCCTCATGACTCTGGCCAGAAATTACGGAGATTTCTCTTCCTGTTTTTATATCTCCCTCTCTCTCCCTATATATCACATCTAGGATGGTGTGGGATGAGGAATTTGGTCAGATATTGAGAGTGATAAGATATTGAGAGTGGGAAATTTTGGCTGAAACAACTTAACAGGATTCTTGCTGAAACTGGGCAATGTGAAGACTGACAAGGAAATCCGAAAGTCAAGGCCTAGTGTGGAAGAATATTCAGAGGAGACAGACTAAAGTTTGGTCAAAGAGAGACTTTATCAATTGCAGAGATAGTTCCATGAATAGAGTCTCTTTCCTCTAGTATTGATTTAGGAAAATTTAGTGCTTGAAGCAGATTGCATCAAAAGTTATGTCAAAATATCTAATTTCACTGAGTGAACAAACATTTAACTGAGTCCAAAATTAGGCTATAACCAAGCTTTAGATAGAAATGTTAATAAAAGGTAAGCATTTTTCATTTTACTGTCAAAAACAGTCTTTTTAATTCTTAAAAATTTTTAATATTCTTGCTTAAGACCTTAAAACAAAGACTGCTGTTTAGGAAGTAAAAAATAACTGATGAGGGAAAGGTAAGAGTTCTCTGTATATTTTCTGCTTGACAGTCCCCTCCCACATGATGAATCCATTTCATTTTTTCCTACAGAAAGATCTGCTGTCTCTTGAGATAATATTTCCTGGGAAAGATCAGTCAGGAAGAGGACACCTTGAAGTCTCCTGGCCTTATAGTGTGAGTGGGTGGATGATGAAAATACTTAATTTAAGCTTTAAAATAAGAAAAAAAAAACAAATTAGAAAAGATTGTTCTGATCAAAATAGGAGTAAAAGGGAGGGGATTAGTTAATCTCCCATCCACCTATAATGAGAAACATTAGGAACAAAAACTACAAAAACCTGGAGAGTATTATGCTAAGTGAAATAAGCCAGTCAGAGAAAGATAAAAATCACATGATCTCACTCATATGTGGAATGTAATGAATAAAATAAACTGATGAACAAAATAGATCTAGAGACCTAGAAGCATGAACAGACTGTTGAACCTCAGAGGGAAGGCAGGGGAAGGTGGGTGGGTGGGAAGTGATCAACCAAAGAACTTGTATGCATATATACACTGAGTGGCCAGATTATTATGATCTCTGGCCACATAATAATCTGGCCACTCATTGTATATCCTATATAATAAAAGGCTAATATGAAAATTGTCCCCTTGACCAAGAGTTTGACCAGCAGGCAGGCCAGCCAACTGCCCATGTCCCCTCCCCCTGGCCAGGCTGGCTGGACCCCACCCATGCACGGATTCATGCACCGGGGCCTCTAATATATATATATACACACACACACACACACACACACACACACACACACACACTGAGTGGCCAGATTATTATGCATTCAGAGATCATAATAATCTGGCCACTCAGCGTATATAACCCATGTTCACTGACAATAGGGTGGTGAAGGTCTTGGGTCGGGGGTTCAGGTGGGCCAGAAGAGTTCAATGGGGAGAAAAAAAGGGACATATGTAATACTTTCAACAATAAAGATTTGAAAAATAACAATAATAATCTCAATTGTTCACAGTCACAATTTATGAGTTCAAATGATCACTTACTGCTATTGCGCTAAAAATTATGTACCTATTCTAAACAATTCTGTATTTCTAAAAATGGGGGTGATAATTATTTTTTATGATTTTTTTGAAATTATATGAGACTATCCATTTGAAAATGTCTTGCATAAGGTGCCAAATAAGTATTTGCTTTTATATTTTATTGGCCAATTATCACTTTCAACATTTTCTAATGTGTTTCCTCAGCCAATGGTAATTTAGTTCAAATTGTGCCTTATTACCTAAAGTCATGTAGTTTTGTATCAACTGGAAGAACAGTATGTAATGGAGTGATGTTCCATGGAGTGACCAGATTTCTAGGCCCAATGTTAGCATTTTCCTTGTATATTTTTGAGTCATTCAGTCAAATTATCCAAAGTTTAGTTTCCTTAAACCATAGGATATTGAAGTGCCAGGAAACAATCTCACAAAATAATGAGCACTAATATGGGTACAGTATAAACAAAGTAGGAAAATAATAACCTAAATAACCAAAAATTGCAAAACTTTAAAATCGAGAGAAAAGTTGATATAATAACAATTTAGAAAAGCGGATGGGAAAAAAAATAAACACTGTTATTTGTAAAATACAATATAAAATTTTCAGTTAATTCTGAATACAATATATTCCAAACTCAGATAAAAATCCTAATGGGTTCTGGTTAAGGTGGCAGCCTGAGTAAATGCCATCCTGGAATCCTCTGACAACTACATCAAAACTGCAACTAAATTAAAGAACAACCCTCCCTGAGAACAGCCTGAAGACTAGCTAAACAGAAGTCCTCTATAATTAAGGGTATTCAGAAGAAGTAACATCAATACTGATAGGAAGGTTGGAGATGCAGAAGGTGCAGGCACCACACTCAAAGTGCTGCTGCTAAGAAATGGTGTGTGTGTGGGGCAGGGTGGGTATCCAGGCTGAGGAGGTCCGCTCTCTATGAGTGAAGAGTCTCAGACTCACTTGAGCTCCTCAGCTCAGGGTCCAAGTGCCAGAAAGAGAATCCCCATAATTCCTGGCTGTGAAAACGGTGAAAGAGAGGGCTGCTTGCTAATGTCCCAGGTTCCCCTTCAGGGGCAGGTACTCGGATTTCTTCACTGACAGACTCATTTGCTTTGAGCTCTAGCATTGGGATAGGAGCTTGAAAGCACCAGGGATATACAGGTAGGAACTGCACTGTCTAACTTCAGAGCAAGGGTGAAGGGGAAGTTTACTCCCAGACAGAAGTGAGACAGAAGCCACTGTTTTTTCATTGTCCCTCTCCCTACCCAGCTTTCATACCTTCAATAATTCATTTAAATGTAAATGGTTTAAATGCTCCAATCAAAAGGTTAGTTTCCACTGATATACAGATAAAGAAAAACTGTTATATGTGTCCATATTACCCTGCCATAAAAAAAAAAAGAACAAAATTGTGACATTTGCGACATCACTAGGAAGTAACCGAATACATGCAGGTCCAAAAGGTATTTAACATTTGGAATACAGAAGTAATATTAAGTTAATTTCCTATTTTCATAGCACCTAGTCTGAGAGCTGGCTCCAGTCTATAGTCTACATTGTGCCACATGGTTAAAAATTCAATAAGAACTCCACAGTGTTTCTTCTCTGAAGAACGAGAGCTATAGGAAGTCACTCAAGGCTATATAAAAATCTGTCCAAATCCAAAACCTGAGTGACCTCTGAGCAGTCTACTGATGGATCCAAGAACTGAACTAAGATTTGGCAGTCAGTCTTACCAGTAAATCTGATCGCCTGCTAAAACAAAAAAGGAGAGAGAGGGTGGAGGGTGTGGGGGAGAAGGAGAAATAAAGGAAGGAAAGGTTCTGTGAAAGTCTACTAACAGAATTCGGAGTCTCCAAATATAATCTCACAATGTCCAGGATATAATTCAAAATTACTCAACATCTGAAGAAAAAGAAAAATGTGACAGATTCTCAAGAAAAAAGACAATCTATAAAAACTAATCTTGTAATTACCTCATGTTGGATTTTATAGCTATTATCCTTATACTTAAGGAAAAAGGAAAATAAGATATAGTAAAAGAAAAGATAATAAATACCAGCAGAGAAATAGAAACTCTTGAAATAGAGAAATCTGGGGGAGCAGGGTTGGAGGGCTGGGTGAAAAGAGTGAAGGGATTAAGAAAAAAAAAAAAAAAACAGCCCTAATTGGTTTGGCTCAGTGGATAGAGCATTGGCCTGCGGACTCAAGGGTCCAAGGTTCGATTCTGGTCAAGGGCATGTACCTTGGTTGCGGGCACATACCCAGTAGGGAGTGTGCAGGAGGCAGCTGACCTATGTTTCTCTCTCATCGATGTTTCTAATTCTCTATCCCTCTCCCTTTCTCTCTGTAAAAAAATTAATAAAATATATTTTAAAAAAAGAAAAGAAACACCCTCATAGACACAGACAACAGTATGGCAATAACCAGAGGGAAGAGGGTAGGGGAAGGAAAAAGAAGGTAAAGGGGAATAAATGGTGATGGAAAGAGATCAACTTTAGGTGGTGAACACAAAATACAATATATACATGATATATTATAGAATTTTACACTTAAAACCTATATAATTTTATTAATCAGTGTCACCCCAATAAATTTAATAAAATAAAAAATATTTTTAAAATGTAAATCTAGAAGGAAAACTCCAATTTCTGTTATAGTACAGCAGAATAAAGATGGGAGTAAAGGGAAAAACTAATAAACGTAGTTATATTAATAAAGTAATGAAAAATGTAAGGAGCCTCAGGAACTTATGAAAACTATCAAAGGTATATATGTATATAGACAGCTGAGAGGGATGTTGAGGGAAATACTTTTTTTAAATATAGGTGAGAACTTTGCAACATATTAGAGACATAAATTAGCAGATTTTTGAAGGTTAGTGAATCCTAGATGAATAATACAAAGAAAACCACTCTTAGGCTCATCATGCTCAAACTGTTGAAAAACAAAGATTAAAAGAAAATGTTGAAATGAGCCAGAGAAAACCCAATTACATGCAAGACAATAATACACATACCCAACTATTGTTGACAATTTCAGAAATGTGAAGGACATAAGACAGTGGAACAACTTAAGGGACTGAAAGGAAAAAAGAAAAACACTCTGCCAATCCAGTATTTTTATTCAGGAAAAAAATATTTTAGAATGACTATAAAATAAAAAAAAATTCAAGTAAAATAAGGCAAAGAAAATTTACCTCTCGCTATCAGACTTTCAGCAGAGAAATGACTGAAAGACGTTCTCCAAACTGTGGTGTCATTCAGGTGAGTTATTTCAATGGCTCTTTGTCCAGCATTTATCACATTATATTAAAGGTATGACCACTCTCTTTCTCACTGGTATTTAAAGCTACCTGAAAGAAACAACTATTTTAAATATAATTCTGTGTTTCCCAGCATGTTTCACACTTTCTGGTACATAGCTTGCATTTAATAAATGCTTATTAAATTTTTGACATTTCAGTCTCTAATATTTTAACACAAACTCTCTCATTTTGTTATTACAGTAATTAATCCAGATCTGTATTACTTCCCATATTTTAGAGATTAATAAATCAAGACCCATAAAAAGTGTCATACACAAACTCACTCCATATAAATGCATAAAATGCTTGAATCTGAATTAGTCTAGTGATTGTTTCAATCTCCCTGTGATAAAGAGGTGAGAAAATACATATTTTGGATGCATTTCTTGTTCTAAAAATCAGTGCACAGCTAAAGCATTAATTATGACTATTTGAACTAACAGATTTAGATTTTCAATAATTTTAAATGAAATTTAATTTAATAATTAATGGCTTTGCATAATATATTTTACTGAAGTAACTACCATAATTTTATAGTAGTGATTATGCATCATGGCTAAAAAAATTTTGACTACTTTCAATTTGGTCTGCTTCCCCAAAATATATAAAAAATGACCCTCACCATTTTGTACCCTCATGCTTTTCTTTATGTTGTTTTCATTCAATAGTTAAATATATAATAAATGCAATTAAATTGCTTTTAATAATACTTTTCTTCATATATTAATCCAGATTTATTATTAATAGGGAAGAAAATATTATTTTTTTATATTTGCGGTCTCATTTTAAAATTAAATATCTTAGTTTAAAGAGGTTCTAGGTAACATGCACAGTTCACCATAATGATTAGTTTGGTGTCACTATGTTTTTGTCTATTTAGTGGAATTATGGCTGTAGTTATCCTTTCACTCAAAATCTGGTTCAAGTAGGTAATATGAAAAAAAGTAGAGGCCCAGTGCACGAATTCGTGTGCGGGTGGGGTCTGGCCAGGTCCATCCCGATCAGGTCAAGCCGGCCAGGGGGAGGGGCCATGGGTGGTTGGCCAGCTGGCCCCGCCCCCTGGTCAAACTCCTGGTCAAACTCCTAGTTGAGGGGACAGTTTGCATATTAGCCTTTTATTATATAGGATAAGAAAACTAAAAGAATTGACCGGTAAAACTTCTTTATTTAGAGCATGGATTACCAGCCTTTATCATCATTTAATACCCTATCACACAGGTTAAAACCCAGTTGTTAATAATTAATGGGGATCCAAGAAGTCTCTAATATTTCCTGTGCTAATTGCTAGCTGGGAGCCATTTTTCTCATGTCACCTGACATTCTTCAATATCCATTTGCATATTCCAGAAGACTATCCTCACTTAATGGGATGCTTGCCATCTATTTTGAAGCTAAATTTCATGATCACAAAACAATCCCAAATCAAGAAATTTCTATACATGAAAGCAGAATAGTTTTACTTTCAATGACCTGAGTGACAGTTTATAATTATATTGTCTAATCCTATTTAATCTGAAGTGAAACGTCAATGTGTCTTTCTCTGCAGTGAATGTGTTTGCTCATCAAGAAAGGAGAAATGCACTGGTGGTAACCTCAAGAGATAAATGACTTTGCTGTCATCTGGGTTGCCTTGCTTATCAACTAAAAAACTAGACAGATAATAATGTATTAAAGATGAACCCCCAGGCAGAAGTTTAGTCTGATTGTTCATTCTCTCTGATATCTTTTTAAAGGATTTGTAAAATGTTTTTAAAGAGAAGAAAACTGAAGCCTTTTAGGCAAACCATAAAAAAAACTATACAAACTTAGTATATCAAATAATGCTTTTATATCAGTTGGCATATTGTAGACAGCAGTAATGTCCTTAGAAAATATGTGAAAGTATTGTAATGGTTATATTTCCACCTGGATCCCACTACACATGTGTGAGAAAGTGTAAATAAAGTCAATTTGTATCTTTCCTCTGAACCCTTCAAAGTCATGCAGTTAGTATTTTTATGCAGGGGCAATAAAGTATTTTATGTATGAAATAATGTATAGTAATAATAGTTAAATATCAACTGTGACATTCTGCATTACTATTTCTGGAAAAAATTGACAGCACATAGCTACTATAAATATATGGTTTTAAAATAAACTGCATGCTGGTTGCCAGATCTATGTGATTTTAGCATGCATATCCTGAACTAATCAATGTGCCTTTGACTCATACACAATATATATTATGTATTTTACAACTTCATAACAGAAAAAGTATGCACATTTGCATCTTTTATATAATGAACAGAAAATATTTTGAAGAATTATAGCAGTGTATCTAGCAGTTAAAAGTGAGAAGTCGCTTTTTTTTCATATTTCATATCAGTTTACTTTGACAGCTGTGGTAACAGAGTCAAAGGTTTGATCACAGCTGTCTGGGTTGCATCCTCATCAAATCCACAGTTTCTACTTCCCAGTGGATTTAGTGTCATTTCAATCAGAAAAGTGCCCCTAGACAGATGCAGTCATAAGTTGGTGATATCATTTTCAGCTTTTTCTTCTGCCAGGATGAGCCTGAAAAAGCTGGAAAGAACATAGAAATCAGAATAAAATGTGAGTCATTAGATCAGCTAACTAGTGCATAACTTATGATGTGGCTGAAAGGAGAAATTTCCTGGAAATAAGTAGATGTAATTAGGAAACAGCAGGACTTTTAATACTAGAAGCCTTTCATGGGCTATACATGAGAGAAGATATAAATAAAAGATAATTTAACATTTTGATCTATTTAATATGCTATAGCCAATATACACAGATTTCAAATCTAAAATGGATTCAATTGTCTATGTATTATTAAAGGAAATAATCATAAATCTACTATTTCCATAGAAGCTTGTCATCTTAAATTGGCATTACATTCTTAGTAGATGGTACGTGGTATGTCAGGTAGCAAGAGATTCTCAGGAGTGCTGGGTACCAATGATGCAAAGGAATGGATGAGATAGCCTCTGGTTTTGTTTATGACATGAAGCATAAAATTGCATAAAAGGTTATTGATTCCTTACTCTTTGCAAATTTTATGACAGTCTTGTAAAAGTCACCACCCCACCCCCACCACCCCGAACACACACACCTAGTGTTTCTCAAGCTCAGCACTATTGGCATCCTGCTCTGTGCAGGGTAATGCTTTGTTATGCGTGGTTGCATTACGCGATGTAAGCAGCATCTGGTAGGTCACTGGCCTCTGGCTGGAAATCAGCAGCGCACCTCCCCTTCAGTGTGACAACCAAAAAATAAATCCAGATATTACCAAATGTCCTCTGGGAGGCAATATCATCCCTGACTGAGAACCATTGACATGGCTATACTCCTCATATATACACCTACTTATATACACAATGGTATACTTACTTCCATACACCCCCCAATACCCACAAACACATGTCTACACCACCACGTTCATATTCACACAAACACACACACACACGTGAGAACACCTATACTCACATCCCCACACATACACCCCCTACTCATATATATACATTATATTCCACATTTATACAGCCTCACTCATAAACACATATCTGCATGCACATAATATACATTAAAAAGTTGTGCATTAGTATATTTATAGTTACTAAGAAATACTGTCTCATGCTTCGAATAATTTATTGCCATAAACACAGGTTTCACTTTTTGTTTTCTCTTGTGATTTGGGTATGCAGTTTCTTAAACAACAAGAGTAGCTTCAATACATATTTGTTGAAAAATTATGGACTATTTTTCCTGATGTTGACATAAGCTAGAGCTTATTTTTTATATCTCCTAGTCTTTTATTACTGAAGGCACACATAGGGCATTTTAGAGTTTTATTTTCACCATGACTTGGATGCTATTCTTCTATTTGTCTTTAAATGAATACAGTACTAGGATGTTGATTGAACCAATATGTACAAAGATGATGCTTCAAAAGACATTACTATCAATTTAAATTTGAACAGAGGTGAATAATACATGGTGTCCTTATTGAAATAAATTGCATATATGTTCAGCATTTATTTTGTTATGACTATAAAAGATTCAAAAACTTGTATTGTTAAGGACACATTATTGAAATTGAATTGCTGGTATGATAGAATTTTAAAAGGGTATATTTTCTTTTCCTCAGGCTTAGAAATTTATTGAACAACTTTTTACTCCAACAAAGACATTCTCTTCATTTTTATTCTGTGGAGATTTGTCAACTTTGGAACTCAGAAAAGTTGACAATTTTTTTTTTTTTTTTTACAAATTTTTAAGACATTTGATTTTTATGAAAAAAATCTAAGTTAATTTTATGATTTAAAATCACTTTTTCAATTCATTAGACATTGACTGTTGCTTTGGTAAAAATACCATGCAATCTCGATATTTATGTCCTGGGGAGCTTACAATTTACATTGCATTGAGAGAACATGTGGCACTATAAGATATAAGGCATATGCTGAGTATATACAAATGTAATTTGCTACAAAATAACAATGATTAAGTTAATAAATTATATAGAATAACATTTTTGGAATAATATTATGGTTTACAAAAATATTCTGTGGAAGATATTAAATGTATTATGAATTGGTTGAAGATGTCATACAGGAGAAAAAGATTATGAAGGCCTGTTCTTCCCTGTCTTTATTTTGAACTTGAGATTTTTACCCTCTAATTATGCTAATATTGTAACTTTGAATATACATTTTTCAAATAAGATTGTTCTTTATATTATAACTTCTTTATCACATTAATACTTCACCAATTTAAATGTTGGAATGCAGACTAATCAATCACTTGGGTGAGAATTTTGACAAAGGAATTAAATCTATTTATGTAGACATTCAATACTCTCAGTCATTAAATAATTAAATCACTACGCACTTCCTTTGGAGGATATGCATTTATATTACTTCTGAAGCTTGTATTTTATTGTGTCTATGTCTCATATTTCTAATCATTACATTTATATTTCCCTCATGCATGAATATGTACCATACTGGCATATTACTGAATAGGATTTTTATAATTATTTTAGTTGCTAATTTTATACATGTTTGATAATGACTTTCTAACAGCAAATTTAAAGGCTATACACTAAAAAAATAACTATGACTATTTTTTCATGTGATCATCTATTTGCTTATTTTGCATAATGGCCATCAAAATATAAAATAAATGTATTTTATTCTCATTCTTTTTAATATATTGTTTATTACTGTGTTAATTTGTGCTTATTAAAATGTTGTAAATAATATAAATATTTAGAGAAGTAAAATAAAAATCTCCTTTAAAAGAAAAAACACACACGTAGAGGGTAAATAATAACTTTCATTTGCATTCAAATGCCCTTTGGTATATCTAAGTACTTTCTTAATGATCTTTAGAGATATTTAAAGCTAATAAGTCAGAAACTAGTTAAGTTTGAAACATTTTTCTAAATTATGCCTAATATTTCATCATAGGCTAAATAATGGCCCCTGATATGTCCAGCTACTAACATCCAGAATTCCAGAATGTTTCCTTGTATGACAAAAAGGAAGTTGCAGATGTGATTGAGTTAAGAATCTTGAGATGGACAATTATCCTGGATGATCTAGGTGGTCCAGTTGTAATCACAAGGATTTTTATAAATAAAAGCCAATTTGAAGACAGAAGCAGAGAGGAATTTGAAGATGCTGTGCTATTGGTTTTGAAGATGCAGGAAGAGGGCATAAGCTAAGGAACACAAGGAATACAGCTCTAGAAGCTGGAAAAGCAAGAAAATAAATTGTCTCCTATTTCTTTTAAAGGAGCATGGCCTTGCTGACACCTTGGCTCTAACTTGGGATAACTCATTTGGACTTCTTCCAAAACTGCAATATAATGAGTGTGTATTGTCTTAAGAAACTATGTGCTAATTTCCTACAGTGGCAACAGAAAATGAATACACACTATTTCACATTACTTAAAATCAAATACATAGAATTTATTTCTTTTGAATGCTTTCTTAAAAAGTAAGCCTAAACAACACTTCCTATAATGTGGATTTTTATAATAGGCAACTTTACTTGCTTCATTTTACAGTTTTGCCGTCTTATATAATAAAGAGGTAATATGCAAATTAGCCCTCACAAGATGGCTGCCTACAACCAGGCTAGCAGGGGGGTTAGTGAGGGAAGACCAAGTGACTGAACAGCAGGCTGCATGGGGCGACCAGGCTGGCAGGGGGTCTGTGAGGGGTGACCAGGCCGTCAGGTGGGTAGTTGGGGGCAACCATGCCAGCAAGAGGGGGCAGTTAGGGGTGATCAGGCTGGCTGGGGGGGCAGTAAGAGGTGACTAGGCCGGCAAGGGAGGGCAGTTAGGAATGAACAGGCCAGCAGAAGGGGGCAGTTGAGGGTAAACAGGCCAGCAGGGGGAGCAGTAAGAGGTGACCAGGCTGTCAGGGGGGAAAGTTAGGAGTGGCCAGGCTGGCAGGGAGGGGGCATTTGGGGGCAACATGGCTTGCAGCGGGGGGCAGTGAGGGGCAACTAGGCCAGTGGGGAGGGGCAGTTAGGGGTGACCAAGCAGGCAGGCAGGTGAGCGATTAGGAGCCAGCGGTCCAGGATTGTGAGAGGGATGTCTGACTACTGGTTTAGGCCGGGATCTGGCATAAACCAGCAGTCAATCATCCCCCAAGGGGTCCCGAGTTGGAGAGAGTGCAGGCTGGGCTGAGGGAACCACCCCCCCCCACCCCATGGATGAATTTTGTGCACCAGGCCTCTAGTTATAGATAAAATGGTTGCGTTTCTTTTAATAATTTAAGAAGAACAAAAGTAAACATTTTAATTGAACAGAATTTTCCTTTATACACTTTTGTGTGTTTTTTTAATGAGGCTATTGCCACTTAGTGATATTCTCTCTCTCAGGTCCACACTTTCATCTGAGACATGTCTGTATCCAGAGCTTGTGGCATGGGTTTTCACTAGCCTGTCAATTTGAAATACTGCACTCTACTTCCATGGCCATCACCTTTTAAAACTGAATGAGTTTCCAGTTTTATTAGCCTCAGTTCTTTCTTGGGTCACATGAATCCATTGAACTCTAGACAGTTGATGAATATATATGAAAAAGTACTACAATTTTCAGTTTACAAAAAAATTGAGGTTATAAATTATGGATTATTTTATAGGGGAAATAAGTTTAATTTAATAGGACAATGGGAGCTTTCGATTTGTTACATATATGCATATCTTTCATTTAATATGCATATGTATGCATATATTTATAGGCACACACTTTTTTTTCTTCCTTTATAAAATTTTTGGGTATACATATGTGTTCAATGGCCTCTTATTTTCTGAAAATAATGCAAAATCATTTTTACTTTATATATCCTCCAAATAATATTCTGTGGTTGTAGATAAATTTCTCAACAGTTTTCTAGATGATTTCCTATTAATAATTATTTATCTCTGAAATAATATATACTAACAATTTTTAAAGCTAACTAATCTATTACCCATAATTTTTAAACATTGTATGATTGTATGTCAATTTTTCATTTGTTTTAGTTGGTCAATTTCAGTTAAAAACCTTCAGGCACAAACTGAAATATTATTCTTCTCTTAAGCCCAACTTCTAAGATGAGGATTAAAGTTATTATAATAATGTACCACACTCTAATTTAATGTTAAATAAGATATATGCAGAATCAACTAATAAAAGAAAATTTTAAATTCCAGCCTTTCTTGATTTCCATTACATTGTATCAGGAATACAAAAATATGTGTCTGGCTGAAACCAGTTTGGCTCAGTGGATAGAGCGTCGGCCTGCGGACTGAAGGGTCTCGGGTTCGATTCCGGTCAAGGGCATGTACCTTGGTTGGGGGCACATCCCCAGTGGGAGGTGTGCAGGAGGCAGCTGATCTCTCATCGATGTTTCTAGCTCTCTATCCCTCTCCCTTCCTCTCTGTAAAATACCAATAAAATATATTAAAAAAATATATGTGTCTGCATGTGTGTGTTTGTGTATAAAATGGAATAATAGATTTAAATTAATTGTAAATGTGGCCACTAATTGATGGCCTAACTACTAGCTATTGGTGACACTAAATACTACGTACTGATAGTAAAGGACTTAAAATAGTCACTAATCACTTACAATTTTTTTTTCTTGTGCTGAACAGTATTAGGAATACATACTTTCCTAAAGTCAGACCAGACATGGTGGCAGGGGGAGAGGGTGTGTTATAGGTGCTGGCCCCATATAGTTGAAAACCTACGTATACATTTTCACTCCCCCAAAACAGTTCTCCCTAGAAATCTGCAGGGGATTGGTTCCAGGATCCCAGGTGAGTATCCATATTCTCTGGTGCTTAAGCTCCTTATATAATATTACATAGATCAATGCATACCATCTACTCTCCACATCCATAGACTTTCAACCACAGATGGAAAATAGTAAAGGTATTTATTAAAGAAAATCTGCAACAACAACAAAAAATGGACCTATGCAACTCAGCTTTATGTTGTTGAAGGTTCAACTACTTAATTCTCTGAACTTGTTTCTATAGAAATAAAATGGACATATTAACAGAACCTAACTCATAAGTTTGTTGCAAAAATTGAGTTATTATATGTGATGCATCTAGAACAATGACCAGTAATTAATAAGAAAAAAACCTTACCACTATTTTCTATTACTATGAAAGGCAGGCATCAATAAAGCTTCAATGACCTTATGTGTTTACATGTATTATTTGAATATAGAGTCTGAATACTAAATGTTTAATTCACTACATGATTTAGATGTCAAAAGTAAAATCAATTTGTTATATTACATTTTAATGCTCATCTAAAGCAACTCTTTACTTATATAAGATATTTTAAAATCTCTTCTAGGGGATTATTTTTTTATTTTTTATCCCTGAGAAGAAACCAGGAGGAAACATCTAGTAATAGAAGCTGAAAATTTAAAGATATTTTAAAATGAATTATATTTGAAGGATCTTAAATGTTTAAAGTATGTCATCAATATGCAACTCAATATATTAGAATATTGTTTTAAATATATCTCCATATTATACAGTGCCAGGCTTACAAAATTATCCAGAAAAACAGAAAGTACTTATATCAGTGGTCAAATACATCAGAGATTCCCTTTACAGATTATGTCTATAAAGATGATAACATATTTATTGTCTTTAGAATTGACACATTGTTGTTTCCAGTTTTATTAGGATACTAGTGGCCTAGTACACAAAATTCATGCACTGGGGTGGGAGGGATGGGTTCTTCAGCCAAGCCTGCACCCTCTCCAATCGGGGACTGTTGGGGGATGTCCAACTGCCAGTTTCAGTCCAATGGTATCAGGCCTAAACTGGCAGTTGGACATCCCTCCTACAATCTGGGACTGTTGGCTCCTAACCGCTCACCTGCCTGACTGCCTGATTGCCCCTAACTACCCTCCCCTGCTGGCCTGATCTCGCCCATAACTGCTCACCCCTGCTAGCCTGATCACCCCTAACTGCCTCGGCCTGATTGCCCCCAACTGCCCTCCCTTGCTGGCCTGATTACCCCTAACTGTCTCTGCCTAAGCCGCCACCACCATGGCTTTGTCAAGAAGGAAGTTGACATCTGGAAGATGGCCAGTTAACCTGGTCTAATTAGCATATTACCCTTTTATTAGTATAGACTAAAGGCCTGGTGCACGAAATTCGTGCATGGGGGGAGGGATGTCCCTCAGCCCAGCCTGCACCCTCTCCAATCTGGGACCCCTCGAGGAATGTCCGGCTGCCCATTTAGGCCCGATCCCACTGGGCCTCACAATCCAGGACTGCTGGGTCCCAACTGCTCGCCTGCTTGCCTTCCTGATTGCCCCTAACCACTTCTGCCTGCCAGCCTAATCACCCCCTAACCACTCCCCTGCAAGCCTGATTGATGCCTAACTGCTCCCCTGCCAGCCTGTTTTCCCCTAACTTCCCTCCCCTACAGGTCTGGTCACCCATAACTGACTTCCCCTGCAGGTCTGGTAACCCCTAACTGCCCTCCACTGCAGGCCTGGGTCCCTCCCAACAGCCCTACCCTGCTGGCCTGATCACCCACAACTGCCCTCCCTTGAAGGCCTGGTCCCTTCCAACTGCCCTCCCTTGCTGGCCATCTTGTGGTGGCCATCTTGTGTCCACATGGGGGCAGGATCTTTGACCACATGGGGGCAGCCATCTTGTGTGTTGGAGTGATGGTCAATCTGCATATAACTCTTTTATTAGATAGGAAAGAGGCCTGGTGCACGGGTGGGGGCCAGCTGGTTTGCCCTGAAGGATGTCCAGGATCAGGGTGGGGGTTCCCTTGGGGCATGGGGCGGCCTGGGCGAGGGGCCTGTGGTGGTTTGCAGGCCAGCCATGCCCCCCAGCAACCCAAGTGGAGGCCCTGGTATCTGGGGTTTATTTATCTTCTACAATTGAAACTTTGTAGCCTGGAGCAGAGCCAAGCCTTCTGCTTGCTCCGTGGTGGCAGCCATTTCTACTGGAATTCATGTATCTTCTATAATTGAAACCTTGTAGCCTTAAGTGGAGGCCTGGGCTGGCCAGGGTGTGTGGAAAGCTTGGCTTCCTCCATCACCGCTGGCAACCCTAGCCTCCTGCTCTTTCCAGCTCCATGGCTGCCGCCATTTCTGTTTGGGTTTATGTATCTTCTGTCATTGAAACTTTGTAGCATTGAGTGGAGGCCTAGGCCGGCAAGGGCAGGCGGAAAGCTTGGCTTCCTCCATTGCTGGGGAAACCCAAGCCTCCCTCCTGCTCTCTGTGGCCGTAGCCATCTTGGTTGGGTTTATTTGCATATTCGCTCCTGATTGGAAGGTGGGCGTGGCTTGTGGGCATGGCCTGTGGGTGTAGCAGAGTGATGGTTAATTTGCATATTACTCTTTTATTAGATAGGATACACACACACACAAACACACACACAGACACACCCACACACACACACACACACACACACACACACACATATATATATATATATATATATATATATATATATATATATATATACTAGAGGCCCGGTGCACAAAATTTGTGCACTGGGGGGGCATCCCTCAGCCAAGCCTGCCCTCTCTCAAAGACTTGGAGCCCTCAGGAGATGTCCTACTGATGGGGAGTGGGCCTAAGCCGCAGTCTGGCCTTCCTCTGCAGGAGGTGACTGGGCTAATCAGGAGAAGGTGCAAGCCCCATCACCCTGCTGCTGCTGCCACTATCGCAGCCAAGGTGTTTTCATCAACACAGACTCCAGTCCCTGCATTATGAAAAAATGACAACTTTCTTTAGGCATTTTCAAGATGTGTCTTTCATAGGATATGAGATTTCTTTTTTTTCTTTCTTTTTTATCCTCACCGGAGGATATGTTTCCATTGATTTTTAGAGAGCTTGGAAGAGAGAGGGAAAGACAGAGAGAAACATCAATGTGAGAGAGACATTTCGATTGGTTGCCTCCTGCATGAGCCCTGACCTGGGCCCTGGCCAGGTACATGCCCTTGATCAGAAGTGAACCTGGACCCTGTGGTTGGGAGGCTGAGGCTCTATCCACTGAGCCAAACTGGCTAGGGCAGGATATGACATTTCTTAGCCCCTCCAGCAGCAGATTTTTGTTATTTCCTCCAGGAATGTGGTGGAAAAACCCTAGATCACCTTCTGGGAATCTTATTACCCAAGTTACCAAGAACACTGTGAGAGGCAGCTTACAGGCAGCTTAGCCAATGAGCCTTCAGAAAAGGTGTTTCCCCTGCAGCTCATGCACAGAGGACCCCCTGCATTGTGTCCATAGGGCTTCTGTCCAGTGGGCTGCGGGCATGCCCCAAGCCACACTGCGGGGGCCGCTGGGGACACGCCCCCAGCCCAGCGGCCCCGCATTCTGTCTGCTGGGCTTCTGTCCCCTTGGCTTGGGGCGTGTCCCAAGCTGTGTAGCTGCAGCTCAGAGCACGCCCCCAGCCCAGCACCTGCTTTTTGTCAGCTGAGCTTCTGTCCACTGGGCCAGGGGCGTGCCCTAAGCCTCACGGCGGTGGCTCTGAGCTCACCCCCGGCCCAGTGGCCCCACGTTCTGTCTGCTGGGCTTCTGTCCCCTTGGCTTGGGGCGTATCCCAAGCTGCGCAGCGCCATTTTGGAGCTCGCCCCTGGCCCAGCTCCCGCTTTGTGTCAGCTGGGCTTCTGTCCACTGGGCCGGGGGCATGCCCTGAGCTGCGCGGCAGCTCGGGGCATGCCCCCATCCCAGTGGCCCAGTGTTCTGTCGGCAGCCCTTCCTCCCTCTGCAGCCTGGGCGTGGGATGCTAATGTCATCACCAGGGCGACGACACCAGTATCCCGCCCTGGCACTATGGGTGCCGCCATTTTTGTCATGGAGTGATGGTTAATTTGCATATTACTCTTTTATTAGATAGGATGTGTATATATATATTTGACATATAAAATTGTATTAGTTTAAGGTATACAACATAGGATTTGATATATGTATATATTGTAAAGTGATTACTATAGTAAGTTTAGTTAACATCCAACATCTCTCATAGTTTTATATGTGTTTTTTTCTTTTTTATTGTTTTTTATATATTTTTCTTGATGAAAATTTTTAAGATCCACTCTCTTAGCAACTTTCAGATATACAATATAGTATTGTTCACTAGAGTCATTATACTGTACATTTTATGCCCAGAACTTATCTAAAACTTGTACCTTTTAATCACCTTCACCCATTTTGCCCAACTCTTGCCTCTGGCAACCACCAATCTGTTTTCTGTATATATGAATTTGAATTTGTAGGGATTTTTGTTATGTTTTATTTTCTCTGTTTTGTTTTTAAGATTTCATATGAAAGTGAAGTTATAATTGGTCTTTCTCTATTTTATTTTACTTAGCATAATGCCCTCAAAGTCCATCCATATTGCACAAAAGGCAGGATTTTCTCCCTTTTTATGGATGAATAATATTCTATTGTAAATATATATACCATATTTTGTTTATTCATTCACTTGTCAATGGACACTGGTTGTTTCCATGTCTTAGTTATTGTAAATAATGCTGAAATAAACATGTGGATATATATAGCTATTCCAGATAGTGATTTATTTTTTGGGGGGTGAATCATATGGTGGTTCTATATTCTGAGAAAGCTTCATATTGTTTTCTATAGTGACTGCACTATTATATTCCCACCAACAGTGCATGAGGGTTTACTTTCCTTCATATTCTCACCAACATTCTCTCTTATCTTTTCAATGACAGCCATTCTCATAATATTTTCCAACTTTTAAAAATCAACTCTATTCATTCAGTAAAGTAACACAGGGGAAAAAAAGCTGGGAGTCATTATTCACTTTGAACTTGCTCTTATGTTTCACATCCTGTCCATCAACAAAACCTGTGGATTTTAAAATGTACCCAGAAGCAGTAAAATTTGCTCTACCTAGCTTCAACTCTGTGTCTTAAGTCTGAGTAAATGTCTATACCACATGACTTTCCTCATGAAGTTTAAATGGAGAATGGATACCAAACTCACTCCTTACTCATCCCCCCCCCCCCCGCCCCATTTTCTCTTTCTCTATCCCCTCCCAGTCCTGGCTGTGAATGAATGTTTAGAATGGTAGCAGTAAAAGTTGTGATTAAAATAAACCATCAAACTGATGTTTTGAATTTTGTTCACTCCCCTCTGGATGGGAAAATGAAGAGAAGTTATCATGACAATGGGACAGCAATCCCTACTCCCCAGCTGACAGGCAGTATGTCTGTGGCTAATGAGGAGCTCTCTACAGAAGTAGTTGAAAGCAAGAAGCAACAGAGGTGGGAGCAAATGAACCTGTAGTTTCTGAGTGCTGGCAGAAACCCCCAGAGGAAGCAGTGCTATTTCTGAAGCAAGAACCCAAAAGAAGATAAAAACCTCCCTGAGTATTCCTCACAGGCTAGATAGACTCACCTGCCTTCCTGGTTGTTTTGCACTCCTCTTAAGAGGAGGGACAGACTTCGTTGTCTGTGGTACTGTAGAAGAAAACACACACAGGCATAAGCATGCAGAAGCATGAGCACACACACACACACACACACAAATTGAACGCATACAGAAATTCAACTCATATGGCTTACAAATCAAAAGTGATTCATCGGTGCCAAATTGATGTACTACTGTTGATGTGAAAATGTATAATTGACACTCAGGTGTTGTTTTTTTTTAGTTTTTACTTGTTTGTTTTTATACACGTATGCTTTAAGTGCTCATAAAGTGTCAAAGGAGAATCTCCATTTAAGGACTGCTGCAGGTCTCCACTGCACCCCAGGGAGAGGTGATTCTGTCCCCCGCCCACCTGCCCATATGCTCCAACAGAAACTACTTAGAATTCCCAGAGATGAAGGAAAATCTCAGCCCCGAATAAGGAAGTAAAGGCAGCAGAAATGATGAAAGATGCACTATCGCAATACAGCTGCCTCTCATGGCCAGCTGAAAGGCTAACTAGAGCAGGAGACAGAGTGGAATACTAGTACCGTCAACTGATTCACTGTTGGCACATGTAGCTCCAGCTGTTCCGAACAATGTGACTACAACCATATCTATTCCTGCGATGGATGACACATGATATGCTGTTGTAAACATGAGCACATTTTTCTATTTCCCTGGTACTTAAGGACTAAGACTACAGCACATTTATTTGAACAGGCCCCCAATATACATCCGCAGTGCTCCCACCGGGATATCTAATCTTCCCTGCCTTTCACCACTGCCAGGGTTCGTGACATGGCACAGAAGTCTTTTCCCTCTGAGTCCACAGCTTTTAAAACCTAGATCAGGTCCAATTGGTTGCCAAGTCCACAGCCTCAGTCTGAGATCAGAACGCAGTGTTATCACAACTCCAACAAAAGGGCTACCTGAGAAACCCTGACGAAAGTCAGGACCAAGTACAGATTTTTGGGAATATGTTACAATTCTTCTATTATGTCATTGGACATCCACTACCAAAAAAAGAAGAAAGAAAAGCATCATTAAAAAATCTTTGACTATTGAAGACAGTGTGTGCCTCACTTAGGAGTTTTACTTGGTCTTTTCTATTTTCTACATGGAAATCTGCATTTTTTATTTGGGGCCTGGATCAACAGACTGTGAAGGAACCTGACCTTCACACTGTGACTCTTTTGACCTTTGGGGCCTCACGTTCTTGGTGTTCTCTTTGACTGATGCTGCTGATTGGAGCCTCTGGCAAAAGTAGGCCACTCCCTCCCAGAGGCATGCCTTGGGGTTTGTACACATTGCTTCCCCAACAGGGCTACCAGGCAAAGAAATGCCTTTTACAAAGCAGCTGTTGGCCTGCTACTGGTCTCGCTGAAACTGAACATCTGACCCATGAAGACCTTGTGACTCACCTGATATTACATTTTTTGAGATGTGCCAACTCTGACTTAAAGATAAGATTTGAAAGATCCAGCAAACTTCTCTTGTCAGATGAAAATTCAAGAGTATACATGACCTGTCCTGCTGACATCTTAATTTTGCAGGATGGCGTGGCAGCTATCCCTTCGCAGGGAACCTTATGTAGCATTCCACCACCTGAAGCAAAGGCTTTGGCTTTCTGTGGGCCTTTGCTGGCAGATTTCCCTAAATCCCTGGCCCTGATTCACTTTCTGTTTGGCTAAGTTAAAAATTGGGAGTGGCTATTGTGATTCTATTATTGTTCAATCTCAGTGTCAACTATGTAAAACTAAAATGAAATATGGTCATTCTGATCACTAGTCAGAAGTAAAGGACCTTTTCATAGGTCTTAATAAATTTTCTTATATTTTTACCCATTCTTAACTTATTGACAATGGCCTAGCTGACTGTTCTGCCACTTAAAGAATTATAGACTGGCAGATTAAAGGCACCACAGTAGAGGCCACAAACTGTTAAAAACATTGAGTCTACAGGTTGTATAGTCATATAAAGAACCATCCTCTGGGTAAGGGCTCATCATCTGATGAGAACAAATAGAATCAAGCTGAGACTTTGTATACTCTTGGGGAAAATTCACTTCAATCATATTTTTCTTGATACAATCATTCCTTGAAATCAGAAGACTGATGTCTGTCTCCTTGTTGTCAGTGGAAGCATCTCTCAGCTCCTAGATGCCACCTGTATTTCTTGATTCATGCCCCCCTCCAACTTCAAGCCAACAAGGACATGTAAAATCCTTTTCAGACTTAGAATTTCCAGCTTCCTTTTCTGCACCATCCAGGGAAATCTCTGCTTTTAAAGGCATCATGCGATTAGCTTGGACTTACTGGGATAATATTTCTATTTCAAATTGAATTTGGCCACACAACATAACATAACCTTGAGAGTAAAACCCATCCAGTTACAGTGCCAGGAATTAGGCAGAAGGGGGAGAGTAAAACCCATCCAGTTACAGTGCCAGGAATTAGAATTTTGCCTAGCACAGCTATTACTAATCTAGTTCAATCAGTTTATTCTTGAAACACCATTATGGCCCCTGAGATTAATTTGTGTTATGTATTCATCTTTATTGACCATTAACAGACTGACACTAAAGGTTATTTTGCTGCAAATACTAGAAAACATTTTACTAGTAATCAAGATATTTGATGGTTATTCCATAATGCCTACCTTCCGTAGGCATCTGTTATTTTTCACTTGATATGAACTTTTCAAAAACTAACTTGAATTCACAGAACTAGAAAGTAAAATAGTGGTTGCCAGGAACTGGGTGGAGGGAGTAATGGGACATTATTGTTTAATGGGTACAGTTTTAGTCTAAGATGATGAAAATGTTCTGGTCATGAATATTGGTGATAGTTTCATAAAATGTGAATGCACTTAATTCCAGGGAATTGAATTATACACTTAAAATTGATAAAATGATAAATTGTATGTTATATATATTTTATAGCAATAAAATAATCAACTCAAAAATATTCTTACTCTGCTTCTCCCACTTCTTCCCAGACTATAACTGGGTAAGGCAGTTCAATTAATAAATGTGGCCATCCCACAAAGAAATCATCTCCTCTTGGCCACCCCCTGGGAAATGGGTCGTATGGGAAAAATGGCAGGTTGAATGAAATAGAATAAATCATGATCAATTGGTTGAGTACAGAAATCGGAAAGAACATACTTTGAATTTTAGGATTAAATATAAGAAAATATACATATGTTCATATGCAAATATTCCACTCAATAATTATAATTTACCTAGGTTTATTGTGATCCTCAAAATAAATAAGTAAATTTTTTAATCCTGGAATATTATCAATTAGAGAATATTTGGAAAAAGTGGTTTTTGAATCATTCATTACATAATTGCAAGCAAATCATGAGTTTTAGTTGCAAATATGAATGTATCATAGCAAGTATTAATCATAAGGAAATTTATATTTTTCTTTCTGAATGCACATTTAGAATAAATATATTGTTTTTAAATAACTCACATGCAAAGAGTCTAATAACTTAGGTTCTTACAGATTACTAGAGGCCCGGCGCATGAAATTCGTGCGTGGATACAGTCCCTAGGCCTGGCCTGTGATCAGGGCCATCTTCCCCCACTACCCACAGCTGGCCCGGCCCCCCACTGCCACCCACCCCCAGTTCCCCATTCGTCATTGTGTGATCAGAGCCTGATGGCTGGGGGAAGGGACCAAAAGGTTGGCCATTCCCACCCGATGCACCCGCCCTTGCCAAGGGTTGCCTTCTGTGTGTGGGGTGAGTGGCTGGGCAGGGGCCTTGGCCTGGTGCCTGCCACCCACATGCCCTGCCACCCACCCTCGGTTCCCCGTTCGCCATCGGGCAATTAGACCCTGCCAGCTGGGGAAAGGGACCGAGAGGTGGTCAGTGCGCCTCATAGTGACTGGTCGAGCAGTCGTTCTGCTGTTAGTGTCAATTTGCATATTACCCTTTTATTATATAGGATAGAGGCCCAGTGCATGGGTGGAGGCCAGCTGGTCTGCCCTGATGGGGGCCCCGGATCAGGGTGGGGGTTGCCTCTGGGGGTTGGGGCCAGCCTGGGCGAGGGGCCACAGTGGTTTTCAGGCTGGCCACTCTCCCAATAGGGGTGCGGGTCCCCGCTGGGGGGCAGGGCCAACCTGGGAGAGGGGCTGCAGTGGTTTGCAGGCTGACCATGCCCCTGATCAGGGTGGGGGTTCCTGCTGGGGGCGGAGCCAGCCGGGGACAGGGGCTGCAATCTTTCTGGTCTCTGGTCGTTCTGGTTGTTCCAGTATTTTGGTCACTGGGCTTTTATTATATAGGATTTTTTATTTCCAATGAGGTACTTGGACAGGTGATTTATGTATCTTTTAGAATATTAGCTTTATGTATACCTTAATCATATATACTTAAAATTAGTTTTCTAGCCCTGGCCAGTGTTGCAAAGTGGTTAGAGTATTTAATTCTAAAGAGAAAAACACAGGATATTTCCTCAGTGGTTCAGTGCATTAATAGGACATGGCTTTTCAGGGGATAGATGATTGGTATGAAAAACATATGTTTTATTGAATTTATTGGGGTAACATTGGTTAATATAATTATATCGGTTTCAGGTATACAGTTCTATAACACATCATCTGTATAGTGTATTGTGTGTTCACTACCCCCAAATAATCTCTAAATGCAATGCACCAATTAAGAACCCTGTCTTCCAGTCTAAAATAATACTTTGATGTTATTTCTTTGCTTGATCTTTTACAACCCACCATCAAAAATGTGCTTAGCCCTCAAAACAATCTCAATAATACCATTTTGCACTCTTCAACATTGTTCCACAAGTAATATGGCCTTTTAGTCAATAGCAAAACTTCTTACCTCCTTGAACCCTTTCATTCTTATACTGTGTGTTAGGGAGAATAGTGCTCCTTTCCCAAAGATGTCTATGCCCTTATTTCTGGAACTTGTGAATAATCATCGTAGGGCAAAAGGGATCTTCTGAGAATTTGAGATAGAAAGGTTATCCTACATTATCCAGGTGGGTTCAATGTAATCTCAAGGTTCTCAAAGATAAAATAGGGAGGCAGGAAAACCAGAGTGTGTGGCAGAGAAGATGTGATAACTGAACCAGAGGAAGGAATGTTTCAGTTGCTGGAAGGGGGGCAACAGCCAAGAAATATGGTCAACCTGGAGAAGCCAGAAAAGGCAGAGTATTGAATTCCTTCCTAGAGTCTCTAGAAGAAACACAGCCATGTGGACACCTTAATCTTCCACCCCATTTCAGACTTCTGACATCCAGAACTACAATACATTTACACTTTTTAAAAATATATGTTTTTATTGATTTTAGAGAGAGGAAGGGAGAAGAAGAGAGAGATAGAAACATCGATGGGAGAGAAACATCAATCAGCTGCCTCCTGAATGCCCCCCACCGGGGATGGAGCCCACAACCCTGTTATGTGCCCTGACCTGTGCAGTGACCTCCCGGTGCATGGGCCGACACTCAACCATTAAGCTACACCAGCTGGGCCATTTACATTGTTTTTAGCCACTAAGGTTGTGGTAATTTGTTACAGCAGAATTAGGAAACTAATACACACTGCGTACAAACATTTAAATATGTATTAATTCATTTAAAACAGCAATAGATATTATCCATTAATAGAAATAAGATATTTTAATGAAAAGTGTCTATATTTCCATAAAATAGTTAGAAGACTGGCCTTGTCTTTTGTTTTGGAAAACCTTCCAATATCAGGCTTAGTAGAAGACAGATGAATTTTCATATCTGCTTACATTCACTCCATTATGATATGTAATTTGGGTTGGAATGCATAAAGAAAAAATCAATTTTATATATAATTTGGAAATGGGAACATCCCAGGTAGTAGAGGCAAACATAGAGTGAAAGATATTTATTGCAAGAGATGTTTTTAAAAGATGAAGAGGGAAGGGAGCAATATTATTCAGGGAAAGCTTTCTAACTGGAATACTGGTCTGACAATCAAACAAGGAAGAAGGAGAAAGGGAACAAAGAAATATCTGGGAGGAAGATCTCAGCTGTCAGCCTTTAAAGAATCTTGGCTATCAAGATATGGAAGCAACCCAAGTGCCCACCAATAGAAAGTGGATAAAACAGTGGATAATATATACAATAGAATATTACTTCACCATAAAAAGAATGAAATCTTACCATTTACTTCAGCATGGATGGACCTAGAGGCCATTATGTTAGGTGAGATAAGTCAGTCAGAGAAGACAATACTATATGATTTCATTTATATGTGGAATCTAAATAACAAAAAACAAAATGTTGAAACAGACTCATAGATACAGAGAGAACAGACTGATGGTTGTCAGGTGGGAGGGGGTTTGGGGAATGGTGAAAAGGGAAAGGTATTAAGTACAAATAGTTGGTTACAAAATAGTCACAAGGATGTAACAGATAACATAAGTCAATAATATTGCCAATAATATAGTCAATAATATTGTAATGACTATGTATGATGTCAGGTGGGTACTGGATATATCAAGGAAGCACTTTGTAAAGTATATGATTGTCTAGCCACTATGCTGTACACCTGAAACTAATACAAAATAACATTGAATGTAAACCATAATTGAAAATATATTTTAAAAAATCTTGGCTAAACCCAATAGCAAAACACTAAAGATGGACAATTAGTGGAGTTCCACCTCAGACAGAATGGCCAGCTCCAGAACCCACACTGGTAATCACCACTGGCAGGGAGCAGCTGGCAGAGAGCAAGGCCCACGCCTGTTTGCCACAGTGGAGCTCGCTGTTACCACATCTGAAGGCTCCTCAAATTCCCACACTCTTCACTGCAGGTGTTCTTCTTGAAGATAGATCTGAGTGATGCATCTCTATGACCTTCCCACTTTTCTCAGATGACTGAGGATACTGTTCTCTGATACTCTGCTAAAACTCAACGAGCGGTAGTTTCTTAAAGTTAATTTGTAATGTGGTATATGAAACCCTACATTTTTTCTTATACTCTGCTCCATTAAAATCCATTGGTCTATCTTGTACTTGGAATGGAAGTTTTACTCATGCATGATTTTGTAACATCAGGCATTTGGTCATTTGGAAAATATTGGTTCACTGAATTATGCATATCTGACCAAGGTTGACACATTTTACTATAAAATATATATAAAGAAGGTCATAAATATTAATATCACCATCAATCTCATCAGAAAACTCTTAAGTATTGAAAGGCTGCCAAAGTCACAATGCTGAATATAAGCTTTCTAAAGTTCTACTTTTATAGAAAGACAATGAACTGATGGCATCTAGCTATACAGATTAACTATGAAGATCATGATAAAAAATGATTGTCACTAACATCAAATCGTTTAATTTTTTTCTCTCCTTAAAGTGAAAGGTTTACTTCATTTCTTTTTGAAAAACTGTGTGCCAGATGTCCAGGTTTGAATAATCATAGCTTGTCTCAATTGTTTTTTTTAAGAAAAAATGATGTTTTCTGCAAAAAAACAAAGAAAGAAAAAAACAAGTGAGATTGCAACTCAAACAATAGTACAAGCATGCTTCCTAGAAAAAGTCATGGTACTGACATGTATATGACAAACTGTAATATGCAGACTTCTGATTGTGGCACACAGAATATTAAAACAATGGCATTTGGGTCAATGTTTAATAAAATTAATGACTTTTACTGATGCTTTATAAGAACTATCTTACATAAAAGGTTTGTTTTAGTTTTTTGTTTGTTTGATTGATTGATTTTTTTTTTACCTTGACGATAAAAAATCCAACATGGCTATGAGTATGATTTGGTGCCACATTTTGATTCTTGCTATGGCACATTGTTTTACCCACCTTTGCTCTTGTTCCATGAGTTAAAATGTCAATACAGTAAAAAAGCAAATAACGTCTTAATATTTTTCTTGAAATAAACCTTGCAGATTCCCTAAAAAAAAAAAAACACCTCTCAGGGACCTCTAGGTGTCTGTGGACTATATTTTGAAAGCCAATGACCTCAGACCCATTTTTATCACATCCAAGTCTACATTTCATGCCTCCAAGACATACCCCAGAGCTGGGTTCCATTGAATAAAATCCCTCACTCTCTCTGAATCTTCTTTCCTTTCTTTTGGAACTCCCATTATTACATGTTCTCCTTTCCTTGTAATTTATGAGTTTCATTAAAACTCTACCTGAATTGGCCAGCTTCCCTCTGGATGTGTAAAGTATTTGAGATTATAAATTCAATTTTCTCTAGCCAGAGCCTGACTTTCATAATCATTATATTCTGTATGCTTGAAATTTTTATTTTTCATGTCCAAAGCTGAGAATTTATTTTATCTTTTGCTTTTAATTCCTATCATAAGAATCTGAGCTTCCCTAAAGCAAAAAGTTGGCTCTGCCAGACTGGGAAGAGATTACATAAGGGTACACCCAAATAGATAAGCCCAATGTTATATCTGTGAATAATTGAACGCCTGGCTTATAGCCTTTGGACCACACAAGCAAATCCCATAACAGAGTACAGGAAAAGGCAAGAAACTCTTCTCTTAGTCCTTAAACCATTTCTCATGCTAAATAAACAGCTGCTTTCCACTCTTGCTTTCAGATAACATTTTCATGTTGTGTCTTAACAATCCTGATCATTTTTTAACTCAAACGTGTGTTTTTTTCCCCAAAAAAAAGATTTCTGTGGCATTATTATAAGTCTTTTTCCTCTATGTTAACTTTTCTGTCCCTATTAAACTTGCTGTAAAGTTTTCTTTACAATTCCCCAATCTAGGACAGCATTTTAAACAGACTGTGGAATCTCAGAGAGAAGGCAGGGACAGGTGGGTGTGTGGAAAGAGATTAACCAAAGAATTTATATGCCTATATCCATAACCTGTGCACACAGAAATAGTGTGATGAAGGCCTGGGGCAGGGGGTGGGTCAGGCTAGAAGGGGTCAATGGGGGAAAAAATGGAACATCTGTAATACTTTCAATAACAAAGATTTTTTTAAAAGTGAGATAGGGGTATGGAGTATTTTTTCAGAATATTTTGAGGATGATTTTTTTAAAATTGATTTCAGAGAGGAAGGGAGAGGGAGAGAGAAACATCAATGATGAGAGAGACCATTGATTGGCTGACTCCTACACATCCTCCACTGGGGATCGAACCCACAACCTGAGCATGTGCCCTTGACCAGAAAAGAACCAGGGATGCTTCAGTCCACAGGCCGATGCTCTATCCACTGAGCCAAACAGCTAGGGCCTGAGGATCATTTTTAAAATATGTATTCCAAGTAATATTCTCCCTCACTAGTCCTTTTACTCTCAGGGATAACTTTTAAGACTCCTAAATTTAGATATCAAAATATGATTAAAGATTAAAAAAATTCTGCAGCTATATTCTTAAAGAGATAAACTCAAAGTATAGGCCATGTTCAATTTTTCTTTCAAAAGGTAAAGTGCCAATCACTCAAACAGCATTTATATTAGAGCTGTCAGAAAAGTGCACTAAGTATAGTGCCAAATTCCTTTGAAAACTCAGATATCTTACACCATCATTTCCCAATGAAATTCAGTGGGGTATAGACACACAGCTTAATGATGTATTTATGCTGCACTTTCAACTTCTGGACATTTTCATCCGGAATAATAAAAATGCAGTTGAAGAAACTTTTATTGATTTTTCATTGGCTTTTGATTCTGTGGGTAGAAACTGGTTACTACCTAATCTATACTAACTTAGTTTAAAATGCTGGGTAATAAAGCATGCCTCAGTCCTGAATTTTAATAATTCTTTGCAATTCAGGGGTGTTGAAACAACTGATCCTCCTTGGGGCAAAGAGAGATATGCCTGACTCCTACCAATCTATTCATCTCCTGTCTATATCATTTAGAATCCCTTTTGATTCCATAACTAATGTAAGTTCTTAAATTATGAAATGCAAATACCCTCAACATAAAATGCATGGCAACTGCAGGTGGTAATGCAGAAGGAATTATAGTACTATATCCTATAACTTAAAAAATGAAATTATCCTTAATAATATACTTCAAAATATGATTCAAGTCTGATTACCCCATATAGTGAGATTTTTTTTCTTTTTTAGTTATTTGACACTAATTTTCAAAAAATACATATTAGAATCAGTAGAATTGGCTAGAAAGTTCTTTCTCAGAACTTTACCTTTAAATATTAACTTATTAATAAGTAAATAGCTAGAGAGCTAATGCCAGCTAGAATAAAGGAAGGCAAACTAAAATTATCTTGGCTCTAGGCTCTCATGTAAAGTTGGGGACATTATATAACGATTTTCATTTTTTGTTGATGTGAATCATGACTTTTCTTCTTGAATAAAAATGCTGCTTTATTCACATTTATATGGGTATAAGGAGTTACTTCTGGGATTGTATAGAGATAAGGAAGTTAATAACCTGATCAAAATTTCTTGGTTGATACCTTTTACTTGGAAAAACATTCATAGGCACTCAAACTGATACAAATTTGCATTATAAGTTTTCTAAAGTATAGTTATCCACAATCACTGAGTAACGAAGAATCCCAGTATTTGGAACTCTTATTAGAGAATCAGTCTTAAATTGTCTGCTAAATAGTTGTTGTCTAAAAACTCCTGAGAAAAAAATGATACTTAAGATAGCTAGAAAAAGGTATGTAAATCATTCAGAAGAAGAGAGGATGAACTATACTGGCATGTATTAATTTAAATACTTGTGCTGCATTTACACATTGTTACTTTAACCTTTATGAAAAGAAACTTTGGGAATCACCACGTGAAAAATTAGTGCCATAAATTAACCCCCCAAACCCATAAGAAATTAAAACAAAAATATAAAAAATATTTGGTAACTTCAAGTTTTTACACATTTATTTATAATAATGAGAAATTATAATAATAATATATCAAAGTTAATAAATACTACATATATTTTACACATTATATATAAATTTAGACATTTAATAATTCTTACAATAATTCTGTGGGTTAGGAAAAGATAATTTTATAAATTGTTTAAAATATTAAAGTTATTTCCACTTTTATTATGAGAGAGAGTTGTGCTATATTTAAACTCAATTATAGCAACCATTGTTGCTTTGTTCCTGCATATCTATAATAATAAAAGCATAATATACTAATTAGACTGGACGTCCTTCTGGATGTCCTTCTGGACGACCTTCCAGATGAAGCCAGGGCTGCAAGGGAAGCACAGGTCCTGGGTGCCAGAGGGAAGCCGGTACCGGCAGCCAGGGGAAGGAAGGCTTACTCTTGCACATATTTCATGCATCTGGCCTCTTGTTTTATAATAATAAGCATGCTGCTTTTATTATATGATAGGTGTTGTTCTAAGCTCTTTGCATAGATTAACTTATTTAATCCTCACTACAAGCTCTAAATGAGGAAATAGCTGTCAAACTTGCCAAGTCACAAAAATATCCAGCTATAGAATTGGAATTCAATCCCAAGCTATCAGTCTTGAGTCTTTGCTCTTAATCATTAGCAATACTGTTTTTTTGTTATTTATAGTTTTTATTTGTAGTTTTCTTTATTTTTTCTTCATGTGGTATTCTAATTTATATTTTCCCAGGTCAAATTCCTTATTTGCTTATTATTTACACTAGAGGCCTGGTGCACAAATTTGTGCACTGGTGGGGTCCCTCTGGGTGGCCTGCAGGGATCAGGCCAAAACCTGCAGTCCAACACTGCCAGAAGCTCCTACCTACCTCTCCCACTCATCCTGGCCCCACTGTGCCTGCCACAGGCTTGAGCCAATCAGTCCTGATTGGAAGAGGCTTGCGCTGCCACAGCAGTGCTTGTCAGCCATGAGCCCTAAGTCTGGAGCCCTCCCAAGGGGAGTGGCCTGCAGGATCGGGGTGAAACTGGCTCTCCAACATCCCCCAAGAGGTCCTGGATTGTGAAAGGGCACAGGCCAGGCTGAGGGACCCCACCAGTCCTCAGGAAGGGACCACGGGAGGGCTCCAGGGCATGTCCAGCCCATCTCACTCAGTCCTGATCGACCAGATATCAGCAGCAAGCTAACCTACTGGTCGGAGCATCTGCCCCCTGGTGGTTAGTGCATGTCATACTGACTGGTTGACCAGTTGACTTTCTGCCCCATGGTGGTCAATGCATGTCATAGTGAGCGGTTGAGCAGCCTTAGCATATCATTAGCATATTATGCTTTGATTGGTTGTTAGGTTGTTCTGTCGTTCGGTCTATTTGCATATTACCCTTTTATTATATAGGATTTTCTTGTGTATTTTGCCCTTGGAATCCACTTCATATCTACATCTATATATATAAAAGCCTAGTGACCTGAACAACGGAATGACCAGTCGCTATGATGCATATTGTGGTGGCCAACTGGCCTGATTGGGGCCCCGATCAGCCCCCCTAACCTCCTGCAGCCCCCCTGCAAGCCCCTCCCCCAATCAGCCCCCATTGGGGCAGGCCAGCTGGACCCCACCCTTGCACAAATTAGTGCATGGGGCCTCTAGTTGAATTATAAATACTATGTTAAATCTAGATTAATAATTGATAAATTGTTAAACAGGTGGATGAATTTAAATCTGTATATTTTATAATATAACATGATGTCATTAAGCCCTCATAACACTCCAAATATTTATAATTTACATATACATTTTACATATCCTCCAAGAATATAAACTTTGTATAGTTAGAGGACAAATCATTTTTGTTGTTGTGTTCCTCATAATATATATTAGATGATTCACTACATTTATCTAATAAGTGGGTAATGGATAAATTAGACATATGTGTGCAAACTACTCTGCTCCTATTCTTTTTTATAAGAAGCTCAACATTGCAATACTTAAGGAAACCATTCTACCAACTAGCATAGCTTTTGCCACTGACAGCTTTCAGAAGATATTATAGTGTTGATGTAAAATTTGGGAGTGGATGGATGTTATCCAAATCTGTCACTGTGTCATATTACTTTATTGATTACAGTTCATGAAGCAGAAGTTTGAAGAGAAAAACAAGGAAATGATTTTTCTAATTCTCTTCCAAAGCACTCACTTGAAAAACCTGAAGAAAACTAAAATCCATCTAACAGTGCAGTCATTTTTAAAATTAGGTGACTCATTCTAGCTGATGTTAAAAGATTTAAAAGTACCAGGTAACCCTATCCTGTATAATAAAAGCCTGATATGCTAAGTGTCTGGTCGTCTGGTTGGCTGTTCAACCAATCAAAGCGTAATATGCTAATGATATGCTAAGGCCACTCAACCGCTTGCTATGATGTGCACTGACCACCAGGGGGAAGATGCTCTGACCAGTAGGTGAGCTTGCTGCTGGGGTCCGGCTGATCGGGACTGAGCGAGATGTGCAGCCAGTGGGGTCCCTCGGCCTGGCCTGCACCCTCTCACAATCCAGGACCCCTCAGGGGATGTCAGAGAGCCGGTTTCCACCTGATCCTGCAGGCCAGGCTGAGGGACCCCACTGGTGCACGTCTCTAGTTATAGATAAAGAAATTTTCTGCTGAAGAGGGTTAGCTGTCCCTCTGCCCAACCAAGGAATTAAATTGCAGGCCTTGGTCAGTTTAATTCTCTATTTAACCATTTTTATAATGGACAACTCATTGGACCATTCATCTACACCCACACAATTCAAGTTTCCTAACTATCAAATTTATCTGACTTTAAACAATACTGCCTATTCTGAGAAAATGTCTTTGATAAGGACTGATTGCAATAAAGGTGAACATAGAAGGGCAAGAACTTAGATCTTTGGATTTGCTCTATTAATAATACCTAGTTGTTAAAACATGTATGTCTGCCTTTTATTTTTACACAGCATATATAAAATGTATGTGTGATCTAGGTTATAGCACTCGAGAGAAATAGAGAAGGATAACTGCTTATTCTCTGAATTCAGTTCTTCATAACCTCATTGTTCTGCCACTAAAACATTTAAATTTCTCAAATTTGATATTTACCTAGGTAAGTTTCAGAGATCACATCAAAATCACATACCTAAGCAACTAATTTTCATTCTTTCAACCCAAAATATCTGAAAAGTCTAAAATGACATAGTTCTTAAAGAGAAGTATAAAATGCAAAGATTCTTATGTGGTACTTGATTAATTTCTAATTATTTCCACTCATTTTTAAATTTTCAATACGGACAGGTCAAGTACAAATCTGTTTGAGTTCCACAAACTAGGATATAACTTTAGCAGTGCATTAGTAATAAAAAAAATTATCATGTTTCTGTGGACCTTGTAGTAATGGTATTTTAGGTTTATTGCTTGAACTATAAAAACTAGAGCATCACTTGAGAAATGGGGTCAATTATATTCTTCTATGCCAACTAAAAATGAAATGTTGGTAGAAATAAAAATACTTGCAGTGCTAAAATTTTTTTTATTAATCAATGACCATGTTGTGTGTTGATCCTGACAGCTATTCACATGAATACTTGGCTCCTGCTCATGATCTCACCCTTATAACAAACTATTTCATTACCAGTACTTGCACAATATCCTCTACAAGCTTTATTCAGATGATTTGTTACATTTTATTTCTTTACTTAGATCTCCCCATGGCTAGGAATAAAGCCCCAGGATAGAGACCATGAATAAATAATCTAGTAGATGGCCTGGCATATGATAGTTGCAAAAGTTACCAGTTAAATGTATAAATTAGTTAATCATGTAAATGCATTATCATGTTTTTATAGTATACTAGAGGCCCAGTGCATGACGTTCATGCACTCGGTGGGGAGGGAGGGGTCCCACCCCAGCCAAGGGAGGGGTCCCTCCCCAGCCAGCCTGTGCCCTTTCACAGTCCGGGAGCCCTCAGGGATGTCTGACTAATGGCTTAGGATGTCCACAGTCGGACACCTTTAGCGCTGCTGCAGAAGCAGGCTGCTGTGCTCACCAGCCTTCAGCCCAGCTTGTGGCTGAGCGACGCTCCCCCTGTGGGAGTGCACTGACCACCAGGGGGCAACTCCTGCATTGAGCGTCTGTCCCTTGGTGGTCAGTGCGCATCATGAAGACCGGTTGTTCCACCATTCGGTCGATATGCATATTACGCTTTTATTATATAGGTGTGAGAATTAAATGTGTTAAGTAAAGCAGCAGGTTATTTGACATGCAGGAGGAATTTAAAGAGAGTTGTTCAATATTCAAAAATATTGAAATGTTTTTTCATCTTGAAAGAATGTATAAAATACTTTTACTTTGGGAATACACAAAAGGAAGTTAATTTTTTAGAGTACATATCACAGGACAGATACTATCCTCAACAATTTTACATATTAAACTTATGTGAGCAAGTTAATAAATAGAATAAAATAAATGGTGATAAAACCTTCTGATTGGCAAATTAGGCATATATATGGCCAGTGGTAATAGGAGAGAAATGGTTTGCAGGTGATTTATGCTAGATGATAAATTGAGTGTACTAAAGGCTTTTCTAACTTTACATTAATTTATATAAAGCAAATATTCCAATGTATTATTTATTTTTAAATATTAATTTCATATAGACAGATTTTCTTTTTATTACATTTATTGGGGTAACATTGTTTAGTAAAGTTATATAGGTTTCAAGTAGACAATTCTATGATACATCATATGTGCATTGCATTGTGTGTCTACCACCCAGAGTCAAATCATTTTCTGCCACCATATACTTGACCCCCTTTATCCTTTACTATCCCCATCCGCCTTCCCTCTGGTAACCACCATACTGTTGTCTGTGTCTGTGAATTTTTGTTTCTTATCTATTAATTTTTTGCTTTCATCTTTTACAATGACATATTTTCAAAAGAAAACACTTTTCACACTCCTCAATTTTCAGCAAAATAAGAAATAGCATGAGTAAAAGGACAGATACAAATGGACTAAAATTACACAAAAAATATCAGCTATATAATAATTAGGAAAATGTATGTTGTTAGTTACCAAAACAAGTATAGTTTTGTGTGCGAAGGTTTTTCTAAATCTTGTCTTGAATTAGGTTGACATATTTTTAAGATTCTGAACAAAAACAGGATGGAAAAAATCTGTGTTGTGTGTTTTTGCAAAACTGCTAAAAACTATCCCTAGTTAGAAAGTCTGCTCACTCAGCCATTAAGTAGTGGTGTGACAATCAATAGGAGGTATTACAGAACCAACATGGTGAATAGTGCCACATAACATGCCGAGGGCATAGGAAATTAGAAAATGCAAAGTGGGGTCTGGTCAGTTCTAGATTAAATAAAAGGACTGGAGCAAACACTTGGAGCCAAAAAAAAAAAAAAAAAAGTGAAGAGCCGAGTATGGGGAGGTGGCAGCAAAGAAGGGAACTGGTAATTACCAAAGTTTATTTCCCAATAAATCTATAATATCTTTGCCTTTCCTCTGAGTCTCTGCCAAGCTCTTAATTTAAAATATCAATCAATATGTGTGTTTTTTTAGAAAACATCTTTAAAACGCTCAGTGAGATGTCAGAATTATGTCAAAGTGGTGTAATGGGATCACACCAGATTTGGCCAGGATAGGCCCAGGAGGCCCTGGATAGTATTCCCATTTACCAACTACTACCATGCAATTTCCAGAAATCAAAGAACCTCTTTAAAGTGTGTGTGTGTGTGTAAAATAATGACATTCATCCCTTTGTCACAGGATTCTATAATGTATACCAGCTCAAGAAATATTTGTTTCTGAACAACGATGTAAATTACTAAAGAATATGCTAAATTCACTATTTCACTTCTGCTTCTGAAACATGAAGAAGTCAGTTCTTAACCTTAAAAACAGTGCTTAAAAAAGTTTGTTTTATCAAAAAAGTAAGCATGCTTCTTAAAATAAATACCAGAGTGCTTGTATTTAAATTCAATTGTATTTCTCAAATCACAGATTCAAGAGGAGAGAAATTTGCATTAATCATATTTAACTGTTTTGAATTTAAATACAGGCTTATGCAAAGTCATGAGCTGAAGGTTGGTTAAAATAACTAATTTGATGTTATTAATGTTTACTTCCTAGACATTTTGTGACACTTCTGTTCCAAGAACACATATACCTTAAAATTTATTTGTGCATATTTTTAACTCTAGTTTATTGAAGTGACTATGCTAAATTATGTTATTTGCATCCTAAGTGTTGCTCTGTGAAATGAATATGATGCATAATTATGGAAATTATACTGATAATTAGCTCAGAGCAGCAGCCGAGTCTGCATAAGTTAATTTTTAATATATGACATGATTCAATTCAAAGAATGCTTTCAGCAACACTTTGATATGTATTTCCTATTTATTATATTACTTAAGTAGACAAAATATACCTTATAATCACTACATTTAAGATTAACTTAGTGATCCTAAAAATAGATAAGCAAAGTAAAAATTTATCTTAAAAATCTTTATAAGCAACACTTTTTGAAATGTTACAACTTTAAAAACATTACTCAAAGCCTACTTGTGTATAATTGGTTTTACTACGTAGTACATTTTTGTTGGGTGATAAACTCAACCCAAATCAGATAAAACTAAATGTGGAAAGATGATATCAAAATATCTTAATCTAATAATTTATTTTTTTTCCATTGGGGAAACTATATTTTCTTTAATAAGGTTTTAATGTACTTTTGCTCTTTCCTATCTTGTTCTTTAAATCTGTCACAGTGGAATTTATTTGCTAATTAGAATGAATGCAGACTCAATAGTATTATCTAATATTTCTTTGTGAAGAGTATTATTTTGTGTTGGGCTAACCATTAGTCTGGATTAATTAATACAAAGATAATAAAAGAAAAGCCACTTCATATTTAGAATTCACATATTTGAATTACAACTACATAGCATACACTTTTTTCCAGCAAGTAAATAAGGGTGTCCAAGTAGAGTTCTTAGATCTTATTACCTTTTTATATTTCTCTTCAAAAATAATTAAGTAACAAAAACAATATTAAAAAAACTACTTTATTGAAAAATCACATACTAAAATTGGCACAGTAGTTGTTGCAAATTGTTTTAAAATGACAGTATCTTCTGCAAATATTTAGTGACTAGGGGCCAGTGCATGAATTCGTGCACCTTGAAAGGAACTGTGGGCTACAAGGCTACTGTAGGCACAGGGGTGGGTGTTGGCCCATCCTCTATGCCCCCACCTGGCCCCACTCCCACCACCACAGCTCCCACGTGCTGACGGCGCCTGCCTCCCTCGCACCCACTGAAGGCACCGAGCGATTGGGGCCAATGCCAGCAGCCAGTACCAGCAGGGCTGGCACTGTCAGTGACTGCAAGCAGCAGCTGCTGTCCTGATGGCCCCTCAGGAGCAGGGGGAGGTGGAGAAGCCCTCAGAAGCAATCAGGGCCAGAAGCCCCTGTGCGCACCTGCTGATGGCGCCGAGTGATTGGGACTGGCACTGGGCACCAGCAGCGTGTGCGAGCAGTGGCTCTGGGGCTGGCTTTGGGTGCAAGCGGGTTCAGCGCTGGCAGTAAGTGTGAGTGGCAGCTCCGGCACCAGCAGCGGGTGAGAGCAGGGCCATCACCAGCAGCAGGTGCGACAGGTGGCTGCCAGCCCCGATCTCCCCTCAGGAGCAGGGGGAGGTGAAGAAGCCCTGAGGAGCAATTGGGGTCGGGAGCCACCACTCACACCCACTGATGGCACCCAGAAATCAGGGCCAGTGCCGGGTGCTGGTAGAGGGTGTGAGTGGCAGCTCCGGTGCCGGCAGCAGGTGCAAGCGCCAAGCGGGATCGAGGCACACGGGAGCAAGGAATTTTCAGTAACCACCAAAGGCTCACCCCAATGGCAGGAACTGGCACCCTGCCTTGGTCTGGTGCCCCCGCTCACCTGCTCCACCATCCCACTGCGGCCGGCGCCCGCCATGTTTCGTGCACACTTCCTGGTGGTAGTGCACATCATAGTGACCAGTTGTTCGGTTGTTCTGGTTGTTCTGCCGTTTGTTCTATTTGCATATTAGCCTTTTATTATATAGGGTTGGGTTACAGCTTCTCGGGAAGTCTTATTAATGCATTTGATTGGTTCAGTTTTTTGTTTAATGTATATATAAGTCCCATAATTAGTGCAGGTATACAGGTTGGCTTTAGGGAGTCCATGGAATTCCTTAATATTTTTCCAAAATTTTGTTGTAATGTGCACATATGGATTTTTTAGGAAAAAGATTTCATAGTTTTTTGGGGTGGTTTATGACCTATGAAAGGAAAGATCTTTGAAATATACAGGCTGCTTCTAAATCTAAATAACTGTAACTATCTTAGTTTTTGCTTTAGGTACATAACATATTTTACTCTCCTATTTTTATTTTAGAATAGCAATACATTCAAATTAAAGATATCAACACATTCCTGAATGGAAATAACATCCAAGGGACAAATTCACAAAAATTTCTCATTTTGTCATTTTTATAGGATATAAATTGATGCGAGTTTTCCATCTTGCAATTGTCATAGAAGATAAAATGAGCTGCAGAAAATATATTACAAAAATATTCATTTTCATTAACATTGTGATATTTCCATATTAGTTAATACTAGTAGCAACAAAAGTTGTATTTGAGCTAAATCCATAAACTTTCTCACGTCTCTCTCAAATTTGTCTTTTCTTCTTCCTTATGAGAGTTGAATCATATAAGGGAGTAATATACACATCAATGTCAAGGCTTCTACTATTGATCATCAAGATAAACCAATATCATTTAAATCTCTGTCAATCATTAGGAATCCAAAAATTATTTCTTATATTATACCTATATTTTTTAGTAGCCTTAAAGCTTTAGGGATCTTAAGTGTAGTTACCCTAAATACTAGATTTCCTACTACAATTATATTTTATGTAACTTTATTTTATTCTTTACTAAAGTGGTCATTTTATATTTATATTTTTTTAATGTAGATGCATTTACAAATAAGAAAAATATTCTTTAACCCTGTGTATAAAAAGTAGTAGCACACGTGGTCCCTATATTTTACTACACACAAACCAAATATTTATTTATGTAGATTATATACACTTGTAAAAATAAATGAAAAAGAGTTTTAAAAATAACTTATATTGCTAATCATATCATTGACTTATTAGACAACTATTAGACTGTTCTCAGGTATAACATCATTCTGTAATATTACTACCTAGATTGAGCTGTCACATTATGTTTCACTTCAAAGATTATAGCAAGCACAAATCAGCATAGAATAAATTATAAAAGAATCACTATCCAGCACACACATTCACATTCATTCATTAATCAAAGACTACTTACTTCAGGGTTCTTTGTTAAGTATAGGTACTTAACATAAAATTAATCTAATATATATATATATATATATATATATATAAATTAATCTAATATATATATATATATATATATATATATATATATATATATATATAACACACTGAGAGCAATTCGTAGCATATAGATTAAAATATCATTAGACAATAAATTATGTGTTTTATTTTCAGTCAATCTGATGTCATCCTTTACAATACGGTCCTAATAAACTTTTTTTTGGAAATGTAAATGGGGGTTATTATTATTTCAAACACTAACGTTGTGATTTTCCTGATCAAGAAAAAAGCTTGCATCAGTAGAAATATAAGTAGATTCTAGGTTCCAAGGTCATTTCAGAAATATCAGTTGAGACCAAAGAGTAAGGTTCTTGTATTTTACCCTGGTCAATGACGTGATTGGAAAAATGGCCATAAGGTGTTTCCATTCCTCCCCCCAAAATAAGGATAAAGGGGAGTTTAAGTCCTCACCCTTGACTGGCCATGTGACTTGTTTTGAGCATTAGAATGTGGTGAAAGTAACTTTAAGAAAGTTCCCAACCTAAGCCTGCAGAGTCTTACAGATTCCTCTACTGCTGTTTTTGGATCCCATTTACCATATAAAATTCTTGAACTGGTCAGGGTAATGAGCATAAGGGTAACACTGTTGTCATCTCCCCAGCCAACTTCCTCACCTGTAAGTGAGACCATCTGGAAATAGGCACTCCCAGCTGATCTGACAACCATCAGCAGACACCAGTCAGTTCAGATCAGGGAACTTCGTCCAGACACTGTATCACAGTAATAGCAGGATTATGATCTCAATAAATGACCATTGTTTTAAGCTATTCAGATTTGGGATGGTTGATGATTGGTTCCTAGAAGTGGGATGCTGCCAAAAAAATAAAATTAAACATGTGTCCTTGCCTTTGGGAGAAGGCGGCAGGCTCCCCATTTTCCATTCCATACTACTAACTTCACTGCTTTTTCAGCCTCTGCTAGACATTGGCTTGCTATCAGCCTTTGCTAATGGTCCTCTGCATGCTTTTCCACTCTCTGCCTACCCATGCTATGTTGTAGTGAAAATATAAATGGCTAAACTCTTGTGTGTGGTAACCAGAAAAATAAGTATATCCAATGAGTGTTTGAATATGGCCAAGAAGATCATCAGACCAAATATTGCAAATAACAATTTGGTTTTATTAACCCAATGTGAATGATAAATAGCTGCAAGAAAGAGATGAGATAAGGAAAGGATCCTTCAGTTTTGCCAGCAGATTTGAGAGGCAACATAGAGGAGAGGAGACAGGACTAGGTTGGAAAAATGAAACTGTCTCCCATCACCAGTCTTCTCAGGTTGTCAAGTATTCTCAATGTGACTGAGGCCTGCGGACAAGGATCAAATCAAGAGTGTGCATATGCATCCCTATGTTCATAGCACCACAATTCACCATAGCTAAGATTTGGAAACAGCCTAAATGCACATCAGAAGATGAGTGGATTAGAAAACTGTGGTACATCTACACAATGGAATACTATGCTTCTATAAAAAAGAAGGAATTCTTACCATTTACAACAGCATGGATGGAACTAGAGAGCATTATGTTAAGTGAAATAAGCCAGTCAGTGAAAAAAAAATGCCTCATGATCTCACTCATTTATGGATAATAAAGATCATTATAACCTGATGAACAAAAATAGATACAGAAGCAGAGAAGCATCGAACAGACTGTCAAACTGCAGCAGGAATGCTGGGAGGGTTGGGGAAGGAGGTAAGAGATCAACTGAAGGACTTGTATGCATGCATATAAGCATAACCAATGGATACCAGACACTGGGTGGGGGTGGGTGAGGGCATGTGCCAGCGGGTAAAGGAGGCTGGGGGAAGGTCAATGGGGAAAAAAGGAGACATATGTACTACTATTTGTAATACTTTAAACAATAAAATAAAAAAGAATATGATAAAAATCACAGAAGTCAAATTGTAAGCCAAATTATCATCTATGAGACTAAATATATAATGATGTTTTTAAAAGCAAAAAAAAAAAAAAAAAAAAAAGAGTATGATTGTAAAACCCTTAAGAACTCTGAAAGGCTTAAGCAGGATTTAGGAGATGAGGACCTAAACACAAAGCAAAAAGCCTAGGTAAAAGTGACTCAAACAATAGTTTGGGGGTTGTTTTCCATTTAAAAGTGAGCAAAGTCTGCCTGGCAAAGAATTATGGGTGTGGCTTTTGTCACATGAAGTGATAAAACTTCTGATACATATACATTCCAAAAAAATTGTATGAAATTTATACCAACAAGGAAGACACCAGCTTTGTCTAAGATAAGTTGTGATTGCTCAAATTTCTAAAAGGCCTCTGAGTTCCTAATTTTCTACAGGCTAAGCAAGGTACATAACTGTGGCAAATATGAGCCATTTATATATATACTAGAGGCCTGGTGCACGAGATTAATGCACTCTGGGGGTGTTTCTCAGCCCTGCCTGCACCCTCGCACAGTCCCGGAGCCCTGTGATGTCCGACTGCTGGCTACAGGGAGTGGGCCTAAGCCAGTAGTCGGACATCCTTAGCACTGGCTGAGTGGTGCTCCCCCTGTGGGAGCACACTAACCACCAGGGGCCGCTCCTACATTGAGCATCTGCCCCCTGTTGGTTAGTATGCGTCACAGCGACCGGTCATTCCACCGTTTGGTCGATTTGCATATTAGCCTTTTATTATGTATATGAGGCCTGATGCAAGAAAATTCATGCAAGAGCAGGCCTTCCTCCTTCCCCTGGCTGCTGGCACTGGCTTCCCTCCACCCCGGCATCGTCAGGGCTAATCAGAATATTATTTTATTATTATAGATATTTTTAAAAAATTCTCACAAGAGGTTATGTTTTTATTGCTTTGTAGAGAGAGGAAGGGAGGGAGAGCGAGAGAAACATCAATCAGTTGCCTCCCATATGCAACCTGACCTGCGATCAAGCCTGCAGTTCAGGTATGTGCCCTGGCCAGGAATTGAACGTGCAACCTGTTTTTTGGTGTATAGGACAGTACTCCAACAAACTGAGCCACCTGGCCAGGGCTGGGCCTTTTCTTATAGAAAAGAAAAGGATGTTTCAGAGAGTAGACCAAGCTTTGAGGGAACTGAGCCCATATTAAGAGAGAACAATGTAATGGGTAAGGACTCTCAGGAAGCATTCCTCCCTAGCAAGGTCACATTTCCTTTCTCAAAGTGGACCTGGAAGCATTTGCTTTGCTGCACCAGTAGCTGTGATGAGCCTACCATTGTGTTTGAGTCCAAGAGCACAGGGTTGACATGCATCTAGTAGCTCCAGAGTGATATCCAGAAATGTCTTTGGTGCTTACCTTTGGCCTAAGATGGAGTTGAGATCTACAAGAGAATGCCTTATTATAAGGTGCTGTTGGAAGTCTAAAAATTTCCTGTCTTAGAGGCAAGGCTTGCCAACTTTATAATTGAAAATTTACTATTAACACCCGGCTTAGCTGGTTATAGAGCTGGAATTTGGCTGTCTTATCAGTAGGTTATAAAATATTCTTCAGTACCTCTGAGCTTTGGCTTCCAGGACTAATGTATCTCAGATGTACCCTGGCAGTTCATTAACCAAAGACAAAGCACATTTATACAACCAACAAAGAGCTCTAGGAACTGGGCTGGGGCCATGGGACCTTTCTGTGTTTCCCTGAAATGCCTTTCTCCTGCTACCATATTATTTTCCTTTATTAGAACCATATGTAAATATACACTGTAAAATTTCAGGTGTCATTGGAATTGTGTCTGGTGTAATTGCTCCAATGTTTTATATACAGATTACCCTATCATTGTCTTACCACCATATTTGGGGGTGGGGACGCATAACTTGTCCTTTTTAGTTTATAGGTCTCTAGATAAAGAGGAGCCACATCGAAAAGCTCAACCACTCCCAGATTCATCATTCAAATGTAAGGCCTTAATGAACATCAATAAGAGCCTCTTCTTAGGATAGTATCTGAATGCTTCCTGCCTTCTCCACACTTAGAAAGGAATAAGTCAGGATCTCAACATCCTCAGAAGATAACTGCACCAGATAAAGGGAACATCTGTAGAAAGGATTGTGCTCTGTTGCAATTTAAAGGCATTAACTTATTTCTATTTTTTCTTAAAATAATACAATTTCCATGTGTTTGGTCTGTATAATAGGTGCATTCCTGAAATGCTGGGACAGAATAAAATGTTTAATGCTTTTTAAAAATACAATAAAACTATTTAAAAGGATTATTTGTTATTTAGTTTGTACCTAATGTTTGGCCACATTGATTAGTACTATTTGAAAACACTGGCATTTATTAAGATGTTACTGTATTAAGAAACTTCTGACTTTGTCTTCCTGGGTAGTAAACTAAATCTAAAGATTATTTCTGGCTTAAAAACTATAAGTATAAAAAGACTAATAAATTTGCTATTTTAGAGCCAGAATCAAGCCAATCCACATCAGCTGAACGGTAGGTTAGACAGAAGTCATCAGCTGAACGGTAGGTTAGACAGAAGTTAACGCAGGGACTCCTGGCCAAATCGACCCGCTGAGAGAAGCTGTTTCTGAGTGCCAGATAAGACTTTGGGAGTGCATTGCCACATATACCTTTAATCCAACACTTTACTGCTGTCAGTCAGGGCGGAAGACAACAAGATGAACCACTCAGCAACCAGAGGTTGAATACTGGAGGATAGTAAAGGTATTTTTTTGAAGGTTAAAAAATCTGTAGCACCCAATGCAGAATCTGGATTAAAATGTAGAACCATGTTATAATGGCAAATATGAAACTAAGGAATTAGGGATAATGAGGACCCAGAAACAGCTGTGAGCTGCAAGCTGAAAAGAGTATGCCGACATCAAAGCATATCTGCATGTTAGTAATGATTTCTAGAGAATTTGATTTATCTCATCATCACTTCACTCAGCTTTATAATGTCACTAATCTCAAAAACTTACTCACAATTTTGATTCAAAGAGAACACATCTATATCTATACTAATAAGAGAGAAATTTGGTAATTGACCATCACTCTGCGATGCCCACCAGCCAATCAGGAGGGAATATTCAAATTAGTGAGACAAAAATGGCAGTGGCCACGGAGCCAGCTGGAGTGGGCAGGAGGCTTGGGTAGCCCCTGGTGATGGAGGAAACCAAGCTTCCCTCCTGCCTGGGCAGGCCGCCTAAGGAGGAGCCTGTGGGTGGCCGCCACGGAGCCGGCTGGAGCGAGCAGGAGGCTTGGGTTGCCTGGGCAGGCTGGCAAAGGAGGGGCCTGCAAACAGCCCCAGCCCCTTGCCCAGGCTGGCACTGTCCCCAGTGGGGATCCCCACTTCAATGGGGGCGTGGTCAGCCTGCAAACCACCACAGGCCCCTCTCCCAGACCGCCCCGCTCCCTAAGGGAACCCCCACCATGATCCGGGAGAACCTTCAGGGCAAACCAGCCGGCCTCCACCCATGCACCAGGCCTCTATCTATGCTAATAAAAGTGGGCTATGCTAATTAGACTGGAAGACCTTCCAGGAGACCTTCTGTACGTTCTTTTGGACAAAGCCATGGTGGCGAGGCCGAGGTAGAGGTGGTTAGGGGCCAAGAGGGGAGGACAGTTGTGGGTGATCAGGCCATTGGGGGGGCATTGGGGGTGATCAGGCCAGTGGGGGGCCAGTTAGAGGTGAGCAGGCTGGCAGTTGGGGGCAAGCAGGCTGGTAGGGGGTCAGTTGGGGGTGAGCAGGCTGGCAGGGGGCATTTGGGGGTGATCAGGCTGGTGTGGGGGGCAGTTGGGGGTGAGCAGGCTGGCAGGCAGAGTGGTTAGGGGCAATCAAGCAGGAAGGCAGAGTGGTTAGCGGCAATCAGGCAGGCAGGCAGGTGAGCGGTTAGGAGCCAGCAGTCCTGGATCGCGAGAGGGATGTCTGACTGCCAGACATCCCTTGAGGGATCCTAGGTTGGAGAGGGTGCAGGCCGGGCTGAGGGACAACCCCACCCCCCCAGTGCATGAATTTTGTGCACTGGGCCACTAGTATATATATAAAAGGCTAAGTGACTGACTATCTGTCCATTTGACCCTTGGACGGACCAGCCGGTACATATGACATGTACTAGCAATTTAAAAATAAACATTGACTCACACATGCACAATACATATAAAGCTCTCACGGGTGCCAACACAAGAAAGTATCTGAAGACCAACTATTTGCACAACGTACCTCTGAAGCTGAATGAAAGCGACATGTAATTTTTTGCAGTAACGTAATTATCGCATGAATCTTTCTTCTAATTAATTTCCTTTCAATGTGCATGAATATGTGAACTGGGCCACTAGTTTCAATATAAAAATGAACAGTAGAGGACACATTGCCAATACTATCCTATATAATATAGAGATAATATGCAAATTAATCCTCACACCCTCACAAGATGGTTGCCTATGACCAGGCCCGCAGGGGGTTAGTGAGGGATGACCAAACAGCTGAACAAGCTGGCTGTGTGGTACAACCAGGCCAGTGGGGGGCTGTGAGGGGCAACCAGGATGGCAGGGGGGCAGTTGGGGGTGACCAGGCTAGCATGGGGGCAGTTGGGGTAATTAGGCTGGAGGGGGGGGGCAGTGAGGGTCGACTAGGCAGGCAGGGGGACAGTTGGGGGCAACCAGGCTGGCATGGGGGGCAGTTAGGGCTGATCAGGCCGGAAGAGGGGGGCAGTTGTGGGTGACCTGGCCAGCAGCGGGGGAAGTTAGGAGCAACCAGGTTAGCAGGGCGCCAGTTAGAGGCTATCAGGCCAGCATGCAGAGGCCGTGAGGGGTGATCAGATCCGCTGGGGGGGCAGTTAGGAGTAACGAGGCAGGGAGGCAGGTGAGCAATTAGGAGCCAGCGGTCCAGGATTGTGAGAGGGATGTCCAACTGCTGGTTTAGGCGTGATCTCAGTCAGACATCCCATGAGGGGTCCTGGATTGGAGAGGGTGCAGGCTGGGCTGAGGGGACTACCCCACCCCCCACCCCCATGCACAAATTTCATGCACCGGGCCTCTAGTTATTAATAAGCATTTAGCCACTAGTTGCAATGGTATTTAAAATCCTGTGGAGAAATTATTGGGGCCCACGTTAAAAAACGTCTCCATAATGTTAGGTCAGATGCACTGGTATGACCAGAGTATCCAGGTTCTGTGTTCTGGTTAAATGCCTGTGAGGGCTTCTTACAGGATACTTGATTGATTCACTGGAAAATTCCCATATCAAGCAAGATTAAGATTCCAGAACTTTGCCTAATGCAGAAACCTGAATTCATAGACTTCAGAAAATAGAAATGTTGAAGCAAAGGTATCACTTTGCCACCTCTTTAATACTGGGAAGGCATGAAGACACTCTCTTTACCAAAGTATAAAAATACATTGATGGGGAAGTATATAAATCCTCGAAAATTTCAGTAATAGCTGCCAATGAGAGATGCTACCATTAAAAAAACAACCTGATTTAAATATTATTCATGTTACCAGAGAAGCAGAACTCTGGTGGTAGAACTAAATTGCTCAAGACAAGGTAGAGGTTGTAATGAACTGCATGGATAAAGCAGTACCCAGATTGATTTTACTTTCAGAGACATCTGCAGGAAGGAATTTATTATGATAACCATAGGACTGAAATAGAAAATAAGTCTGCCATAGTTGTTTTTTAATTAATTTATTTTTTGAAAGAGAGAGAGAAACATCGATTTGTTTCTCTACTTATTTATGCATTCATTGATTGATTCTTGTATGTGCTCTGTCTGGGGATTGAACCCACAATCTTGGTGTACGGGGGTGATGCTCTAACCAACTGAGCTATCTGGCAAGGGCTATAGTTCTTTTTTGTACTGCAATACTGGGAGAACAAAACCCTACTGACATTAGAAAATAAAGATACTAAATTTATTAAAAGTATAATAATGCAATATTGTAAAATATTTTATATCAATATGATTTTGAAACAGTTTAAAGACTTTAAAAATTATAGTTATTGAAATAAAATACAGAATTTTTATGGCCTTAGGGTATGGTAGGGCTCCCTAAACAATACATTTCTTTGAGGGATTTCTAATAGCCAATAGATATACAAAACTATTTCAACCCAGGAGTAAATAAATCCAAAAAACAACAAATATACTTTTGTTATATATACATTTGTATAAGTATGTGTATAAATAGCACATTACATACATTTGCACATGCACAGACATAGAAAAGTTACATTGTAAATATTCAATATAAAGTAGTTAGGAAAGATTTAAACAAATACATAATTTTAGCATTGAGATCTTTCTTCATGTCTAGTAAATATAAAATTGACAACAAAAATATGAACTAGAATACCTTTAATCTTCCTGAAAAAAAAAATCACACATTTAGCTGTCATCTCATATATTTACTCATTGATTACTTTGCATATTAAAAGTAAAGCTAGTCAGATATTAGCAGGTACTTTTTTGTTTAAAAATTATGATTCTTACTTGCCTGGTGAGCTCAGTGGTTGAGCATTGACCTATGAACCAGGGGGTCAAGGTTCCATTCCAGGTCACAGCACATGGCTGGGCTGCAGGCTCGATCACCAGTAGGGTTCAAGCACTCCAGCCAATCAATGATTCTCTCTCATCATTGATGTTTCTCTCTCTCAGTCTCCCTTCCTCTCTGAAATCAATAAAAAAATATTTTTTAAAAACCCAGCTGATTCTATTTACTTAGGCTTCATGACCCAGAAGAGAGATGTCTAAGATATCTAAATATAATTGAAGACATGTTTTCCCGATTTATTCTTTCTCTTAAGTTTAAATTTTTGCCCAATTACATTAACTTATAAAGAACAAATCTGTTTTTTTTTTCTATAGAGTAATATGACTTATAAATCTGGCTTAAATGCATATATTTATGTCTTTCACTATGTGCATATCTAAATTTGATTAAGTAGGAATGCAAATTTGATTAAACACTGTGATAGAATTAAATGACTGTTCAGAAATGAGTTTATTTATTCCGAAGCACTCATGTATTACTGTGATGAAATCTAAGCTAAAAATCACAACATAAAGTTATCTTATAAACATTCTATACAGCCATAACCGGTTTGGCTCAGTGGATAGAGCGTCGGCCTGCGGACTGAAGGGTCCCAGGTTCGATTCCGGTCAAGGGCATGTACCTGGGTTGCGAGCACATCCCCAGTAGGGGGTGTGCAGGAGGCAGCTGATCGATGTCTCTCTCTCATCAATGTTTCTAACTCTCTATCCCTCTCTCTTCCTCTCTGTAAAAAAAAAATCAATAAAATATATTTAAAAAAAAAAAAAACATTCTATACATTTGAATTGTGGCTATGTGAGTGTAATGCCTAAAGTTTAAAATGTGATCTATCATACATTTTCTAAAGTAATACTTAAGATTTCAGTCAAAGATACACTACTTGTAAGTATAATCTTTAAATAAAAAATAAAATTTATATCATAATTAAAAATGTTCTTTAATTTACATAGACAAATATGTATTCTTATCCAAATGTGTTTTAGAGCTAGACAGAAATGTTCAAATCAATCCAAAAGCAAAATTTTTAAAAGCTACTCTAAATAGAGATAAGCAGAAATACAAACTTCTATGACACTTTTTTAAGAACCTAAGAAGACCATTCATTAAATATAATTTAACAACAGTTTTTGAGGCTGGAAAATTTAATGAGCGTCATCTAGAGGTAGCCATTATACTTCATAAAATTACGAACTAGAGGTTAGACTATTAATCTGGTTACAGAAGTAAATTTAGTTGTATATAGTTGAAAAATATAGACCTTGGTGATTTGCAAATATTAATAAGATAATGAAGGAATTGTTGGTATAGGCTAGTTAAAGATTATATTTTTAGATTTATTGAATGCAGTGGTTATAAGATAAATACTATAAATATATTTTAGAAAATTATACTTACCAATTTGGAATTTGCAAAGCAGTTTACATACATCTACTACAAAATTGATACACAAACATGGAAGTGTTTCTAAAGGAAGAAATATAAACATATTATATGTATAAGAAATTTAATCCTCCTAACACTAGGAAGTGTTTGCAAGAGAAATGAAGCTGTGATTCTTCTATTTGTTATTCCCAACATTAAAATGTATTCGCTTCAGGACACGAATAATTATTCCGCTAAATATATAAATTACCATATTTTATTTATAATAGTAGGTATGCACAGGTGTAGAATAAACAGAATTTTCCCTGTTAATTTATTTCTAACTCATTAGTATCGATATTTTCCTATCTTCAGAGTTCATATAGATATGAAAAAAAAAAAACTTGGTATGATGGGTTGTTTTTATTTTTAGACTGTTAGCTGCATTTGGAAAAACCCACTTTTGCCTGTTTCTCATTCCTGGGGAATAATTTGGTTCCTACCCCATTAATTTGGCATTTGTCAGAGAACTCCCAAGATCACTTAACATACAAAATAACTTTCCTATTTGAACTTGAGAATTCTTTAGCCCTCAAAAAATTAATTCTAACTGGTAACTGCAATAAATAATAGAGTAACAATTATGTTTAACTCAAATAATGCCAGATGATGTCACTGCTCTATTCAAAACTTTCTAAAAAGTTTGAATCTCACTCAAAGTAAATTCTGAAGCGCTAGATATGTCTTTAAGAAATTTCATGGGCTAGAAACTGCTATCTCCTTAACCTTCTTTCTCACTACATTTAAGGCACTGGTCTCTTTGTAACCCCATGAATTAAACAAGAATGCTTCATCTTAGGACATTTTCTTTTCTTTTTTTTTTTTAATATATTTTATTGATTTTTTACAGAGAGGAAGGGAGAAGGATAGAGAGTTAGAAACATCGATGAGAGAGAAACATCGATCAGCTGCCTCCTGCACACCTCCCACTGGAGATGTGCCCGCAACCAAGGTACATGCCCTTGACCGGAATCGAACCCGGGACCCTTCAGTCCGCAGGCTGACGCTCTATCCACTGAGCCAAACCGGTTTCGGCCATCTTAGGACATTTTCAATTGCTCTTCGTTCAACTAGAAGGTTCTGTATCTAGATATTTGCATAGCTCAATGCTATTCATCTTTCAGAATCTATTCAAATGTCACGTTATTGTAGGAGTCTGTATTGAGTACCCTGTTTAAATAAGCAATATGCTTATTATCATCCTCATTATCCTTGTCTAATTTTAAAAACAATAATCACTAGTGTAACCTATGTATAAATGTGCCTATTTTTTGTCTTCTCTCATTTAGAATGTAAATTTCAATGGATCATAGGTTGTCTCTAATACTGTATTGCCTATAATAGGAACTCAACTACTAATCCTATATAATAAAAGGGTAATATGCAAATTGACCCTAATGGCTGAATGATGCACTATGATGTGCACTGACCACCAGGGAGCAGATGCTCAACGCACGAGCTGCCCCCTGGTGGTCAGTGCACTCCCACAGGGAGAGCATCGCTCAGCCACAAGCTGGGCTGATGATTGCGAGTGCAGCGGTGGTGGTTGGAGCCTCTCTCGCCTATTCGGCAGTGCTAAGAATGTCCAACTGACGGCTTAGGCCCGCTCCCCGTGAGGAGCTCCTCAGACATCCCCTGAGAGCTCCTGGACTGCGCAGGTTGGGCTGAGGGACAACCCCCCTCCCGCTCAGTGCATGAATTTTCATGCACCGGGCCTCTAGTAGTTAAATAAAGTAAATTTAGAGATATAAAAATACATGCTACACAGTCCCTGTTGTCAACAAAATGACATGACATTTAGAAAAGTATTTCCCCTTCCATTACTCTTCTCCAATTTTTTCATTTTAATAAGTGAGCCAATGAAAAAATGTACTTACAGAGAAAACTACAATTCACTCAATAATTTTATTTTAAGGAAGTGTTTATCATTATGCGTCATGTAATAAACACCATGGTAAGACACCAATATTAAAAATATCTTAAATATTTTAGCATTTCCAATGAGAAAGGGTGGCTCAAATACAAATAAGTACCTTTGTTCCTTCAATAAACTCTATTTTAAAGAAGGTAAGTTAAGCATGAGTCTACATCAGTAAAGCAAATTGGAAAGAAGAAAAGAGATAACCAAAATCAAACTATTGGGTAGTAGTGGTGTGCCCAGGCCCTACAGAGCAGCTATGACAACAAACAACCATTATCAATAAAAACAGGTATGTGTGGAACTGAAATCAAAACATCAAAATGATCACTCTTCTCTGAACATATTGAACTAGTTAACTAAATTTAACATATTTTTTTGCTAATGTATTGAACTAATATAAAAAAATCAAATGAATTCTACACTGTTGGTAGTGAAATCCCAGTTCCCTATCACAACTCAAATGCAAGAATGGTGACCAGACTTATTTACCTACTTGCAAAATATAAGAAGGTTCCCTCTTTGGTGAAAATTGAACAACTCAAAGGGAAAAAAAAAAATGTAGTTATTCACCAGGAATAGTCTATGAGTGAAAGTATTTAACTCAACTCACAGTGAAGTTTATCAGCAATAATAATCAAGAGTTTCAATTAGTCTTATACTAAGTCCCTCTTACATATAAGAAAAATGTCAAAAATCATCTGACATTTTAGGAAAGTTTCCATATTAAAAGGTAGGGATCAAACAAACAAATAAAGTAAACAAGAGAAAAGTGAATTGAAGGCAGAAGCGGAAGACATTTTTAAAAACAAAGAGTAAAATGCAAAAATAATGAATGTACTCAGAATTGAAAGACGATATTAAGTCCATTAAGTATATAGCAATAAGCTTATAAAGGGTTGCACTCTTAAAACAAGAAATGGCTCTTGTAAATTAAAGAAATTATAATAAATTATAATAAAATATCCCAGGAAATAGAACAATAATTAAACATATGAAATAGAAGAGAGTGTGTGAGTGAGGAAGAGTGAAAACAGGAGGAGAGAGAGAGGAGAGCAAATTAAAGAAGTGGAAAAGGGAAGAGAAAGCAAGACAAGAGAAAATTAATGGTTCTAGTTGGTCCATCAAAGTCAAATCCCCAAGAAAGAGATTAGAAAGGTACATATTATTTTGGTGTTTTACTTATCACCATGAGGAAAAGGAGTGGGGATTAAAGTATCAGGACCTCTTAGTGAGGGACCTAAGTGATTTAGTGGTTTCCAAGTCAAAATTTCTAAAGAGAAAAAAATACTTACACTCTGCCATCAGATGTTTAATGCAATATGATCTACCTTTCAATAATTTAAATGGTCATAATCTTACTTAAGAAAACAAAAATTTTACTTTTTTGTTAAGAAATAGAAGTTTAGCTTGGCAATTTAAAAACAACATGATGACAAACCATGCCACCCCGCCCTATATAGGTTATAAATGTAAAGTACATACATATACATTGTGTTATAAATGAATATATATCATATAATAAGTTAAATTTAAACATTCTAAAATTTGAACATGACAGATAGTTCCTCAAGATTCATTTATTAGTAGTTTTCTCTGATTCTATTTTCCCCATTTTATAAATTTTACTGATAGTTTTCTTTTTAAAGAAAGAGAAGGGTGGTCATTTTGATGTTTGGATTTCAGTTCCACACATACCTGTTTTTATTGATAATGGTTGTGTTTGTTGTCATAGCTGCTGTGTGAGGTCTGGGCATACAACTACTACCCAGTAATTTGCTTTTAGTTATCTCTTTTCTTCTTTCTATAGTTGTGGAAAGAAGCTGAGACCAAGGCCTCCATAATTATGCAGTTTGTGCTTTATAGGGAAGCTCCTCACTCATGGATTCTGTGTGACTGAAATCCACCTCACTTCCCTTCCCCAGGAGCTTCTCATTGGCTTGGAGCTGCGTACATTCAGATCAGGGCCTGTTTTCTGGCTAAAGGCAATTCATTCAGAGGAGACATTTTTGTTTTTAACCTATATTATCAAAGCAACCCTGGCTGAGACATTAGTCAAATAGCTTCTTCAAAATCTTTGAAATTATTTTTTATCATAAAACAATATTGTAGTTTAGTTACCACTAATAAATGTCTTTACACTTATACCATTATTAGTCAATTATAAAATTATTAGGTATCTGAGGTTCCATAACTTCTATTCTGGATGATAATTGCAACAGGCAAGAAGAGACATAGATATGTAACATAAAAGAGAATGGATAGGCAAGTTATTGGAATTGGTAATTAATATTCATTGAGAAATCTTAGTTATCGTAAATACTTTAATATAATGAAAAGAGGGAAATTTACAATTTGACAAGTAATGTTACAAATTCATCCAGGAATATAGTAACAGAATGTAAAAATACAAAATTAAACTGATTTTAAAGAACAATTGATTATGAATATGTGTAAGGTAAATAATCAGAAAAATATTAGGATAAAATAAGTTTTAAGATCTTCTCTAAAGAGAAGAGATTAGATGAGTCATTCCCTATAAATTCACTCCTTTCCTTTTTCAGCACTTCATAAAATCTCCAGAATTATCTATTCAAATACATTTTCTATAAAGAGAAGCAGAAATATCAATATCATCACTTAAAATAAACATATCTCAATCTTGAAGAGTTTTTAAAAGTGGTTTATGATAGCCTGGCCTTTGTGGTTCAGGGGTAGAGCATCCAACTATAAACCAGGAGGTCATGGTTCAATTCATGGTCAGGACACATGCCTGCTTTGAAGGCTTGATCCCCAATAGGGGGTGTGCAGGAGGCAGCTGATCAATGATTCTCTCTTATCATTGATGTTTCTAACTCTCTCTCTCCGTCTCCCTTCCTCTCTGAAATTAATATATAATAATAAAAGCATAATATGCTAATTAGACCAGACAGCCAAACGACCTTCTGAACATCATTCTGGATGTCCTTCCAGATGAAGCATCAGCAGCAGGGGCCAAGGAAGAGGTGGTTAGGAGCATCAGGCAGGCAGGCAGAGTGGTTAGGGGCAATCAGACAGGCAGGCTAGCAGTTAGGGGTGATCAGGCAGGCAGGCCAGGCGAGCTGTTAGGAGCCAGAGGTCCCAGATTGCGAGAGGGTGCAGACAGGGCTTGAGGGACCCCCCATGCACGAATTTCATGCACCGGGCCTCTAGTAAAAATATATATTTTTAAAAATGGTTTATGATAAATTAGAGACAAATAATGAAGAAAAAATTTTAGACATGATAGTTCATAAATAAGCTCAAGAAATCAATATGCTGTTATAACCAGTCATATACTGGTTTTCCCTATATATACTTTAATATTGTTAGTAATAAGTTATATTTGAGAACTTATAATAGACTTTCCATCAGTGTTTGAAGATAATGCTTATGTCCTATAAATGTAACTGCAAAATGTGAGTCATATTCTAATTTCAAAATTAGAATGAATTACATGTTGATTCTAAAACTTAGTTTTTATTAAACAGTGTATTTACTATGATAATATTTTAATAATAATGATCATTTTTGTTTTGATAGTTGGAGTCCTGGTACTATATCCAGATTCAGATAAATCTGGTACTAGTTGATTCATTCAATTCTCTTTGTGCTCCAGGATAAGTATCAAGAACACCATTTGTTAGTCTACAAATTTACATCCTGTTTTTGTGTTCTTAATATATATTAAAATTATAAATAATAAAAGTATCTACTAATAGTGTTCCTATTATTTGGCATGCTCAGTACTTTATATAAATTATGTTTAAATCTTGAAACAACCGTAACAATAATACAGAACCCCCCCATTGGGATACTTGCAGGGGCTATATTCCAAGACCCCCCCACTGGATACAGGAAACCATGAATAATATCAAACCCTCTATAATCTATGTTTTTCCTATACATACATATCTGTGATGAAGTTCAATTTATAAATCAGGCATAGTAAGATATTAATAGCATTAACTAATAACAAAATGGAACAACTGTAACAATACACTGTAATAAAAGTTATATGAATGTAGTCTCTCTCTCTCTCTCTCTCTCTCTCTCTCTCTCTCTCTCAAAATATTATTGTACCATACTCACATTTCTTCAATTTGAAGCTAACTGAAACCATAGAAAGTAAAATCACAGATAAGAGGGAACTAGTGTATTTAGTCTCTCTACTTACAATGAGAAAGCTGAATTTTGGGTTGTTTATGTAACTTGTTAGACTTTAGTCATCTGATAACAGGCAAAATCAGTATTTGAATACAAAATTAATATTGATAACTTTTGTGTCTTCTCCCCCTAAAATTTAAATATATATTTGTATTACATTCCAATGATCCTAACTATGTATAACTTAGCATAGGTTACATAAACTTCCTGATTCCTGGCCTATTTCCAAATAAGGCTGTAGATTCAAGAATTATGCATTTGCACTACCTTTACCCTTAACATGAAGCCCAAATGTTTGTTTTTCAAAAATAAATCATACTTAATAATTATTACTACACTAAATATACCAGTACGAACAGCTGTTTTCCATGGGTTATATATTCATTGATACATTTAATTTTCAAAACACTCTTAGAGAGAAGCTGCTATTATTATCAACCACATTTTATAGATGATGGAACAGAGGGATGGAGAGTTTGAAAAAATTTCTCAAGGTCATATACATACCAAATCATAGGGTTGTGATTTTAATGTAGCTGCTCTTGATTATACACATACAGAGAATAATTTTTTAAAAACAATAAGTATTTAATAACAGAATTAACATGGTATAGGAATGCCCTTTGCAGGAATATTTGTATTGAAATTTTAGATATCATTTTACATTTTTTACCATAAATTTCAAGAAAACATCATTCCCTCCCTAGTGTCCTCCATGCTTATTCAACATATTTATGCCTTAATATATATAGATGATGACTGAAATAGTGAGTATGGATAGGCCATAGAATAGTCACAGAGCAAATAAAATAGGCATTATTAGAAAATATGAAATAAAAAGTTTTAGTGTAAAGGCCAATGGCACATAATAATATAAAGAGTTGGAACTAAAGAGAAAAAGAAAGTTACATTACAGTCATTGACATATAAAATAAATTATAACTTCAGAAAATTGTGGAATAGTGGAATATCTTCAATTATATGTGACAGACAATAAATAATTTTTAGTAGCAACTTTTGGATTTAGTAGAACATTGGAAAATAGAAGTGTGCATGGTAAATAATTTCCTGACTTACTAGAATGTAAGCCAATGTAAGAAAATAAATTAGACTTTGTAATAGCAGAATGAAAGGGGTTAGTGTTTAAAATTCAAAAAGTAAAGTTTGCTAGCACTTACCAATTGTATTAATGCAGAACTAAATGAAGGATAATTATGAAAATGCCTAAATAACCTATTTTCTTCCTAGGTAAAAAGATTGTTGTACAGAGGTGGCTAGGTGGTCTGCTATAAATAAGTGCATGCTATCTGCCAAGCTTTCTACTAGGTAATGTAGCATTAAGGCAAACACTAATGATGCTTTCCACTTTCAAGTTCTTGATACCTCCATAGAGACACAAAATAGACTAGCAAAATTACACACAAGGATATATATAATTGGGTCAAATGAAAGCATTTAGGAATTATGACAGTATTCAGAGGAAGATAACAAGAGGCATGCTTTATACTTTTCAGAGCTACTGAATAAAACTACCCTTTTAAAAATATTTTAAAACCTTACTTTGAGAACTATTAAGACATTATTTGCAAGGAAAAAAAAAAGAAACTCTATATATCCCATAGTTTCTTTTTTTTCCCTTGCAAATAGTATAGATATATAGGTATTGAGCACCTACATTGTTCTAAGCACTTTATAAGAAGTACTTTATTTCACCTATTCATTTAATCTCCACAAAATCCCTGGATATCATTACCGATTTCTACAATTGTGGATAGTACAATTAGGAGAACTTTAAGATCAGATTGCCAGAAAATAAATGGTAGTGCCAAGGTTTGAACTCTGATATAAGTAAGTTAAAAAATGTTATTTTCACTACAACACTCATAGAAAAATTAGCCTTTACTTATGTTCTGAAGTATGAGAAAATAATTTAGAACAACTGCATATTTTAAACTAACAGAGAGTAGTTTTGAGGCCAATAAGCTATTTTTGTCTTTACTTCTCATGAAAGATGGACCACATTCTAAGAAGGAAGGTATGGTTGTTGTAAAAGTAGTAGGGAGATTTTTAAAGCTAATTTTGGAAATGATTACAAGAGGATGAGAGACACTCTAGGCACGTGGTTCTCATAATTTAGCTGCATCATAATAACTTGGGGGCTAAAAATTGCATTTCTAACCAGTTCCAGGGGCTCTGATATTGCTGGCTTAGGGACCTCACTTTGAGAACCATCACCACTCTAGGCAACAAGTCAAGACACATCACAATAATAGTCATCTGGGCTTTATATTGCCTTGGGACTTCTTAGGCAAGGAAGTAGGATTTGGGGTGATATTTTCTTACTAGAGGCCCGGTGAATGAAATTTGTGCACAGATGGGGTCCCTAGGCCTGGCCGGTGATCAGGGCCTATCAGGGCTATCTGACCCAGTCCTGATTGGGGCTGGGCCAGCTGGGGCCTGCCAGCTCCTGGCCAGAGCCTGCCAGCTGGGGCCTGGGGGCCTGCTGGCTGCCAACCAGGGCCTGCTGTCCAGGGCCTAGGGGGCTGCCAGCCACCGGCCAGGGCCTATCAGACGAGGAGAGGGATGGGGAAGGACTGCAGGAGGTTGGCTGGCTGTGGGAGGTTGACTGTAGGATGCAATGACTACCAGGGGACAGCTCCTGCATTGAGCATCTGTCCCCTGGTGGTCAGTGCACATCATAGTGACTGGTCAACCGATTGTTCCAGTCATCCCGGTCATAAAGGTTGCTTAGGCTTTTATATATAGAGATTGATTATAACAAAATATTACTACATTTCAATCCTAAATTTTAAATTAAATTAAATTATAAAGTTGGGAATCTAATCTACTATAAAAGATCTGAATTACTATATAAGTACTATTTTAATTCCTGAGACATTAAGAATAAAATAAATATATTACTAGTCAGCAGAAGAAAATGTCCTGTCTTTAAAACTGCATGTCACTACTGTGCAAAGTACTCTCATTCTCTTCAGGGAAAGATAAACATTGCATGTCTAATTTTTAAAAAGTTCATGTTTTGATTTTGAATATACTCTTTATTTCATTTGAATACATTCAGTAATTCCAAATAAAATGGATTCAGTAATTCTCATAAATATAGCCACACATCTTACTTTAATCTGCATTCCCTTAGACAGATCTCCGACATTTATGCAGTATAGGAAAAAATATGAGGCAGATGTGAGAAAGCCTTCCTTTATTAATTTCCTCTCCATTACATTTTATATTTTCTCAATAAAGCATGGATATGATTTCAGATTGCTTAACAAACTAAGTATCTTTAGGAAATTAAAGCAATTCATTTTATTTATTGAGCATGATATAACACATCCTATAAAATTAGATTATTTAAAGAAATTTTAAACAGAAATTATAACAGCATTTACTGTTGTACATTAAAATATGTGATATTATCTAATATAATCAAATGCTGTCAAAAATAGGTTTCTTTAATTTTGAGAGTATTGAATGACTATCTAAAATGTGCATACTCTTAAAGAACTGAGTAAATCTAAAACATGCACATAACTATAGCTTCAAATTGGCTTGGAAAAAAATAGGAATATCTTTGCAAGTATTGTGTTAACATAAATGAAATGGTTTATTGTGTTGAACCATAATAAGTGTGTATTTAAATAATTCTCTAAGTAAATTATGTTTTCCTAGTGTGTTAGTTCATTCTTTTAGAAAACGGAATGGGATTAAAAAACGTAAATGTTGCTTTCTGATATGATTTTCTAAATAAACTGTTTAATGCTTACAAAGATGTTAGGGTTGGAGATTTCCAGCCAGAAAATGTAATTCTGAATGCTAAGTTCATGGCATGTAAGCTCTTCTGCTTTAAATGTCAGGGCTGTTCACCTGTATCAAGCACTGGACTGATAAAAGCAGACAGGGAAAACAGAAATGAAATCAAATATGACATATGAAAGAACAGAGCAGAGTACTGTGAAAACTTACATCCTTTGTGGAAAAGAAGTACTTAAATTTCTGAAAATGGGTTAAAGTATTTTTACATTTTATATTCTTCAGGTCATAAAATTATGGAATTGTAATAATAAAGTAGATTTGTACAAAACATGATTTTTTTTAAAATGAAATTTAATTATTTTCATTGTGCAATTAAAAGTTAAAAACAAGTTTTCCAGGAAAGAAATATATAATAAGTTTTTTGTTTTTCAATTAACTATGATTTTTCTTTCTTGCCCTTTTGTCCTCTTTCTTTGAACATGAGAAATAACACTTATTTTATCAAATTTTTATGAGAGGAGTACTTATTTGGCATGCTGCTGATTGGCAACATATTTCCCTTTAGTAAAAAAGATCAGAGAACATTTACTCATTATATAGCACTGCTTCAAGTGGGATGTAAATCTTGTGATATAAACTATAACCTAGCCACTCAATATTTTTTATACATAAATTACAACTTTACGTGTTGGATCACAAAGCTTATTTTTAATATTTTTGTGTTTTTTTGTATGTGTTCCTGACAATATAACATGTGAAAGAATACTGAAGGAGAAGAAATGAAAGACACATTTAAAAGAGTGGTGTAATCCACTCTATGAACATGAGGGTGATAAAACCATAAAGAAAAGGGAACACTTTCATTCACTTAGAAAAACATAAAAATTCAAATATACATTTCCATCCTAACTATATCTCTTATATAAGAAGATATATTATCCTCACCTATATTATCCTCACCTATATATAGAAAAGGCTAATATGCAAAGTGTCTACTCGGGAGTTTGACTGGGAGACCAGGAGTTTGATCACTCGCCATAATATGCGCTGACCACCAGGTGGTGGTGCGGAATGAAGGAAGGCCCCGGCTGGCAGCCGGAAGGCCCCAATAAGCCATGATTGCCAGCCAGGCCTAGGGACCCTACCTGTGCACAAATTTCATGCACTAGACCTCTAGTTTTATATATAATGCCTTTAATGTTTAGGCATTTCCAATAATGCACTTTAATTTTACAGAACAAATTGTGCTTAATTTTTTAAAAAACATCTTATTATAGTGGCTAGATAATGAAACTTGCTTAATATATTTAATATATTAATAATGTTTCTTAAACATATGAAAGGTTAGTTTAAATAAAAATTCCTTGGCTTCTCTATTGTAAGGTAAACTAGAGGTCCGGTGCATGAAATTCGTACATGGGGTGATGTCCCTCAGCCCAGCCTGCACCCTCTCCAATCTGGGACCCCTCGAGGGATGTCCCAGTGGGATCGGGCCTAAACGGGCAGTCGGACATCCCTCACACAATCCAGGACTGCTGGCTCCCAACTGTCCGCCTGCCTGCCTTCCTGATTGCCCCTAACTGCTTCTGCCTGCCAGCCTGATCACCCCATAACCACTCCCCTGTCAGCCTGATTGATGCCTAACTGCTTCCCTGTCATCCTGTTTGCCCCTAACTGCCCTCCCCTGCAGGCCTGGTCACCCCTAAATGCCCTCCCCTGTAGACCTGGTCCCACCCAACTGCTCTCCCCTGCAGGCCTGGGTCCCCCCCAACTGCCCTTCTCTGCAGGCCCAGTCACCCTTAACTGCTTCTGCCTGCCAGCCTGATTGATGCTTAACTGCTCCCCTGCCAGCCTGTTTGCCCCTAACTGTCCTCCCCTGCAGGCCTGGTCACCCCTAACTGCCCTCCCCTTCAGGCCTGGTCACCCCTAACTGTCCTCCCCTGCAGGCATGGTCACCCCTAACAGCCCTCCCCTACAGGCCTGGTGACCCCCAACTGCTCTTCCCTGCAGGCTTGGGTCCCCCCCACTGCCCTTCCCTGCAGGCCCGGTCACCCCAAACTTCCCTCCTCTGCCAGCCTGGTCACTCCTAACTTCCCTCCCCTGCAGGCTTTATTGCCCCAAACTGCTCTCCCCTGCTGGCCTGATTGCCCACAACTACCCTCCCTTGCAGGCCTGGTCCCTTCCAACTGCCCTCCCCTGCTGGCCATCTTGTGGTGGCCATTTTGTGTCCCCTTGGGGGCAACCATCTTTGACCACATGGGACAGCCATCTTGTGTATTGGAGTGATGGTCAATTTGCATATAACCCTTTTATTAGATAGAGGCCTGGTGCACTGGTGGGGGCCAGCTGGTTTGCCCTGAAGGGTGTCCCAAATCAGGGTGGGAGTTCCCTTGGGGTGTGGGGCGGCCTGGGCGAGGAGCCTGAGGTGGTTTGCAGGCCAGCCACGGCCCCCGGTGACCCAAGCAGAAGCCTTGGTATCTAGGATTTATTTATCTTCTACAATTGAAACTTTGTAGCCTTAAGCAGAGGCCAAGGCAGGCCAGGGCTGCCGAAGCTTGGCTTCCTCCATCACGGGGGGCAACTCAAGCCTTCTGCTCTCTTCAGCTCTGTGGCTGCTGCCATTTTGTTAGGGTTTATTTATTTTCTATAATTGAAACTTTGTAGCCTTGAGTGGAGGCCTGGGCTGGCCAGGGTGTGTGGAAAGCTTGGCTTCCTCAATTGCCGGGGAAACCCAAGCCTTCTGCTCGCTCTGTGGCTGTAGCAGGGCTTCTGCTTGGGTTGCCGTGGGGCGTGGCCAGCCTGCAAACCACCACAGACCCCTTACCCAGGCTGCCCCATGCCCCAAGGGAACCCCCACCCTGATCCAGGACACCCTTCAGGACAAACCATCTGGCCCCCACCCGTGCACCAGGCCACTATCCTATCTAATAAAGAGGTAATATGCAAATTGACCATCACTCCAACACACAAGATGGCTGCCCCTATGTGGACACAAGATGGCCCCCACAAGATGGCCAACAGGGGAGGGCAGTTGGGAAGGACCAGGTCTGCAAAGGAGGGCAGTTAGGGGTGACCAGGCCTGCAGGGAAGGGCAGTTGTGAGGGACCAGGTCTGCAATGGAGGGAAGTTGGGAGGGACAAGACCTGCAGGGAAGGGAAGTTGTGGGGGACCCAGGCCTGCAGGGGAGAGCAGTTGGGGGAACCCAGGCCTGCAGGGGATGGCAGTTAGGGGTGCCCTGGCCTACAGGGGAGCAGTTAGGCTTCAATCAGGCTGGCAGGGGAGTGGTTAGGGGGTGATCAGGCTGGCAGCCAGAAGTGGTTAGGGGCAATCAGGAAGGCAGACAGGTGAGCAGTTGGGAGCCAGCAGTCCTGAAACGGGCAGTCTGAGATCCCTTGAGGGGTCCCAGATTGGAGAGGGTGCAGGCTGGGCTGAGGTACACCTCCCCCCCCCCGGTGCATGAATTTTGTGCACCTGGCCTCTAGTATATATATATATATATATATATATATATATATATATATATGCATATATATATATATATATATATATGCATATATATATATATATATATATATATATATATATCTCAAATCTAATGAAAACCAAGCAAAATTGACATGTGAAGAATTAAGATTAGTAATAAGACCTTTAAAAGACTGACTGAAGGGTAAAGTTGTGTTTGAGCTGTGCTGATTGTGTATGTGCTCCTGCTCAAATGTTCTACAGTAATTTATAGAAAAGTTTCCACGAAAATGATAAAGTGGTTATCAAACTAAATATCACATTGTGCGAAGGGTGTCTAGCTCCTGCATTTTATTTGTGAGCCAGTTCCAGTGTATAGCCCAACAGAAACATGCTGTCTTTTTCTAATATTTGTTTATTCTGCCATTTAGTTCCATTTAGTGTCAGGTTGTGTTAGAATTGTTAGAGTACACACAAGCCAGTTCAAGGAAAGAATGGTCATTCCTTAGAAACAATTGACAAAAAAATAAATCTTCTCCACTTTGCAGGAAGTCAAAACACGTCAATAGTTATGTCACTTTTGCAGTGCTTCTGAAATTCTTATGGAATACTGTAAATGAATAGGAGGCTTATCATATTCATTGAAAGAAAAGTAAAATACTTTTAAAAGCTGAATGTAAATGTATTCTTTATTGTAAAGGTAAATTTAGCAGATTTTTCTTTTTCTTACATAGTTCTTTCAATTCAACAAATTAAATAGTTAAACATGTTTTAAATATTTATTTGGAGTAAGGTATCTGTTGGGAGCTGATAAGAATATATATAATATAATAACGGCTACTTTATCAAAAAACTAACACATTGGTAAGAGAATATGAGGTATCAACATGAGAAAGTTCAATGCAAAGTAAAGCAAGTGCCATTAAAGAATATTGATGGGGCCCTGACTGGTTTGGCTCAGCGGATAGAGCGTCGGCCTGCAGACTCAAGGGTCCCAGGTTCGATTCCCGTCAAGGGCATGTACCTTGGTTGTGGGCACATCCCCAGTAGGGGGTGTGCAGGAGGCAGCTGATCGATGTTTCTCTCTCATCGATGTTTCTAACTCTCTATCCCTCTCCCTTCCTCTCTGTAAAAAAATCAATAAAATAAAAAAAAAAGAATATTGATGGGATTAAAAAAGATAGCATCATTTAGCCTTTTTAAAAAAATATTTATTTTTATTGATTTCAGAAAGGAAGGGAGAGGGAGAGAGAGATAGAAACATCAGTGATGAGAGAGAATCATTGATTGGCTGCCTCCTGCATGCCCCCGACTTCATTTAGCCTTAACATTAAAAAGAAATTCATGGAGAAATGCTAAAATGTGACCATGTGCTAATGATACCGGGTTGGAATTCCTGGTAGAGAGCATGACATTTGGAAAAGTCTAATGGCAGGAAACCACAGAAATGCTTTACCTGGATGATTATATAAGAAGTAAAGGGAAGAAAAATTTCAAATGATATATTGGGTAGGGCTATGTTGGGGAAGGGAGAATTTGTATGCAATGTCATTGGAAAGTTTTTGACCAAGGGAGGGACAAAAGCAGTGACCTGTTCAGTAAGCTAAAACATTATACAGGATGATTAAAGGAATATACAGGATGAGTTAAAGAAATATGGAGATATTTAGAAGGTCTACAGTAATCTTTGTACGATAATAATTAAAATAGAAAGGAAGAATTATGTATGAGAGCTATAGTAAAGGTATATGCTACACCAATTTAAAAGTAATTGGATAGAGAGATATTCTTAAAGCATCAAATGTCATTCAAAGGAATCTAGTTGTTTTTTTTAAGAGACAGTTTCAATTGTAGATATTGGAAAGTAAAGAAGAACTGATTGCATTGGCAAAGAAGCTTGGGGCATGCTGAATTATGGTGCTGCTGGAAAATCTAGTGGGAAATTTATAACAAGCAGGTGAAATGTATGTCTAGATTTAACAGTGAAAATTAAAGATGTGTCAATTTAATTTGGCTTACTTCTGTAATGTGCAAAGTATGTATGTACATAGAAGAGATAATAGTTAAATGTTGGTGTCCCTCGTTAGGGCATCATAATGCCGGGTTTCTTTTCCCAGCCTTACAAAGGGTTCAGCATTCTGGAAAAAGGGGCTGCACGTAGATGATTAAAGAGGAGTCCAAGGACCAAAGATATTTTTGAAAGCCATTAGGGGTCAGAGGAGCTTCAGCTAAAGGGAACTGAAGACTCTTCCTTGACCAACGACCCTTGCTATTGTTCAACAAGATTTATCCTAAGGCAAGTTGGGAATATACACTTCAAAGGGTACAGTATCAAAGGGTTTACAGAATCATTGTCAGTTTGGGGAATAGCCTACAGCTGTTTAGGTGTTTGGCCAACAGGAGGCAATAAAATGCCCTGAGCTGTCTGGCAGCTAACAATCTTATTCAGCCATTTCCAACAGGTATACTACATATGACTCAACCCTGTTGATCTCCCCAAGTCCCATCAACCTTTTGATGGAACTCTTGTAATTATTACATGCTGGAATTGGTTCTCGGCAGTTAAAGACATGGAATTGCATGAAACCAAGGAAATGTATGAGAGATAAAGGGGGCAAAATAAGAAGAAAATTATAAAGCATAGTTTTAAAAAGAGAGAGGTGTAAAGAATAGAAGGTAGTAAGGGAAAAAAGTGTGTTCTAAAAGATAGAAAAGGGTCAGGAAAAAAAGCAATGAAACAAAGAAAGAATTGCAATATGTATTAATAGTTTCAAGTATTTCAAAATGATCAAGGAGAACTAGATAAAAGAGATTATTATTGAATATAGACAAGTATCAGGTGTGTGTTTGGACGTTCCGGATAGTATCTCTGAGATAAAATTCCTAGCATTCAGGATAATCTCCCACTTTATGGTCAGATTATCTCATTAATAACCTTATTTCTCTGTGAAAAGTTTGGTTCTAGCAGCACCAAGATTTATGTTTCAGTGAATAACACAGGTGTGGGAATCTAAGGGAAATTATCCTTAGAATTCTGCCTACCACAATTTAAATATTTTTCTTTCAGGTTTATATAACTTTTTGTGTACATATTGTGTTTCATATTCCATCTCCAGTATTGGGCAATCAATTTCTTATTTCAGATACATCATTTTCAATATCAAAGTGAACATTTGTTCATGAGGTCTTTCTAAGTAATACCTAGTACTGAAGGGTTAAGGAGGACAGCTACTTCCAATAAGTTTACAAAATGCTCTCTGCTTCAAGTTGTAAACTTAAGATTGACTTTCTTAGTATAAGGAGTTCAAAGACTTAACTTTAGTTTTCCACCCCAAACTAGGTATCCTTTCTCGGTAACCTGTTCAGTAAACTATGGACTTATTAACACTGGGCAAAGAGAATTGCCCGAATGACTTCTTAGGAAGTAAACAAAATCAAGTAAAAAAATTATTTCAAATGGATTAAGAAAGACTCCATGATTGATGTTACCCTTCTCCCCCAAAACAAAGAAAGAAAGAAAACCTTTTGTGAAAACAGTGTTTTTCTCTAATTGGACCACCTTGAATACTATAGCGCTATGTGAGTTAGGCCTTTACATCCCCACATCCCTCTCTGAAGCCTCACTGCAGTGAGTGTTCCTGCTTAACCAGGTCTGTTTCTTATGGAGGAAATGTATTTTAAATTAGGGTCTGAGAGATTCAAGGAGAATGATGTGGGAAATATAAGGTATGCCTTACTGATATAAAAATATCCACATTCTCAGAAAGTTCAGCATAGAAGAAATAACATTTCATCATGGGGAAAGTGTAGCATCTTGTATGATAGGAACAGTAGCAGTTCTACTTTATTCCCTTGCACAGTGAGAGTAGAAAACCAAGGTTAAGAACATTCAAAATCCATAGAATATCCCCAAAATGAAGCTGAAGTCATAGACCATGAAAAAAAGTGGGGAAAAATATTTATTAATAAGTCAGGTACTTTATCTGGCATCTGTGAGCTAGAACTAAAACAATGAAGATGTATGGAAAGTATTTTATTTAATGCAACAGTTATTTTTGAGTACTTATTATGTCTAGACACTGCTGTGTACTTAGATGAAGAAAGTTACTCTTTCCAACATGTAGTTTATAATCTAGCTGCTGAGAAAAGAAGATAATTCATAACTATAAATGAGGAGCCAAATAAGGAAAGGAGAAAAGAGTCAAATAATAGTACAATTTGTTGGGAATGACAAGGAGATAAGATGGTTCCAGGATATTTAGAACTGATTCTTCCAAAAATATACCTTTGAGGGTTCCTGCTAAGTGGCCAACATCCATCCTTGCCACCTGCTCCTGCAAGTCCTTTTGCAACAATAGAAATTAGAGAAGTGCAGCTCTGATTAAAATAGAAAGGAATATTGAATACACCCACGCAGAATGCAGAACTTTTCAGAGAAGAAAAGAGAGGTTTCAGAGGCTGGCAAAGACATTTAAAACTTTCAATGGATGTTGTTCATTTTATTTGTCCCAATATCAAGATATTTTCCAATCTAAATTATTGGTCTGTGGTGAAGATCAAAATAAAAAACACAGCCCTGGCCTGTGTACCCAGTGGTTAGAGCATCAGCCCACACACAGAAGGGCCTCCAGTTTGAGTCCCAGAAAAGAGCATGTACCTTGGTTGCAGGTTCCATCCCTGACCCCTATTGGGACCATTGCGGGAAGTAATCAATTGATGTGTCCATCTCTCTTTCTCTCCCTCCCTCCCTTCCACTCTTTAAAAACCAATGGAAAAAATATCCTTGGTTGAGGATTAACTATATACATCTTACAAGGTGCAATGTGATGTCCAGATAGTCTTATTAAGGCATTTCTCTTTGTTGCTGAACCTGTAAAGCCTTTAAAAATAAATTTAAATTGGCAAACTTAAAATAGAGTATTAATTACATATTAAGTAAAATGGCTATGATATAATTCTGGCACACCAGTTTATAAAATTAGGTCTCTTGATAATTTGATGGATGTAATTTTGTTCTCTACATATTATGATTTATAGAAAGCTGACTTAAAAATTATTGGATGCAACTGATTGATGTAATTAGACCATGAAAAAGAATGAAATCTTCTGATATATTAGGCAGTAACTCACTTAAATGAGGTGCCTAATTTGTTAGCTTCCAGAGTCAGATCAATTTTAGATAAGTAATTTATATTACTGAATTATATTCCAATTTATGAGGACAAAAATATTAAGCGCTATGTAGTCTGTTGAGGGACTGCCAAAGAATCATGGATTTTAGCGCTGAGGTTAAGTTCATAAATGTTTAATGACCTATACCAACAAGCCAAGAATTTTTAATGCAATAAAAATAAATGATATAGGTCAAAGCAGTGACAATTGCTAATTTATGAACTATTAAACCCCACCAGTGGGGCTAGGTATTGCCAGGTATATTCTTCTAATGAAGGCAGTCTTTTGCAAGTCAATAATATAGTTGGAAGCTACTTTTAGTGATGTATTCTAATAGAATTTGTACCAGGAATTCAAAATGTCATTTTCATTGGTAATGAAAAGAATATTGGTCTATAACTGAGCTACAGGGATCTATCTATAACAACTTTACTCACTGAGGCTTGTGGATGTGTATATAATATATTTATACAAAAATAAAGATACTCCCAGGGAGAATGATTTGTCATTTAGTCAAGACATTGTCTACCTGTACACAGTTCGGAGCACGTATCTCTCATTGTTCACCAAGAGGGAAGCCAGCACTTACTTTGTATGCAGTACCATTCTCAGTTGGAATAAAGTCCCTGTGCAGCCTATGAAACAAAGTGACAATTGCATATAGCTGTAAACTATGCCATCAAAGAATCTAACACTAAACCAAATGATAGCCAGAGTCTACAGCGAGAACTGCTGATCACCAAGCTTACCTCTCAATCACACATGCATGGGGGTGAGGAGCCCACTATCAGCTTATTTATTTATTTATTTATTTATTTATTTATTTATTTATTTATTGAAAGGAGAGAGAGAGAGAGAGAGAGAGAGAGAGAGAGAGAGAGAGAGAGAGAGAGACATCAATGATGAGAGAATCGTTGATCAGCTGACTCCTGCACGACCCCACTGGGAATGGAGCCCACAGCCTGGGCATGTGCCCTGACCGGGAGTTGAACCATGACCTCCCGGTTCGTAGATCGACAACTCAACCACTGAGCCATGTCAGCCAGGCCACTATCAGCTTTTGGTTGGAACGTCAATGATTATTTAAAAACGTGTAACTGTCCTGCTGAGACATCTAACAGAGACTACACGTATTTCTGTTTATGTTTTGAAATAATTTTTTAAACTACAGAAACTTCAATTATTAATAAGCAGTTTTCTTGTTATTTAATAGACACTTGGGCTTCTGGACACTTTGAGATAAATATTTTAATGATTCTACAAAATTTCACATTTCAACAAACATAAAAATGCCTTTATATCTTAAACACTAATTGCTAATTGTTGTTGTTATGTACATTAATTATTGTATGTATGTAGTAGACATTAAAACTAAGAGTGATATGTATTGTTTGAATATTAAAAATACTTTTGCTTAGAATCTATTAATATTTTTAATATAAAAATATGTTTTACCATGTTATCAGAGCGTGCATATCTTTTGGGAGGAGTAATATATAAATTAAACATTTTGTAGATCTTTTAAACTAATAAATTTATGTGTCCAAAGCATGTATATGATTTTCTCATATTATCTGGAAATCATTTAAAGTGAAGATTTGTTTCATATGCTTACTCTCATTCTTTTTAGGGACAGCTATTTCATATGCATTATTTTTTCAAACTCTCAAGTCCTTCCATACATGACAGGAAACACTCCAGTTTACAACAAGAGGCAATTGTCCACCAAGGGCAGAATACTATTGAGTCACCCAGGGCCAAGTCCAGAATACTTGCTTTCTAAAGAAGCTGTATTTTATTTTTATATTTTCACTGAAATGACATATTTGCAATTTCAAAGAACTATAATAGTTCAAAGAAAATGTTTTGGGGGTAGGTATATGACAATGTTAAATTCTTTTTAAAGGAAAGAGTTTTCATTTTGTTTTGTTTTTTTGTTTTAGATTTGGGAAAGTAGGGTAGTAATAAGAGTGAGATTGAAGTCTTAAAAAAACCACAAGATAATAGTTGCTATATATATATTTTTAACAGGTACCATGAACAGTATGTTTTAGCTGTCAGACTTGGTAAGATAGGAAATGTTTCCAAAATTTGAAGCCAATAAGTGCCAAGATGATTTCTGACTCTGAGGCTGGTCTTTAGAGACATTTTGTTTTCTCTTTTGTATGTTTTTATAGAATTGCACAGAAAGACTCACAAAACATAAACACATCTCAAAATGAGGGACTAAAGATTTTTGAAGAATACAATTGGATATTGGTTTTATAATAGAAAAAAATAGATTATTAGTTTAGATCAGTATCAAACTGAGTTTAAATTTCCTGTTATTTAAATTACTTTATGGAAAGCATCATTTAAGTACTTGTAAAAGCATAATATCCTATCTAACAAAAGAGTAATATGCAAATTGACCATCACTCCGAGACACAAGGTGGCTGCCCCCATGTGGTCAAAGATGGCTGCCCCCAGGTGGAAACAAGATAGCTGCCACAAGATGGCCAGCAGGGGAGGGCAGTTGTGGGCGATCAGGCCAGCAGGGAGGGCAGTTAGGGGTGACCGGGCCAGCAGAGGAAGGCAGTTTGGGGGGACCCATGCCTGCAGGGGAGGGCAGTTTGGGAGACCAGGCCTGCAGGGGAAGGCAGTTGCAGGAGAGGAGGCCTGCAGGGGAGGGCAGTTGTGGGCGATCAGGCCAGCAGGGGAGGGCAGTTTTAAGTGACCGGGCTGGCAAAAGAGGGCAGTTGGGGGAGACCAGGTCTGCAGGGGAGGGCAGTAGTGGGTGATCAGGCCATCAGGGAGGGCAGTTAAGGGTGACCAGGCCAGCAGAGGAGGGCAGTTAGGGGTAATCAGGCCGGCCGGTGAGCAGTTAGGCGTCGATCAGGCTGGCAAGGGAGTGGTTAGGGGTGATCAGGCTGGCAGGCAGAAGTGGTTAGGGGCAATCAGACAGAGGCAGATGAGCAGTTGGGAGCCAACAATCCTGTATTGTGAGAGGAATGTCCAACCGCCCGTTTAGGCCCGATCCCACTGGCGGTTGGACATCTCTCAAGGGGTCCCAGATTGGAGAGGGTGCAGGCTGGGCTGAGGGACACCTCCCCCCATGCATGAATTTTTTGCACCGGGCCTCTAGTATATCCATATTGATATCTATATATCCACCCTTATTGGAGATTAAATACCGACTACTTCATTTATCTCAAATATTGTCCTATGTATTAAAATGTTCTAGTTTATAACTATTTGTAGAGGGCCGTCTGGGAAGGCACATGGATACTTTTTTAATTCTTATTCAGCTGAGCCCAAGGGCACTGGCAGAATCCTGTTATCAGTACTGATTCCATGTACTTGGAATGAGGAACAAAAAGGACCTTGACCCACCCAAAATAAGGAGCTTACTCAGATCCTGATGAATAGGATTTGGGCACACCTGAAACTCCTTTTTATCATAAAATCCCTTTTGGAAACCAATAAATATGCTGTGTTGTTTGAGGTGAGTGTGACTGTCTCTCTATCAGAGGACAGGAAGCCACCCGGCACCCAGCTTGAATCTATTTCTGTCTCTTGCCTCTTTCTTTTTCTAATTTCTTAACCCCCAGCTCCTCCACTCAGGAACCTGTCTTTCTCCCTTTCCGTGCGGGACGCGGAAAAGGAAGAAATACCACACCACATTTGGCGCCTGAAACAGGGACCTGAGTACGGAGGGAAAATAGGCGAGGGGGTCACTTCCACAACGTGCGCGCAGAATAAGGTAAGTTTTTGGGAAGTGTATTGTGTGTTGTGAATTGTGAATTCACTTGAATAACCGGGTATAAACATGGGTAATTCAGAGTCTCGGAAAGGAGACTCTTCCTCCTCCTCCTCCTCCTCCTTCTCCTTACCCCCACCTTCCCCCCCTTCACCCGCTGCCGCTCCTGCCGCTGCTCTTAAGAGTCGGCCTAACAAGTATTTACCTCCTAAATATGAGCGGAAGCCAGAGATTGAGAAAAGGAGATACAAACATTACCATGAGCGAGATGATTTAGATGATGAGGAAGATCTTGCTCACAGTTTTGAAAAAACGACCCTAACCCCCCGGCCTTTACGGCCAGAAGCTGGCACACAGCCAAATATGAAAGTAACTACAACTGCTGTGCCGCCGGTACTATCCCCTTTACAGCTGACCTTACAGGAGGCAAGACGAGCTGGAGAGGATATTACAGGATTTTCAATGTATCCGATCCTAGAAAGGCCAGACCCTACCAACCCAGGGCAGATACTGAGAGTGCACGAGGCCATTCCTTTTAAAACCCTCAAGGAGTTTAAAACCTCTGTCTCCACGTATGGCCCCACTTCTCCATTTGTCTTGAGCTTAATTGACACTGTAATTAGTGAAGCTCTGCCTCCTCAAGACTGGCAAACATTGGCTAAGGCATGTCTTTCCTCTGGAGATTATTTACTGTGGAAATCCAATTGGACTGAAATTAGTGAAAAACAGGCAGCTAAAAATCAACAACAAGGTGTGCCTATCACTCTTGAAATGTTAACAGGAACTGGAACATGTAGCAGCTTACAGGCTCAGATGATGTTCCCTTTGCAAGCTTATCAGCAGATAAATATTTGTGGTACTAAGGCTTGGAGGGAGTTGCCCACTAAGGGAGAAAAAAGCATGGATGTTACAAAAATTATACAGGGGCCAGAGGAGCCCTATCAGGACTTTGTGGCACGGTTGCTTCAGGCAGTAGACAGAGTGGTTGGAGATTCCAATAAGGGATCCCTGTTAGTGAAGCAACTGGCTTTTGAGAATGCCAATAGAACATGTCAGGAGGCTCTACGCCCCTTCAGAAAAAGGGGGTCAATTTCTGAGTTCATCCGTATTTGTGCTGATATTGGGCCATCCTATGTTCAGGGAGTGACTTTGGCTGCTGCATTGAAGGAGTCTCTGCAAAGGGACCATTCAGGGAGCAAAGAAAAATGGACTTGTTTCACTTGCAGAAGGCCAGGCCATATTGCAAAGAATTGCTGGCAACAGGATGCCTCAAGGGGACAAGGAAGTTCAGCTCCTAGTCTCCCTGCTCCGCAGTTGGGGTTTTGTCCTCCCTGCGGCAGGGGAAGACACTGGGCCAATAACTGCCGCTCCCAGAGAGGCATTGATGGCCAGCCTCTTGACCCACATCAGGGAAACGGCAAATGGGGCCGGCCCCGGCCCCGCCAAACAGTAGAGACACTGTCGTACCATACCGGCCTGCCTACAACCGGTCCACTATCAGGGAACTCTACCGTGCCACCCCAGGAAGTGCAGGATTGGACCTCTGTCCCACCGCCAAATATGTACTGACTCCCGATATGGGTCCACAAGCAATCCCTACAGGGATTTATGGACCATTACCTAAGGGCACCATGGGACTTATTTTAGAAAGAAGTAGTTTATCTATGAAAGGATTAGAAGAATATCACTACTTGCTCCTGGGAGAGGTGCAGAGAATGTACAGTTTGAATTTGAATTGCCATTGGCTTAGAGCAAAGAATATCCTTACATGGTATTTTTCCTGGTTTGTATGCTTAAAGAATGTGGTTTCTTGTTCAAATTAAAATCTTAGTTTGTATTTGGAATTTAAAATCTGTAATAAGAAATGAAACTCCACTCCTGAAACAGCCTCTGGTGTGGAGAAATTCAATGGTGACAGGAGAGGGCAAAGCTATCTGCTCTCCTGCAATGAGATTACTTAAAAGTTTTCTTTAAAATTCATAAAATAATCCACAGGAAGATTCTGATCTTGGCCAAATTGGGTGTTAGTTATAAAGAAAAAATTTGAGATCTGTCTTTTAAGCATGAAAAAATGTGTCCAGATCTGTTGCAAAAACTTCCCCTAAAGTAAGCAGGATGTAGGGGAAGGGAGAGACACGTGGCGATCCAATATAGACACCACTCCCCAAGAAAGCCACCATAAGAGGCCTCATATTCGCCATCTTTCCTTTTTCCAGCTAATGAATTAAAGTTTTTACAAATTCATAAATGCATCGGGGATTTCTGTGCTCATGTAAAGCAAAAAGGCCAGTTTAAAAACGAGTGCGCATAGTTTTTTGAGCTGGGCTTGACACTTTTCTGTGTACAGAATAAAAACCCTAGAGATTTTAGCTTTAAAGATGGTGAAGATGAACTGGGAGACAAATTAAAGCTAGTTTCCCAAGGCATTTTAAGCAGCCCCTTTTGAAATTCCCACCCTGAGGCAAGTAACCAGCAGGAAGTAAATAACAAGTTTGCATATGAATGGAGGATGCAAAAACTAGTAAATCATATATGAATATAAATATTTGTTTGAGGTTTTTTTTTTCCATGTTAAAATTTCAAGGCCTTAACAGAGATGATTCTTGTAAAGCTCCAAGGGCCCAGAGTAATACAAGAAAATTATTCTCTCTTCTTAAAGGAAATCCTTTTAAAACATCTAATATACTTGAAATTGCATGGTATTATTCTACAATGTCATTATAATTTTTGATATTTTACAAACAACATATTGTACAATTAATCCAAACAAACTTAAAAATCTAATTTTTTTTTTTTTAATGTTTGGCAGCAATTTAAAAGGGACATGAAAGGATTCAATTCCTTCCACTGTGTGAAAGGCCCCTTGGGAAGGTACTTGAGCATTCTATATTGGCCCTTTTTGTCAAAAGGAACCCTCTTCTCACAATTCAATTGCCCACAGCTGTTGCTTGAGTTTTCAGTTCATTTTGAGGTTGAAACCTCATGTTGGATGGTACCATAGATCTGTCTCTCGCACAATGGCGTGAGCTGGGCCCTCCCTGGAGAAGAAACCTGGGTTCCCCAAGATATATGATCAATGCCGGGGCCCCCCACCAGTGGGGGGATCCCAAGGCAGGTGCTGGGCATGGAGGCCATAGGGGCATAGGCTACCAAGGAGACAGAACTGAACCTTACATCACCCTGCTTGGCCCCGGAGGATGGCTGGTTAGTCAATGACGGGTAAGACTCCTCAAGGGAGGGGCAACCTAAGACAGGCACAGTCGCAGGGGGCCATCAGGAGAGAACTTGGGGGTCAACAGAGGTGTGGCACAGATCCTCACCCCCCAACATTACAGGGGCTTGAACACTCGCCCCTTCTGAGGGAGGTCTCCTGCCCCATGGCTGCTTCGTGCTTCCCATGCCCAGCTCAGATTGGGACCCAGGCAACAAACAGATTTGGCCCAGCTAAAGACTGAGACCCAGGCAACAGAGAAGTGGTTGATGGCAGCTGCCCTATACCTAAATCTAGCCTAAATCCAGGAGTGCTCAGGGCTTTCTCAAGGATGCATATAATCCTTTCCATTAACTAAAATTGTTGTTAAAGTATTAAATTTGATAGTAAAATAGTCAAGTTTTCAGATTAATTTAAATTGGCTAAATGAAATAAGGGAATATTCAAGAAAATCTAATTGTACAAAAGGCTGTTCCTAAAGTATTAACCAAAATTTCTATTTGTAGTTCATTTCATGGTAAAATTGCTTAACATGCAATGAACCTAAAGCAGTCATATTTTTGTGCAAAAAATTAAAATTTAAAGTTATCAAGACTGCATTATATATTTTCCAAAAGCTTCCTAATAATTAAATTAAAAAAAGGGGGGATAGTGGAGTAATATTATGTAAGGAAAAATACTTTGCAAGTAAATTACATCTAGAAAAATTTTTACTTTGAAAATTAATTTTCATTTGTTACGCTAACAGCAAGACACCCATGAAAAACACACATGGTGTCAAAATAAGCCAAAGGAAAATTATTTGGGCAAAAATAAAAAGGATCCCAAGTCAAATTTATAGAAAAGACACCTTTATTAACTTTTGGTCGAGAATATGTTTGTATATTTTCAGAAAAAAACTCCAGGACCATGTGGATTCCTGCAACAGAGAGGAATTAGCAGGAAATAATTCAACCATGAAGACAAGAGGAGAGGCGGTCCAGATATGGAGGACGCTGACGATGCCTTTCCATGCTAGCAGTCAGCAGCTGTCGCTGCAGGTTGCCCAGGACCAAACCAGAGGTCAAACCTGCATTGCCACCATTTGACCACCATCCAGATGTCATTGCTGACGTGTACACTTGGAACTTTTGGACATTGATACTTGGACTCAGAACTGTTGGACATTAAAATTTGGACTCGGAACTTTTGAACATTGAAATTGGGACCTAAACATTTCTTGTTCTTATATGTTTATAAATGCAAGATTTCTTTTAAAAAATTAAAATGGGGGAGATGTAGAGGGCCGTCTGGGAAGGCACATGGATACTTTTTTAATTCTTATTCAGCTGAGCCCAAGGGCACTGGCAGAATCCTGTTATCAGTACTGATTCCATGTACTTGGAATGAGGAACAAAAAGGACCTTGACCCACCCAAAATAAGGAGCTTACTCAGATCCTGATGAATAGGATTTGGGCACACCTGAAACTCCTTTTTATCATAAAATCCCTTTTGGAAACCAATAAATATGCTGTGTTGTTTGAGGTGAGTGTGACTGTCTCTCTATCAGAGGACAGGAAGCCACCCGGCACCCAGCTTGAATCTATTTCTGTCTCTTGCCTCTTTCTTTTTCTAATTTCTTAACCCCCAGCTCCTCCACTCAGGAACCTGTCTTTCTCCCTTTCCGTGCGGGACGCGGAAAAGGAAGAAATACCACACCACAACTATTAAATTAGATGTTTCTAATTTAGGAATAGTAAAAGGTAAAGGGGTCAAATATATAGTGATAGAAGATGATCTGACTTTGGATGGTGGTCATAATGCAATATACAGATCATGTATCATAGAAATGTACACTTGAAATCTATACAATCTTATTAACCAACTAGAGGCCTGGTGCTCTAATTTGTGCACCAGTGGGGTCCCTCGACCTGGCTTGTGGGATCAGGCTGAAACCAGCTCTATGACATCCCCAGAGGGGTCCCGGATTTCAGGAGGGCACAGGCCAGGCTGAGGGACACCACTGGTGCACAATCGGAGCTGGGGAGGGACGTGGGAGTTTGGCCAGCCATGGAGGAATCACAGGAGGGTTCCAGGGCATATCCGGCCCATCTCAGTTCTGATTGGCCAGACACCAGCAGCAAGCTAACCTACTGGTTGGAGCATATGCCCCCTGGTGGTCAGTGCATGTTATAGTGAGCAGTTGACTGGCCTTAGCATATCATTAGCATATTATGCTTTGATTGATTGAATGGACGACTGGACACTTAGCATATTAAGCTTTTATTACATAGAATATAACCCAAATAAATGTAATAAATTAGTTACGTTTTTCACTGAATACCAGAATGGAAATAAATTCCTTAGTAATAATTGTTTGTAGGAAAAATCATCGGTAATAGCAGGATTACACTGAAAAAAATTCTAATTTTACACAGTAACAAATACAAAACTGCAAATGTGTATTTATGGAGATCATGATCTATCAACCACTGTAAATGACTTTAAAAACACAAAACATCATCAAACCATGCAAGCACTATTAGATTTCTGTCAAGAACATAAAATATTTAAAGAAAAATAATAGGAGATCATAGGAAGGGGCAGAATATTAAGTAAGAACATTTGGCATATCTTAGATTTATAAAAGCACAGTTTCATCTGTATGAGCATAAACTAGTCAAATTGGCCAATAACCGGTATCATAACCATTTTCCAGGAAATTTAAATAAGAATGTGCAACAAGGACTGATTTTACCTAAGGAAAGTTGTAAGTAAGAAGGAGATATTTCAAGACACAGAATAAAGGCTATTTAGTCTGTCAAATGCAGTTTTGTTCCTCTACTTTAATTTTTATTGTTCCACCTAATGATTATTTTGGGAGATATTTAAAAAAACCAAACTTTCCTTGAACAACCTTGACTAATAACAAAGTGGATATATTTAGCATATTCAAGAGAACATTTATTTTTATAGGGATAGAGAATAGGCTTCATTTTCTAAATCACTATTTAATTTATGATTGTTGCAAAAAATTAATACTAAATTTTGTAGTATTGATTTAACTACTTATAACATATATACCAAAAGAAAATCATTAATAAAGGGTGTTTATTTGATCTGGGAGGGGTATTGTTTACGAATGGGTGTGAATGTTCTAAGAGTGTTAATGAGAAACTTAATTGAAAACCCAACTTGGGGTAAGAGGGTGAAGAAATTTTTGTTGTATTATTTTCCAAAATTTTCTAATAAAAGTTCGCTATGCACAGCTACTCCATATGAGTATTTGTTTGGGCAAAGGAAGGATAAATGGGGACAGAAAGAGACTTTGCTTTGGGTGATGGGTGCACAATGCAGTGTGCAGAGGATATTTTGTTTTGTTGTACACCTGGAACCTGTATGGTTTTTTGAACATATGTCACCCTGATACATTTAATAATAAAAAAATTAAGTTAATAAGTAATTATGTTTTAGAAAACAAATTTTCTTTGTGAGAACTGATATGTTGGAAGACATTTATTTAACTTCTCACAAAAAAATAAAGTACAAATAAACTCACCCTATATAATAAAAGCCTAATATGCTAAGTGTCCAGTCAACCAGTCGGCCATTCAACCAATCAAAGCGTAACATGCTAATGATATGCTAAGGCTGCTCAACTGCTCGCTATGACGTGCACTGACCACCAGGGGGCAGATGCTCCAACTGGTAAGTTAGCTTGCTACTGGGGTCTGGCCAATTGGGACTGAGATGGGCCAGATATGCCCTAGAGCCTCCTGAGGTGGCTCCCTGGCTGGCCAACTTCCTGCATCTCTCCCAGGCCCTATTGTGTACCTAATTTTATCAGTTGCAATCCAGAACCCCTCTGGGGATGTCAGAGAGCTGGTTTCGGCCCGATCCTGCAGGCAAGGCCAAGGGACCCCACTGGTGCATGTATTTGTGCACCGGGCCTCTAGTAAATATATAACATCTTAAATAAATTGATTTTACAATGTGTTTAAAAATATCAAGGGGGAAAAACTGAGATCCATAAAGAAAGATAGAGAAAGAGATAGTATTTAGAAATGTAATGGGACATATAATAAAGCTCATAGAATCCTAACAGTTTAGTCTTACAGTAATTGTGTTTTTACTTATTTTATTCTTTCTAAAATTTTGTCCTTAGGGAATTAATCAATTATGTTAAGTAATGGGTATGTGTATGTTTTATAATATAGCATACATTGCTGATGCCATTTGTGTATGCCATCCTATACACCTACTTTCCTCTTCTATTTTCCTGTCATTAAATCTTTTAATAAATATTATCTCAATAAGACATATCACATACACCTCATAAAGTACTTAACTTTTCTAATTTTGCTAGACATTAGTCTTATTTCAACTGGTGGACTGTGGAAAAATTTATGAAATTTATGCAGTTTTTTGCATTGATGTTATATCCTTAAAATAGACTTATTATCTAAATAGCCAATTTCTAAATATTTTTCAGCATATTAATTTATAGTGTTAAAATACTTTTAAAAAAGTATTTTATCAGGTTTTCATTTGAATTAACAATACAAATGAGTATATCATTCAGAGAATACTATCAGCAGTATCATCTATAAATTTCTTTCAAAAGAGCCAGTGAATAAATAGTATTATTGTTGACTTTATTTGCTAATATAATTGAAACATTTTCCTGTAGATTTATTAGCCATTTATCTTTAATCCATCGGTTATGTCTTAATTCCCTTGCCTTAAAATACTTGTTGGTATTATTATTATAAATATTTTGCTTTTTTGCGTCATAGCTGTTATTTACCTACAAAATTTTGTCAACCTGATTTTACATTCTGTCCTTATGTATATTGTTTATTAATCACAGAAGCTCTTTTAAAAATGTCTATGAGAACAAATTAATCTGTTTCATCCCGCCAGGTCTTCAGAAGTTGCAGGTGTCAAATATATGACAGCCTAAAATGTCATTAGGCAACTGATGCATGCAATAATAAAAACACATTAGAAAAGTAATTTTAGGTACTGGTATAGAATTTTAAACTATTTCACCAAAACTCAAGAATTTAAAAGATTTCAAAATTGTAAAACTAATAATACTAAAATTTTCAAAAATACCATAAAGCTCTGAAAGATATAGAGAAGTAAGATTGTCTAGAAAATTTGGGACCCAAGAAACAACACAAAAAATTGTGGCTTTTTTCCCCTTCATATACCTTAGACTTAAATCTAAACAAGCTAGTAACCTGAAAAAGCCCAGGCCACGCCCCCGCCAAAAAAAAAGCAAAAAAAAAAAAGCTATTCTCTGTAGCTGAAGGACCAGGACAGAGATAGCCTAGCAAGACATATTACTTAATAACAAATGTTCTAATCTAGTTAAGAAGCACAGAAAAAAAAAATTGTTTCTATCCTCATTCACACAAGCAAAGGGCAAATAGGGAGTCTAGACTTCCACACTTAAAAAGCTATAACAAAATTCCTCAATTGAAATTTTTCAAAATACATGAAGCAGAATGAAAATGAATATACATTTAAAAACTTTGGGGCAGAACAAAAAGCAGTATTAACAGGGAAAATAATTATAGTAAATCTACACTAATAAAAGAGAAATATGCAAAATTGACCATACTTCCGCAATGCCCATGAGCCAATCAGAAGTGAGTATGCAAATTAACCCAACAAAGATGGCAGGTTAATTGGCATACACAGGCGCGGAGCCGCTGGGAGGGGCAGGATGCCTGCTATGAGGGAGAGGGCAGGGGGTGGAGGGAGCTACAGGAATGGCGCTTCGGCCAGAGTGAAGGCTCTGGCCGGAGCGAAGGCAGAAGACGGCGGCTGGAGTGAAGGGTTTCAGGTGCAGGAGGAAAACCTGTGCCGGCAGCCAGGGGAAGGAAGGCCTATTCTTCCATAAATCTTCGTGCTACAGGCCTCTAGTATATATATAAGAAAGTAGGAAATGTCTTAAAACAATTACTAAAGTTCCCACCTCAAGTAACTAGAAAAAGAAGAACACACACACAAAAAAAAACTAAATAAAGCAGTATAAATAATAAAGATAATAGCAAAAATCATTGAAATTTAAAATTGATAAAGTTAATGAAAGAGTTAGTTCTTTGAAAAGATCATTACAATTGACAACTCTCTGGTAAGAATGATAGGAAAAGAGAAAAACAAATTACCAATATCAGAATTAAAGAAGTGAATTCACTGTAAACTTTGCAGACCTCAAAGAATACTAGTGGAGTACTATAAACAACATTACAAACATAAAATGGACAACTTATACAAAATGGTCTAATTCTTTGAAAAAGACAAATTCTATAACTCTCCCAATATGAAATAGGTTATCTGAATAGCCTCCTAACACCATGAAAGGGAATTGAATTCATAATTTTAAAATTCCCCTAAAATAAATCCCCAGTCCCACATGGTCTTATTGGTGAATTATCTCTAATCCTATATAATAAAAGACTAATATGCAAATTAACCGAACAGTGGAACAACTGGTTGCTATGACACGCACTGACCACCAGGGTCCAGACACTCAACGCAGGAACTGTCCCCTGGTGGTCAGTGCGCTTCCACAGGGGGAGTGCTACTGAGCCAGAAGCCCTGAGCCGGGCTCATGGCTGGCGAGCACAGCAGCATTGGCGGGAGCCTCTCCTGCCTCCAGGGCAGCTCTAAGGATGTCTGACTCCCGACTTAGGCCCACTCCCCATGGGGAGCAGTCTTAAGCTATCAATCAGACATCCCCCTAGGGCTCCTGGACTGCAAGAGGGTGCAGGCTGAGCTGAGGGACCCCACAAGTGCACAAATTTTGTGCACAGGCCTCTAGTGTTTAAATAAGAATTAATACATATTATACATTATTTCTTCCAAAAAGTATATAAAGACTCTCCAATTCACTTTATAAAGCCATTATTACCTGATACCAAAACAAGATAAAGATAGTAAAAAAAACAAAAAGTGCAGATTAATATTCCTCATGAATATAGACATAAAATTCCTTTAAAAATATTAGGTCAAGTGTGTTTATACTGCTGTTTAACTTTTCTAATCCTTATTAATTTTCTGTTCACTTATTTTATCAATTATTTAGAGGAGTAGCAAAATCTCTAATTATAGGTGTGGATTTGTGTATTTCTCCTTCAGTTCTTTTGGATTTTGTTCCATGTATTTTACAGCTCTGTAATAGGTGCAAGAATCTTGTGGATTATTATTTTATCCTAATGAGCATCCTTTATGCTCCATGAATTCCAGGGCTTTCCACTCTGGCTCGTGGTAGCACAGATAATTGTCAGTCCTCTCCGTGCTCAGAGGGATTTTTCTTTGCTCTTTTTGGATGATTCATTTTGCCACATCTGGTAGCTTTCTTATATACAGATACCAATCAGTACCTCACTGAAGACTCCAGGGAAACCCTTTGTAAATATCCAGTGCAACTTTCCTTCTCCTATCTTCTTTTTCTTGTAAATTCCAGCCACTTCGGCTTTCTGGTTCTCCTAGTTTCATCTCTTCATCTCAGAGAGCTGACTGGGCTCCACCAGGATCCCTTAAGACTTAGGTCTTCCTTTAAGACAGTGAATTTTAAACCTTTTTTTTTTTTTATCTCAGGGCACACATAAACTAATTACTAAAATACTGTGGCACACCAAAGAAAATACCTTAATTTTTGCGATCTGACAAAAAAAAAATAGGTATACTTTTGATTCATTCACACCAAATAGCTATTGTTGGGTTGCTTGCTCTCAATTTATTTTTTTTTTATTTGATAATCTAAGAAAAAAGATGTCAGTGCCCCTGACTAAATAGTCAGGTCGTAAAAATTCTGTGGCACACAGGTTGAAAATTGCTGTTTTAGGCAGTAAAATTATGCAAACACTGGGCTTATATTATTATACTAGAGGACAAATGCAAGAAATTAGTGCAAGAGGCCCAGCTTCGCAGCCGTGGCAGCTTGCCTCAGCCCTCGCAGCCCTGGCTTTGTCCGGAAGGTCGTCCAGAAGGACATCCAGAAGTTCGTTTGGCTGTCTGTTCTAATTAGCATATTACGTTTTTATTATCATAGATGTTTCTTTTCTCTGAGGCACTATTTTGCTATGCTGCTTGATATCCAATAGCAGCAAATCATTGTTTCATATATTTTTTGTCCATTTATTTTTCAATTGTTATGCTCACCTCTCCTTCTTGGATGGAAGGTAAATCTGTACCTTGTCTTTTCCAAATCTTCAAATAAGGCATAAATGTATAACCAGCATAAAGTAAACTCTATGAAAACATTAGTTTATAAAGAAGATATGGAATGGTAGATGAAGAAAATCAGACCAGGTTTTAGATGGAGGAAACATCTTTCCCTTAAAACAACAAAAAGCCCTGGCCAGTGTGTCTCAGTCAGTTGGACATAATCCTATGCACCAAAGAGCTGCTGGTTTCATTCCTGGTTGGGGCACACGGTTGGGTTTTGAGCTCAATCCCTGGTGGGGGATGTTCATGAGACAGCCAACCAATATTTCACTCTCACACCAATGTTTCTGTCTCTCACTCTTCCTACCTCTCTCTAAAAATCAATGAAACTGTTTTTTTAATAGGCTTTAAGAATGAGCAACAAAAAAGACTTAAGAAGATGTGAGTTAGTTGTTCATTAACTGAGATGATTGGTGATTGAAAGCCTGTTTTCCCCAATTAAAAGTCATAATCTCTGTACCTCTCTCAAGTTTGCTGTGAAAATAAAGCTGCCCTAAAAAGTATCAAGAGGGAAAAATATAGATCCAAACACATGGAAACATGGAACAGACTGACGAGTCTCAGACTGGAAGAGGGTGAGGGGGAGCGGGTAGAGATTAACCAAAGAATTTATATGCATACTAGAGACCAGATGCATGAAATTCATGCAAGAGTAGGCCTTCCTTCCCCTGGCAGCCAGCACAAGCTTCCCTCTGTCACCCGGGGCCTGGGCTTCCCTCCAGCCATCAGCACCCAGGACCCGCCACAGCCCCCCGGTGGGTGGCCTGGGCCTCCCTCTTTAGAGCAATCATGGAGCTCCCCGAATGATTGCCCTGCTGGCTGGTGGCCTGGGCCTCCCTCTGCGGGATGATCATGGGGCGATAGCCAGCCCCCAACCAATTGCAACCTTGGCTGGCCTGGTGCCAGTAGGTGTCATAGCATGGTCCTGGATAGTCGTCCAGATGGTCATCCGGACGGTTGTTCTGCTGTTTGGCCATTCGGTTGATTTGCATATTAGGCTTTTATTATATAGGATATGCATAAACCAAGGACACAGACAATAGTGTGATTGGCTGGGCATGGGGTGGGAGGGGTTAGTGGGGGGGGATGGGACATCTGTAATACTATCAACAATGAAGATAATTTTTTTTAAAAAGTGAACTTTAATGAATACAACCAAGTGAAAGGAACTAATCTGAAAAGACTACATATGGTATAACTCCAGCGACATTCTGGATAAAGCAACCTGTGGAGATAGTAAAAATCTCAGTGCTTACCAGAGGTTGAGGATGGGGAGATGGATAAATAAGTGGAGTAGAGGGGATTTTTTAGGGCCTTGAGAATCTTTGTGACACCATAATGATGGATATGTGTCATGGTACATATGTTCAAACCTATAGAATGTACACATAAAGAGTGAATCCTTATTGAACTATAGAATTTGCTTGATTATGGTTTTTAGTGTTGGTTCCTCACTTATAATTTTACATGTGAACCCTTACATGTAAAATGTTCCCTGAGTCATTCACAAATAATATTTATTTTTTCATAAGCACCATAGTGAGTGGGACAACCAAGAAGGAGCCATGAGAGACTCAATTTTTTAAGGAACAAAAGAGCAATATGCCTCTTCCTTCCTCCTCTCATTTTCATAATTGGTAGCAGGGAATGCCTACATATTGAGATAATTTGGAGAAACTGTACTCTAGAGTCTGGATTATCACATTTTTATATAAAGATAATTATTAATTTAACTTCATATTTAGAACCTTATAAAAAGAAAATATATGTTTGTTTACTTTTGAATTACTCACACACACACACACACACACACACACACACACACACAAACACAATGACCTTACTGGTTGTCTTCATTTGTATTGTGCTCACTCTTTAAATGATCAGTTAAGTATTTAAGTTTGTTATGCAGTTTTATATTTTTCAATATTTGATTACATATGACAGAAAATATATTTAACCACATTTTACTCTGCTAGGAAAATTAATAAATATAAAAGCATTTTTAAAGCCCCTGTAGCTTTAGAGCAGAATCAGATTTATCCAAATATATAAAACTCTAAAATGCAAATAGACCAAATGGCAGAACAATCGAACAACAGAACAGCTGAACAACCGGTCGCTATAACGTGTGCTGACCACCAGGGCACGCATGCAGAACATGGCAGGCAGGCTTCAGCAGCAGGCAGCAGAGCGTGGAACGTGGCAGGTGTCAGCCGCGGCGGGATGGTAGAGCAGGTGAGCGGGGGCACCAGTCGCTGTCATTGGGGCAAGCCTCTGGTGGTTACTGAAAAATTCTTTGCTCCCATGTGCCGTGGTCCTGCCTGGCACTCGCACCCGCTGCCGGTGCCTGGCACCATCAGCATGTGGGAGTGGCAGCAGCAGGAGTGAGCTGCTGGCAGAGAGGGGCTGCTGGTGGAGAGGGGACTGGGGGCTGCGGCAGGAGGGGCCAGGCAGGGGTGCAGGGGATGGACCGAGACCTGCCCCTGTGCCCACTGCAGCCTTGTGGCCCACAGTTCCTTTCAAAGTGCACTAATTTGTGCACTGGGCCCCTAGTATTTCTACAAAATCCTAGATATTGACTGAACCATTAAAATATTAATGATATGTAAATGTGGTCACCTTATTGGACATATTTGCATGTTGTTTCAGACTCAAAGGGTCATTTATTACTAGTGAATTGTTGACTGCTGAGACATATTAACTATTTTATTACCTTAAGGTTCTGATTTTTAACTTACTACAAGTAAATGGTAAGTTTATTAAATGCCATAGCACTTAAGATTTTAGTCTTACAATAAATGAAATGGGAGAGTCAAAGAATGAGAAATTTAATACTTCAATTAGGAAAATAAGACCTTGAAATTTTTAGTAAATATTCCTTAGAATAAAACTCCAATTTTTAAAAAGTAAATCACAGTATCTTTTATTTTTAAACAACTGCCTAGAATTCTTTTTCCTGAGCCTTTATTTTATTTCTTTTCTTTATAATCTATGAAATATTCACTGGATTATATCCTTCATATATCCTTTACAGTTTTACAAAACAAAAATGTCTTTTAAAATAAGTTTTTATTGATATTTAGAGAGAGAGAAGAAGGGAGCAGGAGAAAGAGACAGAAACATTTATGACAAACATCATTGATCTGCTACATCTTGCATGCCCCCTACTAAGGACTGGGCCCACAACCTGGATATTTGCCCTGACCAGGAATCAAACCAGTGACCTCTTGGTGCATGGGCCAATGCTCAACCACTGAGCCATACCAGTGGGCAGGAATGTCTTTCTCAAGGACCTAAAGCTAGCTCGTTTGAATGTAATCATCAAGGAAGATAGTACCCTTATGTTCCAGTCTCAATGGGAGGGTAGGAGCTTAACATTGGTGGGTGCCTTGCTTCAAGTTGCAAAACTATTTTTTTGTTTGAATATGAGAAAGTTTTTTTTCTTTTTTCTTGGCAAGGTCAAAAAGCAAAAACAGATGTTCTACAACTTCTCCCAATTTAGCTTTTCAATATTCTCTTGATTTTTGTTTTGGTGAAGTTGAGTTCAATCTCTTTCCCCTTGTATAATAGCTTTGAATAAAGTCTTCCTTAACTATTAAACTTTGTAAGGTGCAATATTATTTTCCTTTATTTTTTAGATTTAATTAAATTTATTGGGGTGACATTTTAATAAATTTATATAACTTTCAAGTGTACAATTCTATGATACATCATCTGTACATTGCATTGTGTAGTCACCACCCAAAGTCAAATCTTCTTCCTTCATCATATATTTGACCCCCTTTATAACACCCCAACACCCTTCCCTCTGGTCGATCAGGCCGGCGGGGGGTCAAGGTAGGGGCGATCAGGCCGGCAGGCAGAGGCAGTTAGCCTAAACTGGAAGTCGGTCATCCCCTGAGGGGTCCCAGATTGGAGAGGGTGCAAGTCGGGCTGAGGGACCCCCATGTGCATGAATTTTGTGCATCGGGCCTCTAGTATATAATGAATAGATTAATTCAGATAGTTTGCACCCAGTTACTACTTTGCCTCTTGGGTATGAAAACTTTATGAGGACCAAATGGCTAAACTACTTTTGAAGACTGTCAACTCTAAAACACTATAAAAGCACAGGTGATGCTGCTGATGAATGACTAAAAGGGTAACTAAATAATTTAACCTATTGGGGGGGATGGGGGCATAACTTTTTACCATTGCTCATGTATGAAAAACAAATCAGTCCTAGCCAGTGTGGCTCAGTTGGTTGGAATGTCTTTCTGTGCAGGAAAGGGTGGCAGATGATCAGGGCATATACCCAGGTTTGCGGTTTGGTCTGGGTCTGGGCACCTATGGGAGGCATCCAATGGATGTTTCTCTCTCACATCAATGTTTCTCTCTCTCTCCTCTCTCTCCCTCTCTCTCACTCTGTCTCTTCCCCTCTCTCTCTAAAATCAATAAAAACATATCCTCAGGTCAGGATTAAAAGGATAAATACATAAATAACTATAGGTGCGTCACATCTTCCATTATGATCATTCAACTAATTAATAATTTCCAATTATAGAAGTAAAGCCATTGCATGGCATTTAATTAATGGAGAATTCTTTAGTGCAATAAATGTATTTAATTCCATACAAATCAGTTATAATCCAGAGGAATGGCCTCTAACAACTATAATGAAATACATACAGAACATTGCAGTTACATAAAAGTGATCCTGTGATGTGTGTGTTCCTATACAGCCAAACACTATAATGTGACATTGCTAAAACAATGAATCTGACAGTATGAATTAGTGGCTATCAATAGTTTAGCAGAAAGATAGGTAGAACAAAGTTAGAACATTGTTACATAGAAAAGAACCATTCATTCCATGCTAACAGATTTGTTTCTCCCATTATGACAAATTTAAAAAGATCACTATAAGCACAAAAGCATTAACATTCTGGCATGGAAGTTTAGAACATTGGAACATTGCCAAACAGATTAATACATTGTTTGCCAAGTTTTGTACATTATTATGACAATTATAACTCATTATATTAAGAAGTTCTTGACATAGGAAAGAAAAATAAACTCCCAATCTTAAAAATTAATGGATTTGAAATTTCATATAGGTCTATCTCTTATTGAAAATAAATGCATAAATAAATTCAGGAAAATGCAAGTGTCCATATGAGTCTTATGAATATAATTTAAAATTTTGGTTTTTGTTATCTTATTGATTTTATAAGGTAAAGACACTTTAAATAATAAAAATCCTGCTTTCAAAATAAATTACAGGCTCCAGATGATGTAAACCTTATTAAAATAAGTTAACTTTAAAAACTCTTAGAAATAATTCCTCTTAGATTTAATTATGTTTATTACAATTAATTAGTATAAACTTTTTAGAGTGTAACATGAAATTGAAAGCTTATTAAGGTGGCATCTCTGCAGTAGTAAGGTGATGATGATAAAAAGGAGGAGGATAAATTATTAAGAACTTTGGCACTAGGAGGTTAAAAAAATGTCTTTGTTTTCAAGCCAAATGGGAAGCTGTTGTTGGCAAGTAAACTAATGACCATACTGGCTGGCTTTGAGTCTGATTCAATGTCATCTTGTCAGCATTCTCCTCTCCTGCCAATACAAGAAACAGAGCAATTCTCTAAAGAAGCAATACAAATGAACAAATTGTTTTCTTGGTCAAATGAAACGTTGTCATCAGGTATCCATGGTCAAAGAAAAATGGACAGTTGATACAAAGCTGTGACCGACAAAAGCGATTTTCTAATAGCTCTTGCCAGTGACATGGATGGCAGAGATTGCAGCTGTAAAAGATATTGGAGTTTACAAACAAAGTTAAGTGTTTGCTATACGCATTGTTTGAGTAATAAACCAGCTCCCCAAAACAAGCCAGGATATTAAATCTTTCTCCTTCAAAGTAATAAGAAACAATAATAGATATTTTAAAATCATTCTGTAAGTAAAAATATGACAAGAGAAGGAATGTTCTTTGAATTAGAAATATTCTGCATGTGAATACCACCAAGGTAATATACCACTTTAAGTAAAGTTTCCCATGTCTGAACTATTCAAAGATTAATTTATTAAGCTATCTAGCTTCATATAACTTCAGCAAGACTGTTACCTAGTACTCTCTCCTTAAAGAACATCCTTAGAATTGATATGGGCAAATACAAGTCAAAACAAAATGTCTGCTTTACCTAGAAATGCTTAGAAATAAGAGGATTTTTAAAATATTCCAGGTAGTTAGGAAAGTTTTTCTGGCCTTCTTCCACCTTCTTTATAGATAAAATGACAGGCTTTGAATCCATGCCTAGCCCTAAATTACTTTTCACATTTTTATCATGTTCCAGCTGTAGGCTCAGAATAAGTTATTTTCTTTTAATATTTGTTTTTTTTCTTTTAAATTATAGAAAAGTTGTGAAGAGAGTTACAGTTTCCATATACCCACACTTAATTTCTCATTATTAATATTTTACATTGATATGATACAGTTGTCACAACTAATAAACAAATATTGATGCATGCTTATTAACTAAAGCCCATCCTTTATTTAGGTTCCTTTAGTTATTTTAGTTTTACCTAATGTGTTTTTGTTTTTTGTTTTTTTTATTGCTTCAGGATCTCATCTAGGATACCACATTACATTTAGCCATTGTGTCTCCTTAGCCTCCTTTGTACCTTGGCCCTTTCTCAGACTTTTGTTGTTTTTGGTGACAAGTTTTGAGGAGTACTGGTCAGATATTTTGTAGATATTTCCTCTCTATTTTATGTTTCTGTCATGAGTAGGCTGAGGTTATGGGTTTGGGGAAAGTCCCAGAGATAAAGTTCCATTCTCATCACATCGCATTAAGGGTACATACTAGTAACATTGATGTTGACCTAATTTCTTGGCTAGTGTTTGTCAGGTCTTTCCACTATAAAGTTATTCTCTCCCCCATCTTTTTATCCTATACTCTTTGGAAAGAAATCCCTGTGGACAGTCTATACTTAAGGAGTAGAGAGTTATGCTCCTTGAAAGCAGAGTAAATGCAGAAATGTCTTGAAATTCTTCTGCACAGGAGATTGTCTCCTCTTCCCCATTTATTCAATCATGTTGAACTCAAGTATATTTATTTTATACTTTTAGTTATAATACAATTCTACTTATTTTGTTTGGTTGCAAACATTTTTCCAGCTTTGGCCATTCAGGGTATATTGGTGGGCCCCATTGACATATTCCTATTGTCACGGGACTTTTTCATGGAACATTTTCTTGCTTTCTGATCTTACAAGATGCTGCAGGAACATCTCTTTACTCCCTGCCTCACTCCTAGGTTCAGTCATTTTAAAAAGAGATCCAGTTTCTTTTATTGGAGAATGATATTAGTAACCAAGATGTGGCTGCCTGGTGTCAGCATAGTTTTTAAGATTTTGGATGATTCAAAAGAGATATATGAGATTTCCATAAAATAAGATAAAAAGAGCAGATTATAAAGGATCTTGTATATTTGGTAAAAGATATTGGACAGGATATTATGGCCTATTCAGGTTCCTTTTTAAAGAAACAATGATATCGTAAAAATAATATGGACTAATACAGCATGAACATTATAAACATATCAATAAAACTTTATGCATAGATGTATATTTAATAGACTCAAACATAGAACTTGGAAGTTTGCTCTTCCTTGGTATAGCTTATTGCCTGGAAAAGAGAATGACTGCTTGCACAACCTGATTCTTTAAATTTAATCATTCAAGCAGCATTATTTCATTAATGTATTTATTCATATTTTAAAAAATTCTTTATTGTTTAAAGTATTACATATGAATCCTTTTCCCCCATTGACCTCTCCCCGCTCATTCCCACCCTCCCAGAACATGCCCTCACCCCCCTACTGACTGTGTCCATGGGTTACAAGTACTTTGGCTGATCTCTCACATCCCCTGCTCCACACACACACACACACACACACACACACACACACACACACCCCTTTCCCCTGAGGTTGGATGGTCTGTTCAATGCTTCTATGTCTCTGGATATATTTTAGTTCATCAGTTTAAATTGTTCATCATATTCCACATTATTCAGATTTCAAAGAACAATTTGTTGGACATTTATTTATTTATTTAACAGTATTCACTAAGAACCTTACGGTTGCTTGGAAATTGCACATGAATTATAACGAAAAAATGCCCATACCCTTAAAAGCTTATATTCTATTGAAAAGAAACAAAACAAAACAATAAATAATGGCAGAGAGGATAAAGTTGCATAAAATAAAAACAAAAGAAGCATTCTATATGCCAATAACAGCTCAATAAAGCTGGGAAACAATGATTGTGCAAAGAAACTCTTTTGGAAAAGGTGGAGAATTAAGACTTCTCTGATGATGTTATGCTGAAACAGAGGTCTAATGTGCACACAAGTCATGGTTCATAGCACCTGAAACAATAACTGCAAAGGCCCTGATGTAGGTGTCTGTTGGTCGGTTCAAGGACCTTACTGGCATTGTAAGACATGAACCAGATCACTGAGAGCTTTATTTATCTTTGAAGTGTGATTAGAGCACACTAAAAGGTGAGAAACAGAGGAGACACATGTTTGGGCCTAATTCTCTGTCCTAAATTGTGGAGAATTGGACACAGAGCAGGTGTTGAGGGTAGCATATTCTATGTGCCAGCAATTTTATTAGCTCCAATTGCACTAACCACACAAAATGGGTAATCAAGCACATGATAATTTTATCAGGATGAAACTCACCATCTGCAGCCTTGGGCAAACTACGGCCCGCGGGCCGGATCCGGCTGTTCTATCCGGTTCTCTTGCTTTCCCCTCCGCTCCTTTACTTTGAACTTATATTAGTTCACACAAACACTCCATCCATGCTTTTGTTCCGGCCCTCCAGTCCAGTTTAAGAACCCATTGTGGTCCTCGAGTCAAAAAGTTTGCCCACCCCTGGGTTAGAGAGTAAGATGCAGTTTAACAATAGGCAGATGGAATAAGTAATGGGCAACTATGATAAGAAGGAGGAGGGAAGTTACATAATATAAATCAGAAAGTCAGATGCTGCCTGTCAGGAAATGACTTTGTAATGAGCACTAGAAAGGGAAAGATTGGGAAAAGACTATGAGTGAAGGTTGTGAGGCAGTAAGGGCATGGCTAGATGTTGACAAGCATGGAGGATGAGGCTGAAGTGCACTTTCAGTGAAATAAAATAAAAAACTCATTATATGTGTTTTTATGTGGGTACGTTTAAGATAGAATGTGTGTATGAATATATGTGTTATCAATGTAATTGAAATCTTGAAGGAAGTAGTGAATCTTTTTTTTTTCAAAATAACTTTAACAGGGCCTTTGAAAATTAATTTATTCACTTTCCTTATTTAAAACTCAACATTTTTTCTTTCCTTTTTCTATTAGCAACTAGCTAATTGTATACTAATTAAAATAATAAATGATTATTATCATGATAATTTTTGTGCTCTAAAAGAAAAAAAACCAGCATGAAAGACTAAATAAATACCCTCATGTGGGCTTCTCTAAACTATCTCCAAACAACCAAACATGAACAAAGGTAACCTAACCTGAAAAACAATAAATGGTTATTTATGTATTTTTAGCTCTGTGTATATGCTTCTGAAGTAGGTGTTTTTCACCATGAATGAAAACTAATCCATTAAGCCACTTTATTTATTACTTCTAATATCTCAAATCTAAAGATGTAAAATTTTGCTATGCTTTCTGTAGTGAACAGAAAGATCTGAGCAGATAAAAGTGACATGGATCAATTTTTAAAGTCCTCTGCTAAATATGCTTTTAAAATGGATGTGTAAGAAAAGTCATCCCTTATGTTAACACCTTTCAATTGCTGACACCTTACGCCCATTTTGCTCAATATATCTTACCTGAATGACCTGTAAGAAAACTCAAATTATAGAAAAGTGTCAGGCAAGTTCCTAATAACTAAAAATATTCCACAGTTTCAAGGTATTATTGAGACTGTAGTTGGGATTGGTTAGGAGTAAAGGGATGATGAAAGCTCCTGAAAAGATGAACTATTTTCTTCTTATAGGTTTTCCCAATAATTTTCTTGTTTTACTCCACTCCTCGCCTCAGATTATGGAGATTGTGACTTCTGCAGTTTCATAAATAACATTTGTTTCGCAGAAACAGAAAGCAGATTCTTGCTGTTATTCAGGTTCTACATAGAGGTGAGTTATTACTACTGTAATGATTCTTGGAAAGCAATGGTAATTCAAATTTCCACCTTCATCAGGGTCTGGATAGGGAGAAATACAAGTATAATATATTATATTTATATCTTATTGTAGTATATATATTATATCTGTATGTCTATTTTTTTCAAGCAGAGCTCACCTCCTCATCAAAGATTCTATGAAAAAGTTACCATAAAATTCTGAGGAGCTTATACTATAGGAATATCAACCAAACCTAATTTCTGGTAGATTCCAATAGAAGTTAGATTCTAATAGGAAAGTTGTCTTCAAAGATATATCTTCAGATTTTCCTTTGTGCTCAGAGGATTCTTTTGATTCTGTAATGCAAAACTTCTGAGTTCAGGCCATCAGATACATAACAAAAATAACTAAACATATCCCTTTTTTTGTGACAACTTTGTTTAGGTAAATCTCTGGGCATTGATTTTGTTAATCTAAACACTGAACTATTCTTATATTCATTTTTTCTGTAAATAGAGGTAGATTGATTTTTTCATTTCTAATTGGTATGCTCTACCTATTACTTATCTTGCTTAATTACAGTGATTAAGAATTCCAGTGTGATGTTGAATCCATGATGAGGAAGGGCATTATTATCCTGTTTCCTATCTTATTGAGAAAGCATCCCATTTTTTCCGTTAAGTATTATATTAAATGGAGATTCCCTTCTATTCCAAATTTGTTCAGAATTTCTACCATTGAAAAGATGTTCAGTTTTAACAAATAATTTTGATTATATCTTTTTGTTGTTATTTCTCATCTAAGGATATTTTCCCATTGACTTTTAGAGTGGAAGGAAGGGGGGAAAGAGAGAGAGAGAGAGACATCAATGTGAGAGAGACACATCATTGATTGCCTCCTGCACGTGCCCTGAACGTGGCCAGGGATCAAACCTGCAAACCAGGTATATGCCCTGATGGGAATAGAACCCAAGACCTTTCGGTACTCCAGCTGACACTCTAAACACTGAGCAAACATTGCCCAGGACTATTACACCTTTTGAGATGATCAGAAATTTTTATCTTTTCTCATCTCAGCATTTATGTGATAAATTTATATGTGACCACTGTTATAGATGCATCCTACCAATTTTGATATGGTTTATTTTTATTTTCAATTAGTTCAAAATGGTGTGTGTGTGTGTTTTTTTGTTTGTTTGTTTGTTTTTTGGTAGTTAGTTAGTTTATTTTTTAATTTCCCTTGTCACTCCCTTTTTGGCCCATGGATTATTTAGAAGTGTGAAGTTGAATTTCCAAATATTTTAGGATTTTCCATGTATCTGTTATAAATTCCTAGCTTAATTTCATTATTTTTAGAAAATATATTTTGTATACATCTTATTCTTTAATATTATTAAGTATTTTGTTCTTAAAATATGGTATATCTCAGTGCATGCTTATGCGTCTTTAGAAATGTGTATTCAATGTGTTCTTGATAATAATGCTGTTGTTGGGTGAAGTCCTCTGTGTATATTAGTTAGGCTATATTGCCTGATGGTGTTGTCTATGTGTTTCATATGTATACCAATTTTCTGTCTTCTATTCAATCAACATCTGAAAGAAAAATGTTAAAGTCTAGCTAAAACTGTGTATTTGGCTATTTTTGCCTTTCAGTTCTAGTAGTTCTTGCTTCATGTTATGTGATATTATGTGATGTTATGGCCTCTCATGTCATGTTATCCCATGATATATTAAAGTTCTATAGTTCTGTTGTTAGGTAAATAAATGTTTAGGATTTCTATATCTTCTTTGAAATTTGGCCCCCCTAAATTGTTGCTTTTTGTTTTTAATCCTCACCTGAGGATATGTTTTTCATTAATTTTAGGGAGACATCAGTAAAGAAAGAGAAACATCAATGTGAGAAATATTGATTGGTTGCCTCCAGCACATGCCCTGACTGGGATTGAACCCACACCCTGGGTATGTACCCTGACCAGAAATTGAATCCAAGACCCTTTGGCGCACAGGACAATGCTCCAACCACTAGGCAACACTGGCCAGGGTTGGCCCCTATGTTGTTATTTAATATGTCTTTTCATTCTTAATCCTAATTATTTTTCAGTCAAATATTAACGCAGATACTCTACCCTTTCTTTTGGTTAATGTTAGAATGGTATATATTTATCTTTTTTTTTCTTTTCATTTTATTGTGGTAATTATATATAACAAAATTTACCATCTTTACCATTTTTAGTAAACAATTCATTGATATTAAATACATTTATAATGTACACCATATCGTCACCATCCACATCTATAATTCTTTTCATCTTATAAAGTGGATTACACAACGACTCCCATTTCCCTTCTCCCAGCTTCTTGCAACCAGCATTCTACTTTATGTTTCTATGATGTTGAATACTTTAATACCTCATTCCATCTTTTTTCTTTGACTTGTTTTTATATTTAAATCAGGTTTATTTTAGACACCATATAATTCAGCCTTTCTTTTTCTTTTTCATTTTAAATCAAATCTTACAAAACTGTTTTTAATTGATGGATTTCTAATTAAATATACATATTGATATGATTTCATTGAAATCAACTATCTTGTTAGTTGTTTTCCTTTGTTCCCATATTTTATTTTCTATTTATGAATTTTTATAGTTTGTGCATTTTCTACAATTCAATTTTATCTCCACTATAGACTTGTTATTTATACTCTTTTTAAGAAATATTTTCGATTCTAATTTGCTGAGCATTCAGAATATGTGTTTTCATTTAATCAATATTTATCTTAAAATATCATACCTCTTGACATGAAGTTAAAGACTATATACTGTATATTGCATAAAGACAACACTACATTCCTAATTCCTATCTCCCATGTATTATGCCATTTTTATCATATATTTTCATTTTCACAAATGCTACAAGCTTACAATAAATTTGTAATGATTTTGTAAAGTCACTTATCTTTAAGAGTGATTTAAAATTTTTAAATTATTTTTATTTCCAGTGTTTTAATCTCTTCACATGGATCAAAGATTCTGTTTTGGTTTCATATTGCCTTTTCATGAAAAGCTTTTCTATAAACATTCTTGTAGTAGATACTTGCTAGCAATGAGTTCTCTCAAATGTTGTTGGTATAGGACAGTATGAATTTCTCCTTACATTTTGATATATTTTTGCTGGATATTCTGGGATGACAGTTTTTGTTTTGTTTTGTTTTTGTCCCCACCTCCCCAGCAATTTAAATATATCATGCCACAGTTTCATGACTTGCATGTATTTTGATGAGAAGTACATTTATCATTATTACTAGAGGCCCAGTACACAAAATGTGTGCACTCAGAGGGTCCCTCAGCCTGGCCTGCACCCTCTCACAGTCTGGGAGCCCTCAGGGGATGTCCACCATCAGTTAGACATCCTTAGTGTTGCCGCAGAGGTGGGAGAGGCTCCCCCCACCGTCCCTGTGCTCACCAGCCATGAGCCCGGTTTCTGGCTGAGCAGCGCTCCCCCTGTGGGAGTGCACTGACCACTAGAGGGTAGCTCCTGCGTTGAGCGTCTGCTCCCTGGTGGTCAGTGTGAGTCATAGTGACCGGTCGTTCTGCTGTTCGATGGATTTGCACATAGCCTTTTATTATATAGGATCTTTTCCTATTTGTCATGTGAGATTTTTTCCCCTGTGCACCTTCAAGGTTTGTTTTTTTTAATATGTATTTTTTATTGAGAGGGAGATAGAGATATAACACTTTCTTGGTGTTCTTGAGCTTATTTGATTTGTGAGAATTCTCTGTCATTAATTTTGGCAAATACTTAACTACTATAATTCAAATATCTTTGCCTCATTCTCCCTCTCTTATCCTTCTGGGATCTTTCTTAGACTTGACTGATTCTTTTCTAGGCTAGATCAAGCCAACTACAGAGTCATTGAAGGCTTCTTTACCTCTGTTTCTGTGGTTTTTATTTTTTGCATTTGTTAGGATTATTCTTAAAGTTTTCATCTCTCTGCCTAAATTATCCATCTGATCTTTCATGCTGCCTGCCATTTCTATTTGAGCCTTTAACATGTTATTCTCACAGATATTTAAAATTCTGTTAGTTCCAAAATGTGTTTCATATATAAGTTGTGCTGACTGAGCACTTTGTTTCTTGAAAATGTGTTTTCTTGCTTTTGAATATCTTTTGTTTGTTTGTTTTTTAAAGCTGGACATCTTGTGTAGGGGGAAAAGAGACTAAGGCAAATAGATTGTATGCTTTAAAAAGGGCACATCATTCCTTCATCAAATCTTACATTGTGAAGGTTGGAATTAATCTAGTGAGAAATGTGGTCGGGTTTGTTGGGTTTTAGGTTTATGGCTACTATTGTTACCCTCGGGTCAGCCCAGGCTTTAAGTTCCTCTGTTTACCATTAATACAGGGTATGGGTACATTTTCCAGTTTTTCTCAATCATCTCCTTCTCCCGCTGGAAGTCTTTGCCTTGTTCTGTGTGTCAGGGAGGTTTCTTCATGCACTTCAACTCTCCTGGCAGTACTGCGTGCTCACCTGTGATTTGGTGCTTGTGAGCTTAGACAGGGGAGTGACTCTCTGCTGTTTTGATTAAGCCTCAGACTTCCACAGGCACTATAATCTTAGGTATGAGGACTGTGGCCTTCTCAGTAGCCCAGAGTCTTCCTGAGCGCAAGTTCTAGGCCCAACAGATATTCCTGATCTTCCTGCAGGCCTAAAAGTTTCTTTCATTTACTTCTCTCAGCTGTGATATGTTTTTTACCAGACTCCTTAGAGAAACGAGGTATGTTTCCATTACTCTATAGACTACTGATTTTGTTTCTGGGAGATGCATCAAAAACGGAAAAATCTGTGTGAAACCCGGGGTCAAAGGCAGAAGACTTTTTGACTCACAAAGGAGCAAGCAGCATGACCTTCAGGTTCACACTGGCTCCCTTTGCTCCACTCCCCTCCCCCCCAATCCCACTCCCCCAGTCCCATGGGACAACACAGTGTTAGGCTAGGGGTCACAGGTAAGGAGCTTGAAACCTGGGAAGCTATAGTTATATGAGGGTCTGCAAGCAACCATTCTAATCTTTGCCCCAGTAGGATCCTCGGCTTCAAATCCTCAGGGAGACACTATATCTTCTAAGGCTGTTCACTATTGATTTTACTGGAAAGTAGCCCAGAATGAAAGGATATTTGTTATTTGTGCCTCTACTTGCAAAATGTGTAGAAACAGAGAGATTCATGAAAAACTTTTCCCAGTAATAGGAAGATGAAAGAGAATGGTTTAGACATAATTTAGTTTCTCTTCCCCAGCAGCTGCTGTTCTCTTAATCCAAGCACCAGGAAGGGACTTTCTTAAGGAATCTTGCCAAGGGAGATTTAGGGTAAATAAAGCTCGCAAAAAAGACACTTTGTATTTGCAGGCCTCACAGTCTCCGCAATCTTCCACTAGTCCACAATCAGTTTCCATCAACTTGTGAGCTATTATTCTTGCTGAATTTTCCTTACAGGGCCCAGACTGACTATTTCTGTCCCAAGTAAGAAAATGCTCACACCCTGTATCTCTCTTCCGGTGGCTGTCTCTTAGATTATACGCTAGTTGGTTGCCCTGCAATCTTAGCTCTAGTGAGCTCCAGAAAAATCTGTAGACTTGCAGATTATATTGCTGTTTTGTTGTGACTATAAGGGTGACAACACACTCTTTCTAGCTCTCTTCATTGATGAGCAAAAACTTCAAGTCTTGTTAGTTCCGATTGTTTTAAAAGCAATTGTTTGATTTAAATCTACATCTATTCTCTTGACCACACTGGCAGAATGAGTTTAAAGAACATTAAAAATGAAAATCTACCATTAAGTTTGAACTTTTAAAAAAATGTCATTTGCCTCCCAGCATAACCATTATTGCTTGTCTCATTTTCGGTTCTTATAAGTGCATTTCTAGTATCACACAATCTCACTCATCTAGGGGAAATAATGAACAACATAAACTGATGAACAAAAACAGACCTGGAGACAGGAAGGCATCGATCAGACTGTCAAACCTCAGAGGGAAGGTAGGGGAGGGTGGGGGTAAAGGGGAGAGATCAACCAAAGGACTTATATGCATGCATATAAGCCTAACCAGTGGTCACGGACAACAGGGGGGTGGGGGCATGCGTTGGGATGGGAATGGGGTGATGAGGACAAATATGTGATACCTTAATCAATGTAATGTGTGCTCATATTCTATTACTGGTATATTTTCAGGAGCTTTTAAAACCTGTTATCATACCTAGACATTACCACATTTGCTTATTATTTAGTAGTAGACAATAATAATCAGTTGCTTATAACCCAAGCTATATTTTCTCATTTGAACAATTCTATATTATGAAATAAGTCAACAGAGCCTATTATTTTATTTTCATATCTAGTTAGGGACTAACATTCTGCCTCTCTAGTCAGCTACCTCACATACCAAAGGTTTATACAGATTTTTATCTTCTACTTCTTCAACTGTTTTCTCAAAGCCTCATTGTTTTCACACACACACACACAAAAAATAAAAATAAAAAGCAGTATCTGGGATTCTAGCCAGAGGAATCAGACTGAGCACAGAGTCTTGGTCCTCTGCCCACCAGGAATGCTTGGTGAGACCAGCTTAATTTTGCCTGTGACAGCCCATGCTCAAAACCTGGATGTACCAGTAGTTGCTTTAAAATACATGTCAGGTGTATAATCTTTTGTTGTATAGCCATAGACAAATGATTTAATAAGTCACTATATAAAGAATGAAATGTAAATGTATAGAGAAAAAAATTAGCCTACTTAATTTGTAGCATTTAAATAGTAATCATTTTAAATATGGAAAAATAAACTTGCATATAAAAAGCATAAAGAATATACCATAGCAAAAGACCTAGAATCAGCCCTAGTATTTTCTTTGCATCTTTCTTAGCTTAGAAATGATTTTTTTTTGTTTTATTTGAAGCAACCTATTTCCTATTACTTTTAGAAGGGAAGTACAGTCCTTTAGATTGTCAAATTTTTATGGATTATGTATTATTGAAGTAGCAATTTATGAGTACCTAGTTTCTAGTTTCTGAACTTTGACAGCAGCTATTTCCTGTCTTAGGAATACACTTTTTAAATGATTTTCATTAATTTTCTTTGTGAGTAGTTTATTATATCTACTTTGATGAGCAAAGGAAAAGAAACTTGTAATTTTCAGAAGTGATAATGTACAAGTCATCACCAAGGAGGGCTGAGAGAAAAGGAGAAAAGAGGAGGGGGGGGAGGAGAGGGGAGGGGAGGGGAAGGGAGGGGAGGGATGGAGAGGTTTCCTTAAACTGTTGTCACAAACTGGGAAGTTCTACAGAATCCTGTGAGGGACAAAGGTTACTCAGAGTGTTAGCACTCTGTCATAGCTGATATTCATTGAGGGTAGAAATTTAAAAATCAAATATAATTCTTCCCAACATTGCAATGCTGCCTTTTGTGGTGACTATGGTAAATATACCAGTAAATGTTATATCCATTTCACTATATGAGTACAAGATTTATTTGACAATGATAATATTGATTCTTTTAATGAGAATTTAGTTATCTATTTTGCTTGATAAAAGTGCCAAAATCTTGTTTTAGAATAATTTGGACTATTCTGGGCATATTAACAAACATAATGGGTGGTGTTATCGATAAAACCATTAGGATTGTTTTAAATGAGAAATTTATTTCAAGAAATATTAATTGAATTGTTAGCAAGAATCTCTGGAAGGCAGAACTGCAGATTTAAAGGGCATTTAGGTAATTCTGCATATGATAAGTGCACAATGAGCATACATGTTAATATTAAAAGTAAATATTGTCCTGATACAAAGTAGGCATTTAATGATTATTTGTTTGATTAGTGTATGCATTTTTTATAAAACAGAGAAAAATACCACAGGGTTTAAGAGTTGAAATTCAACCACTTTTTATGGAAAGGGAGTAACTTAGATGAACTTTGAAGGATTAAACAAAAGATGATATTCTAAAGAAGGATTCGGATAGTGGGAATGAGAAATAAAAGTGGAATGAAATGTCAAGAGAATGATTAGTCTTGAAGTGATCAAGGAAGCTGGGAACCAGGATTACAGAAGACACTTAAAAGTGAATGAGGAATCTTCCAAGAATAGTGACAAGGAACAGGGTGAAGGCTAAAATCTTGAAAACAGAAACTGTGTATCAGTGAATGCTTTATTATTAGTATTTGGCCCTGTGCCTAGGACACAATAATAATTCAGAATAATTGTAAGGGCAGACGGAAGGAAGGAAGGAAGGAAGGAAGGAAGGAAGGAAGGAAGGAAGGAAGGAAGGAAGGAAGGAAGGAAGGAAGGAAGGAAAGAAGGAAAGCAGGAAAGCAGGCAGGCTATAAAATTCCTTGTGATGTTACAGGTTGTCATGTCATGAAAGATCTTCAAAAGAGAGGCTATTTGTGAGGAGAGAAGTGGCAGAACAATTATTGAGATTGAGGAAGTGTGGGTGGCATGGAAAACACTAATGTTTCCCTTTGGCAGGAACATTTGAAAAGAATGACAGAATAGCCTACATTAGAGAATGTACAAAGAGACATTCATTAATGCAATTAAGGTTCAGTTATTGAAATGAAGTGAAATAATGTACAACAATGAAATACTAAACATAGAGTAATTAACTGTGTCTCATCTCCACTTGAGCACTCATTCAGCAAAACTATTAGTTACAACTTTCCTAGCTTGGCAGCTTTCTTTGAATCCATACTCAGCACATTATTAGATCAGTCTTATCTCTGACCAACAAGATAAACGTTTAAACATCACTATATCCTAATTGATCCTAAGCTGACATTACTGGCTCAGCTGAAAATGCAACTTTTTTAAGCACACTCTTGGGGAGGTCCCATATAAGTTAGGCCAATGATTTAACTCATTCAATCATGTGCCTGTGAATTCTTTCCCAAATCCCACGATGACTTTATTATCAATTCACAGGTGCTACAACATTTGTTATAAGAACAGTATTTGCAAGTTAAAGAAAATGCTTTGACATTTGGGTACTTTGACATTTAGCACTGATATTAATGATGCTATAAAATTGTCATGCAGAATACTAGTTACTCATGGAGTGATGCTTGTTAATTACAAACATTATGTAATCTGTTTTAGATGTAAAAGGTTATGTGTTCTCTTTATTTTCCATTCTTATGAAATATAAATCAGCACAGAAACAGAACTATTATAACTCAAATGTGAACTTTAAATAGGATTTTAACCTCAGGGATTTGCATGTCAGAATGAATTTCAAACCATTGAGAGAATCAGGAATGAGATATATTTTCTGTAAGCAACAGCACTGCTTTTGCAAATCTCATATCTCCCCACATATACTAAAGAAAATACAAAGGTGAAAACCTTCAGATTACTGGCATAGGGGATTTTACCTGGATATGTGATTTAATTAAATGCAAATAGAAAAAAAAAATCCTCTGGTGTAAGAATATGAATATTTAACGAGACATTTTTAAAGGAGAATTATTGACACAATGTATTTCAACAGCAGCTGACAAAGGGGCTTCAGATGCAAAATGATTCCAATCCAAAGTGGACAGAGTCTCAAGACTTGGAAAATACTACTCTACAAGCACTTTGAATTTATGCAAATGAGAACATTATTATGTTTATATTTTCTTTAATGCTCTGTTCTCTGTTATACATAAACATAAAGATATATTTATACCCAGTGATTTCCTCACATATAACGTATCAGCATTTATTCTGGATTAGTAGACATCACTATCTGACATGATAAGAGTTTCATCATAAGGTTGAATAGCATACAGCCTCACATATAGACCCCAGACTTGGAGCTTGGTTTTTTGCGAGCACATACTCATTATATTTAAAAATCCTTGTTTATTTTTATACAGGGGAGTCAATGTTCTGGTCTCCTTCCTATGTTTTCCATAAAATAAATAGTGAAATGTGATTGTAAAATTATTTTTTATCATTCTGCTTTTGGTATTATTAAAACATAAAATCGCTCTGTGTTTAATTCTAGTAAATGTTATATTTAACCTGAAACATCCCACATACATGGAGTTATAGAACAGTGGCTTATGAAGGAAATTTAAAAACAACTCATTTTCCTTTTCTCAACTAAAAGGAAAATGAGGCCCAAATGTGTTAATTGAAATTTAAAAAATACAATTTTAATATTCACAGTAACTAGTGATTTGACTGAAGAATGACATGATATGACCTATATTAGATGTTACCTTTCATGCTGATGAATTAGACTATTCCATAGAATTAATTACTAATTTACTTGCTTACTTTGTTTCCTCCCATCAATATTGTTGAATGTTCTTTTTCATGGTTATGTTAAAAGCAAAATAAATTGCATACATTACCTCATTTCATCAATTAGAGGGAAAACTAGAGAATCAAAAGAATGTTTCCAAAAGTCGGGGCCATTTACTGTTGCTATTTAATAAAGGGGTGGTGAAAATGATAAGGTTCTGTATGTATTTCAAAAATACAACTATCTGGTTTGATGATGAGTTTGGAGTTGGCACAAAAGAGAGAAAGTAAACAAAGTCAGTATGAAGTACTGTGATGAAGAAACTCAGTCAATAGAGATATAAGTGTTGTGTGCTGGAGCAGCTTCCATTTACCAATATGAAGAAAGACAATTTCTACACATCGAGAAACATTAAGTATAAAGGGATTTGTAATAAGCAAAATTATTTAAAGCAAAAATATTTGTATTTGAGAAATTATTAATGCAGAAATTCTCTAGTTTGTATATATCAAAAGTCTATCAGCTGGTTAGGTAGATGTGTGAAAGCTAAGAAGGCTATTATGTGGAGATTAAATATAATTTCTAATGATGATGTTAGGTTCATGGAAAAATATAAACACAATTATAACATAAATAGAATAAATGTGTGTTTCAAAAAGTACTGATAACTTTGCATATGTCACCATACATTGTGATATTGTGACTGAGATTTTTATAAATTATACTTCTTTTCCAACATTCCAACTTAAAAACCCCATTTGTAGAATATCTCCAAAGTTTAATTATTATTGTAATTAAACATAGAAACTGGCCCAGACTGGATAGACTGTTAAACAAATGTTTTATTTTTTTACAGTAAATCTTATTGCATAATTATTGCATTGGGTTATTTGTATATGTAAAAATGGAGAAAGATGGGATTAACAATTACTGAGCAACTAATACATAATAAAGGTTTTAATATGTGACATTTTAGTTTTCATAATAACCCTATGTCTATATTTGATAATATCTCCATATTAAGATGAGAAAATTATATAGGGAGTTCAGAAAGATTTAAGTAACTTGCTTTTAGTTTTCTCTTATAATAAATGGTGGAATTAATAGGTAAAGCCAATTTAGATCCACTATGAAGCCTCCTTTGAGTAATCTTGGCTAATTAAACAAATTAATTTTCCAGACATGGAAGTATTCTGCCATTATAGATAACCAGAAAAAATGCTATTTTGATATTATTTTTGTTGTTATATCATTCTTAGAAAGAACAGGTAGCTAACTATTTAATTAAAAATGAAAATTATCAGTATTTGCTGAATAATTATGTTCTCTTATTTTGCTCCTTATCCTCTGTTTATGCAGTTTGAAAAAATTAATTTATCCTTATGTATTTTCTCATATTCTGAATCATGTGTCAAGCTGAATGATTTCACCAAGCTGTTGATAACACTATATGCCACCTTACACTTGGGAACTTACTATTGTCTACAATTTAATTACTGAGTTATCACATATTTTCCATGCATATGTTCATAAATTGAATCTATTGTCAATCATTTATTTTTGTGCCAAAAAAAATCTATTTCTACCAAACGTTGCTGAAATAATTCTTCTTTGTTGCCTTTAGGATGATTACAGAATGTTGTCTTTATTGTTTGTCATTGTTTTCAAACACATTTGGAAACATTGTTGTCACTTGCATAAGACATCAGGAAAGCTTTACTGGTTTGATAAGTCTCATTCTGCTGGGAAACAATGATTTAAAATGATGAGGGAAGCTAAAATTAACTTTAACTTAGTTTTCTTGTTCAATGATTTTCATTCATGTCTTTATTAAAGGCTTATATTACATTCAATTTAAACCACATTCAATAAGACACTGGCTGCTGTCTCATCCCCCTCCCCCAGTATAGCTGATGCTGCATTGCCAAGATACTGCTTTCTAACAAGCAGACTCTGGTTAAACTGGATGCAAAGGGGAAGTGGGTCATCATGAGAGTGGAGTTTAATATGCCTATGAAGAGCAACCAGATAACATAACCAGAAGATCAAGGCTGCCATCGTGAGCATCAAATTCTGCTTGGACCATGGAGCCAAGTCCTTTCTTATGAGCCACCTGGGCGGGCCTGACGTTGTCCCCATACCTGACACGTACTCCTTGGAGTCGGTGCTGTAGAACTCAAATCTCTGCTGGGCAAGGATGTTAGTTCGTGAAGGACTGTGTGGGCCCCAAAGTGGAGAAAGCTTGAGCTGACCCAGCTGCTGGATCTGTCACCCTGCTAGGGAACATTTGCTTTCATGTGGAGGACGAAGGGAAGGGAAAGGATGCTTCTGGGAACAAGGTTACAGCCCAGCCAGCTTAATGAGAAGCCTCTGAGGTGGCTATGGGGTGGCTATGTCAAGGATGCTTTTGGCACTGCTCACGAAGCCCACAGCTCCATGGTGGGAGTTAGTCTGGAGACATTTTTTGTGAAGAAGGAGCTGAACTACTTTGCCAAGGCCTGGGAGAGCCTTCCCTGGCTCTTCTGGGTGGAGCTACAGTTACAGACTAGATCCAGCTGAGACCACTCATACACTGGACAAAGTCAATGAGATGATTTTTGGAATGGCTTCTACCTTCCTTAAGGTGCTCAACAACATGAAAATTGGCACTTCTCTGATGAAGAAGGAGCCAAGGTCATAAAAGACCTGATGTCCAAAGCTGTGAAGAACGCTGTGAAGATTACCCTGCCTGTTGACTTTGTCACTGATGACAAGTTTGATGAGAATGCCAAGACTGGCCAAAGGACTGAGACTTTTGACACACCTGCTGGCTGGCTGGGCTTGGACTGTGGTCCTTAGAGCAGCAAGAAATATGCTGAGGCTGTCGCTAGAGCCAAACAGATAATATGAACTGGACCTGTGGGTTTATTTGAATGGGAAGCTTTGCCTAAGGGACCACACCCTCGTGAATGAGGTGGTGAAAGCCACTTCCAGGGGCTGCATCACCATCATAGGTGCTGGAGACACTGCCACTTGCTGTGCCAAATGGGACATGGAGGGTAAAGTCAGCCATGTGAGCACTGGGGATGGTGCCAATGTAAAGCTTCTGGAGGTGAAGTCCTTCCTGGAGCAGGTGCTCTCAGCAATGTTTAGTGCTTTCCTGCTTTTGGTTCCTGTACACATCCCCTAAGTTAACCTAGTGCTTTCCACATCTCCGCTTGGTATGAGCTAAAATCTTCCTCCACGTCAACATTCACCTAGTGACCAAGAGATGCAGCCTCAGAAACAGCATCTCGGCTCATCTTTACTGCACCCTGCATTTGCCTACATTCTTCAAGATCTCACTTGAATCTCTTAGTGCATTCCAAAGTGCATGTATTTATATTTTGTCAGTTAAGAGAAAGTGAGCTGTTAACTTAATTCTTTTTTTGGAGTAGCTTATTCTGATGAACTTTGTCATTGTTTTACTACTCAGCATGGAAACAAGATGATATTCTAATTGCAGGGAGGTGAAGTTTGTGATTGTTAAATAAATAATAAAACTGTCCATTGAAATTGGGGGAAAATAAACCACATTCAATCCACTGTGACAAGGTCTGGCCAAGTTTTCTAAAAATATAAAACCATCTTTACCAGAAACAGCTTTCACTCTATATTATAATAGTTGAGAGATGTTTTTATTTTATTCAAACCAAAACACCTCATATTTTAGCAATCTGAGGTAATATATAAAAGTAAAGTAGATTTTTGTATCAATCTGAATTTGGGAACATAAATTAGAGTTTTTAACTTTTCTCATCAATGACTAACTACCTAATAATATAATATAGTGTTGCAGGTGATAGAATTGTAAAGAACTATTCTCCCTTTCTCTTTTTGTCTCCTTCTAGATACACAGGAGAACATTAGCCTCTGAGTCCTTGATACAAGACTAATGAAGCTGCTCAGTCATTTAATTTATAGCTTTTTCAGATAGTGCATGATGTCATCTTATATTATCTACTAAATTCTCTAATCAGGGTTTCTCAGGTTAGTCATTTAATAAAGTTGTATTTTACTTGAAAGTGAGTTTATGAATTCAGTTGCTATTATAAATTGTGGTGCTTTCCTAACAAAATTTGAGAATTCAGGATAAATGAGACTACGTTGTTTCAGGTTAAATACAGTAGTTTTGACCTTACAATAAAACTTTCCTCCTGAAAACCAAATGGTCATCACATATAACACAAGATTAATGTTAAATGAAACTACTAGTATTTCAAGTAGCCTTTTAGAATTGTAGTTTATCTGAAATAAGTTAAATATGACAGGTTATATCTAAGGGTAAAACCACCAGTGAAAGAATTCTTTCAACATCTTAAAACTGAAGAAGGAGCTATGGCATGACCGGTTCTGTGATAATCTTGTATTTGTCATATGAACCTCCTCAGGGAAATGTGGTCTTCTTATTGCTGTTCTTGTCTCTCACTATATTATATACAAGGAGGAGGGGCATTAACTTGAAAGCAGAAATAACTATTTAACTTGAATACTTGAGATTTCTTCTCAGAAAAGATACCTATTGCTTGGGATAATGTAGTTGCAAAGATCACCATATCTTTATGTCTAACCCTCCATTCTAGGTTTGTTCAAATAAGATAATTTAACTAAAACACCAGTGGTGGCTCAGCATCAGAGAGTTTATTGAGACTACATTATTTTTGTTCCACATAGAACTAATTTTGCTTCCATTCCATCAGCCTATATTGACAGACATTGAATACACATCCCCATGAAACTCATTATTGAATTTCCTGTAGAACTGTTGTTGATGATGTCAGTCTCTGTGGTGACTGAGGAGAGACAGTTCTCTCATAATACATTGATGTATTTCTTGTGAATTCTATTTTAATCTGCAAGTCACTTCTAGTATGCATTTTTCACATTAAAATTGATATTTATTCAAAAAATATCTTGTTAGCCTATTTTCCATATTCTTATTTTCTTGACACAATTATATAAACTGAAATATTTTGTATACTTTCAACAATATAATTAAATATAATTATGAAGCAGATAGCAGGATAATTAATAAATAAATAGCAAAACGATAAAGAGTTTTTTAAAAAGTTAGTTTTTATGCCACTCATAATAAAAATTGAAACCTATAATTCTTAAAAATATAATGATTTTTATGGACAACTCCAATTTAATAGTTTTTCACAAGATTTCAAATAAATCTCACTAATATTAGTTGGAAATTGAATTTAAATACATTTTACCAACGGAATTTATATTACTTGGGGATTTAGAATGATTTTTAATATTCAGATTTTTTTATCTGCAACATATAAATAATAATAACTTGCTATTCATGATTGCTATAAGGCAACTTAAGGTAATAATTTAAAATAAATTTACTAACAGTAAAAAAATATTCAATCAGTAAGTCAACGGTAATATTTTGAGTGACAATAGACCAATCAGTAAGCTAGAATATGCTGGATATACATCAGTGGACAAACAGACATAGTTCTTGTCAACCAGGATATTAGTATAGCCTGGTTGACAAATCACTAAAATATGTAATTACAAATGTGATAAGTCATATGTAAGAAAAAGAAGGTGTTATAGACTGAATAGTTACAATATGCCTCTCTGAGAAAAATTATGCAAATATTGATACCTGGTAAAGGAGAAACAGGTAAAGAGGTGGATATTCTAACCATATGCAAAACATTCACAGAGAGAAAAAGAACTTGGTCCATGTGAAACATTGCTAAAGTGACTATAGTAAGAGGCAAAAGGCGGAGTAAGGTGAAATTAGATACACGGGTAGAATTCTGTTCCTCAAAGGCCTTACAGTTCATGCTAATTATTTCAGATTTACCTCTGAGAGAATGTAAAGCATTTGAGACTGTTTGTTGTTGACTTCTTTTTAAGAGAAGTTTTAGATTCACAACAGATTGAGAGGAAGGTACAGAGATTTTTCATATACACCCTTCTCCTACTCACGCATAGCCTCCCTCCATGATCAACATTCCCCACCAGAATGGTACATTTGTCATGATTGATTATCCTAATTGACACATCACTCAGAATCTACAGTTTACATTACTGTTCACTCTTGGTGTTGTACATTCATGGGTTTGGACAAATGTATAATAATGTGTATTATTATGTAATTACAAATTGTGGTATCATACAAAGTATTTGCACTGCCTTAAACATCCTCTGTGTTCCCCCTGTTCACCTCTCCACCCCACCAACTCCCAACAATCGCTGGCTTTTTTCCTGTCTCCATAGTTTTGCCTTTTTCAGAGCATCATAGGGTTATAATCACAGTATGTAACCTTTTCAGATTGGCTTCTTTCACTAAGAAATATACACTTCGGTTTCTGCCATCATTTTATGGTTTGATAGCTCACTTCATTTTAACACTGAATAATATTCCATTGTCTGGATGTACTACAATTTATTTGCCCACTCACCCACTGAAGGACATCTTGGTTGCTTTCAAGTTTTGGTTGTTATGAATAAAGCTGCTATATACATTAACATGCAGGTTTTTGTGGGGACACAAGTTTCAACTCCTTTGGTTACTCAATTACCAAGATGCATGATTGCTGGATCATATGGGAAGTGAGTGTTTAGTTTTACAAGAAACATATAAACTATCTACCAAAGTGCCTGAATCATTTGCATTCCCACCAGCAATGAATGAGTTCCTGTTGCTCCACACACTCACCAGCATTTGGTGTTGTCAGTGTTTCCGATTTTGGCCATTCTAATAGGTGTGTACTGGTATCTCATTGTTGCTTTAATTTGCACTTCCTTGATGACATAGAGCATGGAGCATCTTTTCAAATGCTCACTTGCTATCTGTATATCTCCTTTGGTGAGGTATCTGTCAAGGTCTTTGGCCCTTTTAATCAGGATGTTTGTTTTCTTAAACTGGAGTTTTAAGAGCTCTTTGAATATTTTGGATAACAGTTCTTCTTCAGATACATCTTCTGCAAATATTTTTTCCCAGTCTGCAGTCTGTCTTCTCATTATCTTGATATTGTGTGTTGCAGAGCAAAAGTTATTAATTTTAATGAAGTCTAGTTTATAAGTTATGCCTTTCATGGATTATGCCTCTTATGTTGTTTCTAAAAAGTCATGGTCATGCCCAATATCATCTAAGGAAACTCTAAGAAGTTTTCTATAGAAACACATAGATAAATTTATCAAAAAGCAACCCCCTCCAAAAAAATAATTTTATAGCTAAACATTGCCAAATTTAAAACTCAAATAATCTAAAGGATACAGAAAAGGACAGAGAAAGCAAGTACAACTTTCTTACTGACATCGTATAAATATTGTACAAAGAAACATCCTTGGCATACATTTCACTTATGGTAAAACTCTAAAAAGATACTAGCAAGCAGAAGACAATACCACACCAACAAAAATGTATTGTGATTGATTCCAGTAATGAAATGATGTTTAAACATTAATTATGCAAGTGGAGTGCTAAATTATATGTCCAAGTTCACATTAAGTTCCAGAATAAAAATAAAAGTTTAATTTTTCCATATTTAAAAAATAAACATTAAAACATTAATTATAGTGACTACTATATACATTTTCATTTAAACATAGACATTTTAAAAATGAAAGTTATCCTTTCATTTATATATTAAATATATATATATATATATATATATATCAGCTATATATATATATATATATATATATATATATATATATATATCAGCACAAGAGGAATAAATCATTCTATTTGAAAAAACTGGTAGTTTTACTTTATGATATTTATCATGTATCAAAATGTGTAATTTTGTTTATATTGGTACAATTTTTCTTTCACCTTTTCCTTCTAATTTTTCTTCAGATAGCAAGGACTGCATCTCATTCACTCTTATGATCTCTGGAACTGGCATATAATAGTACTAAACTAGAATTTGTTTGATGGATACAATAATTTAATATTGATATATTGTTATCTCCCAAGTTATCAATCTAATCATAACATAAGTGATATCCATTCCTTGATATATGCATATAGACTCAAAGCACATGGAAATTACTGTTTTATTTTAAATACATTAAATTTAATAACACATTTCATGATTGAGGACCAAATGTATTTGTATCTGAGAATAGAGAAAAATAGCATGCAGAAATACAGGTTGTTTCCCCTTCAAAGTATACACACTCTGAATGATTATAAAGTCAGTGTTTATTAACATACAGTTTATTTTCAAAGTTTAAAAGAATCTCCAGAATGAATACTTGTTTTTGTCAATGCCTGTTTTCAAATGGATGACCCTCTGGTCCAGGCAGCACTGCTAATAATGCGAAGCAATGGAATCGCAAACACCAAGAGTCATTTCATTCAATTTTGTGTGCCCTCAATTTGTGCACAGTTGCCTGTTTTGTACTGTAAACTTTATCTTATATGTATTTCCATTAAAATAAATGTCTAGTGCAGTGCTTCTCAACCTATTAATACAGTTCCTCATGTTGTAGTGACCCCCAACCATAAAATTATTTTCATTGCTACTTCATAACTGTAATTTTGCTACTGTTATGAATTGTAATGTAAATATATGGGTTTCCGATGATCTTAAGCTCTACAGCAGTGGTTCTCAACCTGTGGGTCGAGGCCCACAGGTTGAGAACCGCTAGCAGGGTTGCCTAAGACCATCGGAAAACACAGATATTTACATTACATTACATTAATGAAAGGCTGCTAATTAATTTATAAATGATAGTATCCAAGTGAAGTAATCTTTATTTTTAAATATGATTTTATTTATTCCAGACCTGATGGGAGAGGGAGAGGGAGATAGAAACATCAATGATGAGAAAGAATCATTGATTGGCTGCCTCCTGTATGCCCCACACGGGGGATGGAGCCCACAACTTGGGCATGTGCCCTGACCGAGAATCAAACTGTGACCTACTGGTCCATAGGTCAACACTCATCCACTGAGCCACACCAGCCAGGCAAGTAAAGTAATCTTAAAACATGAGTGAGAGTTAGTTATATTATAATTTTTTTTAAATATATTTTATTGATATTTTACAGAGCGGAAAGGAGAGGGATAGAGAGCTAGAAACATCGATGAGAGAGAAACATCGATCAGCTGCCTCCTGCACACCTCCCACTGGGGATGTGCCCCCAACCAAGGTACATGCCCTTGACCGGAATCGAACCCGGGACCCTTCAGTCCGCAGGCCGACGCTCTATCCACTGAACCAAACCGGTTTCGGCTATATTATAATTTTTAAAATCACATGTTTGGTCTTCCACAAGTGTTTAAAAATTTAGTTAATTCATATTTAAAAAAAACAACTTATAATGATGTGAAAATAAATACATAATATTATTAAGGCAATTTCATCCACATTAATTTCACTGAAAGAATTATCTTCTATAATTACTGACATTTACTTTAGTGTTACTTTCAGAAATAAACAATACTAATGAGGCAAGCCATCCCCTCCCCACCATACACACGGTGGTGAAACATATTGGCTTCACAGAAAACTTGGTTGTACCACAAACCAATTTTATGAAGCAAGACACGCTTGTGATTTCACTATCTGAAATATTATTATGAAGCTTTGCAGGATTATTGTAAAGTAAGTACATATTATTACTGTGGGAAATAGGGTTGCTAAGAAGATGATGTAATATAATTGAAAATGCCCAGCAGAAGCAACAAAATACTCCTACATGTCAATTTCCTTTCCTTCTTTCTTCCTGCCCTTCCTTTCTTTGAGTGGCAAACTTATATGTACAGGTTAATAATAAGAAGGTATTTTTTTTTTGGTGCTTCCTTAGGATGCATCTTCAAACTGAATCCACCTTTTCTAATTACAATGATGTCAGTATTAATATTATTAGAAAAAGGATGAAATTGATACAGCATCATCACATAAACGTAATGATCAGGTTTACCAGTGAGTGACCGAAACATATTTATATTAACTTGGTAAGATTATAGAAACTTGCCTCCTTCCAGAGTCCCAAGTTATCATTAAGAGTCTCCGATATTTGTTGGGTTCATGGGTCCTTAGTGTGGGTTTTTCAGTTTTCTGCTTCAAGACAATTCAGAACTATAATGTTACTGTCTTTTTTGTTGTAATTGATCCTAATGATATAACTTGTTCATTGACTGAGGAATAATTCTAATGAGAACACCGTTAAATCTTAAAGTGACTAATAGTAATAATAGGTACATTTTGTGGCAGAATTCTAAGGTACCTTACACACTGTCATTATTTAATTTGCTATGCTGACCTATAAAGGAAGATTTTGTGAAATTCCCAAAGCCTGTAAGTCGTTAATTTCATATAATGATAAGTGACAGGAACAAAATTAAACAGATTTTTCTAATACTAAAGTGCTTATTAAAATCAACCAACAAAAGGTCAAAACAAAACAATAACAAAACAAAATAACCTGAAACTTCAGGATAACCTTGGAGAATACGAAAGGCTGCTCTAAACATTAGTAACTTGTTTTCATTATGATTCAGAGAGGAAAGACTGCTAGAATAAAACAAAACAAACAAAAAAGAAAAGAAAAGGGAAAAGAGAAGCTACAAAGTCAGTATAGACTAAAAGAAAGACATAGATTCTCTCTTATAGAAAGGAATTGGTAACTACTTTAAACAGTCAGTAAATATGTAGACTCAAGATATGAGAAAGAGAATTTAAGTGGCAAGATCTGGAAACAAATTAATAAGGCATACTGAAAAAGGTCAAAGTCTGTGAAATATCAAGGTCTTTTGCATTTTTCATGCATATTTATGCTAACCTTGAAAAAACAAGTTAAGTCTTTTGGATTAAAAGTAGGTTTAAAGTTAGAGTGGGTCAAAATGGCTTTGTCATATTTTTTCTTGATTTAGATATAGTCTTGTATTTAAAAAATTAAAAAGCCTTTTTATTTAGAACTAGAGGCCCAGTACATGAAATTCACCATGGACAGGATTCCTAGGCCTGGCCGGCAATCAGGGCAGATCTGTGGAGCGACTGGTGGGGTGATCGGGGGACCCCTGCTGACACCCGCCTTGGCTGGCCTGGGGCCTGGGTTGAACATCTGCTGTCTGGTGGTCAGTGAGCGTCATAGCCACCTTTCATTCCACTGGTCGTTCTGCCGTTAGGTCGATTTGCATATTAGGCTTTTATTATATAGGATTTCTCTGGAATTTTTCTTTTAATTTGCTTAGGGTTTTCAGAAAATACCTGGTTATATAGTATTTCACCCACTTTTGTTGACTTTGGCATGATTTAAAATGTCAGTATCCAGAGTTATATTTATTTAAGTGTTTATTACCAAGAGCTATCATTGAACATTGAACTCCACACAAAAGATGCTGAAAAATAATGCTCAGACTCTATGCATAGTCACAGATGATGTTACTTGCAGTTTTAAAAATCTTATGAGCTTATCTTTAAAAGTCTCACATCTAGTTTCCTTTTTTTAAAAATATCCTTAAAAAATTTAACTTCATTGTGTACATTATTACCTTGAAAATAGTCATTTCAAAATATTCTTTTCTCCCCTGGTCAGTGTGGCTCAGTTGGTTGGGTATTGTCCCATGTACCCAGAGGTCACTGGTTAGATTCCTCTTTGGGGCACATGCCAGTATTTGGGGATCAATCCCTGGTAGGGGGCATGCAGGAGGCAGCTGATCAATGTTATATACATATATTTTTTAATGTATTTTATTGATTTTTTACAGAGAGAAAGGGAGAGGGATAGAGAGTTAGAAACATCGATGAGAGAGAAACATCTATCAGCTGTCTCCTGCACACCTCCTCCTGGGGATGTGCCCGCAACCCAGGTACATGCCCTTGACCAGAATCGAACCTGGGACGTTTCAGTCCACAGGCCGATGCTCTATCTACTGAGCCAAACCGGTCAGGGCTGATCAATGTTATATTGATGTTTCTCTCTCTCACACACACTTTCCCTTCCTCTCTCTAAATATATACATACATATATATATATATATATATATATATATATATATATATATATATATATTAGAGGCCCAGTGCACATAATTCGTGCACCGGGGGGGGAGTGTCCCTCAGCCCAGCCTGCACCCTCTCCAATCTGGGATCCCTCTCACAATCCAGGACTGCTGTCTCCCAACTGCTCGCCTGCCTGCCATCCTGATTGTCCCTAACAGCTTCTGCCTGCCAGCCTGATCACCCCCTAACCACTCCCCTGCCAGCCTGATTGATGCCTAACTGCTCCCCTGCCAGCCTGTTTGCCCCTAACTGCCCTCCCCTGCAGGCCTGGTACCCCCCAACTGCTCTCCCCTGCAGGCCTGGGTCCTCCCCAACTGCCCTTCACTGCAGGCCTGGTCACCCCCACCTTCCCTCCTATGCCAGCCTGGTCACCCCTAACTGCCCTCCCCTGCAGGCTTGATCACACCCACTGCCCTCCCTTGCAGGCCTGGTCCCTCCCAACTTCCCTCCCCTGCTGGCCATCTTGTGGTGGCTATCTTGTGTCCACATGGGGGCAGGATCTTTGACCACATGGGGGCAGCCATCTTGTGTGTTGAAGTGATAGTCAATCTGCATATTACTCTTTTATTAGATAGGATAGAGGCCTGGTGCATGGGTGGGGACCAGCTGGTTTGTTCTGAAGGGTGTCCTGGATCAGGGTGGGGGTTCCCTTGGGGCGTGGGGCAGCCTGGGCGAGGGGCCTGTGGTGGTTTGCAGGCCAGCCATGCCCCCTGGAGACCCAAGTGAAGGCCCTGGGATCTGGGGTTTATTTATCTTCTATAATTGAAACTTTGTAGCCTTAAGTGGAGGCCAAAGTAGGCCAGGGCTGCAGAATCTTGGCTTCCTCCATCGCTGGGAGCTACCCTAGCCTCCTATTCTCTCCAGCTCTGTGGCTGCCGCCATTTCTGTTTGGATTTATTTATCTTCTATAATTGAAACTTTGTAGCCTGGATTGGAGGCCTGGGTCAGCAAGGGCAGGCGGAAAGCTTGGCTTCCTCTATTGCCGGGGAAAGCCAAGCCTCCCTCCTGCTCTCTATGGCTGCAGCCATCTTGGTTGGGTTTATTTGCATATTTGCTCCTGATTGGCTGATGGGCATGGCTTGTGGGCATGGCCTGTGGGTATAGTGAAGGTATGGTCAATTTGCATATTACTCTTTTATTAGATAGGATATATAATTAGAGGCCCAGTGAATGAAATTCATGCAGGGGAGGGGTGTCCCTCAGCCCAGCCTGCACCCTCTCCAGTCTGGGACATCCCTCTCACAATCCAGTACTGCTAGCTCCCAACTGCTCACCTGCCTGCCTGCCTGATTGCCCCTAACCACTCCCCTGCCAGCCTGATCGACACCTAATTGCTACCCTGCTGGCCCGATTGCCTCTAACTGCCCTCCCCTGCAGGCCTGGTCCCCCCCAACTGTCCTCCTTTGCAGGCCTGACCCCTCCCAACTGCCCTCACCTGCTGGCCATCTTGTGGTGGCCATCTTGTGTCCACATGGAGGCAGCCATCTTTGACCACATGGGGGCAGCCATCTTGTGTGTTGGAGTGATGGTCAATTTGCATATTACTCTATTAGATAGGATACACATTTCTCTTTCCAATTGCTGATAAATGTTAAAGAGAGAAAGGGATAAAAGCTAACTCTTGACAAACAGTAAATTTTTTTAAGATTTATTCATTTATTTTTCTTAATAAAGTTAAGTTCAGAGCCCTGGCTGGTGTGGCTCAGTTGGCTAAGCATCTTCTTATGTACCAAAAGTTCACAGGGTTACATTCCAGGTCAGGGCACATGACTGGGTTGCAGGCTTGATCCCCAGTAGGGGGCATTCAGGAGCCAGCTGATTGATGTTACATCGACGGTTCTCTCTCCCTCTCCCTTCCTCTCTCTCTAAAATCAATAAAATATATTAAAAATAAAATATAATAAAACATCACTGAAATCTTTAAAAAATAGTTCAAAATCATAAAGCTTTAGAACTGCAAGAGAGTCTTTAGAAAGAGGAGGTCCATGTGGATTAAAAGTACAATCCTATATAATAAAAGCCTAGTGTGCTAAGTGTTCGGTCAACCAGTCGACCGTTCAACCAAAGTGTAATATGCTAATGATATACTAAGGCCACTCATCCGCTCATTATAACGTGTACTGACCACCAGGGGGCAGACAGTCGACTGGTCAGTTGCTATGATGTGCACTGACCACCAGGGAGCAGACTCTCTGACCGGTAGGTTAGCTTGCTGATGGGGTCCAGCCAATCTGGACTGAGCGAGATGGGCCAGACATGCCCTGGAGCCCTCCCGTTCTCCCTCCCTGGCTGGCCAACCTCCCCATGCACTGGTGGGGTCCTTTTGCCTGGCCTGCACCCTCTCGCAATCTGGGACCCCTCAGGGGATGTCGGAGAGCCGGTTTTGGCCCAATCCTGCAGGCCAGGCCAAGGGACCCCACTGGTGCAAGGATCCATGCACCGGGCCGCTAGTTGATAAGATAAAAGAACATATTTTTAGCAAGTAAAAGAAAAACTGTTTGACACTTTGTGGCCATTTTTCTCCCTTGATTTGAACTTTTATATCTTTCCCTTTTTAAAAATGAAGTTCTATTACAGTTAGTGATATGAGGGTAAGCAAGTTTTTGATATAAACTCTTTACTACTTGTTCATTGCTATTTTAGGAAATAACTCCAAAGTCAAATAATAGTAAACAAAAAGGAGATTACACCTCTCTCTCACTTGAGTTTTTTCTCCCTTTTATTTTTCACATTTTCTACCCCCAAACACAATTTTTTTAGGTCCATGGATGTATTTTTGGTTCTTTTTTTCTAAGAATAAAGAACCAAAGTAAAATGTTAAGCTTCATCTATTTCAATAAATTTTCTTATTTTGTGAATTATTTCCAAGTCTTTCTGGCTTCTGTAATACCACAGCAGATGCTGCAGGCTAATATTTAAGTGAAATCAACCAGAGCTCATTTTTCTCAAAGTGTTCTATTTTTTTTCACCTTTCTATTTAAGGTACTAATGGACACTATATTAATTATCTTAAGGGGAAAAATGTGTTCATTAAAAAGAAAAAGAAGGAAGGAAGGAAGGAAGGAAGGAAGGAAGGAAGGAAGGAAGGAAGGAAGGAAAGAAGGGAGGAAAAGAGGGAGGGAGGAATGGAGGGAGGATGAAAGACAGAGAGGGAGGATGAGAAACAGGGAAGGAGGAAGACAGGGAAATAGGGAGGAAAATGAGGGGAGGGGAAGAAAGGAGATTAACGCAGAAATGAGGAAGAGGAGATCTTTAAGGCTATTATGATAGATATTCAATGTCAGGAGAGATGGAAATGAGAAGATAACAACAAAATTCGTTGATTTCCATAAGATTTTCTTCTTCTTGGAAAAATTCTGTAAAAGCAGCAAGCCACCCTCTACACCCTCCCCAGCCCCTCACAAAAAAATAAATAAATAAATCTTTGTAATGACACCATCTACAAGACTCTGTCAATTGGCCAGAAAGGTCTCTTGCAAATGAGCCACTCTTTTACTTAAAGATTTATCACATCTGGACAGTTAACAGAGTTTTAATAATGAAAAAGTTCCAAAGTGGCCCAGGAAAAGAATAACAACACTGTTTAATCATGAATATTATAGTACTATGTTAGACTATAAATCAGTTTTCATAGTCAGGACATTGATTGACCTTGAAGCCCTGAATGTCACAAAGAGATATCTGCAGATGCATGGCTCACTTTAGGGAATTCATTGCACTTTACTCTGAGTGCTCTGATTTTGACTAATTCTTAGATATGTCATATGGTAGGTTACACAAATGTACATCTTTGGTGCTAACAATTTTTATAAGAAAGATTACTATTAGAAATTATATTTTTCAATTAAGGAGACAATCTGTCTTGGCAAAATGGTTGTCTTTCAAGTAAAAAAGAATTCCTAACTTGCAAACTGTCTAATCCTCTGTTGCAATTTCTGAACTAAATGACAATTTTAAAAAAGAATGTTTTCATGTTTAGCTTTTGGAAGAAAGAACATAAAATGTGTGTTGTTACAAGAAGTGAGATTTGTTTATATGATTAAAGCCTTCAGTTGTTTAAAAATAAAAAAGAGAGAATTTTTTAAAAAATACCTAATCCAATGTCAAATATAAAATGCTGAAAATTATTTTCAGCTTCTTGAGCTATAATTGACAAATAAAATTTAAGGTTTTAAAAATGTATGTGTAACATGATGATTTGATATATGTATATCTCTGATAGTAAAATCTTGCAGACTGAGTCAGTAAATATTATGTTATATTTCTCTGATCCTATGTCACATGTCTTTTTTTTTCATAATTTAAGATCACAATCAGTTGCACCAGTCAATGGCATATTTGAATGTTTTTTGTCTCAAGCCTAAGTCATGAAATAATTATCGGTTATTGCATACATTCTCATAGCAGCTAGCATCAAGACTTACACAATAAATGTCAGTGGTTTTGAGCAAAATGTTAAAGATAATAGGGAAAAAATAGTATGAAGAGAAAGGGTTGGAAGTGGTGATTTAGAAATGAGTTTAGAAATATTCCTAAAGCAGAACTCAAGTTATCTTGCTTATAAGTGCAAATGAGGTAAGAACTTAGAATCAATGGCTACAAGTTTTTTATGGATTCCTTAAAATGTTGTAACATCAATGTTTTGATGGTACAGTCTTATGTGGGGGAAAAAATAACATCAATAACTCTGAGTAGTAAAGTATTTCAGAAACATTTGATTCTAAATGTGAAAAGGTTTTGGAAATATCTTATTCAATTTATTATGCTTGTGTTGACTTATTTTTATGTTTGTATTAAAGTGATATAAGAGAAAATCTGCATTTATGTAAATATAGCATAGCTTATTTTGATAAGTATAAAATAAAATTATAAGCAATTAAAAAGCATTGCATCTATTTATTTTCCCATTCTTAATAATATCAGTTATGTAGCTTCCTAGAACTAATTGTGCCTTAAATTTGATAAAATATTATATGTATTTCTATGTAAGACAGAGATGTACCAATATAAGCATGCCTCTGTGAACAATTATACTATTTGATAATATATAAGTAGTCAATATATTTTAATAAAGTAGCCTTGCTAGTCTTCTTTAATTTTTTGTTCTAGTGATACTACACATGAAATACTTTAATCCTTACTATTTTTAAGTAAACCTGCAGCTACTGAAAACTAAGCATATTTTATCAGTTTAACCAGAGCTTCTTTTGCCTAACTACATATTGATTTATTAGCAAATATTGATGCAAAAAACAATCCATTAAAATATGTATCAAGTAAGTACTTGCTATACTTGGCATTGTGCTAAGGGTTAAGAATACACAGATGATTAGGTAACACGTAGGTCCTGATTTATTAAAAAAAAAACAAATTAAAAATGGAAGTAGTGTGAATCTCTGATATTTTAGGGTCATTGAATGATGTAATAACTAGTCGTGAATAAGATGCAGTTCAATATCAGAGACGGAATGATAACATTTGCCTCAGAAAGAGAATTAGTGAGAACCCTGAAGGGAATGTTACAATAAAGTTGAATGTCACTAGGTAGTGACACGAAAAATGCCAATCCTGCAAGGAACATGATTCTAGGCAAGCCTGTGTGTTGAAGGACCAATTCATGTAACTGGTTCACAGGATACAAATCAAGGATTTTGTACCTGAAGCTGGACAAATACTCATGTTTTTAAGGGACCGGAATTATTTTCCTCAAGTCCTTAGTGGAAATTTTTATTAAACAAGCAGTTTTTAGATTATTTAAATTTTTAAAAAAATATATTTTCCCAAATTGGAATTCTTTGTATTTCTACTTATCAGGCACTTTATATTAAAATTATAAAACTTCATTGTACATTAATGAAATCAAATATTAAACAGTCTATAATACTTGATACAGTGAAGTATGTGGAACACAGAAATATGCAAGCACTGCCACTGGTTAGGTAAGTAGCTACTCTGTAATTTTTTTGAAGTAAGATGGTGAAATTAAAGGTACATGTATTTTCTAAATTATTGTTGTTTAAGAGCACTTTCTAAATAATGGCATTTTACACATACTCTGAGGATGAATAAGAAGAGAACTGGTCCAGAGTTTGGAAGTCCAGTTAGAAGTTTTGAAGCAGTCCACATAAGAGAAACTTGGGCCAGCAATCAGAGAATTACAATGAATTTGGAGAAGGGTTATGTTAGATATTAGAATCAACAGAAATTTAGAAGATTGAAAACAAATGATGATTGATGGCTTATGCAAGATTAAGACAAATTCCCCCACAATAAATGTTGAAAACCATATTTCTAATTCCATATATTTCCATATCTATAGCAATATGTAAAAACAGATTAGGGAAACAGGAAGTAATAGATAATTGCCAGTTAAAAATCCATTGATTTCATAGTTCTTTAACGAATTCAGAAGTTATATTTTAATATGAATCACCTGAATGATTATCAGTAGTCTCAATTTCATTTTCCATGTCTATAAGACATCTTGGAGTGTTTTCAATTTATTTAATTGATTTTACAAAATAAATTTATAGAGTAGGGAATGACATTTTATGTATGGTTCCATTGTCTGTATTATGGGGGGCGGGTAGAATTAGGCAATGCATAATCTAATTTTAGTTATAAGTGTACATAGGCAGTAGCTGAATTTTTATAGAACTTTTCTTTTTCCAGGTACCAACATCGCTATATTTTCAGGTAAGGCAGCTGTTACTACACTATTTTTTAGTGGCTAAGGAACATAATTGCCCTAGAGTAAATCAATGAACAATGGTCTCAGAGAGTCAGTAAGTGATAGATCTTAGAACTAGAATTTAGTTTTAAAAGCTACTATAACTCATATATACAGTAACGTTAACAGAACATATCTTTCCTTTAGGACCACAACCAACTTTCATAAAGGCTCTGAAAATATGTATGAAAGATAGCTCTCTCTCTCTCTCTCTCTCTCTCTCTTTCCCTCTCTCTCTCTCTTTCTCTCTCTCTCTATATATATATACACACACACATATATATACATATATATATAAAATATATGTGTGTGTATTGCTATTTTATGAATAAATAAATGCATATATTTCATTTTCCATATGAATAATAAAGGTCATATATTAGGCCTTGGCCAATAAGATGTGTCATTTTGAGATGCATTCACATATAGCAGTTATTATTATATTTCATGTTTAAAACATAATTTTATTTTAATGTGTTTTCATAAAACTGCTATTGCAAGATACCAAATTTTCTTGAACAAAAGCTAATTAAAAGTATGTGTAATATAGTATTCAGTTTTTAGTGTATTTATTTCTGAATCCCTTGGAGCTTCTACTTTCATTTAAGATATACTATTTTCATCATACATGGACATTTTATTTGATGCAGCGAAGTGTGTCTTTACTACAGTTACTGTTTTGCCATTGGTGATCCTGGTCTAGTATCATGGAGCCTGTGATTGTTTTTGTCCCTCTGAGTAAATAAGGAAAGCACTACATCTCAAGAAAACTCATAAACCTGACTCCTTTTAAAGTGAGCTCATCCTATAAATCTCTTCTAGTCCATTGCAATTTTCTACACTGTTCTTTTAGATTGATAACTTTACATCCTCAACATGGGGGGTGGGGTGGAAATTGCAATGTGTTCTTCTAAGAAAGGATGTTTATGAGAAATTTAGTTCTAAATTTGTATTCATCTCATATTGTACAAAACATAAATGCCATGAGAAGTATCATTTCTATCATTACAAGCACACTGGAGAGTCCTTAATAAAGTCAAAGTAACTACAGGAAATGCTTTGTCCTCTATGGTTTTGCTAGAGGAAAAATGCTTTAAACTGTTTTCCTCCACCCTTATATTTAGATTAAATAACAGTTAAATAGATTTTACAGGCTATGAGCTACAACAATCCTTATGAATGAAAGTTGGTTGTGAACTAAATCTATGCTGGAGGCGAGCTGTGACTCACATGGATTAGTGATCCCAGGAAAACAACCTTGGCTCAACTGGTGCAGACACTTCCAACATTAGTGTGCTAATGAGATTACCTCTATTGCCTGTGGGCATATGGATCTGGATTTTCAATTATAATGACAACATGAAAGAAATTATTGGGTCAGGTAGACCCTGAAATCTATAGTCATTGCTCAAACTGATTACTAGTAGAAGAAAAAATGTATAGTCCTTTCTGGGGATTCTAAAGCATCGCAGTTAGTGATTTAAGACATGTGCAACTTACCCAAGACATAGGAGAGATTCTCAAGGAGTCTAATAGAAGTTGGTGCTACCATCGATCTGAAACTAGTATAGGAATTATTCCCAAACAAATAACTTACTCTCAGGTAAGGCGCCGCAACTTGATTTCCTCCCTTTAAAACTGAAATATGAATCTTCACTAAGACTTGTCTTATATTTCTTTATTGCAATGTAAGAGGTAGAAATTTTAATATTATTTAAAAGTTAACCTGAGAATATTGCTCAAATCTTTTATTAATGTATTATTGAATGAATGAATTAATGAAAAATGAATTAATTAATTAATGTGTGTATGTGGTTTTGTAAGGTAATTAACCTGAATCTTTGGATATCCACTTTTTGGAGTCCTCTATATTCTCTCCCTACATATTCTTTTTAAATTATGTTTATAAATCTATTCCAGTTAAATGATGTCTCCTAAATATAAGAATATAAATAGATATATATATTGACATATGTATATATCTATATATATATTTAATTTTTGTAGCACTAGCACTTGGAATTGTTTGTTGCAAATTTCAGAAACTTCAAAATGTTGATCAGGATTAATAAATTATATCCAATTATATTATGTATGTACTAGAGGCCCGGGGCACAAAATTCATGCACGCGGAGTGAAGGTCCCTCAGCCCGGCCTGCATCCTCTCCAATCCAGGCCCCTTTGGGGGATGTCTGACCCCTCAGGGGATGCCCACAGGGATCAGGCCTAAAACGCCAGTTGGACATCCCTCTCATAATCTGGGACCACTGGCTCCTATCCGCTCACTTGCCTGCCTGATTGCCCCTAACCACTCTGCATGCCTGCCTGATCACCTCTAACCCCTCTGCCTGCCTGCCTGATCACCCTTAACCACCTCTGCCTGCCTGCCCAATCGCTCCCAACGGCCCTCCCCTGCCTGCCTGATCGCCCACAACTACCCTACCCTGCTGAGACCCACCTCCTCTGCCAAAACCCGCCTCCTCTACACTGCGCAGAGCCGCAGGACCCCCAGGCCTCACCACTCAGAGCGGCCGCTGGGCCCTGCCTCCACTGTACATGCAGCCATCTTGTGGCGGCCATCTTGTGGTGGCCATCTTGTGGCAACATCATGCACAAGAGCAGGAGGACCACCTAGGCTTTTATTAGTATAGATGTTTTGAAAAGTTTCTTATACATGAAAAGTTTTGGGAAAGAAAGCAGTCCTTACTTACAGACTTAAAAGAATTGAGGCAAATTCCAAACAGATGTGAGATCACTGCTTCTGAGTGGCCTTTGAGTCTTTGTAAGTCACCTCCTGGAGCAATAAATTTCATCACATCTCTTTATTTTAGATATAAAATTTATGCACTAAAATTTTTGCTTGATGGTCTGATAATCTTTTCACTGATTTGCAAAATTTTTAAAGTATACAAATAAATTATTCTTTTTTATTGAAAAAAACACAAAGATTTAAATAAAATCAATTGGCAAAACCAAAAATATTTGGAGAGTATAGCTAGTGCGTAATGGACAATTACCCAGCAATAAATGATTGGCAAATGTTTTCTGAGTTCTTATACTTTAGGTACTCAGAGGATATGACTTTCGTTGTCCATTTTAGCAAGTATCACAAATATATTACAATTGTCATATAATATCACCATCAAGGTCCATTGTGAAAAACATATTTCTTTGCTCCAGAAAATTTAATTCAATATTTCTTTTTAAAGTTTATTATTCCCACAGTCTGTTCTACTCTTCTGATCTATGTTGTGGATCTCAGAGGGAAGGCAGGGGAGGGTGGGTGGGTGACAAGTGATAAACTAAAGAACTAACAAATCATTACCTAAATAATATCTATTATTCAAAAGGTGTGACCTAAATAATAAATATATAATGTATTTTATAATTATTTTTACCCATTTTTCCCAAAAAATTAAAAGCCTTAATCTATAATTTGCAAAAATGATGAGATGAGATAGGTTCCTCTGGACAATCTGCTGCATAGCACAGTTACCATGCCAACAGACACTTTCATTTTTGACATAATATGGAAGAGTGGGTGTGATTTGGCAATCTAAAATGTGATAATTAGAGAAGCACTAGGGATTCAATTTTATATTTATTAATTTAAAAATTAAAGATGTAATAAATATATTTCATCTTAATGGTTAGAGGGTGTGACTTCCTTGGGAAGTTTTAAAGTTATATTCCTAAAGTGTGTTTAGGGAGGGAAAGCCAGGAAGATTCATGGTTCATTGTCCACAAAGTATATACTTGGTAATTTGCTATTATTTTTTATTTCCTCATTCCCACTAGTAATCTATTAAAAAGAATAAAGTATGGCCCAGTCGGCATAGCTCAGCAGTTGAATGTCTAACTATGAACCAGGAGGTCATGGTTGGATTCCCAGTCAGGGCACATGCAGGGGTTGTGGGCTCGATTCCCAATAGGGGGCCTGCAGGAGGCAGCCAATTAGTGAATGATTCTCTCTCATCATTGATGTTTCTATCTCTCTCTCCCACTCACTTCCTCTCTGAAATCAACAAATACACACACACACACACACACACACACACACACACACACACACACTAGAGGCCCGGTGCATGAAATTCATGCACAGGGGCGTGTGTCCCTCAGCCCAGCCTGCACCCTCTACAATCTGGGATACCTCGAGGGATGTCCGACCTCCCTACTGGGATCGGGCCTAAACGGGGAGTCGGACATCCCTTTCACAATCCAGGACTACTGCCTTCTTCTGATTGCCCCTAACCGCTTCTGCCTGCCAGCCTGATCACCCCCTAACCACTCCCGTGCCAGCTTGATTGATGCCTAACTGCTCCCCTGCCAGCCTGTTTGCCCCTAACTGCCCTCCCCTGCAGGCCTGGTCCCGCCCCCAACTGCTCTCCCTGGCAGGCCTGGGTCCCCTGCAACTGCCCTTCCCTGCAGTCCCAGTTGCCCCAACTTCCTTCCTCTGCCAGCCTGGTGCCTCCCAATTGCCTTCCCCAGCTGGCCATCTTGTGGCATCCATCTTGTGTCCACATGGGGGCAGGATCTTTGACCACATGGGGGCAGCCATCTTGTGTGTTGGAGTGATGGTCAATTTGCACATTACTCTTTTATTAGATAGGATAGAGGCCTGCTGCACAGGTGGGAGCCAGCTGGTTTGCCCTGAAGGGTGTCCTGGATCAGAGTGGGGGTTCCCTTGGGGCTTGGGGATGCCTGGGCGAGGGGCCTGTGGTGGTTTGCAGGCCGGCCATGCCCCCCAGCGACCCAAGTGGAGGCCTTGGTATCTGGGATTTATTAATCTTCTATAATTGAAATTTTGTAGCCTTGAGTGGAAGCCAAGGCAGGCCAGGGCTGCAGGAGCTTGGCTTCCTCTATTACCGGGGGCAACTCAAGCCTCCTGCTCTCTCCAGCTCCATGGTTTCAGCCATTTTTGTTGGGATTTATTTATCTTCTATAATTGAATCTTTGTAGCCTTGAGCGGAGGCCTGAGCCTCCCCGGGTGTGCAGAAAGCTTGGGTTCCTCATTTGCTGGGAAAACCCAAGCATCCTGCTAGCTCCATGGCTGCAGCCATCTTGGTTGGGTTAATTTGCATACTCGCTCCTGATTGGCTGGTAGGTGTGGTTTGTGGGTGTAGCGGAGTGATGGTGAATTTGCATATTACTCTTTTATTAGATAGGATATATAAAAGAATAAAGTATGGAACCAAAAATTCTAACAAAATATTAGTTATCTGTAAATATTTCTCAGTATTTTCAGCAGAAGTAGACCCCTGGGTGCACACCTTGGTACTTTGTTTTTCTTAAGAATGAAAGGAGCATATCATTTTCCCTTCATGCTTGAGAATAAAGCTTTGATGCTTATTTTATTTTGACTGCATATTCATAAAATAATCCAAGGACTGTAGAGTAAGCCAGGAAAAATCCACATGCAAAATTTTCCAGATATTACTAGCAGGTCTTTCCACATTGTAGGAGAACCATGCGCATTGTTCTCTCTAATTGACTCATTGACTAAATAACCAGGTGTTAAACTTATAGTTCTAGTTGAGTGTGTCTCTTTCCCCCTCTGGGTTAAGTGAATGTGATCATAACTAATTACATAACTCAGGTGAGAAATATGGTCTCAAATTTATTAGCCCTATATAAGTAAATATGACATTTTCAGGTGACAAACAAGGTGGAGACTGCTGGTGGCATAGAGAGATGATGAGCAACTATAATCAGTATTTGTACATCAATAGCAATGCTGTAACTATCACAGCAAGCTGAGCTGTAAAGTACAACCCATTTTAGTATTGATTTTCCATTGTCTATAATGAGTTTGTTTGGGGAAAGCAATTTTTCTTCTGTTAGTTTTAATCTTAATGTTATGTACCCCTAGCTTTAAAAGATGTACTTGAGAGGCATATAGCTACAATAAACACAAAGTATCATAAAGTTCTTTATACAAGTAGGACAAATAGTAAGTATAACAAGGTCAATATCTTCACTTCTTTCTACTTTCTGGTAGAATTATGCACCTTTGAAATGTTAAATATCTAGGCTTCAGATTTGCATTTGCAATAGCATATACATTTCATTTAAGCCTTACCCTAGTCAACTAAAAAAACATGCCTGCCAAATCTCATTGCCTCCTGTTTTGCATTTTAAAAGGCTCATATTCAGAGATGGACATACGACCAAGAGCGTGTTTGTTTTGTAATACTACTATTTAAATTTTTTACCTCAAAGAAATGGATAATATATATATTTTAGAGAGAGAGGAATTGAGAGGGAGAAAGAGATACAAACATAAATGAGAAAGAAACATCAATCAATTGGCTGCCTCCTGCATGTCCCCTGCTGGGGATCGCCTCCCCCCACCCCACAACCTGGGAATTGAATTGGTGACTTCCTGGTGCATGGGTTCATGCTCAACCACTGAGCCACACCAGCTGGACAGATGTACATATTTTTAATTCAGGCTTTTAAAATTTTTAAAAGTCACTTACGACTACATATTAGAACTTGAATTTCCTTTGATAAATGAATACATTCATATAAAAAGTTAGAATATTATTACTGAACTAGAGGCCTGGTGCATGAATTTGTGAAGCAGTGGGGTCCCTTGGCCTGGCCTGTGGGATTGAGCTGAAACCAACATCCCCTGAGGTGTCCCGGATTGCAGAGGGTGCAGACCAGGCCAAGGGACCCCACTAGTGCACAATCAGGGCTGGAGGGGGTTCCAGGGCATGTCCAGCCCATCTCACTCAGTCCGGATCAGCCGGACCCCAGCAGCAAACTAACCTACCTGTAAGAGCGTCTGCCCCCTGGTGATCAGTGTACATCATAGCAAGTGGTTGAGTCGCCTTAACATATCATTAGCATATTACACTTTGATTGATTGAACAGTTGACTGGTTGACCAGACACTTAGCATATTAGGCTTTTATTATATAGGACTAGTGGCCTGGTGCACAAAATTCATGCACAGAGGGGGGTGTCCCTCAGCCCGGTCTGCACCCTCTCCAATCTAGGACCCCTCAAAGGATGTCCTACTGCTGGTTTACAGGGATCGGGCCTAAACCGGCAGTTGGACATCCCTCTTGCAATCTGGGACTGCTGGCTCCTAACTGCTCACCTGCCTGCCTGCCTGATTGCCCATAACCACTCTACCTGCCTGCTTGATTGCCCCTAACCACTCTGCCTGCCAGCCTGCTCACCCCCAACTGCCCCCCATACCAGCCTGATCACCCCCAACTGTCCCCCATGCCAGTGTGCTCGCCCCCAACTGCCTCCCCTGCTGGCCTGCTCGCCCTCACCTTCCCTCCCCACTGGCCTGCTCACCCCCAACTGCTTCCTCTGCCGGCCTGCTCGCCCCAACTGCCTCCCCTGCTGGACTGCTCGCCCCCACCTGCCCTCCCCACTGGCCTGCTCGCCCCCAACTGCCTCCTGCTGGCCTGCTCACTCCAAACTGCCCCCTCTGATGTCCCGATCACCTCCAACTGACACCTACTGATGGCCTGCTCACCCTCAACTGTCCCTCTGCTGACCTGCTCACCCCAAACTTCCCCCACCCACTGTTCTGATCACCCCCAACTGACCTCCACTGATGGCCTGCTTGCCCCCAACTGGCCCCCCTGCTGGTCTGCTCACCCCCGACTCTCCACCCCCAACAGCCTGATCACCCACAACTGCTGTCCCCTCTTGGCCTCTAACCACCTCTACCTCGGCCCCGCCACCATGGCTTTGTCCAGAATAATGTCCAGAAGGTCTCATGGAAGGTTTCCCAGTCTAATTAGCATATTAACCTTTTATTAGTATAGATAGAGGCCTGGTGCATGAGTGGGGGCCGGCTGGATTGCCCTGAAGGGTGACCTAGATCAGGGTGGGGGTTCCTTTGGGGCATGGGGCTGCCTGGCCAAGGGGCCTATGGTGGTTTGCAGGCCAGCCACACCCCCTTCAGGGTGGGGATTCCTGCTGGGGTGCCTGGGTGAGGGGCTGAGGGCTGTTTTCAGGCTGCCCACACCCTCTTCAGGGTGGGGGTCCCCACTGGGGTGCCTGGCCAGCCTGGGTGAGGGGATGATGGCTGTTTGCAGGTTGACCAAGCCCCCCAGTGGAGACCCTCACCCCATGGGTGTGTGGCCAACCTGGGTAAGGGGCTGAGGGCCATTTTCAGGCTAGCCACACCCTCCAGTGACCCAGGATCCCAGCCCCTCTTTCAGTGGCGGCCAGGGCGGGAGGGAAGCTTGGCTTCCTCCATCGCCAGGGGTAACCCAAGCCTCCTGCACGCTGCAGCTCTGAGGCCACCACCCTCTTTGTTGGGTTACTTTGCATACTCACTCCTGATTGGCTGGTGGGCATAGCGGAGTGATGGTCAATTTGCATGTTCCTCTTTTATTAGTGTAGATAATTTGTTTCCTCCTGTCTAGAATGAAAGCTGCTTTCTGCAATGTCTTACTTATCTACTTTTTTTCTGGCAGTGTGGTTTTAACCATCCTTTGAGAACTATACAGTGTTGAGTATTTAGCACTATCTGACTACCTAGTGATGGATTAAAGCAGACGTCCTCAAACTACGGCCCGCGGGCCACATACAGCCCACCGAGGACATTTATCCCACCCGCCGGGTGCCGCTGCCTGTCCTGCTTAGCAGCCGACTCGTCCCGACCCCGCAGTGCACATAGGAATTTGTTCATAGTTTTTTTTTTCAAACTATAGTCAGGCCCTCCAACGATCTGAGGGACAGTGAACTGGCCCCCTGTTTAAAAAGTTTGAGGACCCCTGGATTAAAGGTATGCAGTTATTTAGGAAAAAAGTGAATAAAATAACCCTGGCCAGGTGGCTCAATTGGTTGGAGTGTCATTCTGTACACCAAAAGGCTCTGGGTTCAGTTCCCAGTCAGGGCACAGACCTAGGTTATGGCTTCATTCCATGGTTAGTGTGTATGTTGGAAGCACCCATCAATATTTCTCTCTCACGTCAATTTTTCTGCCTCTCTCTCTCTTCCTCTCTCTAAAAATAAAAATAAAAGCATATTGTCACATGAGGTTTTTTAAAAAGTGAATAAAATAATTAGGACTTTCTTTATAAATAGGTGCATTGGAAGGGTCTCCCTGCCAAGATGCCTATAATTTCACTGTCTTCAGTACTTGAAATCTTAATAGGAATAACCCATGTGTCTCAAACCAGGACATGAATCCCACCAGAATAGGAGGGGTATGATGGTAATCTACATATATAAAAAGAAGTAATATGCAAATTAGGCCAGGACGCTGTTACGGTCATGACCAGTTCAAAAGGAGGGGCCAGGCGTGGCCCAGAGCCTGAGAGAACAACATGCAGGGGGTCCAGCCCCTACCCCAGCCCCGTGGCCACGGTGCTACATTGCTGGGGCCCGAGCGAGTGAACACACAAACCCGTGGGGGGCCGGCCCCTAGCCTCAGCCCCGCGGCCACATTGCTGGGTAGCTGGGGCTGGAGTGGAGACACAAACCCACAGGGGGTCCGGGTTCAAATCTGATCAAGGGCATGTACCTAGGTTGCAGGCTTCTCCCAGGCTGGGTCCCAGGTCAGGGCTCATGTAGGAGGTAACCAATCAAAGTGTTCCTCTCACACTGATGTTTCTCTCTGTCTCTCCCTTAAGATTTTTGACACACAGTGAACTGAGAAATTAAGGCAAGAGGCAGAATCATATATGCTGAAGGAAAATAAGAATGAGGGGTGATATGCAAAGATAATACTTGAGTAGGAAAGCTTATGAATCTCAAAATGAAAATAAACAACATGTTTGTGGTTGGCTGCTTGCCTTCAGTTAAACAAAAGCTAATTGTGCAACTATGGCTGTATATCTAAGAGGAAGGGTGCCTTTAAACTCTAAGTCAGTGAAGTCTAACATATAAACTAGTAACAGTGCAAAATAATCACCATCATAGGTCTCTTCTTCAGTAACTTTTATCTGTTTCTAAATGGCAATTGACAAAGTACATTTTAGCAAAATCTACTTTTGGTTATTACTAAAGATAAAGACTAAAAATCATTAGAAAAATTTAAAGTGCACCTTCTTTCCACTAAATTTCCTCTCAGACATTATCAAGTTAATCTCTTCAACCAACTTTGTCACCAATTTCACAATGATATATTAATAATAATTACTTAAATAGTTATATCATTGGCAGTTGATCAAATAGCCTTTTATTTATTCTTAGAAATAAAATTGTATAGATGGTTCAAATAATCAGTAAAAAACATCCTTTATCCTCTTCACATTCATTTATGAAGAAATCTTAAATATGTCTTCCTTTCTTGTATTTATTGTACTCTTTGTTTTCATAGTCACTGTAATTCATCTGAAATCATCCAGTCTGTCTGTAGTATTATTTCTATGCTGGTTGCATTGATAATTATTATGATATTTAATTCTTATAATATTTTGATATCCTTTACTGTTCATAAGTAATAATAATTATTAGTATTTTTTTCTGTAACTAATGCACAATAGATCATACACATAATCCAACAAATCAAATGTTCTTAACCTGATGTAACATTTTCACACTTTTAATCAAATTCCCCTCAGGTTTTCAAATTAAAAACATGAGATCAAATGTAATTCCCTAAATGTTCAAAAACTTAAGAAACAAAAGCACACGAATGATCACAATTAAGATATAATCTCTAAAACTTGCACATTTTAAATATGGATTTAATTAAGTCCTTCATTTCAAGTTTAGCTATGTACTTACCCCAAAAAAGTGAGAAAATTTTCCATTTCAACTCCCAGATTTCAATATTATCAGAGATTTGTATTCAGGATATGGTTCGAAGTGTGACTTAATCAGAAACTGACTTAATCAATGATTTGAATATAGTCAGTAATTATCAAATATAGTCAGTAATTATCAGAGTGGCTCTATCAGGGTCACACTTTGCCACACAATGGCACAAATGTACCCCAAGTTTCACATATAGGGGTCCCCTACACTCATATTTCTTGAAATCTACTGTATCATGTGTCTATTAGGCATCCTTAAGTTTTGTTCTGTCTATTTTATTTTTATTTTGTTCACCACTTTTTAATTCAAGTCCTTGTAACAGCCTCTTTTCTATAATTTTTATAGTAATCTTTGCATCACTTTAACTACTTTTTTTAATGGATTGAATTCAAAATATTCTGCATTTCACTGTAACTCACATAATTTTTAATAGAAGTCTTCCTATCATTGCATTTTCTTATTTAAAAATTCAAAAATTATCTGACATTTTATTGACAGTTTCTAAAAGCTACTATATTTTCTATAAGGTTACACTTCATATTTTTCTAATTTTATTATTTCAGTTAGCAACTATTTCTAGTGGTACATATAGTCATCCCACAAACAAATTTTCTTAGATTCAAACTCTATAATTCAAAACTACAGAATTTTTAGCATTAGATATATATTGTTCCATAAATGTCATTTTATGGATGAGGAAATAGATTAAGAAATTTAATTATATACTTCAAATCACAGAACTAATTAATAATTGAACCAGGACTAAAGGTCAACTCCCTTACCTTCTATTAGACGGGTTTTTGAGACTCCCATCCAAGATGATTGTGGCACACAGACATGAGCCCAGCAAGGACAACAGGCCAGGTATGAAGGTCACAAGGGTGGAAAGCCTGAGGTGCCCAGCAATGGGCAAAATTGGGAAAACAAGGACCTTGCCTGTAAGGTAACCTTTCCTCCCCTAGCATTTCATCAGTCATGCAGTTTAGACACCCTGACCTTTCCTCCCTAGAGATAACATCTAGATCCAGAAAAGCAGAATACCAGATCAGTGATGCTATGGCTGACATTAGGATCAGTTGCATTGACTAATGACTTCTGCCCTGATGCCACCCAATCAGTGGAGCCCATGACGCTGAAAGAGCATACCTCTGATGAGTATTATATTGGGATCCTCTCCTTAGACGACCCCTAAAGTCCCTACCTTTAAAAGCCCTTAAGATGGAGGACCCAGAGTATTCTTTTTCAAGGGAGCATGCAGGTGCCATTTCCCTCTTACTCCTCTTTCCCCACAGACAAATTACTCGAATCCTTCTCTCTCCTAAGCTTCAAGGCCCCTTCTTTTGCCTCTGTAATATGTTTCCTGAGCACATTTCTTCTACAGCTCACTGCTACCTCTGCAACTTTCTAAATAAACTTTCTCTTATAGCTTGAGTCTTGATTCTGAATTCTTTCCTAGACAGAACTCAAGTACCAAGGTTGCTGAATGAAGGTCCTGTCTGACTCCATCAGGTCTAACACCTGGTCCAACATGGTGACATAGAAGACTCCTGAACTCACCTTTCTCCACAGACACATTGAATAGACAGCCAAGAAGTGAACAATTCCCTCTGAAAGAAATCCAGAAACTAGCTAACTGATTTCTATACAAAAGACAAATGAGAGGAAAAAACACACACAAAACATCAAAACAGGTAGGAAAGATTGAGACACTCATCATAAACCCCATGGTGAGCACACTGCCATAGTATCAGAACAGAACTTACAACTCCCAGCTTCTCCTTGAAAAGCAAAGGGTTAGGAACTCACATCTGGCTCCCCAACTATTAAGACTTTCATCTGAGAGTCAGGTCCCCAAAACATTTGCTTCTAAAAGCCAACATGCCTTGCAGCCTTGCAACCAAGAAATTCACAAGGCTATTTATGGAACTAAGAAACCCTTTATAATGGGTTTGCTGGGATTCAAAGATTCACCCCCAGTTTCCTTTCCAGGCTCAGTACAAAGGCAACAAACTGAAACACCCAGTCTTTCAATGAAAGTGGCCTATTTGCATAAGAGTTTAACAAGATTGCAATATTTATTATCAATACACTGAAGTCATTTGTATTCATAAATATAAAATAGTTTTTTAACAAAGATATGTGTAGTATCTCGTTGTGGCTTTAATTTTTATTTCCCTAATTACCAATGATATTGAATGTGTTTTTTTTTTAATATGTTTGCTCCTTTAGCATAACTTTTTTGTTGAATTTTCTATTCAGATTCCTGGAATATTTTTAGTTGAAATGTTTGTTTTCTCACTCAGCCAGAGTGGCTCAGTGGTTGAGTATCGACTTATGAACCAGGAGGTCATGGGTTTGATTCATGGTCAGGGCATGTGCCCAGGTAGAGGTCTTCCATGAGGCAGCTGATCAATAATTCTCTTCATCATTGATGTTTCTATATATATATATATATATATATATATATCTCCCCTCCTCTCTGAAATAAATAAAAATATTTTTTAAAATTTTCTATTAATTCTTAAAAAAAGAAAAAAGAAATGTTTGTTTTCTCAACATGGAGTTTAAAGACAAAAACAAAAAAAAAACAAGCAAACAAAAACCTCTCCATGACTAGCTTCAAATTGGAACCAAGTTAGATGTTCATTAAAAATGTAGGAATAAGTGAACCATGGAATACCCATATAGAAGGATATTATCCAGTAACAAAAAAGAACAAACCGCTCAGGCCACAACATGGATGAATCTTAAATGCATTGTGATAAGTGAAAGCAAGCAAATCTATAAGCTACGTATTTTATGATTCCATTCATATGACAATCTACAAAAGGCAAACCTAACAGAACAGAACACAGGGCATTTGTTGCTATATGACATTAATTTGAATAGGGTATAATGAATAATAGGAAGAGAGTAATAGGAGACTTGGGGGACAATAGAACAGTGTGAAGAAATGACTAAATGCAAGGTGTTGCCTTAAATTGGATAAAATTAGTAGAGAGACTGGGGAAATTCAAGTGAAGTCTGTAACTTACTGTTGTTAATTACTTAGTTTTGATACCATGATTATGAAATATGTTAATACTAGGGGCCCAGTGCATGAATTCGTGCACCTTGAAAGGAACTGTGGGCCCTTAGGTAGTGGTGGGCACATGGGCCTCCGCGCCCCCACCCGGCTCCTCCCACTGTGGCCCCTGGTCTCCTCTCTGCCAATAGCCCCCCTCCTGCTGCCACTCCAATGCGCTGATGGTGCCAGTCCTGCTCGCACCTGCTGACAGTACAGAGTGATTGGGACCAGCTCCAGCAATGGTTGCGAGCAGGGCTGGTGCAGTCAGTGGGTGCACGCGGTGGCGGCTGCTGTCCCAATGTCCCCTCAGGAGCAGGGGGAGGTGGAGAAGCCCTCAGGGGCAATAGGGGCCAGCAGCTGCCACTCGCACCCACTGATGGTGCCAAGCAATTGGGACCAGTGCCGGGCAGCAGGTCCAAGCAGTGGCTCCGGAGCCAGCTATGGGTGCAAGCGGGGCCATTGCTGGCAGCAAGTGCGAGAGGTGGCTGCTGGCCCCGATTGCCCCTCAGGAGCAGGGGGAGGTGGAGAAGCCCTCAGGGGCAATTGGGGCCAGCAGCCTCCGCTCACACCCTCTGATGGTACCAAGCGATCGGGGCCGGTGCTGGGCACTGGCAGCGGGTGTGAGCAGGGCTGGCACTGTCAGCAGGTGCAAGCGCCGGGCAGGACCACAGCTCACGGGAGCAAAGAATTTTCAGTAACCACCAGAGGCTTGCCCCAATGACAGTAACCAGCACCCTGCCTTAATCAGGTGCCCCCACTCACCTGTCCAGCATCCTGCCGCAGCCAACATCCACCATGTTCTGTGCTCTGCCTCCTGCTGCCAATGCCCACCATGTTGCTTATGCCCCCTGGTGGTCCGCACACGTCATAGTGACTGGTTGTTTGGTTGTTCCATTGTTCAGTTGTTCTGCTGCTTGGTCTATTTGCATATTAGGGTTTTATAGATATATAGATTAGGGGAAGCTTGATGAAAAGCATATTTAAACTCTTGGTAGTATCTTTATATCTCTTTTGTAGGTAAAATTAATTAAAGTAAACATTAACAAATATTCAACTTTCCTGATAAGATATGATTCTATACAATCTTTTCAAAACAAAATTACATAAATTATTTTTGAACAAACAATTGTTTTGATAGTGCTATGAGGCACTGTTTAGAGTGTACATATCCATAAATGTATTTAATTACTTGTAAATAGCCACAAAATATTGAAAAATAGTTATTTTTTTCACTTAAAACTGCCATAATTTATGGTAAAAACATGATATATGTATAGGGTGAAGCAAAAGTAGGTTTGTAGTCATGAGAATGGGAAACATAGAGTATATTTTTGTATTAATATTTATTAACTATTGTATTATCTTCCATATGAACAACTGTAAACCTACTTTTGCTATACCCTGTATATGTATGTATATATGTTGTTAATTTAAAGGGTTTTCATAATATTTAAAATATTTCCTATGCTACTGCAAAAATACTTAAACATATATTTCAGATAAAATAAAGAAACTCATTCTTTTTAAGGATTGAAGAGAGAGATTGATTTGTTATTCCACTTATTTATGCATTCATTGGTTTTACGTGTATGTACCCTGACCAGAGGTCACACCCTCAACCTCAGCATATCCGAATGATACCCCAACCAACTGAACTATCAGGCCAGAGCTTGCAGCTCACTCTGATACTTTGAGTTTTGCAATCACCACATTCACTCCTCCTCATGTATATAATCTTGGCATGAATTTGCTGTGTGAGAAAAAATTTGGTTGGTTCAAATAACATGTGTTAATTTGCAAAGCAAGCCCTAATTATGTGAGCTATATCATAGGGTGAATATTTTATCTTGAAAGATGAACTTCTTTCTACAACTTAAATGGACAAGTGAGAGTGTTTCTGTATGAAAGCCAACAACTTTCATAATGAAAGTGAAGTTGTGTGTAAAAATGATTTCTTTTCATCAAACTGAAGTCTAGTCACAATCTACTGCCCTAGCCCTAACATAATTGACAATTATAGCAGCATTATTAATTATTTCTCTTGAATTCATGTGATGGTGTGAAAATTGTTTTGTTTTTTTTTTCTACATACCTAAAGGAATTATTTTTGTTCATATTTGTTATCATTTGGATTTTAAAATCTTATTTTTTCAGCATTGGTTCAAGATGGTTCAATAAAAGAAAAAGCAGGAGAAAACAAGAATACAAAAAAACATTCTCATTCAAAATTATGGATTCTTATTAATAATAACAATACTAATAATTGACATTAATATTAACTGAATTTTAAATTGCTAGGCAGCATGCTAATCTATAAACAATATATCAATCATAACTCATAGCAAGTGTCTCAAGTAGGTTCAGTAATTATTTTCATCTTACAAATTGCAATTTGAAGTAGAGATATTAGATAATTTAGCAAAGAGTATATAAACAAAAGAGGTATAACTTCGTTTTAAAACCAGCGATTGGTGTTCTCACATATTCTACTATAAATTTTGCCTTGAATACTAGTGTCAACTACTAGAAGCAATAAATTGATAACCTACTAAGAAAAAATGTGATGATGTGCACAGAATCGAGTATTAATTTATTATATTAAAATGACATATTATAATACAAAGAATAATTAATATGATATATTACATTAATATGTCTAAAAGTGTGTGCTCATCAACTATATTGTTATTTTATATATCACCAGAAGTTTGCATAAAACCATTAGGAAATACATTTTTAGTTACTGGGTGGCAATGGAAGTATCTGAGTAAGATGTGACAGGATTAAAGTTATTTTGTGGAAAATAAGTTGATGGTATTTTACAGAATTAAAAGAGAGAAAGGGTAGAAAAAGACTGCCAATAAGGATTCCAACACATATTGACAAATCCTTGAATTAGAAAGTCATCAGGCAGAATGAAAAGGCTGAATAAAAGCTGAAAACCTGGGTAATAAACATGCATATAATTTGGATTAGAGTATGATGGTAAAGGGTGGTAAAATTATGATGTCCAGATTGATAATAAAATTTTTAACCTAGAATAATAAAAAGATGATATCTCTAGCAAAAATAGTTTATTTGAGAGATCCAAGCATATATAGAGAAATGTTTGATGATTGGTTGAGATAATATATAAGAGAAAGAAAGCAGGTAATAATGTAGGCCTGGGATAGTGATTTGGTAGCAATTCACATGGAGGTGAAATTGTACTTAAAAAGATTATTCTGATGCTTGTTAAAAAATATAAGATAGACTTTATTCAAAACTATTGCAATAAGGAGAGAAATATGACTCTCTTCTCAATACAAAAAAGGTAACTAGGGATTTATAGCCAATGAGCAGAATGAGTGAATCAGTGGATAGAAAATTACTAAGTGGAACATAATGAATGACATATCAAGGATAGGTTGATTCTTCCTAAACTTAGCAGGATTCTTTGCTAAGACCAGGCCAAAGGGCAGGAAGGCAGGCCAAGGCCAGGAGGCAGTCCAATGTAAAGGCCTAGTTGACAAGACAGTTCAAAGGAGCCTGACAAAATATGGTAAAAATAGGAGTCTTTGTCAATATCTGAAGCCTTTGGAATTAATGAGTCTGCTAAGGGAGATCATGTGCCGGCAAAAATTAAAATGTTGAAATAAAGGAATGCACATACATGGACTATAAAGCTTACACACATTAGTTAAAGAGTAGGCATAAACTATTATATTTGGGAGTAAAATGAGGGATTGATATAGAAGGAGAAATTATACCGAAAGAGAAATAAGAGGATGTAATTTAATACAAATTAATAAAAAAATGAGAACATCCCAAATAAAACATGAAGAAAAATAAGAAGTCAAATTCCATCTAAGATCTTAAATTTCAAGAGAAATGATTCTGTTTTAACAATTGAAAGCAGATGCTCAATTGAGAAACTGATTTGTGTACATCTCAATGCCATATATACCAATACTGTTATTGTTATAACTGAGGCCCGTGGAAATCTTCTATCTTACACTTATTTCTTCTTTCCTTCTCCTTTTCCTTTTACATCCTAATTGTAGAGACAATTTCCATTTTTATGCTATTTTCTCTGCCAGAACCATTGCAGGTTCCTACCCTCACCCATATCCTCCCAATGAGCTTTATTAATTCTCTGAGATGCAAGTCAAATATTAGCTTTCCTGTGACAGTTTTCTTATCTATACTAATAAAAGAGAAACATGCAAATTAACCATCATTCCGCTACACCAAGCCATGCCCACCAGCCAATCAGGAGTGAGTATGCAAATTAACCCAACCAAGATGGCCACGAAGCTGGAGCAAGCAGGAGGCTTGGGTTGCCCTGGCGGTGGAGGAAGCCAAGCTTCCCACCCACCCTGGCTGGCCCTGGCCTCTGCTCAAGGCTACAAAATTTCAATTATAGAAGGTAAATAAATCCTAGATACTTGTTTCCAGCTGGCCCTGGCCTCTGCTCAAGGAGGTGCAGAAAAAAAAAAAAAAAAAGAAAAAAAGGAGGGGCTGGGCCTTGGGTCACCAGTGGGGGTGGGGGTGTGATCAGGCCAGGATGGGATGGTAGGGGCCGTTGGGGATAAGCAGATCAGCAGGGGGTCAGTTGGAGGTGATCAGGACAGCGAGGGGGGGGGGCGCAGTTTGGAGTGAGCAGGCCAGCAGGAGGGCAATTGCGGGTGAGCTGGCCAGTGCGGAAGGGACGTGGGGGCGAGCAGTCTAGCAGGGGGGGCAGTTGGGGGTGAGCAGGCTGGCACGGGGGGCAGTTGGGGGTGATCAGGCTGGCAGGGGGGTGGGCATTTGGGGACAAGCAGGCTGGCAGGCAGAGTGGTTAGGTGCAATCAGGCAGGCAGGGAGGCAGGTGAGCAGCTGGAGCCAGTAATCCCAGATTGTGAGAGGGATGTCTGAATGCCGGTTTAGGACCGATCCCTGTAAACCGGCAGTAGGACATCCTTCGAGGGGTCCCAGATTGGAGAGGGTGCAGGCTGGGCTGAGGAACAGCCCCCCTGTGCATGAATTTCATGCACCGGGCTACTAGTTCTCTTATATAATATTAGCCTTTAATCACCTCTGCTATAGCACATGGTTCACATTCCAAATGTAATATTTTATTGACTCTCCTAAATCTCCTACTATTGTGAATTCTTCAGGGACTCCAAAACATGCTTTATTTGCAATTCTACCCGAAATACAGAAGGCAGAGTTGGAATGAATCACGTCCTCACTGAGTGTTTGTTGAATAAGTGATACTGAAGAGCAAGGTATGAAGCAGAGGTGATGGGCATTCCCCTCTGCAATGGGAAAGAAGAGATGTTGACCATCTGTGTTTCCCTTAGAAGCACAAAACTTTCTTAAACCATCAAGTTGCTGAATAAATAGTAAAGCTGAATAACTAAAGCAGGCTTGGGGAATGTCTTTCCCCCTGGGCCATATAAAGCCAGGGAAATCATTTGGTCTGGCCCTGCCAAGGCATTAGATGTGATTAATTAAATGTTTGACCAAATATAGCAGGCTAATTTTTAAGTTAATTTTGTATGACCCATGAATGATATTATAAATATCCAAATGGTCCTTGACAGAAAAAAAGTCCCTACACCTTAAATAAAGGAATAGGAATTTAGAACAGATAATCATTAAATAATGAATTCTAATTATCCACAGATCACTAACTTTAACTTGCAGATGCTAACTTATTCACAACATATACTTAGCCATATCTCTTCTTACACACATAGGTCATATTTAGCATATATATTCAGAATTGACAACTCAAGAAATAAAATATTTGGAGAAAATCTGTATCTTATGAAGCTGTTTTATACATAAGTTGTTTTATAATACAAAACTTTGGGAAACTTAAAACTTAGATTTATAATAATTTTAATTGTATGGTTCAAATTTTATTATGGAAGAGAAATTCATCCAAAAACAACCAAGATCTATTCAGACATTATTTTATAGGAGGTAGTGACAATTCAGTCTTTCCTGGCTTTAGAATCTAAACATCAAATAAAGGTGGGCAGGCGTGGTCTGCTACATCTTTTTATTACCTGGAAACTTTACTATCTTAAGATATTACAAATCTCATTAGAGATGATTTAAAGTTAATTAACCAGTTTTAATTAAATACCTTTGGTTTCATTAAATTGTATATAGATACACAAATTATAAATTACACATTTATAGCAATAACGTTATTTTCTGGCAATCTCTCCTCCTGATATCAGACCCTTAACTGAGAATGACTCCTTTTTCTTTTTCCAAACTTGCTTCTCACTGACCACTGCTACACTATGAATCTCATAAAATCATTGCCCAATACCTTCCCTCATTTATATTTCCTAAATAGAGAGGTTTGCATGATTCTGTACACTTCTATATCCCTTGCTCTGCCAATATTAGTTTCTCAATAAATATATATTGTGATTTATATCTGATGTATATTTAGGCTGTTGATCAGTTTACACTGACCATTCCTTTGCATCAGTGTTGTTAAAATATTTAGAGTTTCTTTCCTTTCAAATTATTCAATAAGAAATATTTAAAATAATATGCCTGGTACCTGTTGTTCCACTTCTCTTCCTTTTTACCAGTGTATGTACTGATGAAAATTCAGGAACTTTCTTAGGTGATGTTGAAGTGAGAACAAACCCTATCAAACCAAGGAAGAATGCCTTCCCTGGGGTCTTCTTCAGAGTACCGATTTTACGTGTGATGCAGCTTTTGGGTGAAGACAAAAAAATTCTGTATGAAGGAATGGTTTGACAATCATACCCTACTCCTTAGTAGTCTTTTTATTAGACTACTAGAGGCCTGGGGCATGAAATTCGTGCACTGGGGGGCGGGGGTCCCCCAGCCCGGCCTGCACTCTCTCCAATATGGGACCCTTAGGGGATGTCCGACTGCTGGTTTAGGCCCCATCCACTGAGAAAAACACCACTGAGAAAAACATTAGATATTTCTCTTGTTTTGGTGGGAAAAGGTAGCCCATTCAAGTGATAGGAGAAAGGCTCAGATGTCCAGAGAAGACATAAATAAACTTCACAAAAAGATGAGCTTCCCTGAGAATTGGCCATGATGTTGGCTTGTAAGGTGCAAAGTTCATAAGAATGATAGAGATATTAACTCTTCATGTAGTTCTGCTACTTGTGTATGCTTGTGAGGGAGGGTACATGGGGAAGAGGGAGTTTTACCTGATATGGTGAAGTAAAATAAGACCCTAGATACTCTGACTAGAAACCTTGAATAAATTTCCCCTTACCCTAATTTGCCAGGAAGTAAATGATCCATTTCCCTCAAGTTGTTACAAGATAGTGAGAAGCTAAGAAAATCCCTAAGTAAGTGGAACAGGGAAACTGAGTCAAGAAAATTAAACAAACAGTTTGGACAGCTTGTGGCATTATCTTCCCCAAACTAAGAACACTTGAGAGTAATTAATGCTTTCCTAACTAAAGAATGCAAGAAAGGAGGGGGGAAGGGTAAGGGAAAAATAAAAAAAATGAAAGTGCAGTTTTATATCATTCCCTAAACAGAGAAGCCAGCAGTCTCAGGGCTTGGCAACATGAAACTGCCATATGCTTCTCATGAATTCTGGAAAAGCCATAACTAAGTAAAAGGGGAACTTTTTCATCTATAGCAGAATATCTGGCGGAGGAATTTTAAAACCTATAGACAGAAGAGTATATAACCTCTTGAACCCCCATCACACTCGCTTCCCAAATTAGTTGGAAAGTCTACCTACATCTTCTAAGACAGGTGTATTTTGGTAAATTTGCTTACCTTGCTTCTTTAATAAATTTACTTGTTTTACCTTTTTTAAAAATATATATGTTTATTAATTTCAGAGAGGAAGGAAGAGAGAGAGAGAGAAACAAGGATGAGAGAGAATCATTGATCCACTGCCTCCTGCATGCCCCACTGGAGATTGAGCCCACAACCTGGGCATGTGTCCTGACCGGAAATTGAACCATGACCTCCTACTTCAGAGGTCAACTCTCAACCACTGAGCCACTCTGGGTAGGCTTGCTTTACCTTTTAATAAATTAGCTTTATTACAATGTTGCTGTCCTCATATGAATTCATTCCTATGAGTTTGACAAAAACCGAGGAGGGGACAAGTCTTCTCCTTCTGACTCAGGGGGCTGTTCTATAACACTTTTTTCTGGTGTCTGCAGGGTGCCTGCAACAAAATCACCTTCAAACATTGAAATATGGACCAATATAACTCAAAATTGGAGAGCTCTTCACAAATATTAGAGACTGATTAGTCTTTAAGGAACTGGTGTAACTAACTCCAATAAAAATAAAATTGTCACTATCACTTTATCTCTTTCCCAAAGTCTGCAACTGAACTATCTGATACGCTGCCTGAAAACTACAAGCTTAGAGTTATATTTGTTTATTTAGGACAATGTGGCATTTCTGGTGAATGCTTTGGAGCACTTTCATGTCTTTCACACTCATTTTGGGGATTAAACCTCTACTAACTTGCAAATTGTCCTTTTTCATTCTTAGTTATTGAAAGGGTAAAAGAGAATAAAACGGGGCAGAGAAAAACTTATTGTGCTTAGCAGATATCTTGCAGAAAGCTTGCAGCCTTGAGCACAGCACAGCTCAGATAACCAGAAGACACCTGGCATGGGAGGAACCAAGGACGGTCCAGATCCTTATGTCAGCAGAGCAGCTTGCAGCCAGCAAGGATTAATAAAAATCTCTCTGTCCCTGCTCTCTTCACTGACGCCTTTCTCGGTCTCAGCCCACCTACACCCAGGTGGTCGGAGTAAAATCTCTTTTGATACATTATGGCCTCATGTCATAGGTGCGTGACCTTAGCCCACTCTGGACCTTTCAGTTATGTTATTCATTTTTTCATAAGTTCACACACTCACACTTACTTATAGACATGCTCACTGTTTGCCAACCCTTATTCTGATCTGGTTCCTGTGAAACATTAGCACAACTCAATTATTAACAGGTAGGTATCTTAATACTTAATACTAATATCTGTTCTAATATCAGAATAATACGTTACTGCAATCTCTTATTTTAATTTGATTCTGAACTTTAATTTAACCACTATTAAAACTGGATTGTAGCAGATCGCAATTTGGGAATATTACCTATTTCTTTACATCTCTCAGTCTCACTGAGTCATATCTCTTGCCCTCTAGCGTCCAAAAGACAACTCATTGGGACAACTTTGAGAAAGCCCTTTGTTGTGTGTTTGAAGAGAGAAAATAGGGGATTAATAGATAGAAATTTGAAAGGGTAGGAATGGTGTACATATATGGAATTACATGAGTATCAAGGGGAGAAAATATATCTGTTTCAAAGTAATAGGTATTCAAAAAGGTATCCCCATTTTTGGCAGCAGAATGCGGTCAAGAAGCCTTGTTAGGTAGGAAGTTAAACATGGGGGCTGGGGCGAGGTCTGCCCTGGGGTCCTGACAGGGGTCAGACCAGCACTGCCTTCAGACCACATCTCTGTGAGCAGCCCAGCAGCCAGCAGATGACCAGCCAGTTCTGGGTGCAAGCTCAGAGGAAAACGACATGACCTCAATGTGACCTTAGTAGGGTCACTAATTAAATAAAATTAAATAAAATTTGCATTATGGTTTTGACCCCAGTGGGTTTTTAAGTATGCATATAAGTAAGGGGATGCACAGAAGAAAAATATTACATAACCCTTTTCTGTCAATCATCCCTAAATGCAAATGAAAGTGTCCACCCAGAAGATCCCTCATTTAAACCATATAACCCTGGAGTTCTGGGCCATTGTCTTTCTCCACTGGCCTGCTCCTTGCTTGGAGTGTATCTTCAATAAATCCCACTTTGCTTTACTTTCATTTTTGTTTACCTTAAAACCTCTTCTGTGTCAATGAGAAGAACTGAGGTCCGAGAAGGTAACCCCAATTGGTAGCAGCCTCAATTACTACAAAAATAGAAACAGTATTTCAAAATATTTATTGTATGAGGAGCAATGATATGTGAAGTGGATCAAAGACAGCTGTATTGAGTCACTGAATCAAAACCCTGCATGTGTGTAGCTGTGTGTGTGTGTGTATGTGTGTGTATACACGTGTATAGATATTGGAATATATTGGGCACAAAAATATCTTAACCAGAAACAATAAGAAAGTCTGAAAAAAATACTGAAAAAAAAAGTGTTGAAGTAATTAGAACAGAAAAAAGGACATTAATGGAAAACTGGTGAAATCCAAATCCTATGGAGTTTACTTAACACTAATGCAGCAATATTAGATTCTTAACTTTGATAAGTATACTGTTGTATTAAAGATGATAACATTAGAGGAAAAATGTAAATGTATCAATGTATACAGAAACTCTCTGCACTATCTTTGCAACTTTTCCCTAAATCTAAAATTTTTGCAAAATTTAAAAAAGTATTTAAATATAAAATATACACAATGCAATATACAGATGATGCATCATAGAATTGTGCACTTGAAACCTACATAACCTTATTAACCATTTCACCTCAATGATTTTAATTTTAAATTGTACAAACATATAAACGTAAAGAAGAAAGCAAATATATTTTTGCGGCCCTGGTTGATGTAGCTCAGTAAGTTGTTTGTTGTTCCATGTACTGACAGGTTGCTGGATTTCAGTCAGGCTCATGCCCAGGGTTGTGGGCTGGGTCCCTGGTAGGGGGTGTGCAAGAGGCAACTAATCCATGCTTCTCTTTCACATTGAAGTTTCTTTCTCTCCCTCTCTCTCTAAAAATTAATAAAAATATTATATATATTATTTACAGCCATAGAGATATATCTATAGAAAGATAATATATAGATAGGTAGATAGATATAGATACATAGACATAGACATAGACACAGATATAGATATATAGATATAGATATATGAAATAGAATAGGAAAAGGGCTGCAAACCATTCTAAAATTGTAAAAAAAATGATGAGGAAACAATAGGGAGCAGGTGCCACCTCCAGATCCTTTTGTGATGTTTAGTTTCTATAAAGCACAAGACCAGCAAGATTTCATGGGTTAGTAAACATAAAAGTGCTACATTATAGGAAGAAAGAGGGAGAGGGAGGGGAGTGAGTGGGTTGACACTCAGCTTTATTACAGAACAAATTCATGTAAACACTGTCCATGACAGATGGAACCAGTGGGGATGACTGTTAAAGTTCAAAGTTATTTAGACATAAGCTCTGCTGGCAGTAACTGCTTTCTAAAGCCTCATGAAAGCATAGGAGACACTAAACCTGTGCTCCTGTTGTGTATGTGTCTTCACTCTGCTGAATGTGTATCCTTTCCTCCAGTGAAATAGAACTGAAAGTGAAGCAGACCATCTCAATCACCAGTGACATGGTGATTGACATGGTCTGCTTCACCTATGCTCACCTATGCTGGTGAATTAGGATATGTTAACCCACCCACATTTTCATCAGTAGGAGACTGGTTAAATAAAGTATGATATGGTACATCTATAGAGTGAATTCTGTACAACTTACTAAAAACAGAGATTTAAATTGTTATTTGTTGGCAGGAGAAAACATCCATAACATTTTACTATGTGAAAAACATATATTGCAAAAGACTATATATACTACAAAAGTTTAATAGCACTTATTTCCAGAAAAAAAAATGGTTATTTTTAACTTTCTTTATACTTTTAATATTGTATAAGTTTACTAAGGGCATTTTTTCCTTAGTAATTAGGAAAGAGTTCATTTATTTCCATTTTGAAACAAATAGTAGATATGCTTTAGGTTTGGCAAATTTTAAGAAACTTCAGATTCAGGGCTCATGTGATCTGGAAATACTCCTGGTTATATGGGACTTTTCTCTCTGGGTGATCCACGACACATGCAGAATGATGGTCCTTTGATGCCCAGAAAGCTTTGTCTGCCTTTCTGTCAAGACATGGTAAAGAATGGGAATAGGCTGAAAGGATAGGAATGGTGTGTATTCATTTTAACAAAAGAGCCTTCCTCCCTCCCTTCTTCCCTTCTTCCTTCCTTCCTTCCTTCCTTCCTTCCTTCCTTCCTTCCTTCCTTCTTTCCTTCCTTTTTCTTTTCTTTCTTTCTTTCTTTCTTTCTTTCTTTCTTTCTTTCTTTCTTTCTTTCTTTCCTTCTTTCTTTCTTTCTTTCTTTTCTTTCTCTCTCTTTGTTTTTCTGTCCATCCCCTTAGGAAAGGCTCATAATTACAGAGCCAAGACTCCTACGCTTTCATTTTTTTCCAGAACAAGTGAGCCTCCCAATAACAAGTTGGACAAATATATAAGAATACAGACTTATAAGGGAAATATGTACTTCCAGAACCATAAGAAACTGCTGCTGCTCCATGGCTGCCGTATCAGGAATAGATTGGTGCTATGGCCTAGTGATTATTCCAGTTCATTCCCCTGGAGCTATCCTGGATCCTGGATCCCATTCATGGCCATGCTGTGGGCACTGGATGCAGCCCTCAGATTTATATTAGGTCACTATGGCTTTGAGGTAGATTAGATAGTTGGTGATGATAGATAGATGATAGATAGATGATAGATAGATAGATAGATAGATAGATAGATAGATAGATAGATGATAGATAGATAGATAGATAGATAGAACAATGTGGGAATTAGAAAAAAGTAAAACTATTTCTCTTAGGAAAAAGATGATTTATTTTTTTCCAGTCAAAGAAATTAACTACTAGCATTTCAGTTCTGTCTTTGTCAGAGGGAAGTTTTGTGTTCCAAGACCACAACACACTCATGAGACTGCTGATCTGTGTTTAGACACGGGGGAGAGTATACACATAGAAGAAATGCACATAAAATTGGCATGCAAAAGGGAAATTGTAATGTGGGGAGAGTATACATGAGAGTACCTGCTTTTGGGTTACTTACACAAGGAGATAACAGACACTGCTCATTATGGAAAAGAATATAAAACATAAGGTGTAGAGTTCATGCTTTGGAGAGGGCACATGTAGACCATTAGTACTGGCCCTCTCAAGACTACATTTAGAAACAAAGTCCATTATATGTAGGAATTTTCTTGGGTTATGATGTGGTTTATGAAAATGAAGGAAGTATCTGTCCTACCACATGGCGACAAATGGGCATTGATGATACTAAGCACACCAAGATCCTCGAGGAAAGATTTACCACAATGGATACTACTCAAGTCAGGTTCCAAGATCTCTTCTACTCTCTCATTGCTGGGGTCCCAAACACCTCACTGCTACAGAAAATAATGGGGTCATGATCCAGAGGAGAGTTTAAGAGCCGAGGGGAGTCCTGGTGTAGCTTCTTTAACTGTTTTATAAACAAGTATAGTGGCATTCTGGAAGCTGGTTTGCAAAATCATAAAGTCTAAAGTAGACTTTTTCCTTCATTGCACTTTAGCAGCCACCCACACACCGTGCTTCACATAAAACCTTCCTGTTCAGACAATGGTTATTTTCCTACAGCAATAGCAGGGAGAGTGCCAACAAGCACAAAAATTGGTTTACAAGAAGGAACAAAACTAGCAATCAGACCTATTTTAAAATGCTCAATAAAAACACAAGCAAAGTAAGGCATTATCCAGGATGTATTATGAGTTTTGTATATTAAATGTTAAACTGTTGAATGGTGTTCCAAAAAGATGGTGGGAAGACAGCAATGACTTTCGTTCTGCATCCTGCTATTGGTACTGTGAATAACAGCCATTTGATAGCAAATACATCAAACACTTCATATCACAATGCTCATATATTTCAATATATATTTTTCTTTATTTCAGAGAGGGAGGAAGAAGGAGAGAGATAGAAACAATAATGTTGAAAGGGAATCATCAATTGGCTGCCTTCTGTACATCTGCCCTTGGGGATGGAACCCACAAACTAGACACTTGCCTTCACTGATAATTGAACAGTGTCCCTCATGGTTCATAAGTCAACACTCAATCACTGAGCCACACTGGCCAGGAAAAAAGTGCTCAGATTTTTTGTCTAGATAATTGTACTTCTGGAAACATACCCTAAGAAATTGATTAGAAACAGGAATTCTTTATATGCAAAATGTTTTTTTTTTAATTTTAATAAAAAATAGAAACTTCTCTATATCTATAAATAATAGGGGATGTGTACCTTGTGCAATATCTGCTAGGGAAAAATGTAATATAGCCTTTAAAATTATGTTAACAAGGAATATGAAGTATGAAATATGTTTATGATATATATACAATTAAAAAGTAGGTTGCCAAGTTGCATGCACATTATACGTATATGGTGACAGAAGAAGTTTTAACTTTGTGAGGTGGGTACATAATGCTGCATACAGATGAAGTACCATAGAATTATACACTTGAAACCTATATAATTGTATTAACCAATGTCACCCCAATGCATTTAATTTAAAAATTAAATACATAAGATGAAGTCTGAAAAAATTTTAGTATCCATTATGCTAGGAACATGTTTGTGTGCTTTGTTTTCCAACTGAGTAGTATTTTTCTCTATCTGTATATATAAAAGCCTAAGTGACCGGCTGGTAGCTATGACTCACAATGACCACCAGGGGACAGACGTTCAACGCACAGGCATGAAAACATGGAACAGACTGATAAATCTCAGGGGGAAGGGGGAAGGGGGAAGGGGGGAGGGCGGGAAGAGGTTAACCAAAGATCTTATATGCATACCAGAGGCCCAGTGAATGAATTCATGCACCGGTGGGGTCCCTTGGCCTGGCCTGCGGGGATGGGCCAAAACCAGCAGTCCAACATCCCTCAAGGGGTCCCGGATTGCGAGAGCATGCAAATCCGTGCACTGAGACTCTATTAATAATAAAAGCATAATATGCAAATCAATTGAACCACTGAACAGCAGAACGGCTGTCTGAATGACCTTCCGAATGACCACACTATGACATGCACTGGTGCCAGGCCAGCCAAGGTGGGTGCAATGTGATTGGTCTGGGGGGCCCCACCCTCACCCCATGATTGCCCCTCAGAGGGAGCCCCAGGCCACCAGCTGTCAGGGCGATCGATCGGGGAGGGGGTGCTCTGCGATCTCTCCAAAGAGGGAGGCCCAGGCCACCCTCTGTGTGGCAATGGATCACAGAGCCCCGGCTAGGTGGGCGGGGCCTCCCTCTGCTGGGTGATGGAGCCCCGCAATCTATCACCCCAAAGAGGGAGGCCCAGGCTACTCGGCTGGAGGCACTGCTGCAGGTGGGTGGAGCCTCCCTCTGCGGGGCAATCGATCTGGGGGCGCTGCGATCTATCGCCCCACAGAGAAAGGCCCAGGTCAGCCAAGAGATTGCACCCCACACCTGTCACCTACAGAGGGAGGTGACTGGTGGCTGGAGAGGGAGGGGCAGCACTGCACAGATGGCAAACAATGGCGGTAGTGGGGGCTGGGCCAGCTGCTGGCAGCCAGTGGAAGGAAAGATGAGAAAGATGCCTCTTTAGTAATTAGGAGGACAGTCTGTTAAATAGGTATGCTGAGTCAGTTAGCTAAACACATGTGAATCCTAGATCCTGTCTTTTGCCATACAAAAATGTGTATTCCGAATGGAGCAGAATTCTAAATGAAAGAAACAAAATAATACAGCTTTTAGGAGAGCAATAGGAAAACATTACCATGACTCCTGTGTAGACAAAGATTTTTCAAAGACCACTAAGCATAAAAGAAAAAAAAATATATAAGTTAGGCTAGTTTCAATAAATGTTATTCCTTCAAATACCCCAATAAGAATAAAAAGACAAGCCACACATTGGGACCAGATATTTATAATACATATATGTATAAAATGACCCGTATCAATGAAAAATGTCTAAATATCAATTATTAAAGCAAAAAAATGGTTAAAGATTTGAATACACATTTTACAAATGAGGAAATCAAATGTCTAACAAACATAACAACTGCTTCATTACCATTACTCAGGAGGGAAATGCAAATTAAAACCATAATGAAATATGGTTTTTGAGAAGCTGTAATGTTTAAAGTCAGTATTATTATTTTTGACAATCATGTGGAGCAACTATAACTATCACGCAATTCTGTTTTCCAGTTTTATTGAAGCATGACAGACAAAACTTTAAGGTGTACAATGTAATGTTTTGGTATGTAAATACATTGTGAAATTATTACCACAATGAAGCTAATTAAAATATCAATCACTTCACATTTGTTACCATTTTATGTGTCCATGTACTGAGAACACTTGAAATCTAATCTCTTAGCAAGTTTCAAGTATGCAATACATTATCATTAACTATAGCTGCCATACTGCACATTAATGCTCCAGAACTTACTCATCTGACAACGAAAAGTTTGTATCCTTTGACCAACATCTCCCCATTTCCCTCACCACCTACCCTGGTTACCACTTACCTATTCTCTATTTCTGTTTTAGATTTTGACTCTTTAAGACTTTGAATTTTTAAAGCTTTACATATAAGTGAGATCATGCAGTACCTGTCTTTCTGTGTCTGGCTTACTTCACTTAGCATACTGTCCTCCAGGTTCATCCAATGCTGTTGCAAATAGCAGGATTTTTTCTTTATTTTTAAAGCTGGGATTCATTGCATATATATATATATATATGGCATAATTTCCTTATCCATTCATCCATTGACACTTAGGTTGTTTCCATGTCTTGGAAATGAACATGGGGTGCAGATATCTCTTTGAGATAGCAAATTTACTTTTTTTTTTGCATGCATATCCAGAAGTGGGATTGCTGGATTATATGGTAATTTTATTTTTTAATTTTTGAGAAACTATCATACTATTTTTCATATGGCTATACTAATTTACATTCCATTAATACTGAATAAGGGTTCCTTTTTCTTCAGATCTCACCAATAATAGTTATCTTTTGACTTTTTATTAATAGCCCATCCTTACAGTTGTGAGGTGATATCTCATGTAGTTTGGATTTGCATCTGATGGATCTCAATGGGATATACAGTGATATGACTTTTTGGGGAAACAATTTGGCAGTATGTATCTGTTTGGCTTTAAATATCATATTATCCAGAAATCATTCGTAGCAGAAATGTATATGTATATTTACCAGCAGACTTATATGAAAATAATCTAGCAGCATTCTTCATAACAGCCCAAACTAGAAACAACCCACATGTTCAATAGCACTAGGAAGCATCAATACATTTATATATGACCATACATGTTACTCACTAGGGTACCGGTTGGGATCCCGATTCTTTTCATCAATGCAGAAAAGACTTCAAGATCAACAAAAATGAAAGTAAAGTAAACTGGGATTTATTGAAGAGATACTCCAAGCAAAGGGTGTGCCAGTTAAGAGAGACAATGACCCTGAACTCCTAGGTTATATGGTTTTAATAAGGAATTTTCAGGGTAGAGACTTTCATTTGTAATCAAAGATGATTGACAGAAAAGGGATATATGACTACATTTCTTCTGTGCATGCTCTTACCCATATGCATACAGAAAAAACCACTGGGAGCAAAACCGCAATGTAAGTTTTATTTAATTAGTCCTGGGCCCTAGTAAGGTCACATTGAGGTCATGTCATTTTCCTCTGAGCTTGCACCAAGAACTAGCTGGTGGTCTGCTGGCTGTTGGGTCACCCATGGAGAGGCAGCCTGAAGGTAATGTTAGTCTGACCCCTGTAAGGACACCAGGGCAGGTCTCACCCCATCCACTCATGTCTATCTTCTCACCTAACATTTATACATATATAACTGTATAGTCTATATATTTTAGTGATATATAGATATAAAGAAATAGATCATGTTCAATGAATACCATACATCAGTGAGGATAAATAAGATGTTATATACAAAAATAGAAGAATATCAGAAACATCTTGTTAAGTAAAAAGCCAGACATATTAAATTAAAAAATAGATTTATGCTGATAAAAGTCATCATTATATTTAGCTTTATGGTGTAGTGACCAAAACAATAGGAGGGCTTTGGGGGTGTTGGAAATATTCTATGTCTTGATCTGCCTTCTGGTTAAATAAGTTTATTTAATTTGTGAAATTGTGTACCATGCACTCATAATATGCGTATTTTTCTGAAAGCATGATATATTTCAATAAAACATTATTTCAAAATAAACTCTTCACAGTAAATTGCAGAATTCCTGGCTTGATTTTTTTTCAACAGCATAGTCCGTCATGAGTGGTTCTATAAAAAAAATGTTCTAGCCTAGCCAGTGTGGCTCAGTGGCTGATGGTTAACCAGGAGGTCATAGTTCAATTCCTGGTCAGGGAACATGCCCAGGGTTGTGAGCTCAATCCCCAGTGTGGGGCGTGCAGGAGGCAGCCAATCAATGATTCTCTCTCATCATTGATGTTTGTATCTCTCTCTCCCTCTCCCTTCTTCTCTGAAATCAATAAAAAAATATATTTTTAAAAAGTGTTCTAGAGATAATTTGACCAACTATAAAAAGAGAAAAATAAGGCATTGAAAAATTAAGCAACTGGCACAGATTCAGGCAGGGAATATGTCTAAGGCCTAAACACAAATTTAAGCCTCATAATTTCTGAACTTGTTGAACTTAATCAGACATACATTCATTCAATAAATTTTTATTATGTGCCTATGATGTGGTAGACACTCTGTTATATGTTGGGTATAGAATAACAACAAAACAAAAGTCCAGGCTCTGGTAGAGCTTACATTCCAGTTTATATGTTAAAATACTTTTAAAAATTGAGTCCAAAAACCCAATGTGATGTAACAGTGGAACTGATTCCTAGTTGTCTGTCAAAAATCCATTCCCCTCCTTTTTCCTCCTGACATGACTCTATTTTTTAGCTGAATTATGGTCACTCAAAGTAACATCTACATTTCTTAGCCTACCTAGCAGCTAGATGTAACTATGTTTCTTCCCTTTCTCCCTCCTCATTCCTGCTGGCTTGAGCTGAGGTCATGAGGGCTAGAGCTGGGTTAATAATTTCATATGAAGACATAACCAGAGAATAAGATAGAAAGAAAGTCATTCTCTGAATTACACGTGGACTACGTATCTCTTGGCATTTTTTACTTACATGAAAGTGAAATAAAATTACATCTTATATACGACAATGCTCTTTGGATTTTCAGTCATAAATATCTAAAAATGTTCTTACACAAAATCTTAGTGAGAAACGTTGGCATTTTCTATGGCATCCAAGTGCATCCAGAGAACCAGCTGGCCACTTAAAGTCCTATTTCTTATTGTGTAACTCACAAGCATTTACTGGCACCATTCAGCTCATAAACACACGTTTTTATGTAGGTCCATGCAAAGTTCAGTTCAAGGAAATAGAGAGATGAGAGCATGCATCACCTATATCTCAGTTCTAACAAAGAATCAATGTTGCCTTCTTTCCCCATGTATATTGATGCAACAGCAGATATAGAGAAACTGAATCAATCACAGAAAAGGAAATTTCAGTTCTCCAGCATTCATCCTAGTTATTTCTCTTCTTAAACATAATACTGGTAAATGTAATCTGATTCCTTCTGAAATATTTTATGTCACAAGCTATTCATAATGAATATACCAAGACATAATAGTTTAGTTGCTTACCCTTAACCCAATTTAAGACTATGTTGTCAACATAAAGAAAAAGAAACACATACAAATGGCAATATTTCACATTATAAGATGTCCTCGATATTTCTTGGTCTGAGTTTTACAATTAAATAGTAAAAGAATATGAAAAGAAATAACCAGGGAGTCAGCTCACATCTATTTTGAACTCATTTTAGAATAAAGAAGACCATTTTATGCTAGGCTAAAAAAATCAAGATTTGTAATTAACTCTGGTTAGTTTATTACCACTGTTGTGAAATCTCCATTGACTATCTGTCCAAAAACTCATTATATGCTTATCTTAAAGAGGTAATTTGTAAAGCTGTTTCAAGTTTTTCTTTTCAAGAATGCTGTGGTCAAAGATTAACGTCTTATTTCCTCATCAGATATCTTTTCCCCATGTATTTTAATTATATTAAATAACTAGATCCAAATGGTAAAGTGTTAATTTAAGGAGAGCATCAGAAAAAAATCAACAGCGAAAATAGCTTAATTTCTGATTATAAGAAAACATTTATAATACTATGTGTAAAGACAACTTGTCATTTCCTCTTTTTCACTAAGAAAGAACAATAAGCAAATTTGCTGAGTGCAAAAGCTAATAAAGATAAGAATAAATTTTTGTTATAGACACCCATAGCTTTGATCAGTTAAGGGAGAATTCGAATCAGCACAAAGATAAATTTCAGCCATAGAATGAATTCTTCTGGCTGGCTTCCAGGAACTACTGCCCTCCTGCCTTCCTGCTCCCCCCCCCCCCAAAAAAAAAAAAAAAAAAAAACCACAAAAAACAACCACCACAATGCCTGTAGGGCTATTGGATAGGTAATTTAAAAAGAGATGAACTTTTAAATTCATTTTCTAATCTGTAGAATGATGGAGTAAGACAAGATGATTCTAAGATGTCTTTTGGGATTACATTAATATATTTTGTTTAAGACAATAACCTTGGGATAGAATAAATATGCAATGTAGTTTTTATCTAATGGGTAAGAAATCTTGATTTCTTTTTCTTTTTTGTCATAGTACTGCTTAGTTCATTCAAATAATACATAACTGAGAAAATTCCACTTAAAGATGGTGATTTAACATGTTTTAACTTCATTTCTAGACAACAACAAAAAAGTTAAGAGAATCAGCTACGTCTGTAAAGGAACAATGAAATAACCTCAATTCCCAAACAACATAAATGTAAAAAGAGAAACAACTCTTTCTTCAACAAAACAAAGAAACGGCTTCAATTCCCAAGCAATGACACAAAACTCTGATGAATATTTTTTTATTACTTCACAGTGAAATCTAAAAAAAAATAGGAAAAGAAAACCAAAACAAAACACCGAACAACAACACAAATAAACATGTAAAAGCCTTCATATAACTTCTTATACCTTTATAGGAAAAGAGTTCTCTTTAATATCAAGTCCCACATAGCTCTAAAATCTATTAAAATATCTTCAACCAGAGTGATGAGATGTGAGTGTACATAGGCTGTGACCAGGAAGCTATCACATTGGTGATTGAATTCTGGTGGAAAAATATAAAACAAAAAACAAGCTAAAATAAAAAATCAAAAGTATATTAAAACACCATGATACAGATATGTGAGTAATGAATATTTCTAATGAAATATAAACAGCACATGGAATATTTTTACAAATTGATGATATAGAAGATATTGACATACAACAATATTTTTATTCAGAGAATGAAAGAGAATATTGTGCTCTAAAAATAATTCAGTTTTAAAAATATTTAATTTCCTAAAATGAAAAAGCACAAAACATTTGAAGTCAAGACAGGAAAGTCACAAATGGGAAAAAATATAACTTGTCATCAGACTTTTCCATAGCAATATACGTGGCAGGGAATTTTGGCATAATGTCTACAAATTTCTGGGAAATCAATGTCTGATGAATAATTGTATATCAATAAAGTTGTCCTGTAATTAGAAGAAGAGAAAAACATACATCATAAGAAATTAGAGAATAAAGTATCTTTTGGCTTATGTTGAAATTAAAAGTATAACTTAATGATTACTAAATAAGGAAACTGAGCCAACCAAAAGATGAAAGTTTTATAACAATGCATTTATTTAATTGTAAAGCTAAAATTATCCACTTTATGAAATTATAAGATATAAATATCATAAACCTTACAAATAATAATAAATATGCATTTCAAACAATATATCTTGATTATGCATAATAATATTGCATTTTAAAATTTTGATAGAGAAAAAAATTTTAAAGAAAGTAATGATATTAATTTTTAAGCTTTTTATGGAAACTTATTAACATACTAGGGCCCAATGCACGAATTCGTGCACCTTGAATAGAACTGTGGGCTGCAAGGCTGCAGTAGGCAACAGGGTTGGGTCTCGGCCCATCCTCAGCACCCCCCTCCCAGCACCTCCCGGCGTAGCCCCTGGTCCCCTGTCTGCAGGCAACCCCACTCCCACTGCTGCCATTTCCACACGCTGACAGCACCAGCCCTTCTCGGAACCGCTGACGGCGTGGAGTGACTGGGGCCAGCGCCAGCAGCGGGTGCAAATGGGGCCAGAACCATCAGCACGTGCGAGGGGCGGCTGCTGTCCCGATCGCCCCTTAGGAGCAGGGGGAGGTGCAGAAGCCCTCAGGGGTGATCAGGACCAGCACCAGGTACTGGCAGCAGATGTGAGAGGCAGCTTCGGTGCTAGTTGTGGGTGCAAGTGGCAGCTCTGGTGTTAGCAGTGGGTGCGAGCGGGGCCAGCACCGGCAGCAGGTGCGAGCACCGAGCAGGACCACAGTGTGTGGGAGCAAAGAATTTTCAGTAACCACCAGAGGCTCACCCCCATGATAGCAACCAGCACTGAGGTCCAGCTCGCCATGTTCCGCTCATCCCCGGTGGTCAGCGCACATCATAGCGAGCAGTTGTTCAGTTGTTCAGTTGTTGCAGTTGTCCCACCATTCATCTATTTGTATATTAGCCTTTTATTATATAGGATGTCTACCTTTAAATATATAGCTGAAGATACATAATTTAAAATATTTGTATTTTGTAACTAATTTTATTATATGTCTCATTAAAATATTTAAAAATTTATATTTTGCTTTTCTTCTTTGAAAATTTAAATGGAAGTATGTAGTTTTTATTAAATGTTATCATATATATTATGCTTTATGTATCATATAGTATAAATGTGAAATTTGACATTCTTTTTAATAATGGAAGACAGAAAACTATTGCAATAAAATATTCTCAGGGTCCTATGGAAAGGAATAAGAACTTAATACTTGCTGAGCACTTGAAAAAGGTTTCTTGGAAAAGGTAATACCTAATATGAATCTTGATAAATAAAAAAGAGTAATAGTCCAGGGTGTGGGAGCAAGAGAATATTTATAAATTCCCCCCAAGTGTAATATTTATACAGGGTGGGGCAAAAGTATATTCACAGTTGTTTGTATAAAAAGTAATATAGTACTCATTAAATAATAATACAATAATAAACTCCATGTGTCATGTAATCACAACTGTAATCTTACTTTTGGCCCACTCTGTATATTACATAGAGGTTATGAAATGACCATGATGCTCTCATTTGGCCACAACAAACACACACAAAAACAGTTTTCCTAGAGGTGGGACAAGGCCACATCTGCTAGCATCCTATCTCAAGTGGCCATGGGACAGTGGAGGTAATGGTGGATCAGACTGAGCTGCACCCATCTCCCTACCCCTTTGGAGGTTCCCTTCATCTGCTACCCTTACCTAAATTTACACTTCAATTTCACCATCACTGGGAACCTTTGGGACAAAGCTGCCCTCCCTGGCTTGCTGTTCATAGATCTCTCTCTCTCTCTCCTCCTTATTCAACATAGTACTAGAAGTCCTAACCATAGAGATCAGACAAGAAGAATAAATAAAAGTCATCCAAATTGGAAAGGAGGAAGTAAAACTGTCATTATTCGCAGATGACATGATATGGCAAATAGAAAACCCTAAAGACCACCAAAATCTATGAGCTTTAATAAATGAATTTGGAAGCATAGCAGGATACAAAAGTAACACCCAGAAATCTATGGCATTTTTTATACACCAATAATAAACTCTTAGAAAGAGAAACTAAAAAAAATAATAATAATAATGCTATTTATAATTGCAACAACAACAACAAAATAAGGTTCCTAATAATAAATTTAACCAAGGAGATAAAAGACCTGTACTTGGAAAACTACATTGAAAAAAAGAGATAGAGGAAGATATAAACAAGTGGAATAATATACCATGTTCATGGATTAGTATAATAAATATAATTAAAATGTCCATACTACCCAAAGTAATCTACTCAATGCAATCCCTACTAAAATACGAATGGCATATTTCACAAATCTAGAACAAATACTCCAAAAATGTATATGGAACCAAAAAAGACCCTGAATAGATGCAGTAATCTTGAGAAAGAACAAAGTTGGAGGGATCACAATACCAGATACCAAATTATGCTACAAAGCAACTGTAACCAAAGCAACCTGGTACTGGCACAAGAACAGGCATATAGATCAATGGAACAGAACAGAGACACCAGAAATCGACCCAAGCCATTACACTCAATTAATATTTGGCAAAGGAGGCAAGAGCATATAATGGAGTTAATACAATCTCTTCAAAATATGGAATTGGACAGAAACATGCAAAAAAAGAATTTATACCACCAACTTAACACCATACACAAGAATAAATTCAAAGTGGATATAATACTTAAATGTAAGATGGGAAACCATAAAAATCTTAGAAGAAACCATAGGCAGGAAAATCTCAGACATCTCTTGTAGTAATATGCTTGCCAATACATCTCCTTGGGCAAAGGAAATAAAAGAAAAAAAAAAACTAAAAAAATGGGACTACATCAAAATAAAAAGCTTCTGCACAGCAAAGGAAACCATAAACAAAATGAAAAGGGAGCCCACTGCATGGGAAAACAGATTTGCCAATGATACATCTGATAAGGGTTAATGTCCAAAATATATAAGGAACACATAAACTTAACAAAAGGAAGACAAACAATCCAATTAAAAAATGGGTACAGGACCTAAATAGACACTTCTCCAAAGTAGACATACAGATGGCCTAGAGACATATGAAAAAATGCTCAAATCACTGATCATCAGAAAGATGCAAATTAAAACAACAATGAGGTATCAACTCACACCTGTTAGAATGGCTGTCATCAACAAATCATCAAATGACAAGTGCTGGAGAGGATGAGGAGAAAAAGGAATCCTCCTTCACTGCTGGTGGGAATGCAGACTGGTGCAGCCACTGTGGAAAACAGTATGGAGTTTCCTCAAAAAACTAAAAATGGAACTCCCATTTGACCCAGTGATCCCACTTCTAGGAATATATCCCAAGAAACCTGAAACACCAATCAGAAAGAATATGTATATGCACACCTATGTTCATAGCAGCACAATTTATAATAGCTCAGATCTGGAAACAGCTCAAGTGCCCATCAGCAGATGAGTGGATAAAAATGCAGTTTTACATGGACTACTATGCAGCAGTGAAAAAGAATGATCTCTTACTCTTTGAGACAGCATGGAGGGACCTGGAGAGTATTATGCTAAGTGAAATAAGAAAGATAAGTATCACATGATCTCACTCATATGTGGAATCTAATGAACAAAATAACTTGATGAGCAAAATAGATACAGAAACATGTAAGCATGGACCAAGCTGATGAATCTCAGAGGGAAAGTGGGAGTGGGTAGTGGGTGGAGAGAGAGTAACTGAGGAACTTATATGCATACTAGTGGCCTGCTGAACAGATTCATGAACATTGAAAGGTAATTAATTAGAAGGTGATTGGCAGGGTGGGACTGGGCGAGACTGCCAGACATGCCACGGAGGCAACCTCCTGTGGCCCCTCCCCCAGCCCACCCCATCTGTGGTCACCGTAGCTCAGCAGTAAACCAGATTCAGGACCGAAAGTGCCCCACGGCCAAAGGTGGAATTGTGCGGGCCCCATGAGGAATCTGGCTCTCTCCTCTCTGTTTCCGGGGTGCATCACCTGAGAACTACCGCTGTCAAGTTGCTGCAGCTCAGCAGCTCCTGTGTTGAGCGTCTGCCCCCTGGTGGTCAGTGCACATCATACCTACTGGCCAGTCGGACAGTCAGACAGTTGTTAAGCCTTCTATATATATATATATATATATATATATATATATATATATATATATATATATATATATATATAGAAGGTATGCGCAGCCCACAGACAGAAACAATAGTGTATTGAAGGCCTTGAAGGGATTGTGCAGGGTGGAGGGAGTTTGGGGGGAAAAGGGAAACATCTGTAATACTTTCAACAATGAAGATACATTTTTAAAAATTTGCCTAATATGGCAGAGGGGGAGGGCACTGTGTTTATAGAGTGAAACACAATCCCTCTTAATACACCCCTACATTTATAGCCTTAAAATAAACTTCTTTTTGAAATTTCTATTTGAAATTTATTTTGCTAGTCACTATAGAAAACAAACAAGAATAATAATAATAAAAAAAAACACAAGCTTAGAAAACTTATAAATGTTCATGTGTTCTTATGTTATCTAAAACTTTCCTTGGGGTGGCATCCTTGATTTTCTTGATTGATGGTAATTGCAGACTTCATTAACTTCTCATTCTCTACTTTTATTAATGAGATCACCATGCTGCATAGACAGGCTCTGGAGCAAGAGATGCCTGAGAGAAAGAAAGACAGAAAAGCAGCAAGATAGCTGGGGTGTAAAGGAAGAAGCCACCTTTGATTGGCGGTGGATTCTCCAGCCCCAGTTGCCTGCTCATTCCCGTTCGATTAGAGAAGTCCTGCCCACTCAAGACCTTTCCAAACTCCTGACCCACACATTCATAAGGAAAAGAAAATGTTTGTTTTAAGCCATTAGACTTGGGGAGCGATTTTACACAGAAATAGAAAACGAAAAAAAGATGGTTATTTAGTCTCTTGGCACATCAGTTTCCTTTACTGTAATTTGTAGGTTGATAATAATACCTATCTCATAAGGTCACTGTGTTCATTAAATAAGACTTGTAATGTGCACACATATGGGGACAGGGAAATAAAAGTCTGGGAGATTTATAAAACCTATTATATATACCAACTGTATATACATTACATATATATATATATATATATATATATATATATATTCAACTTTGATCATTTTGTTGTTATCATAATGTATATCAATTGAAAAAAAAACTGATTTCCCAAATGATAATAGATCCAGTCATAATATAAACCTATCCACATTGATATTCTACTGTAATTAACTTTGGATTTTGAGGCATTTCCAGACTGGTGAACATAACTCTGTATGGTAATGACTTAAAATTTTTTTGTAATACTTATAAGATAAAAAGATGAATCCAACTTGGTTTTGTAATTAATTATATTTTCAGTATTATCATACTTTTTAAAATATATTTTTATTGATTTCAGAGAGGAAGGGACAGGGAGAGATGGGAACATCAATGATGAGAGAGAATCATTGATGGCTGCCTCCTGTATGCCCCCTTCTGGGGATAGAGCCTGCAGCCCAGGCATGCGCCCTTGGCTGGAATCAAACCTGAGACCCTTCAGTCCGCAGGCCCACACTATCCACTGAGCCAAACCAGCTAGGGCCAGTATTATCATATTTTAAATTTATGAATTGTCTCAATATTTTTAGTTGTTTTATTTTTATCAGGGTTAAAGATCTCTTGAGAAATACTCCTAATTTGTTTGCTATTTCAAGTCATTCATCCCTAATATCATGAGGGCATTAGAGACATAAACAAGAATTTCATACAAATCAACTACCCAACTAAGAAATTAAATAGCCAGTGGGAAGCATGAGACTAAACAAAACCAAAGTAAGAAAATAACTCATTCTAATTGGTAAGAACAAATCACTTTAAAACATTAATAACAAAATATATTTTCATTAGTGCTTTTTTCACTTTATAGAAATAATAGTAATAACATATACAATGTCTTTATGTTTCTTATAAAACATTTAAATATATTATTTTAATTTTTTGTATTTGACATATAAATATAAAAAAGATCTGTTTAAATTGTAGAATTGGTAGAATCAAAAGTTTCTTTTTTTGCAAAGGAATCAGTGTGGTTGGATATGGAATAATTAATAATTCAAAAATTTCAAGTTATTCTATCAACATATTTATCTGAAATTTTTTTTCAGATTTGATTTTTTTTCTAATAAATCTTTATTGTTCAGATTATTACAATTGTTCCTCTTTTTTCCCCCCATAGCTTCCCTCCACCCGGTTCCCACCCCACCCTCTGCCCTTACCCTCCCACCACTGTCCTCATCCATAGGTGTATGATTTTTGTCCAGTCTCTTCCCACACCCCCCACACCTCTTTCCCCCTGAGAATTGTCAGTCCACTCCCTTTCTATGCCCCTGACCCTATTATATTCACCAGTTTATTCTGTTCATCAGATTTTTTATTCACTTGATTTTTAGATTCACTTGTTGATAGATATGTATTTTTGTTCATAATTTTTATCTTTACCTTTTTCTTCTTCTTCCTCTTCTTAAAGAATACCTTTCAGCATTTCATATAATACTGGTTTGGCGGTGATGAACTCCTTTAGCTTTTTCTTATCTGTGAAGATCTTTATCTGCCCTTCAATTCTGAATGATACCGTAGCTTTGCTGAATAGAGTAATATTGGTTGTAGGTTCTTGCTATTCATCACTTTGAATATTTCTTGTCACTCCCGTCTGGCCTGCATAGTTTCTGTTGAGAAATCAGCTGACAATCATATGGGTGCTCCCTTGTAGGTAACTAGCTGTTTTTCTCTTGCTGCTTTTAATATTCTCTCTTTGTCTTTTGCTCTTGGCATTTTAACTATGATGTGTCTTGGTGTGGTCCTCTTTGGATTCCTTTTGTTTGGAGTTCTTTGCGCTTCCTGTATTTGTAAGTCTATTTCTTTCACCAGGTGGGGAAAGTTTTCTGTCATTATTTCTTCCAATAGGTTTTCAGTATCTTGCTCTCTCTCTTCTTCTGGTACCCCCATAATTCAGATATTGGTACACTTGAAGTTGTCCCAGAGGCTCCTTATACTATCTTCATATTTGGCTCTTAAAAGACATTTCAATCGTTGTCCTGTTGATATTCGGCTCTGTTGACTAATGAGTTTGCCAACCACTGGGTTAGGCAAACAAGTATCCTAATAAAAGAGTAATATGCAAATTAACCATTACTCTGCTATACCCACAAGCCACACCCACCAGCCAATCAGGAGTGAGTATGCAAATTAACCTTAACCAAGATGGCTGCGGCCACGGAGTGAGTAGGAGGCTTGGGTTTCCCAGGCAGTGGAGGAAGCCAAGCTTTCCGCACACCCTGGCAAGCCCAGGCCTCCACTCAAGGCTACAAAGTTTCAATTATAGAAGATAAATAAATCCCAACAAAAATGGCGGCAGCCACAGAGCTGCAGAAAGCAGGAGGCTTGAGTTGCCCCCGGTGATGGAGGAAGCCAAGTTTTCCACCTGCCCTGGCCTGCCTTGGCCTCCACTTAAGGCTACAAAGTTTCAATTATAGAAGATAAATAAATCCCAACAAAAATGGCTGCAGCCACGGAGCAAGCAGGAGGCTTGGTTCTGCTCAAGGCTACGAAGTTTCAATTGTAGACGATAAGTAAATCCCAGATACCAGGGCCTCCGCTTGGGTCGCTGGGGGGCATGGCCAGCCTGCAAACCACCACAGGCCCCTCGCCCAGGCCACCTCACGCCCCAAGGGAACCCCCACCCTGATCTGGGACACCCTTCAGGGCAAACCAGCTGGCCCTCACCTGTGCACTAGGCCTCTATCCTATCTAATAAAAGAGTAATATGCAGATTGACCATCACTCCAACACACAAGATGGCTGCCCCCATGTGGTCAAAGATCCTGCCCCCATGTGGACACAAGATGGCCGCCACAAGATGGTCAGCAGGGGAGGGCAGTTGGGAGGGACCATGTCTGCAAGGGAGGGCAGTTGGGGCAATCAAGCCTGCAGGGGAGGGCAGTTAGGGGAAAACAGGCTGGCAGGAGAGCAGTTAGGCATCAATCAGGCTGGCAGGGGAGTGGTTAGGGGGTGATCAGGCTGGCAGGCAGAAACGGTTAGGGGCAATCAGGAAGGCAGGCAGGCGAGCAGTTGGGAGCCAGCAGTCCTGGATTGTGAGAGGGATGTCCGGGCCTATACGGGCAGTTGGACATCCCTTGAGGGGTCCCAGATTGGAGAGGGTACAGGCTGGGCTGAGGGTCACCCTCCACCCGTGCACGAATTTCATGTACCGGGCCTCTAGTTCTAAAATAATGCATCATAATGTCATATACAAATTTTCCAGAAATGCTCTAAATTTCATTAATGTACTGTCTGAGCATTAGCTTAACTAGTTGGTGGCTCTTTTCAATCTTACTATGCATTTTCTCATATTCAAATATTAATTTTTATTAATATCATACTGTATGCTCTTAAGATTTATGTATTTCATTAAAATTTATCCAGCTTTTTAACAGAGAAAAGACTATATAAAATTTATTGTAAAGATAAAAAGTTCTTTAGAGTTGGCCTTGACATTAGGTACTAATTTCTAGCCTATATCAACTCTATAGCATGAATTCTGTAGAAAATGTTTTACTTGCACAAACAGGCATCAAGCAACTCATTTCTCTAGCTGCCTTGACTTCTCCTCTTGCCACAATAAGTATTTGTGTTCTGTAGGGACTCATTTCTCTCTTGCTCTTCCTTATTTATGTCAATATGCTTTCAAATTCATGCCAGCCTGTTCAGAGGCTTATTTTGAGGATGACACATTTCTTATTTTGCTGAGAGAGTGTAAGAAGGATTAATATAGTCCTGCGTTCAAGATTAATGTAGTCACATACCAAAACCTGGCTAGTGGTGTGACTCAGCTTTTCAGCAACCATTTATCATGAAACTTGGACACCATAATATTCACATAAATATTTCTTAGCAACATAATATCCATGGGAGCTCATGAATTTAAAATTTACTCAGCTATTTTCTTTAAAGAACTTATATTTTGTATTTATCTCTCTGACTTTCCTAATAATCATATTTCATAGTTGACAGAAAAACCACCATGTTGCTCTATTTAGCACATTGATTTTCACTTTTACCTATGAAAAGTAATGTACCTGTTTAAGATACTGCAAACCTTACATTATACAGTGAATTTTCCATGGGTAAAATGAAATGTATTGGAAAGTTTTCAACTATTCAAACACATATGAACCTTGCTATTTTTCTTTTCAACAAACATATTTGACAGATACTCACTAAAAAAATATCTTGAAATAAGTGACCACTAAATTGAATTGAATTTATTCATATGGATATATATCAATTTAATTCAACAAATAGTTATTCAATTTTATACTTTTATAACATTTATTATATGTGAACATTTCACATATTACATGGGGTAAAAGTTTGAGTACCTTTACATGACACACAATATTGGTCATAATCTAAAGTTTACCTACCTTTCCACCTTGTTCTCCTACCAGTGACATCATCTGCATACCTGTATCTTGCTGTATTACTCTTTAGAGTTCCCTAAATATTCTGTGCTAAATGTCAAATGATTTTACATAATACTGCCCTCCAAATAGCAAGCTCTTCCTGCATCTTTTTAATCCATCTGATTCTTCTATGCATCCATTCCTCCATGTGCTTAATATACATTTGCTTCTCAGGACCCTGAATGTATATTATTCCATCTCGAAAATTTTTATTCATTGCCTGGACTTACTGTAGTTAAGTGTTTTTCCTCTGTGTTCAACAATCATCTTCTACATATCTTCATAATGGGACTTGTCATATTCCATTGTAATTTGTTTACTTAACTCCCCACCTCAAGAAAATCTTGCCATCCTTGCAAGCAGTTACTATATGTAACTCACTTCTTTATTCAGTACTTTGGGGACTCATATTTTCTATTTGAAGTTCTTGTTAAGTTAATGACAAAGAATAGGAGAATATGTAGACTATTTATCATCTCATTGGTTAAAAAAAAAAGTTGCCTGAACTCAGTAAAGATACAATAACCATGTGGAAATCTGGTGCCATCATTTAAAGTTTTTAAGAAGTTTTGATGGAGGAAGATGTCAATGAAAAACCAAGGATGAAAGGATATAATGGGGGAAAGGACATGATCTTAGTTTTTTACTTGAGACAACTTCTTTACATATTTAGTTAGGTACTATTTAGTTAAGTTTAGTTAAGTACCTGGCTTTTGTAGGGGCCTCCCTCATTAGCAAAAGGAATTGGTTGACAATAAAATTCAAAGTTACAATCTGTATTTTCGTTTGCTTTCTCATGTATTCTAGAGTTTATTAAATTATCTGTAGGTCAGTAATTGGTAATTGAGAATTAGGAAACATTAATAAATTCTAGCCACAGTTTAGTCATTTTAAAATGTTTGCAAAAAGTTTTAGTCCATAAACTGAAAAAAAAAAATGTTTCAAATGACAAACTTTGTTCTTAACTTTTTTGTTGTTGTTGTTAAGAAACATTTATTATACTTTGAGGAGAAAACAAGGCCCAGGGAAGTCTTTGCCCAAGACTAGCCCAGAGCTTATGAGGCTAAGCTTCCACTCAAAGAGAACATCTGAAAACAGTTTTACCTTTAAAAGAAAATTTCTTTTTACCTTTCTTTTTCATGACCTTCTTAGGCAGGGCTCCTTCGGCATCTGAGTGGTGACATAGAACATAGAACACTTCTAAGTGATCTCATATCAGTACCCCAACTCTTTCAGGAACGTTGGGAGAGGCTAGTTCTCTGGACAGTCTCCCTCCCCCTAGTCACAATAGAGTAATTTCCTATGGCTGCTAAAACAAAGTATAACAGTATAATTTCATGATTATAGTTCTAAAGGTCATAAATTCAAAATGGGTCTCACTTAGCTAAATCAAGTGTTGGCAGGCTGCATTCCTTCTGGAGGCAGCAGGGGAGAGTCTGTTTCCCAGCCTTTTCGAATTTATAGAGACCGTCTGCATCCGTGCCTCTTCTTCCATCATCAAAATCAGCAGCTTAGCATCTTCATATCTCCCTGGATACCAACTCTCCTTATAGGACCCTGGTTAATACCTTGTACCCACCCTAATAATCCACAGTTATCTCCCTGTCTCAAGGTCAACTGATTGGCAACCTTAATTCTTACCTTGCCAAATAAAATAGCATGGGACCAATGTATAGTAGATGGCCACTACATTCAAAGTATAACTATCAGTAAGTGGTGACTATTATTGATTGTAGTAATTAATATGTTTGATTTGGGTCCTGTATTTTATTCATCTTGATATTTCTCACAATAATTTTACAGTGATATACTAGAGGCCCGATATCACAGGGCCTCGCCCACCTGCATGCGCCCCGCCCACCCGCCTGCCACCAGCCTTGCTGCGATCAGAGCCTGTGGCTGCAGGGGAGGACCCAAGAGGTGCTCCATGCACCTCATAGTGACCAGTTGTTTGGTAGTTTCAGTTGTGATGCCTCTTGGACTTTTATTATTATGATAGTGGTTAGATATCATTATATACATTTCATATATATTTATAATAATAAAAGCATAATATGCTAATTAGACCAGATGTCCTTCGGGAAGTTCTTCTGGGATGAAGCCAGGGCTGCAGCTGCGGTATCCAGGCAGCCACCCAAGGCTGCGAGGGAGGGATCCAGGCAGCTGCCAAGGCTGCAAAGGCCTACTTTTGTATGAATTTCGTGCATCAGGCCTCTGGTAACATATGTCTGGTATATTGATTAGTTGGGAAAAAGTGATATAAATCTAACACAAATTTTCTTAAATAAAAATAGAAAATATATGCACAGTTCATGGCACAGACAATAGTGTGGTGAAGGTCTGGGAGGGGCTGGTGCAGGGTGGAGGGTGTCAATGAGGAAAAAAAGGGGGATATCTATAATACTTTCAACAATAAAGATAAATTTTAAAAAAGATTTTTTTTTGAAATTATTGGGTGAGATTGGTTAATAAAATTATATAGATTTCAAGTGTACGATTCCATAATACATCATCTGTATAATGTATTGTGTGGTCACCATCCAAAGTCAAGTCTCTTTGTATCACCATTTATCTCCCATCTACCCTCTTGTACCTCCCCCCGTACCCATTCCCCTCTGTTGCCCATGTCTATGAGTTGTTTTTTGTTTTATGTGTTTTTTGTTTAGTCCCTTCGTCTTTTTCAACCAATACCCCAGGCTCCCTACCCTCTGACAGCTGCCAGTATGTTTTCTGTATCTATAAGTCTATTTCTGTTTCCTTTGAGTATTTTGTTCATTAGATTCCACATATAAGTAAAATAATATGGTATTGGCCTTTCTCAGACTAGCTCATTTTACTTAGCATAATAGTCTCCAGGTCCATCCAGGCAGTTGCAAAGGGTAAGATTTCCTTCTTTTTTATGGCTGAGTAGTATTCCATTGTGTAAATGTGCCACAGCTCTTGTATCCACTCATCTACTGCTGACACCTGGGCTGCTTCCAAATCTTGGCTATTGTAAATAATGTTGCAGTGAACATAGGGGTGCTTATATTCTTTCAATTTAGTGTTTTGGGTTTCTTCAGGTATATTCACAGCAGTTGAATTGCTGGGTCATAAGGCAGTTCCTTTTTTTTTTTTTTTTTTTTTTTTTGAGGAAACTCCATACTGTTTTCCACAGGGCTGCATCAATCTATTATGAGATTATATCTTTCTAGACATTCACACTGTAGAAGTTATAGACATCATAGCATTTCAGACATAATGTATTTCCTTTTAGGCTATTTTAATACAAATATAGTCAAATATTAATTTGATAGGAAAAGCCTTCATCACTTTTCATATAAATTATGTTTCTCTTTCCACTAATATAGTTTAAGCAAACCTTATGATATTTGAAGATTAAACTGACAAGACTGGTTTATTGGGAGTGAAATAATTTTGTCCCTTCTGTGAAGTACATGAATTGGGTCTATGAAGACAGACTACCAATGAATGATAAATAGAAATTAGGTAGGTGATAACCAGGATGATTATAACATTCCCCCCATATGACAGGTTTCATCCTGACGGGTTACTTTCAGACTATAAAGATTGACCTCCTTAGAGAATTTACCTAAGAACACTTGCAACTGTAGCCCAGGCTTGTGTGACTCAGTTAGTTAAAGCTTGTCCCATGCATCAAGAGATTACTGGTTAGATTTCCCGTCAGGGCACATGGCCAGGTTTCGAACTCCATCCCCTGTAGGGGGCATGCAGGAGGTGACCCATCGATGTTAAGCTCTCTCATCCATGTTTCTCTCTGTCTTTCTCTCCCTCTCCCTTCCTCTCTCTCTAAAAATTAATTAAAAATATTTTAAAAAAAACACACTTGCAACTGTAAATTCTATCTCTGCTCGGGAAGTACATCTTCTATCAGCCTCTTGCCAGTTTTCAACTAAGGGATGTCTTTATCAAGGACTTGGGAGTCATGTCTTTTTCTTTTTTTTTAATTTTTAGTGTTGACATTATTACAGTTGTCCACATTTCCCCTTCTTTGCCCACCTCCGCCCAGCCGTGCCTCCCTCTCTGTTGTCCTTCACCAAACTATTGTCCATGTCCATAGCGTATACATATACAGTATGTTCTTTAGCTAATCCCTTCACCTTCTTTATCCAATCAACCCCACCCCCTCCCCCTTGGGCACAACCAGTGGCGTTCCATGTGTTTATTCTTCCAGTTCCATTTTGTTCATCAGTTTATTTTGTTCACTAGATTCCACATGTTATTGAGATCAGATGGCATTTGTCTTTCTCTGACTGGCTTATTTCACTTAGCATAATACTCTCCAGGTCCATCCATGCCGTTGCAAAGATAAGAGTTACTTCTTTTTTTACAGCTGTGTAATATTCCATTGTGTAAATGTACCACAGCTTTTTTATCCATTCATTTGCTGATGGGCACTTATACTGTTTTCATATCTTAGCTATTGTAAATAATGCTGCTATAAACATAGGAATGCATATATTCTTTCTGATTGGTATTTCAGGATTTTTAGGATATATTTCCAGAAGTGGATTACTGGGTCAAAGAGCAGATCCATTTTTAATTTTTTGAGGATACACCATACTGTTTTCCAGTCACTGCACCATTTCTGCATTCCTACCAACAGTGCACAAGGGTTATATTTTCTGCACGTCCTGGCTAGCACTTGTTGTTTGCTGATTTATTGATAGTTGCTATTCTGACATGTGTGAGCTGATAGCCATATCTTCGTAATGTAATTATCTAGAAAGCCCTATCTTCCATTAAATCTTTGTGAGAGGGTCGGAACCTAACTTCATTAATCACTGATTAACCAAACAGATGGCCTACTCACTTTGAAAACTCTCCCCCTCAGCTCATTCCAGCACTTAAAAATCCCCCTGATTTTTTCACAGTGGAATGGAGTTCTATATCTCTCCCTTCTTGCAATAGTCTTGAATAGTCTTCCTTGCTTGTTTTAACCTGTTTGGTGAAAATTTTCTTTGCCTGTGTTGATATTCAGATGATAGCTATCCTTTCTATCTTTCAAATACTCTGTTTCCTAGTGAATAAAAATATAAGAATATTATTTGCTAGTTATTTATTTGAAACACAAGGTACAACTATACTAAGCAATCATTTCTAATTTACATAAATTATAAAATTTATAAATTATGTTATTTATGTTAAATCAATTATAAAAGAATATTATTTATGTTTTCTTAAAAGAGATATTGTAATCTAATGATCTTCTAACATAATCTAAATAATAGTGGACAGCATCAATGTTAATCAAGCTGTAATTTTATTGAATAAATAATATTTAAAAGATTTAAAATGCTAGAAAATTAATCCTCTGTCCAACATACATCAATTCATATGGGAGGAAAGTGCTTAACATTTTTTAATCTACTATATATAGTCCAGGCACTATTTTATATTAACTCATGTATCTTCTCAATTATACTTGTTATATAATTTGACATCAAAATATTTTATAAAATATTAACTATTACCTTATATAAATACAGATGTTAGTTTGTGCTATAGTAACAGCAACAAAAACCCTTACTCTCACTTCTTTATCAGATTAAATTATTATTTCTTCCTCTCATAAAGTCCATTGGAGGTCTCCTGACTCTCCAAGCAGCTGTTATCCTTGTTGCCAGTTCAGTATCACTGCTGGAAGGAAAGAGTAGAGAACTGTCCACCGCTACTAAGTGCCTCCAGGAAGAAGGAATGGGTATCTATCCCACTTATACTTATAGGTCAACTAAATAACATGGACATATCTAAGTTTCATGGTATGAGCAAATTAAATCCCTGCATATTACCAGAAGTGGCGGGCAGCAATAATATCTGATCATCTATTTTTATACTTAAAGTTCTTGCTTGAACTTAACTATTTTATTTTTTAATATAGAAGTTCAACAAAAAAAAAATAGTATTAACATGTATATGATTTTAAATTCTAACACAAATTTAATCTGACTTCTTAATCTCTTTTTAAGATGCTGGAGATAACCATCTCATTTTTATTATAATGATTTAGAAGTTATATTGCTTTAGTTTGCTTGATTTGAAAATAAACATTATTAAACTGAAGCATTAAATAGGAACTAGCATAATGGCTCTTGAATTGAGAAAGCAAATTTCATAAATTGGTTAATATCTTTCCATATATTTAGTCATTTTAACATTTCATTGACTCTTTTCTATAATGAAACCATCAGCTTTTGATAATCTGGAGATTACTTGTAATATTTTTTGTTATATATATTTTTCCATTTTCAATATTTTCATTCATTATTGTTTGAAAAGAATATCTTGTACCCTATAGATTTCATATTATCTTCCCCCAATTGTTCTTATCTATATTAACCATTTTTTTGTAATACAAGTTTGTATCATATCAGTGCTATATTAATCACAAAAAGAAAATTACATTTTTTCTCATCGTATTTTCATTTTAACTTCTAATGCAAAAATAGCCTGGAATGATTTCAATATTTATCCAACAGAAATGATTCCTGAGTATCAAGACCCTGAGAAACCTCACAAGTATTCAGTCTCAAATATTTGCCAATATTTACATATTGTTTTCCCCAAAAAACATAGCAAGTTTCTCCCTTGCAAGTGAATACACACCCACAGAGTCAATTCCAAGAAGAAATAGAGAACATTAAGACTGAAATTCTCCATGCTACTTTTTAGTCATTTTTAATATGAGTTCTCTTTATGTAAAATTTTGAAGATTGGAATGAACTAAAGAAACTATAACTACATAAGAAATACTAAGTTATTAATACATATGTGAAGTACTTTTATTGCACTTCTAATTATCTACATTAGAAGCATGCTAACATGCTTTTTTTTAAAAAGATGTTTTTATTGATTTTAGAGGGAGAAGAAGGGAGAGGGAGAGACGTTGATGAGAGAGAAACATGGATCAGATGCCTCCTACACAGCCCCTACCGAGGATCTAGCCCACAATCTGGGCATGTGCCCTGACCTGGAATCAAACCGGCAACCTCTTGGTGCATGGGAAGAAGCTCAACCAACTGAGCCACATTGGCCAGGGCAGCATGATAACTTTTGAAGAACTGGATCTCAGCCATTTGCTCTACTTTCATTGATACCCTCACTGCTCAAGAAGCCTAAAGTCTTCTAGTCAAACTTGATTTCATGATCCACCTTGGGTTTCCTCTACGATGTTGATGCTTAGTATAAGGGAATTGGCAAAAACCAATTCCTGCTTTCTTATGCTTATGATAAATGGAACGAATGAATATGAAATTCAAATGATACTGGCCTTATTTTCCCTTTAATTCATGGTAGTATGGCTGGATGGAACAGAGCTCATCCAGCAATTATGATGATGCCAAAATTTCTATTTGGGTCCAAGTTCATTGTCTTGTGAAATCAACAAATGAGTTCACAAAGAGGTCAGTGGAAGCAAAGTTTATTGAGGGAAAGATGGACTCCTTATAGCAGCGAGCAGCAGGGAGGGGGCCCAAAGTGGGTTGCTGGTAAAGCTTCTTTGTCTCAAATTCTAAAGTCCCCCACCCCTTAAGGCAGTCCTGGAGAAGATGCAGTTGGGGTTCCAGGAGAGCTAAAAGCAAGCCAGTGTCCAGAGCTTCCATTCCATGTTGTAGCTGAATGTAGTTTAGCATCCAAACTAATTAAAGTCCATTAGTCTATGTGTGGAAACCCATATGGCCATAAGTCGGGTGCAGGGAAGCATATCCCCTGCCTCAGGAAAGCCAGGGACCCAGTGTGCCAGAGAGACAAGAGAGTGTGCTTCTTTGTCTAGGAGTAGATATATGTCTTGCTAGCTTCTGATTGGTTATTTCAAAGAATTCTGTCTTAGCAACATCCATACATTTTAAAACTCATATCTCTTACACACACCCTTCTTTCCCAGCCCTGCTGGGTTGCCTTAGTAACTCCTGCCTAGCTGGGTCCAGTTTTAGGTCATTTTTTCTGTCTCTGTGGTTTCCCTCAGAACAGTGCATGGTCAGTTGGTCAGTCAGCAAGCTGCATTCTGCCTGAATCTGCAACACTCTACTTACCACTCCCACCCCTGTCCATCCTGTGATCCCATCCCTGAATACCTAGCCCTCTTCTATCTCCTTAATAACACTGGTGAGTAGGATTCCCACCCTCAAAGATTGATGACTACAAGAGTCACAGTCCATGACTATACTGAAATAGGGAGACCATAAGACAATTCTTGGTTTGGGGGATGATTTACCATGGCTAACCTCTTTTTTCTTTAAGTAGTTAATTCTACTTCACTATGACATATGTTAATATAGAATTGATCTGGATTAAAAAACCTTTCAAGAAATTCATAAATATTATGGGATTCCTGAGACCATCAGAGGAGAGAATTAGTATAGACAGTGAAAAATATATTTTAAAAAATATATTTTAAAAAAAAGTCAAGGTGCAAGTATCATGACACAAAATTTCCCTGGAGTGCAGTGCTTGAGTCACCTGCTTCCAATAATAGCAGACCATAGGTGACTCAAGCACTGCACTCCAGGGAAATTTTGTGTCATGATACTTGCACCTTGACTTTTTTTTAAAATATATTTTTATTGATTTCAGAGAGGAAGGGAGAGGGAGAGAGAGATAGAAACATCAATGATGAGAAAGAATCACTGATTGGCTGCCTCCTGCACACCCTCTACTGGGGATCGAGCCTGCAACGCGGCATGTGCCCCTGACTGAAATCGAACCCGGGACCCTTCAGTCCACAGGCTGATGTTCTATCCCCTGAGACAAACCAGCCAGGCTACACCTTTACCTTTTAAGATAAACTCTCCAGCTCAATATTTGAAGGCTTAGTATAACAGAACTAACTTTTGAAACAGAAATTTTAGGGGAAAATAGTCAGGTTTACGGAATTTTTAGAATTGGGGTCCATAGAAAAAAACATAGGGCTACAGAAGGTGAGAAGGTACATTTCCATAACACAAGGAAGCCAGGTGCAGTTCTATTTCCATGAGATAAGGAAGCAACAGGTACATCTCCATAACACAAGGAAGCCAGGTGCAGGGAGCAGCAACAGTTGCATTTATGTAAGACAAGGGAGCTGGAAGTAGCCAAAAAGGTCTATATTTACAAAATAAAGAAGGAAGAAAGCCCAGAAAGAAAAGAACAATGAGGAAGGAGGGCGTCACATGTCCCATGTGGTATTTGACCTTTGAGTTCAGGAGTCACTATAGAAACCAATTTGAAAGGGAATATTGACAAATCAGAGGGTATATCAGGACACAGGAACTGCAGCCTTCATAAACCATGGAAACAGGAATTCGGTGGGACCCTTTCCCCCTCCCCACGTGGGAGTCTGTATTTGTTCTTCAATAAATCGCCACCTTTGCTATACTACCCTCCGTCCATGGATTCATTCTTTGACTCCAGTGGACAAAGAATCTGGGTTTCAGCCCAAAAATTATGCTTTACTTTGTACCTCTGAAATGGGAAAATTGGACTGGAATATGTGATGTTCCTCTGGGCAGGATGGTTCCCAAGCTCTAGTCTGGTGGAGTCGAAGAATGAAACCATGGAGGAAAGGTGATATAGAAAAAGGTGGAAATTTATTGAGAAACAAGAACAGACTCCCACGTGGGGAAGGGGAAAGAGTCCTGCTAAGTCCCTTTTCCTATGGTTTATAAAGGCTATAGATCTTTGTGCCTTGATATCCCCTCTGATTGGTCACTATCCCCTCTGATTTGGTCACTATAGCAACTCCAGAGCTCAAACCTCACATGAGGTATGTGAGGCTCTCCTCTTCTTCTCCTTATTGTTTTCCCATTCCCTTCGGGCTTTCTTCTTCCCTCTCTGGATGAGGGGCTTCCTTCCCTTTATTCTGTAAATGTGTGCCTTCTGCTGTTTCCACTTCCTCATTCTATGGAAATGAACCTTTGTAGTTATCAGCTCCCTTATTCTATGGAAATGTACCTCTGCAGCTCTGTAGCCTGTGCTTTTTCCATAGACCCCTTCACTTCTAAAATGTCCTAAATCTACCTATTTTACCCCTAAAAACTCCTTTCGCCTCTAATACTGGCTTTAGTAAATTTTATCAATGATAAACTGTCATTGCTAATTAATAAGTCTATTTAATTTTGCTTTAAAATCTTATCTTGATATTAGACTACATTTTAAAAATGGGGGTAGTGTCCTGGCTGGTTGGCTTAGTTGGTTGGAGAGTAGTCTCATACATTAAAAAGGCTGCAGGTTTGATTCCTCTGTCCTAGGTTGCAGGTTCCACCCCTAGTAGGCAACCAATTTATTTCACATTGGTGTTTCTCTCACATCTCCTTTCTATTTTTCCCTCACTTCCTCTCTCTGAAAATCAACAAAAACATATCCTCAGGAGAGGGTTATTAAAGAAACTTAAAAAGGGAGTACATTTTTAAGGGGCAGAAATAGAATATTGGGGACAAGCTATAATTAGAAGAAATATTAATGAAGCTCTATTAACTATGATTGTTTTGTTCTGATTAAAGAAAGCACATTTTAACCTGGTTGGGAGTTATATGCCCCTGGGACCTGGGAGCTAACTTGGAAATGCAGCCCCAGGAGATGAGAGATGGGAGTATCCATAACTGCCTATTATCATGGAAAGATTAGCAACCTTTTTGTGGAAAGGAAATAGTGGAGTTCTGAGTCCTACCCCTCAATCCCTTGCAAACCCCCAGCTCACATTGCCTGTAATATGTAACCATTATACCCATTCTTATTCCTTTTGCCTACTTCCTCATGCAATCTTGTACCCCATATAAGCAGCTAGTTTATGGGGGTGGTGGTGCAGAGCAGATTTTTGTGGATGAACTGCTGATCTCCCATACTGCCAGCATTATCAGAATAAACACTCATATATGATTCAACTCTATGTCTGCTTAATTGGCTCAAATAGTGACAGGCAGCCCAGACCCATTGGTTGCTTGTTTAATATTGGGAGAGTTGATATAAATGTTTAAGACATAAATGATTCACAATTGTGCAAATGAGTGGCAAAATATCATTTAGTTATATTAACTATTTGATCAGGACACCAAACTTTTCATCTTTTCTTTAAAAGGAATAAGAACATATGAAGGGTAGCAGTGGGTTCTATGTCTGACTCTCATAATTAAACTAGAGGCCCGGTGCACGAAATTCGTGCACGGGGGTGAGGGGGGTCCTTCAGCCGGACCTGCACCCTCTCCAATCCAGGAGCCCTCAGGGGATGTCCTACTGACGTCTTAGGCCCGCTCCCAGCAGGGAGAGGGCCTAAGCCACAGTCTGGCCTCCCTCTGCCGGAGGCAACCTGGCTCATCAGGGGAAGGGGCCACCCCCATCACCCCACTGCTGCTGCCACTGCCAGCCGCTGCAGCTGTCAAGGTGTTTTCATCAACACAGACTCCAGTCCCTTCACCACAAAAAAAATTACAACTTTCTTTAGGCATTTTCAAGATGTCTCTTTCATAGAATACGACATTTCTTTCTTTCTTTTTTTTTGTTTTTTATCCTCACCTGAGGATATTTTTCCATTGATTTTTAGAGAGCTTGGAAGAGAGAGGGAAAGACAGAGAGAAACATCAATGTGAGAGGGACACTTCAATTGGTTGCCTCCTGCATGAGCCCTGACCTGGGCTCTGGCCAGGGAGGAGCCTGCAACCCAGGTACATGCCCTTGATCAGAATCAAACCTGGACCCTGTGGTCAGCAGGCCGAGGCTCTATCCACTGAGGCAAACTGGCTAGGGCAGGATATGACATTTCTTAGCCCCTCCAGCAGCGGACATTCATTTTATTCCTCCAGAAATGAGGTGGAAAAACCCTTGATCACCTTCTTGGATTCTTATACCCAAGTTACAAGAACACTGTGAGTGGCATATGGGGAGCTTAGCTAATGAGCGGTCAGAAAGGTGTTTCCTCTGCAGCTCATGCACAGAGGCAGGACTGCCGGTGCACGGCAGCTCACAGGCCCTGTTCTCTGTGGGCCCACAGCAGCAGGCAGGCCATGTTCTCTGTGAGCTTGCGGTGGCTGGCAGGCCCTGTTCTCTGTGGGCCTACGGCAGCAGGCAGGCCATGTTCTCTGTGAGCTTGCGGTGGCTGGCAGGCCCTGTTCTCTGTGGGCCCGCAGCAGCAGGCAGGCCCGGTTCTCTGTGGGCCTGCACCATTTGTGGCTTGCCTCACCACGCACACAGTCCCCTCCTGCCCACCTGCACGTGCAGCCTCCTCCTTAGCAGTCATAACATTACAGCATCCTGGGGAATTTGCATATTACCTCTTTATATATATAGATATGTTCCCTTCACAAGTAAATTAAACCTTCTGGGCTTACTATTCAGGATTGGGGAGTTGATTCTGTAGGTTACCTTTATTCCTTAACATTTTGTGGTTTTATTCTGAAGTATTGCTTATACTTTAGTTTTTCATCTGCTAGTTTGGTAAAGATACTAAATAATTTTGTTAAGCATAAAAGGCAATGTAATATGCATACAAATTTCTTGGCGATGCCATATTTTAGGGACATCGGAATGAACTATTTATTCCTTCTGTCATTCCTATTCTATGAATATCAGGTCAGCTGTAATACATAAAAGGTTGAATTATTATTTAAATAGTTTGTATTGTCCAAGACAATGATAGCTAAATTTAAACAAAATGAAGTCCTTTGCAGGGTAAGAATTATTCAAGTGTCTATCTAAACTATCTCAAATACTTCACTTTATTTGAGCTAGAAGATTAATATATGTTTGCCTTGGGGAAAAAAAAAGAGAAAGAAAGAAAAAGTGGCTATTTGTAAAATAAATATATTCTTATTTTTATTTCTTTCTTTTGGATACTAAAGTAGTTAAAAGCTCATTAAGTCAGAAAAATTCTGAATAACTAATTGCCTGCAAATTGCTATAGCCAAAGGGTAATATTATATTTTATTTAATTATCCTAAAGGATTTAAAGCCTCTAGCAATATTAACTAACACTATTTCTAAATATCCTTTCCTTCTTTTTATCATCCTCAATACACCTTTACATCCTCAATATCTCTGAGCATTATACTATTGAAATGAGTTTTTAGGGGTGAAATAGGTAGGTTTAGAAAATTTTAGGAATTAAAGGTCCATGGAAAAAGCACAGAGCTACAGAGCTGCAAAGGGTACATTTCCATAAGATAAGGGAGCTGGGAGCAACAGAAGGTACATTTTCATAAGATAAGGGAGCTGAGAGCTGCAGAAAGGTACACATTTACAGAATAAAGGGAAGGAAGCCCCTCATTAAGAGAGGGAGGAAGAAAGCCCAGAGGGAATAGGGAAACAATAAGGGAGAAGAAGGAGGGAACATAACTTACTTCACCGGAGTTCTGAGCTCTGGAGTTGCTATAGTAACCAATCTAAGGGGGACAGTGACCAATCAGAGGGAATATCAAGGCACAAAGATCGGCAGCCTTTATAAACCAAAGGAAAAGGGACTCAGTGGGACTCTTTCCCCCTCCCCACGTGGGAGTCTGTGCTTGTTTCTCAATAAATTTCCACCTTTTACTCTACCACCTTTCGTCCGTGGTTTCATTCTTCAACTCCACTGGACAAGAATCAGGGAACCATCCTGCCCAGAGGAATGCCGCACGTTCCAGGCCAATTTTCCCACCACACATTTCAGACCAATATTCCCGTATCACCATGGTCTCTTCTGCTCTTCCATTTCTACCCACTTTTTAAAGTGAAATTTCCCTCTCCTCTGTTTTCATTCTTGGTTCTCCCTGGGTGACATCATCCAATCACCCTATGATTAAATTGTATTGAGATCCAGATCGTTATCCCAAATGCCATAGCCATATAGGATTAACCCCTCCTATTTACTTAAATGCTCTATAAGGGGTCTCAAACTGAAACTAAACATATTTTTCTCTCACTTAGTGTTTTCCTTACCTATAATTTCAGTTGTACTAATAGAATGATCACCCCACTCTCACCTGCGCTGGAAAAATGGACAGCCTCTTTGATTCTCCATTACCTCACTGCTATTTTCCATTGCCCATTATCAAATCCCATCTAATCAACCTTAGTAAGTGTTTCAGAATCTCCTAATCCTTAATTATTAGTTTAATTCTTATTTATTACCTTCCTAAGCCCTCATCATCTCCTGTTTATAATCTCATTGTGGTCAGAAGCTTCCAAAACTTTTTCTTGGTAATTGTTCTTAGCAAGTTTATTCTCATATAGCTATAGCATGGTTAATACCTTATAATAATTCCCATTAATATCAAACCCCTTTAACATGGAAACCAGCAATATTCATAATCTAAACCTCTCTGTCATAAATTCTTGCCTTACTGTTATCCTCACTTTAATTTGCCATTCACAGAATTACCTTACACAGGGAATTTCTCACCGTCCCCACAAATTCAGCTAGTACTTCATGAGTATGTACTCACCATTGCAAAGCCTGACCCAGCTCCAGTATCTCCTTCCAGATAATACATCCTGGGACTCCACCAGGAACATTAAGAAGGTGTTGGAAAATGTACCTATTCTCTCTGGATAAGACATGAATATGAACCCAAGGCAAGATCAGAGTCAAGGGAAATAATTTGTATTTGTATTCATATATGAGACTCTAATTCACCGGCAGTCATTATCTCTGCTGGTTTAAAATGAACTTCTACTATGGAACTGAAATGGAAATAAAATAGATTCAAGTAGAGGCAGATCTTCATAATCAGATATATATACTGGATTTACCAGAGATGACTTGGGATGCAATTAAATGGAGACTTTTCTATTCTAGGTTGCCTGATAGCATGCATTACTATACTCCATTGAACTTGAAAGGTTCATATAAGCTGCATGAATTTTTATAATTAATGTGTCTATTATCCATATCCTGGTTTGAAATGAAAAATAAAAATAATTCATCTTGAAAGTATATTTCTTTTTTTAAAATATATTTTATTGATTTTTTACAGAGAGGAAGGGAGAGGGATAAAGAGTTAGAAACATCAATGAGAGGGAAACATCAATCAGCTGCCTCCTGCACACCCCCTACTGGGGATATGCCCGCAACCAAGGTACATGTCCTTGACTGGAATCGAACCTGGGACCCTTTAGTCCGCAGGCTGATGCTCTATCCACTGAGCCAAACCAGTTAGGGTGAAAGTATATTTCTTTTGTTAAATTATACAAAAAATTAAAATATTAATTTAGTTAATATTAATAATGAACTAATATTTTATATAATTTTCTTACTTATAAGTGTTATTAATTAGCAGGTTAAGATTATTGATTTCTATTAAGTATTCAATTCAAGGCACTATGCAGGTGAATTGAAATAGTAATGTTACTACTATAATGGTCACTGATGTCCTATTTAAATTACTCAGAAGGTAAATAAAAATGCCCTCATTCTACCGCATATATCTAAGGGGAAACCAGGTTTTCAAATACATACCAGGTCAGTACAAAAAATTAGCTGGTTGCTGAGAATTCCTTCATAGGAGCCACAAATAAATTACTATGACAAATATGCTTAATGGTTATTCTGCAGATGTTCCATTATAAAACTCTACTCATGCTATTAATCTTCTGAAGCCCATTACCATTCCTATAGACAAGACCATCAACTACACTAATGTTGGTAATTGTCTGATTCCATTAGTCTTGAAAACAGAGGTTAGAAGTAGCTATAGTTGAAACCAAAACTGACACTAGCCCTAATACATAACTAAGTTATACAGTGAAACAAAATCTAAAAAACTGCATAAAGACAGCTCGCTGAATGTACACACTGGACTGTCACTAATGCTTGTATATCATTCTGTAAACCAATTTCAAAGGAATGCATTTTACAGCTCCTAAGCCAATTAGAGTTTAAAATTATAATATGTTCTTCCCTAAAATATAATGAAATACATTTGATAAATTTTTATTTCCTATTAGTTAATTTAAATATTTAAATGAAAGTCTTTCCTGCCTGAAGTCTATCTATATAAAATGCTGCATTTCTCTCTCTCTTTCTCTCTCTCTATATATATATGTATAATTTTATATATATATAATATATGCATTATATAATTATAAAAACATGAATAACCAAGGATTCATGTAGAAAATAAATAGATTCCAGGAGGTAAAGGAGATTGCTTTTCTGATTGTTCTCCTATTTGCATAAGAAAAAGTAATATAAAAAATATAAAAATATTCTTATTGATATGGGTATCAGCATGCTGAGCTTCTTAAACAAAGAGTTGTAGTTTATCATTTCCATCTTTCTTAGTTTATCACTTCTAGCGTTCAAACATTAACCTAGAACCAAACTCCTTAAGGGAGGCTTTTCTTCACCTGGCAACCCAGAATGATGGACAGATATATGTTTTCTCAATCCCAATATAATATTCAAAGTCCTTGTGAAGTAAGTCTATCATAGGCACAAGCAAACTTGTGTGTGTCTGTCATCTGAATGAAAAGACTTACTCTCTGAAGCTGCTGCATATTCTGTTAATCTCTCCTTCTTAAAGTCCATCTAAAACATTTGTGATCTAGCCTTTGCTTTTGCCCCCATACTCCTTCCATAAAAATCCAGACTTAAACCGTAGTTATTTTTATTTGTGTTTCTTCCCATGTACTGTTTTTAATTTTTGGTTTTCCTATCTGAAAAACTCTTCCCACTCATTGTCCCTCTGAAATCCTAGAAATCCTTCAGGTTTCAGCCTTGATGCCTTTAGTGATACAAAACAGTCATTTAACCCATATGCTTCTATAGTACTCGCAGATTTCATTATCATATATTACACTGCCAAGTACTTGCTAGTTGGTTTTGTTCTATATATATATTTGCTCTCATTTTTATATCATAAGTTGCATGAACCAGAGACCTTGACAACCTGCTATTTTTTGTCTTATTGGGGCTTGGCGCAATTCCAGACACAGAGTGACCATCCAATGTATAGGTGCTAAGTGAAGTAATGAGAAGGCTAACCCCTATTTTGTAAAACTGCTGTTTGGAATTCTCTGCTGTTTTTTTAGATGGCCTCTTATTCTAAAAAAATAACTTTACTTTCTAGCCTGCTTTAGCCTGCTTGAATAATGAGGAAGATAAACTTAGCTGTCTGACCTTGTAGGCCAGAGACTAGATATGCCCATAATTTTCATGCCACACCAGGTGCATTTTTTAATTGGATAGAACTGTGTTGTTTTCAAGGCCAGCAGCGAGATAACCACTAAGTGCACATAGGGCTGGCTCTTTAATAAAAAGGGAAGTTCTGCTTGTAGCCTTGCTTAGAATTTGAATTCATTTTCTCTAAGCCCACCGGTGAATAAAGTGTGACTCCAAACACTCTGAGCATTGCTTGATTTATTCCGGTTCTCTATAACAGTAACAGAAGTGCATAAATTAATATCAACAATGGAAATGATAGTGTTTATATTACGTATGCTCATAGGTTGAATTACATAACAAATAAACATTTGATTTCAATTGATTTACTCAAAAAAGGCATGCCATAATCAATGAGAAAAATCAGAAAAAAAATGTCCAGGTTACTTTTATTCTTTTATCTGTATTCCCTAAAATTGGAATTTATTAAGTTTTGAAGAGTAGCAGAGAAATTAATTTTGGGGAAAAAAAAACACAAAAAATGTTTTTGTAATATCTCCCAGATCCAAACAAGCGGTCCTGAATTTAACTACATTAATAAATTATTTTGGGACACGGAGTTATATACCTATTCTAATTTGCATTATTCATTTGAAGACTCATAGTATAATTACATGTTGTATAATATGGATAATTTTTAAGGGATAAATAATTTTTCTAGTATAAAAAACAGCAATCACCCCCTGTAACTGTCTTACAGAAACATACATTTTTCATTCATTTTTTAAAAGTTATTAGAGTCCATACTCTAAGGATGTTAGAGTGTGGATGGGGTATGACTATTCAGTCATGGTAGAGAATCACACCAAATGACCTTATAAAAGTTTAGATTGTTTTCATACTGTTTGTAATTCGATGTTAAAAATCCTTTTAACACTTTGGCAATTCATACCTTTCTCTAAAAATTTTAATCCATGGGAATTAGATTTTTAGCCCTTTTCCATTTGTCAGCTATGGCCACATTCTGATAAAAATCTCACGAGAAGCCTCTAAAAACATTGGTGTTAATGATTAAAACATTGATAATGGAGGCAGCTATTTTAAAATACATTTTTTACCACATGTTTCTCTAAAACAAATCAACCTCAAGTGATCTTAACTGGAATCCAGTGATCCCATTTCAATTTTAATGCTTAAAAATAAGGGCTTTAATAGTCTATATAAAAAAAAATGAAGGTTAACTATCTGTGGTTTTATTTTTATCTCAGAAACATTTTCTCCATTCAAGCATACAAACCCCTTCTTTATTGCAGGTAGACTTTAATGTATTATTAGCCCCAAGAAAAAAACAATCAGAAGAAAACTTAAGTTAGAAAAACACTTTTATATGCACCTTCATAAAAATCACTCATAAAATTATTCTCACCCCTTGAGAGATGTATATATAAACTAGCTAGCAAAACAGTTGGAATGAAATATTAAAAGGTTCCCTGGACCCATTTCAATGCAACTTGGAACACCAGTCCCCTGACGGAGTGCAATTCCTTGCAAAGGCACGATCAAAAGGTCAGCAAAAGCCCAGAATTAAATAGCTTTTGTTTCATTGCTCCACAGAGGCAGCACTCATCTAATTTATATCTTTCTGCATCTCAAAACCCTTAAACCTATTTTATATGAAACTCTGATCAATGAGATGCAGGGGTTTAAATGGTGCACCGTCAGTGTGCTGAAGGAAGTCAGTGTGCTAAACCAAAGCAGTGAACCGGGCCTCCTCTGGAGTGCATCACCCAATAAATATTAGGTTATGAGGGAAGGAATCTGTAGGTAGGGTTTCCTTGCTCCAGTTATTAATAGTATATGCTTACAAATGTAACCAAAACAACAAAGAAACAAATTCATTCATAAAGATAAGTAATTGTTATCTGATTATGTTTGTTGTATATAAACCATAGGAAACCACAGGATGGTATTTATTTGTGAGGTACATGTTCTAAGTACAAAAATATGCTGTGAGCCAATAACTCATTAAGAGACCTGAGTCCAAGTTTTGGGTTTGCAATTATTTAACTCTATGAATTTGGGCATAGGTCATCTAAACTTCCCAGTCCCTGACTCAAAGTACTAGGTAGCACTAAAAAATATAAGTCCTGTAATCTTCTGTTTGTTATAGCTAAAATCCCCATGATTTTGTTATCTTTACAAGTAATTTTGGGAATCTTTCTATTTAATTTCTTAAATTCTTAAATTTCACAGTGTGAAACATGAGATAGACATTGAAGCAAGTAATTACATGCTAAAAATCTATAATATTTAGAGTTAGGTATAAACTTATGAACAACTAATTTTTGAAAGTGAACCATGAATATCTTTTGAGAAAAACATAACTTTCAAATTGGATTTTGAAGGGTTAGTAGAAGTTCAGAAATGTTTCAGATTCCAATAATAAGACAATCATTAAAGGAAATTCTTGGAGATGTGATTGTCTGTGACATAACTGGGGACTTTTTTTTCCCCACAAAGCCTGCTATTGTATCTGAAATTTTCATGGGCCTGCTATTGTATCTGAAATTTTCTATTATAGTTGTGACTTTAGAAAGTTAACCACAATCTACCAAGAAAGCAACTGTTTAAATACATGTATATTAACTTGAAATGAAGGAGAAAATATAGTTGCCTACAAATAGTCAAGAATGTCTAAGAGTACACAGAAGTATTCTTGTAACCCCTGAGTTTTCAAGTAAGAATTACATAATTCTTAATTATATTCAAATTGTATAATTCAAGTTGATACCAAATTTTTGGACTGGAACCCGGATTCTTTGTCTGCCGGAATCAAAGAATGAATCCATAGACAGAAAAGTGGTATAGCAAAGGTGGACATTTATTGAAGAACAAGTACAGACTCCCATGTAGGGAGGGGGAGAAGGGTCCCACAGAATAAACTCCCAAGTAGGGAGGGGGAAAAGGGTCCCTGAACTGACTCCCATGTGGGGAGGGGGAAGAGTCCCCACTGGGTTCCTCTTCCCAATGGCTTATAAAGGCTAAGATCCTGGTGCTTTGATATCCCCTCTGACTGGTCACTTAGACTGGTTACTATAGAAACTCTTGGGCTCAAAGGTCGAACCTCACATGGGATCTGTGAGATTCCCACCCCCCCTTCCTTCCTTCTGAGTGAAGGGCTTCCTTCTCTTTACTTTGTAAATGTGACCTTTCTTGGCTACTTCCAGTTCCTTGTCTAATGTAAATATACCTGTTGCTGCCTCCTTGTCTTATGGAAATGTAACTGCACCTGGCTTCCTTGTGTTATGGAAATGTACCTTCTCCACGTCTGCAGCCCCCTGCTTTTTCCATGGACCCCGATTCTAAAAAATCTTTAAGGTTGCCTATGTCCCCCTAAAATTCCTGCTTCAAAGTTATATTTTTTCAATGAAAATGTAGACATTTCACTTTTTCTGGAACAGCCAAATTTTAAAGCATGGTATCAGGTTGGATAGGTTTAACAGGAGTCACAGATTTCTGTTCCTACATTGGCCTGAAGGGTAGACTGCTATTAAGTGCACCAAAATATTGTTCACTCACACAAATTAATAAGCTGTTTCTCATTAACTTGTACTTTCTTGATCTTTTACTTTTCCATTTTTGACAGGGACATGAGGGCAGAGAAATAATCCACTCTTCTAGGAAAGAGTAACAGCACTAATGCGATAACAAATGATAGCTGAGATCTTGAAGGGGAAAGTGGATGTCATTGGAAGCCTGAAAATCTGCAACTACGTCACCCACCAAACAGCTGGGAACCCCAGAACACCGGTCCCCAATTGGCGCAAACATGTGGATTCAGAGGAGCTCTACACTCCACCATGGAGGGGTCAGATTTCACCGGGGATAAGGAGAGAGAGAACTACATAACCAGACACCCAGAGAAGAGAGACCATGGGGAGACAAAGACACAGCCCGCATATGAAAGAAAAGCAAGCATCACCAGAAAAGGAAGTAAACGAAATGGAGGCAAGCAACCTTCCAGAGAAAGAATTCAGAGAATTGGTCATAAGGTGGCTGAAAAGAATGGAAGACAAATTCGACAATATGAGTAAGAACCAAGAGGAAAAGAAGAAGAACCAAGAAGAAGTGAGAAATGACATCACTGCTGTAAAGACCTCAATAGAAAGCATCAAGAGTAGACTAGAAGAAGCAGAGGACTGTATCAGTGAGCTAGAAGACAAGGTAGGAAAAAATACCCAAGTAGAGCAGCTTCTAGAAAAAAAAAAGATTAAAAAGCAGGAGGAGAGCCTAAAGGAACTTCAGGACAACACGAAACAAAACAACATCCTCATTATAGGGGCTCCAGAAGGAGATACAACTGAGCAAGGAATAGAAAACCTGTTTGAAGAAATAATGACAGAAAACTTCCCTGATATAGGGAAGAGAAAACCCACATGAATCCAAGAAGTTCACAGAGTCCCAAGCAAAATGAACCCCAAAAGACCAACGCCAAGGCACATTATAATTAAATTGGCAAACACCAACGACAAAGTAAGAATCTTAAAAGCAGCCAGAGAGAGACAGAAAGTTACCTACAAGGGAACCCCCGTCAGACTAGCGACTGATTCTCAACAGAAACTCATCAGGCCAGAAGGGAGTGGAATGAAATATACAAAGTCATACAAAGGAAGGGTCTGAATCCAAGAATACTGTACCCAACAAGGCTATCAATCAAAATTGAAGGTGAAATTAGGAGCTTCACAGACAAAAAAGGACTAAGGGAATTTATTACCACCAAACCAGCAATGCAAGAAATGCTAAAGGGTCTGCTGTAAAAAAAAAGAAATAGAAAGCGAAAAAGGAACACAGAGGTAAAGAATAAAAATGGCGACAAATAAGTACCTATCAATAACTTTAAATGTAAATGGATTAAATGGCCCAATCAAAAGACATAGGGTAACGGATTGGATAAGAAAACACAACCCATATATCTGTTGTCTACAAGAAACCCACCTCAGAAAAAAAGACGCACACAGACTGAGGATGAAGGGATGGAAAAAGGTTTTCAGGCTAATGGAAATAAAAAAAGCTGGGGTAGCAATACTTATATCTTACAAATTAGATCTCAAAGTGAAGGACATAACAAGAGATAAGGAAGGCCACTTCATAATACTAAAGGGAGCAATCCAACAAGAAGAAATAACTCTGGTAAACATATACACACCCAATACAGGAGCACCCAAATACATAAAAAAATCCTGTAAGATATCAAGGGAGAGCCAAAACCGGTTTGGCTCAGTGGATAGAGCATCAGCCTGCGGACTGAAAGGTCCCAGGTTCGATTCCGGTCAAGGGCATGTAACTTGGTTGCGGGCACATCCCCAGTAGGAGGTGTGCAAGAGGCAGCTGATTGATGTTTCTCTCTCATCGATGTTTCTGACTATCTATCCCTCTTCCTTCCTCTCTGTAAAAAATCAATAAAATATATTTTAAAAAAAAGATATCAAGGGAGAGATTGACAGCAATACAATCATAGTAGAAGACTTTAATACCCCACTATCACCATTGGACAAATCCTCTAAACAAAAAATCAGCAAAGAAACATCAATCCTAAATGACTCACTAGACCAGATGGAATTAATTGACATCTTCAGAACATTTCACCCCAAAGCCACAGAATATACATTCTTCTCAAGTGCACATGGGTCATTTTCAAAGATAGACGATATGTTGGGTCATAGGCAAAGTTTTTTCAAATTCAAGAAGGTAGAAATCATATTGAGCATCTTCTCAGATCACACTGGCATAAAACTGGAAATCAACTACAATAAAAACAATCCAAAAAATTCAAACACATGGAGACTAAACAGCATGCTATTAAACAATGACTGGGTTACCAGAGAGATCAAGGAAGAAATAAAAAACATCATGGCAACAAATGACAATGAAAACACAACAATCCAAAATCTATGGGACACAGCAAAAGCAGTCTTGAGAGGGAAGTTCATAGCTCTACAAGCCTACTGCAAAAAACAAGAAACAATGGTAATAAATTACCTAACCCTAAAACTCAAAAATTTAGAAAGAGAGCAACAAGAAATGCCCAGTGTAAGCAGAAGGAAGGAAATAATAAAGATCAGAGTGGAGATAAATGACATTGAGACCAAAAAAAAACAATACAAAAGATCAACAAAACCAAGAGCTGGTTCTTTGAAAGGATAAACAAGATTGATGAACTTCTAGCCAGGCTCACCAAGAAGCAAAGAGAGGGTACCCAAATAAACAAAATAGGAAATGAAAGAGGTGAAATAACAACAGACCCCACCGAAATACAAAGGATTATTAAAAAATACTATGAACAACTCTATTCCAACAAACTGGACAACCTGGAGGAAATGGACATATTCCTAGAGAAATATAACCTTCCAAAACTTAATCAGGAAGAATCTAAACAGCTCAATATGCCAGCAACTATGGAAGAAATTGAAGCAGTCATCAAAAAGCTTCCAGCAAATAAAAGCCCAGGGCCAGAAGACTTCACAGGGGACATTTACCAAACATTCAAGGAAGAACTAAACCCTATCCTCCTCAGACTATTCCAAAAAATTCAAGAGGAAGGAACACTTCCAAGCTCCTTCTATGAAGCCAGCATCACCCTAATACCAAAACCAGATAAAGACAACACAATGAAAGAGAATTACAGGCCAATATTCCTCATGAACATAGATGCCAAAATCCTCAACAAAATTCTAGCAAATCAGATCCAGCACTACATCAGAAAGATCATACACCATGACCAAGTAGGGTTTATCCCAGGAATGCAAGGATGGTACAATATTCACAAATCAATAAATGTGATACATCACATAAACTAATTGAGAGATAAAAATCACATGGTCATATTAATTGATGCAGAAAAAGCATTTGACAAAATCCAACACCCTTTCTTGATAAAAACTCTCAGCAAGGTGGGAATAGAAGGATCATACCTCAACATAATAAAAGCTATACATGATAAACCCACAGCTAACATCATACTCAATGAGCAAAAACTAAAACAATTTCCCCTAAGAACAGGAACAAGACAGGGATGCCCACTCTCACCACTCCTGTTTGACACAGTACTGGAGGTATTAGCCATTGCAATTAGATAAGAAGAAGAAATAAAAGGCATCCAAATTGGAAAAGAAGAAGTAAAGCTGTCCTTATTTGCAGATGACATGATATTGTACATAAAAAACCCGAAAGAGTCCATCAAAAAACTAACAGACTTAATAAATGAATTCGGCAATGTAGCAGTATACAAAATTAACGCCAAGAAATCTATGGCATTTCTATACACCAACAGTGAACTTACAGAAAGAGAGACTAAAAAAGCAATCCCATTTACCATCACACCAAAAAAATTAAGATACCTAGAAATAAACTTAACCAAGGAGGTAAAAGACCTATATGCGGAAAACTACAGGACACTGAAAAAAGATATAGAGAAGACGTAAACAGATGGAAGAACATACCATGTTCATGGATTAGGAGAATCAACATCATTAAAATGTCCATACTACACAAAGCAATCTATAGATTCAATGCACTCCCCATTGAAATACCAACAGCATATTTCACAGACCTAGAAAGAACTCTCCAAAAATTCATCTGGAATAAAAAAAGACCCCGAATAGCCACAGCAATCCTGAGAAAGAAGAACAAAGTAGGTGGGATCTCAATACCAGATTTCAAGCTGTATTACAAAACCACTGTTCTCAAAACAGCCTGGTATTGGCACAAGAACAGACATATAGACCAATGGAATAGAATAGAAAGTCCATATATTGACCCAAACCACTATGCTCAATTAATATTTGACAAAGGAGGCATGAACATACAATGGAGTCAAGACAGTCTCTTTAATAAATGGTGTTGGGAAAATTGGACTGATACATGCAAACAAATGGAACTAGACCACCAACTTATACCATACACAAAAGTAAACTCAAAATGGATACAGGACTTAAACATAAGATGGGAAACCATACAAATGCTAGAGGAATCCACAGGCAGAGAAATCTCAGACATATGCCAAAGCAATTTCTTCACCGATACCGCTCCTAGGGCAATGGAAACTAAAGAGAAAATAAACAAATGGGACTACATCAAAATAAAAAGCTTTTTCACAGAAAAGAAACCATCAACAAAACAACAATAAAGCCCACTGTATTGGAGAACATATTTGCAAATGTTATCACTGATAAAGGTTTAATCTCCAACATCTACAAGCAACTTATACAACTTAATAAAAGGAAGATAAATGTTCCAATAAAAAAATGGCCAATGGCCTAAATAGAATCTTTTCGAAAGAAGACAGAAGGAAGGCCAAGAGACACATGAAAACTTGCTCAAAGTCACTAATTATCCTAGAGATGCAAATCAAAACAACAATGCAATACCATCTCACACCTGTCAGAATGACAATCATCAACAAATCAACAAATGACAAGTGCTGGGGAGGATGTGGAGAAAAAGGAACCCTCGTGCACTGCTGGTGGGAATTCAGACTGGTGCAGCCACTGTGGAGAACAGTATGGAGTTTCCTCAAAAAACTGAAAATGGAACTCCCATTTGACCCAGTAATCCCACTCCTAGGAATATATCCTAAGAAACTAGAAACACCAATCAGAAAGGATATATGCACCCCTATGTTCATAGCAGCACAATTTACAATAGCTAAGATTTGGAAACAGCCTAGGTGCCCGTCAGCAGATGACTGGATCAGAAAACTATGGTACATCTACACAATGGAATACTATGCTGCCATAAAAAAGAAGGAATTACTACCATTTGTAGGCACCTGGATGGAATTAGAGAACATTATGCTAAGTGAAATAAGCCAGTCAATGAAAGAAAAATACCACATGATCTCACTCATTTGGTGATAATGAAAAACATAAACTGATGAACCAAAAGATAGTTACAGAGGCAGTAAAGCATCAAACAAACTGTCTAATTACAGCAGTAAGGTTAGGGAGAGGTGGGGGAAATAAGAGATCAACTGAAGGACTTGTATGCATGCATATAAGAGTAACCAACGGATGCAAAACATTGGGGGGTGAGGGCATGTATGGGAGTGGGGTGAGGGGGGCAATGGTAAGATATGTACACATATAATACCTTAATAAAAATTTGAAAAAAAAACAAAACCCCACAAATGATAGCTGACATTTAGGGCCATCTTCAGGAATCCACAAAGTAGAAGCCTGGGGAACCCAGTGAACATACTTGTCTAAATAGTGCAGCTTCCACTCAGCTTTAAGCTGATTGCTGCCATGCAGAAATGAGACTCAGCATTTTTTGTAGATAACCTTTTTTTAAATTAAAAAATATATATAATAATTATTGCATTATTTTTATCTTTATGTTTACTAGATGGACTGAGATAAGCCCAATGGTCAGTGGACTGCATTACAACTCACTGATCCAAATTATGAAATGTCAGTGGGGCATGGCTGCAGACAGGAATATGGGGCTGGAACATGTTGCTGGCTTAAAAGCATCCAAAATTTTTGATGAAAGACAAAATAAAATAAAGACTGAAGGCTAGTTAGGTGGGTAGTGCCCACAGCAAATTTCAGTACTTCTACATTTATGGGCGAAAACTGGCTTAAACCTAGATCCATCTCATTTTTAATAGGCTGTTGTGTGTAACATTTCTGTCAAGCCCTCAGTGAACTAGCTAATTAAACATGAACGTTTGAAATGGAATATTATATTTTAACACCTATTGTTTCCTTGAAGGTTTTATGATAAATGCAGGACAAAGTCTATATCCTCTGTTAATGATAGAAATATGTTTTTTCACATGCCAATTAAAACTAAGATATAATTAAACACATTCTTATTGAAATCAGGTATAAAATATCAGGAATGTATAATAATTATGTAAACCATTCTTTTCTGTTGCATCATGAAGTGCTAAACCCTGAAAATATGCCTGAATTTTTCTTAGAGAAAATGGAAGAGAGAGGGAAAGACAGAGAGAAACATCAATGTGAAAGAAACACATTGATTTGTTGCCTCCTGCACAAGCTCTGACCAGGGCCTGGGCCAGGGAGGAGCTAGCAACCAAGTATGTGCCCTTGACTGGAATCGAACCCAGGACCCTTTTGTTTTCAGGCTGATGCTCTATCCACTGAGCCAAACTGGCTAGAGCTATACTGAAGCATGGTAGCAACCATGCTTGGGTAAGAATTGCTGTTTAATATTTTAGCCCTGCTGTTTGGCTTTTGTACTTTTTTGTTTGCTAAAACAATAGAAAGGTTATTTTGATTTTCTGAATTTATGTATGCTATCCCAATCGATTGAATACTCCATTGATGGTGGTTTGAATATCCCACTGATTGTGATCTCACTGGTTATCCAAGCACATTCTTCTGGGAACCAGGACAGCTCATTTACCCTAAATTGCCTCAGTAGCTACAGATAATGCATTCCGGTTAACTCAGTGGTCCCAGAATCTGGACAGCACAATTATTCTAAATTGCCTTGGTGGCCCCAGATAATGTGTTTCTGTTGATTCAGTGATCCATAGACCCAAAACTAACTTGCTCAATTTCACTTCTGTAACTGCTTTGTGCAAACCAGGTTTCTCATTCCAAACCCAAAGATGTAATCGATACCTTTGTGATATTCTGCATATAAGCCAGATGTGGCGAACTTTTCGGGGCTGCGAGATCCGGAGCTTTTGCCCTTCGTATGCCACCGGCCTTTAATAAATGACTCCATAATGCTACTTTTTGAGGCGTCCTTTGTGAGATTTGGGGTACAATGCAACAATTCCTGACTTTTTATCACCTCATGACACTTCTTTGTTAGGTGACCAGTGACCGAAGCTAATAAACTGGTGAATATGCTTGTTCATATAGAACAGAAAAAATATATATTGAAAATTTAAACCATGCTGTTTTGTCAAAATGCATAATAAAAGAAGAAACTGAAAAATAACCACTTTTTTCTAGATTTGTCTTTTATTCTTGAGGATATATCAATGAGCATATTAAGGAACTTTTATTGTAAAATATAAAAATTCCTCACAAGAACCTCAGATTTTACATTGTACAAAAATTACAAACATCTGACATTTGTATGAATAGATCTATGAAAACCATTAAAATTTAATATGCAGCAAGTTAATTATTAATTATAGGTCATGTGTCAAACAAAGAGAGAAATAAAAAGAGTAGAAGACTCAAAAATATGAAATTCATATTTAGTTCATGCAATGGCCTACCATGGAAATGTTAGCCTGACCCTTACTCCCTTTTCCCTGAAGTTTCTCCCTGGCAACCCAGTAAGGCCAAGAGTGTCTATTGCACTTTATATGAAAATGCTGCAAAGCCTTTACACCCTTGGAAAGCATCACTCAATTATTTATGTGATGTCGCATATTGAATCATTGATATAACATTAAAATCATTTCCAGCTTCTTATCTGTGCATACTTGTTTCTTCCACTTAATACATCCTTTTATCCTCTATGAACAATTATGTTATTCATAGTATAAAGAATATACACAGTATATGTAAACAGTAAATTTTTCTGAAAGTTTTTTATGAAACTCAGCAAGTGATTGTCAACTTTTTATTCTCTTTCTAAATCAATACTCGTCTATCCTTAAAAAAATAAATAATTCACAAGAATTATTCCTTCTCCTATTGTTTTATAACTCTAATAATCTTCAGATTCCAATAACCTCCGTCTTATTTTTTAATAAGTTGGTATTTGTATGAAATTTGGAAATTATTTAAAACACTTGGACAGGAAAGGGGCTCTGAAAGAAGCCAAATTTAAAACATTTGCAAAGCACATTGGAATGTACAAATGCTACTTAATATTAGTCAATCTTCTACCACCATCTGGTGGTCATATCTGGTATGACCCCAATTGTAACTTGCAAATAAATTTCAATTTACAAGCACAATTTTAAAAGATTATTTAATTTGATTATTTTGGAAAAGGTAAAGATTTCCTAATCAAATAACTTTCATGTGTTCATGCTACAGGAAGCAGAACAGAAACATGCTTAAGAAAAGTTTTGTTAACTTACTGTAATCTAATGTGGATACAAAAATCTACATCCAGATTTTCCAAAATATTGGCCAAACACCTGTTACTTCATGTCATCTAATACAGTTATACATTAAAAACTGTTTCATATTTTAATATTTTGTCTCTTAAAACAAAAGTTTAAGCTTAAATTAAAATAATTTACATTGATTTGTTTTTATTATGATAGTAGTAAATTTCAATGAAATAAACTATCAGCTAAATATATATTACTATAATAAAATTTAACCCTAAGAAAATATTACTTTTAAGTCATTAACCTTCTTGGTGAGAAATTGTCTATAAATACTAGATAATAACTATTAGTAGACATATCAGCCTCTTATTGATTCCTCATAACTCTAAGGAAACAGATTTGAACAGAGGTTACAAGGATATCAATACAAACTTCAAACTTATCAGTGTCATTTTTTTCCTTCATAATTTCTATCTCCTTCTCCCCATTTCCAAGCTTCCCAAGGTAACATATAAATTCGAGAGAAAATTTATTATGTATGGAGTGTAAAGAGAAATGGATAATTGACTTTTTTTTGTGGTTGTTGTTGTTAAAACACATATCAGCATGTGACCTGTGCTGGTACATAACAAAGTATGACCAATGATCACTCCTGCCTAATGTGGGGGGTGAGGGTGGGGCAATGTGTTTGCAACTGTTACAGAAATCTATCACATTATGGAGTCTTCATTCATGAGATTTCCTAATTGATACTTATTATCTCAATTCTAGGCTATTACAATGAAAATTCTCACTGTACCTTTGAGCTGCCTTTATGGAGAACACAGAAAGGTCTGAATCAATTGAGTTAATCACAGTCTGTTGAAACCATAGAATCACTACTCAGGACCATATAGAAATATCATCGAGAGACGTGCCTATGGAGATCTTGTGTCCCGTGATAAGCTGGGCCACATGGAAGGCTTGCTTCATCCCCCAGTACTGTGTGAGCAAGTGAAGTGCTATGCCAAGTGCACTTAGACTTTCCCAAACTTGAACTTTTGTCAAAAAACAAATGACCATAATTGTGTTGGTCTATTTTTGAACTCTATTCTGTTCCTTTCATCTCTGTTCTTATCCAGTTGCCAGACCACACTATTTTTATTACTGTAGCTTTATTGTGAAATATTCTTAAAATTGGGTAGTGTGTCACTTCATTGTTCTTTTTCAGTTATCGTGCAAGTGCAGTTCCTTTGTTTTCAATTCTGTTTGTATATATCTTAAAAAAATTCCTGCTAGAGGGAGGGAATAATGGCGGCGGAATAGACAGACGTGTTCCGAGCCTTGTCCCGGAGCAGAAAGAAAGAACAGCTGAGGGTCGCGCAAGGAGTGTTTGTTGGCTGGTTGGGAGACAGCTGAATTCCAGAAGGAGGTGGGGGACTGCTGAACGGGGTTCCCCTGACCTGGCAGCACGAACTGCGGCTGGGTCCCCTCCCGGAGCTGCGGGCTTGGACGCGGAGTCTGCGCCATCTTGATCCGGAAAGTGGAGCTTATCTGAAGCCTGAGAATCCACAACGGCGGCACCCCAGGAACAGCTGCGAGCCCCAGAACAACGCTACCCAACTGGCGCAAGCACACGGGTTCAGAGAAGCTCTACACTCCACCACAGAAAGGTCAGATTTCGCCTGGGATAAGGTGAGGTCTCTGGTCCCGGCGGGAGAGAGGAACGCGCGTTTTGCGGGAGCTGGAGGACCAGGGAAGTCTGTGCCTAGAAAAATCCGTGGCTGTAGGGGCTGGCGTGATCTGTGACTGTGGAAAGGGGTCCTCAGAGCTGCTAAGAGAAGGGCACTCTAAAAAGCAACCCATTTTGATCTGAAGTGCAGGGACACCCTAAGAATTTCAGGCAGTCCAGACTTACGCGCAGCCCGTGCGCTCCCTGGGTGCCTGGGCTTACTCGCAGTCCCGGAATTCGCACATTTGGGCTTTTTCCTCTTCAAATCCTTGCATCTGATTACTAAGCCCAATACATAGGATCACCCAGTTGGGGACACCCTGGGAGACTGCAGGGGAAGGTTGTTTTTCTGGAACCTGGGAATCGGAGCGGGGAGTGACCATCAGAGAGCCAGCTCTGAGGCAGCCCACTCCCACAGGCCCGTGGCGAGTGCCACAGGGAAAGAAGGCTCTAACACTGCCTAGAGAGGCCATAGATAGACCCGGAAGTCAATCCAGAAACACTGCCACCCAGGGGCTGAATCACAAATTGACTCTTGTGTAATCAAAAATAAAGGAATACGAGAAATTAAGACACACCGCCTGCTTAAAATCAGGACTGGCTTACAACACCGAAGAGCAGTGGATTGCAGGGAACTGCAATACTGTCTGGACTGAGAAACAGGCGTGCCAAACAGAAAAACAGAGGAAGTGAATGACCTTCACTACTCCACATTTTATTTTTACCTTTTATTTTTTTATTTTTTTTTAAATTTTCATTTTTTGCATCTTTTAATCAAGAAACTTTTTTTTTCTTTTTTCATCACTTGATTTTACCTTTTTAATGATTACATTTTTATTTTCAATCCGTATTATTACTACTGCTATTTTATCTTTTTTTTTTTTTTTTTTAAGTATCATTTTATTTTCTCTTCATTTTATTTTGGGATTAGGGTTCTACATTCTATTTTTTATCTTTCCTTTAGCATCGTTTTACTCTATCTCAACTCTACCTTTAGGCCATCACTCTCTTCCTAACCTCCCCCTTTTCAGTGTCCTGTTTGTCTTACCCTTTTACTGCTTTAGATTTTCCCTATTCTTTCTGTTTACCCCTTGTTAAAATTTCACCCTACTTACATATCTAATCTCCAATCCCCTGCTCCAAGTCCACATACACCTTTTCCTTCGCTGTCTGAGTTATCCATAAACTTGTCCTTATCTCTGTCCTTTTGTTGTTGTTTGCTTGAATGTAGATTATATCCAATTTTTATGCTTTTTTTGTGAGATTGTTTTGCTTATTCTTCTTTTATTTATTTTTTTGTTTGTTTTGTGCTTCAGCTTTCCCTTGCCTCACTCCATATTAGTTGGTGTTGTAGTTTGTACTAATCCCCAGGCACTTGTTGCTGGCATTTGCTGGGATTAGTGATTGTTCTATTGGAGTTTTATCCCCAATATATATAGTCTGTTCCCCTTTCTCTCTTAGTCAATTTCTTGTCTCTCTTACTTTTTTTTTTTTCTCTTTACTTTCCCTTTTCCCAATTTCATTTTCACACTCCTTTTTTCTTTTTTTTTTCTTTCTTTCTTTCTTCCTCTTCTTCTTTCTCTTCTATCACCTAATTTGCCTTTCTCTGGTGGTCACCTTTATTGGAGGTTATTAATATCGTGAATACATTCCTGTTCAGTGCCTTGTGAGTTGTACCTGGTAGTGCTGTATTTTGTGCCTTTAAATCAACCCAGGAGAGAGAGAACTACATAACCAGACACCCAGAGAAGAGAGACCATGGGGAGACAAAGAAGCAGCCCGCATATGAAAGAAAAGCAGGCATCACCAGAAAAGGAAGTAAACGAAATGGAGGCAAGCAACCTTCCAGAAAAAGAATTCAGAGAAATGGTCATAAGGTGGCTGAAAAGAATGGAAGACAAATTCGACAATATGAGCAAGAACCAAGAGGAAATGAAGAAGAACCAAGAAGAAATGAAAAATGACATCGCTGCTGTAAAGAACTCAATAGAAAGCATCAAGAGTAGACTAGAAGAAGCAGAGGACCGCATCAGTGAGCTAGAGACAAGATGGAAAAAAATACCCAAGAAAAGCAACTTCTAGAAAAAAAAATTAAAAGGCAGGAGGAGAGTCTAAGGGAACTTTGGGACAACACGAAACAAAACAACATCCGCATAATAGGGGTTCCAGAAGGAAAGGAAGCTGAGCAAGGAATAGAAAACCTCTTTGAAGAAATAATGACAGAAAATTTCCCAGATATAGGGAAGAAAAAACCCACACAAATCCAAGAAGCTCACAGAGTCCCAAGCAAAATGAACCCCAAAAGACCGACGCCAAGGCACATTATAATTAAATTGGCAAACACCAACGACAAAGTAAGAATCTTAAAAGCAGCAAGAGAGAGACAGAAAGTTACATACAAAGGAACCCCCATCAGACTAGCAACTGATTTCTCAACAGAAACTCATCAGGCCAGAAGGGAATGGAATGAAATATACAAAGTCATGCAAAGGAAGGGGCTGAATCCAAGAATACTGTACCCAGCAAGGCTGTCAATCAAAATTGAAGGTGAAATCAGGAGCTTCACAGACAAAAAAGGACTAAGGGAATTTATTACCACCAAACCAGCAATGCAAGAAATGCTAAAGGGTCTACTGTAAAAAAAAAAAAAAAAAAAAAAAAAAAAAGAAAGAAAGAAAGAAAGAAAGAAAGAAAGAAAGAAAGAAAGAAAGAAAGAAACAGGAAGCGAAGAAGTAACACAGGGGTAAAGAATAGGAATGGCGACAAATAAGTACCTATCAATAATAACTTTAAATGTAAATGGATTAAATGCCCCAATCAAAAGACATAGGGTAACAGATTGGATAAGAAAACACGACCCATATATCTGCTGTCTACAAGAAACCCACCTCAGAAAAAAAGACGCACACAGACTGAGGGTGAAGGGATGGAAAAAGGTTTTCCAGGCAAATGGAACTGAAAAAAAAGCTGGGGTAGCAATACTTATTTCTGACAAATTAGATCTCAAATTGAAGGACATAACAAGAGATAAGGAAGGCCATTTCATAATACTAAAGGGAGCAATCCAACAAGAAGAAATAACTCTGGTAAACATATACGCACCCAATACAGGAGCACCCAAATATATAAAAAAACTCCTGGAAGATATCAAGGGAGACATTGACAGCAATACAATCATAGTAGGAGACTTTAATACCCCACTATCACCATTGGACAAATCCTCTAAACAAAACATCAGCAAAGAAACATCAATCCTAAATGACTCACTAGACCAGATGGAATTAATTGACATCTTCAGAACATTTCACCCCAAAGCCACAGAATATACATTCTTCTCAAGCGCACATGGGTCATTTTCAAAGATAGACCATATGTTGGGACATAGGCAAAGTCTCTTCAAATTCAAGAAGATAGAAATCATATCAAGCATCTTCTCAGACCACAGTGGCATAAAACTGGAAATCAACTACAATAAAAACAACCCAAAGAAATCAAACACATGGAGACTAAACAGCATGCTATTAAACCATGACTGGGTTACCAGAGAGATCAAAGAAGAAATAAAAAACATCATGACAACAAATGACAATGAAAACACTACAATCCAAAATCTATGGGAGACAGCGAAAGCAGTCTTGAGAGGGAAGTTCATAGCTCTTCAAGCCTACTGCAAAAAACAAGAAACAGGGGTAATAAATTACCTAACCCAACAACTCAAAGAGTTAGAAAAAGAGCAACAAGAAAAGCCCAGTGTAAGCAGAAGGAAGGAAATAATAAAGATCAGAGCACAGATAAACGACATAGAGACCAAAGAAACAATACAAAAGATCAACAAAACCAAGAGCTGGTTCTTTGAAAGGATAAACAAGATTGATGAACCTCTAGCCAGGCTCACCAAGAAGCAAAGGGAGAGGACCCAAATAAACAAGATCAGAAATGAAAGAGGTGAAATAACAACAGATCCCGCCGAAATACAAAGGATTGTTAAAAAATACTACGAACAACTCTATTCCAACAAACTGGACAACCTGGAGGAAATGGACATATTCCTAGAAAAATATAACCTTCCAAAACTCAATCAGGAAGAATCTAAACAGCTCAACATGCCAGTAACTATGGAAGAAATTGAAGCAGTCATCAAAGAGCTTCCGGCAAACAAAAGCCCGGGGCCAGACGGCTTCACAGGAGAGTTCTACCAAACATTCAAGGAAGAACTAAAACCTATCCTCCTCAGACTATTCCAAAAAATTCAAGAGGAAGGAACACTTCCAAGCTTCTTCTATGAAGCCAGCATCACCCTAATACCAAAACCAGATAAAGACAACACAATGAAAGAGAATTACAGGCCAATATCCCTCATGAATGTAGATGCCAAAATCCTCAACAAAATTCTAGCAAATAGGATCCATCAGTACATCAGAAAGATCATACACCATGACCAAGTAGGGTTTATCCCAGGAATGCAAGGATGGTTCAATATCTGCAAATCAATAAATGTGATACATCACATAAACAAATTGAGAGATAAAAATCACATAGTCATATCAATTGATGCAGAAAAAGCATTTGACAAAATCCAACACCCTTTCTTGATAAAAACTCTCAACAAGGTGGGAATAGAAGGATCATACCTCAACATCATAAAAGCTATATATGATAAACCCACAGCTAACATCATACTCAATGGGCAAAAACTAAAACCATTTCCCCTAAGAACAGGAACAAGACAGGGATGCCCACTCTCACCACTCCTGTTTGACATAGTACTGGAAGTATTAGCCACTGCAATTAGACAAGAAGAAGAAATAAAAGGCATCCAAATTGGAAAAGAAGAAGTAAAGCTGTCCTTATTTGCAGATGACATGATATTGTACATAAAAAACCCGAAAGACTCCATCAAAAAACTAACAGACTTAATAAATGAATTCAGCAATGTAGCAGGATACAAAATTAACACCAAGAAATCTATGGCATTTCTATACACCAACAATGAACTTACAGAAAGAGAGACTAAAAAAGCAATCCCATTTTCCATCGCACCAAAAAAATTAAGATACTTAGGAATAAACCTAACCAAGGAGGTAAAAGACCTATATGCGGAAAACTACAGGACACTGAAAAAAGAGATAGAGGAAGATGTAAACAGATGGAAGAACATACCATGTTCATGGATTGGTAGAATCAACATCATTAAAATGTCCATACTACCCAAAGCAATCTATAGATTCAATGCACTCCCCATTAAAATACCAACGGCGTATTTCACAGACCTAGAAAGAACTCTCCAAAAATTCATCTGGAATAAAAAAAGACCCCGAATAGCCACAGCAATCCTGAGAAAGAAGAATAAAGTAGGAGGGATCTCAATACCAGATTTCAAGCTGTATTACAAAGCCACTGTCATCAAAACAGCCTGGTACTGGCACAAGAACAGACATATAGATCAATGGAACAGAATAGAGAATCCAGATATCGACCCAAACCAATATGCGCATTTAATATTTGACAAAGGAGGCATGAGCATACAATGGAGTCAAGACAGTCTCTTTAATAAATGGTGTTGGGAAAATTGGACAGATACATGCAAAAAAATGAAAGTAGATCACCAACTTACACCATACACAAAAATAAACTCAAAATGGGTACAGGACTTAAATATAAGACGGGAAACCATAAAAATACTAGAGAAATCCACAGGCAGCAAAATCTCAGACATATGCCAAAAGAACTTTTTCAGTGATACTGCCCCTAGGGCAATGGAAGCCAAACAGAAAATAAACAAATGGGACTACATCAAAATAAAAAGCTTTTGCACAGCAAAAGAAACCATCAACAAAACAACAAGAAACCCCACTGTATGGGAGAACATATTTGCAAATGGTATCACTGATAAAGGTTTAATTTCCAACCTCTACAGGCAGCTTATACAACTTAATAAAAGGAAGATAAATGATCCAATAAAAAAATGGGCAATGGACCTAAATAGAATCTTTTCGAAAGAAGACAGAAGGAAGGCCAAGAGACACATGAAAACATGTTCAAAGTCACTTATTATCCGAGAGATGCAAATCAAAACGACAATGCGATACCATCTCACACCTGTCAGAATGGCTATCATCAACAAATCAACAAACGACAAGTGTTGGCGAGGATGCGGAGAAAAAGGAACCCTCGTGCACTGCTGGTGGGAATGCAGACTGGTGCAGCCACTGTGGAGAACAGTATGGAGTTTCCTCAAAAAACTGAAAATGGAACTCCCATTTGACCCAGTAATCCCACTCCTAGGAATATATCCTAAGAAACCAGAAACACCAATCAGAAAGGATATATGCACCCCTATGTTCATAGCAGCACAATTTACAATAGCTAAGATTTGGAAACAGCCGAGGTGCCCGTCAGCAGATGACTGGATCAGAAAACTATGGTACATCTACACAATGGAATACTATGCTGCCGTAAAAAAGAAGGAATTACTACCATTTGTAGGCACTTGGATGGAATTAGAGAACATTATGCTAAGTGAAATAAGCCAGTCAATGAAAGAAAAATACCACATGATCCCACTCATTTGGGGATAATGAAAAACATTATAAACTGATGAACAAAAAGATAGTTACAGAGGCAGTAAAGCATCAAACAGACTGTCAAATTACAGTGGTAAGGTTAGGGAGAGGTGGGGGAAATAAGAGATCAACTGAAGGACTTATATGCATGTATATAAGAGTAACCAACGGATGCAAAACATTGGGGGGTGAGGGCATGTATGGGAGTGGGGTGGGGGTGGGGGGCAATGATAAGATATGTACACATATAATACCTTAATAAAAATTTGAAAAAAAAAAAATTCCTGCTAATAGTTGCATATGTATTGCATGAAGTCTAAAATCAGTTTAGGAAGAACTGACATCTTTGCCATATTTAGTTTTCCATGGTATTCTTCTCTGTTTATATAGTCCTGTGATATTTGAAATATTTAGTTTTAATTTTTGGAGTTAATTGTTGATTGTTATAGAAATGTAACACATTTTTGTGTGTTAGCATTATATTTTATAGCCTTAATTTACTAACTGAAGTGCCCTTATTAATTCTAGGAAGTGTTTTGTATAGTCCTGGAATTTTCTACATAGGTAATTATGTCATTTGTGAATAGAAGCAGTTTTATTTCTATGCTTTCAATTTCTATGCTTTTAATTCCTTTTTCTTGTCTATTGGCTTGGCTAAGACTTATAGTACCATGTTAATGGGAGTAGTGAGACTGGCTCTTCTTGTTCTGCTCCTGAGCTGAGAGGGTAACCATTAGTCTTTCATCATCAAGTATGGTATTAGTTGGAAACCTGTAGATGCCCCTTATAGGGTTGAAGAACCTTCTTTCTAAACCTGAATGTTAAGAGTCTTTTTATTATGAGTTGATGTTGAATCTTGTCAAATGCTTTTTCTGCATCTGTTGATCAGATCTTGTGTGTTTTCTCCTTTAAATTGTTTAAAGAAGTGGGTCACATTGATTGATTTCTGAAAATCGAACCAGTGTTACTTTCATAACTGCAAAAATTCCACTTCATGGGAATCTCAAATTAAATACCACAATGATGAAGCAGGATACAAGTAAGACTTCGGGGAATAAGCAGAGGGAGCCAACAAAATCTAAAATAATCTAAAAGGGAATTCTAGAGAAGCAACCTGATTGGAGGTATATATTAAATTGTATGATTTTTTTCCCCTTTTTTGGGCTATCATAGTAATAAGAAAAAAAAAAAACTTTAAAAAGTTTTGTTTATTGAACCAAGAAGGAAAAGCCACCATGTTAATATTTTTAGAATTGATTAACCTTGTTGTATAAAGATACATAGTTACGTATAAATTGTTATTGCATATTTAGCTTGATTTATCCTAATAAAATACCATTTACCTTTGGAAGATTGATAGCACAATTATTACAATAATTACTTTTAGTCTATGTGTCAGTGTGCCAATTAAGGGCAAATGTATCTATTTTTACAAATATTCAGGGGCCAAGGAAATCACCACAAGATGGGTTAGTGTACCATGTACTATTCTCATCTGACCCCTGTAAGCCCCAACCCTGACTGTGCCCCTTTCAGTGCAGAGCAAGAGTCTAGTAATCTCTCAAGTATTTAGACTTTTCCCTTCCTGCAAGATATAGCCATTCGGGTAAATGGTGGCACAGGATTTTGGAGAAGGCTAAGGGGGAGGTTTGTGGTATGTATTTATGGCAATGTGTCAGAGTCCTTCCTCATAGCTCAGCTTTTACTCCATTACCTACGTCTGAGATTTAAACCAGATTCTATTTGACAAATGAATGGAATTGCTAGTCACAGTATTGCAGTGACAGGCAAAAGTGAGCTTAGTAGTCTGCTTGTCTATTGTTGATCTACACAAGTGAGAAAAAAAAATGACTTAAGATATGGAATCCCAAGGAGAAAGAGTCATTGCTTTCTAGAAGGAGTTGGAAATGACAGAAGAGTGAAGTGTTGAGTGGTTTCCTCGTGAGCTCCTGAGAATCACCTGTTTTGTACCAAAGATGGCTGAAACCATCACGGGAGGCCTCGTGATACCTTGTTTCCTTAACTATTTTCCTAGTCCCTCCAGTTTTTGTACAAAAGCCATATTTCAAATAAAACTTGAATGTGCTTGGCACAAGCCTCACTTTTAGACATGATTATGAACAAAAATGTGGTCTTTTTTATCTCACATTTCCTCATATCTTATACGGTGATGATAATAGTAACCACTTTATGGGATAATTATGAAGATAGAACACTGGGCTGGTATCTGTAAGCACTTAAGAAATACAAATTAGTTATTAATACAGGACACAAAACCCTTTTTTAAAAATACAAACCATGAATACCTTTTAAAATTAGTATTTTTAGGTAGCTTATGTTTTTTTTATTTTTAATTTTTTAAAATTGATTTCATGGTTGAGAACATTACAAAGGTCCTCCATTTCCTCCCATTGCCCCCCTCCACCCAGCTCCCACCCCACCCCAGGCCTTCATCTGACTATCATCTGTGCCCATGGGTTGTACATATTGCCTATACTACTAAGTTTTTTGATTAATCTCTTCCTGCCTTCCTTCCCACCTTCCCTCTGATCTGTCAGTCTTCCATGCTTCAATGTCTACAGTACTATTTTGCTCATCAATTTATTTTGTTCATTAAATTCCACATATAAGTGAGATCATGTGATATTTGTCTTTCTCCGACTGGCTTATTTCACTTAGCATAATAATCTCCAGGTCCATCCATGCTGTCTCAAAGGGTAAGATATCTTTCTTACTGAGGGCCAATAGACATATGAAAAATTGCTCAGTGTTACCAATCATCAGAGAAATGCAAATTGAAATGACAATGAGGTATTATCTCACTGGCTACCATCCAAAAACCAACATACAAGTGCTGTCAAGACTGTGGAGAAAAGGGAACCCTTGTGCACTGCTGGTGGGGATGCAGATTGGGGCAGCTACTATAGAAAACAGTATGGAGTTTCCTCAAAAAATTAAAAATGGTACTTCCATCTGACACAGCAATCCACTTCTGGGAATATATCCTAAAAATCCTGAAACAACAATCAGAAAGAAAAAACGCACCCCTATGTTCATAGCAGCATTATTTACAATAACTAACATCTGGAATCAGTCCAAGTACCTACGAGTAGATGAGTGGATAATAAAGCTATGGTACATTTACACAATGGAATACTATGCAGAAGTAGCTTATTTTTTAAAGAAATACAATGCTACTAAGTATCTATGTCAAAACAAAAATAGAGACAGTGAAAGTTGTAATGCAGACCTAATAGATAAAGCCATATGAATACTCTAAAAGCTCAAATATTTTGTTATGGAAGTGCATCTCAGAGCACAAAATAATATTAAGCATTTTGAAAAGGCTGAAAAAATGTACAAAATTATTAGTTGTGCATTATTTTTAATTCTGGGGATAAAGTTGATTAATCTTCTATTTTTTCTGCTTTTGTAACTTTTCCCCCATTTTCTTTATTTTATTAAATTTTATCGGGGTGACATTGGTCAACATGAACATATAGGTTTCATGTGTGGATTTCTAAAAAATCTGTATACAGATTTTTTTAACCTTTTTTTTTATAATGAAAATCTGCTATCTCTAAAATTGGAGAAATTCATTTAAAAAATCATATGGGGAGATTATACCATATGCAAGGCTTTTTAGATATAACATCTATCTTCAATGGGTCTTTTGAAGGGAGTGGACTTATTATCCCATTTTATGATAAAATGACTAAATGTTATAGTAGGAAATGATAGTCCGTCAAAGGTCATTCATGAAGTAAGAACCAGAATTGTGATCAAGGCTTAAAAACAACAACAACAGAGCTCTATTTCATTACTCCCTACCTGGGGATATAAGCATAGGGCTTAGGTAGATTCAACTAAAATAACAGTCAAAAAATTTATGGTACTTCTGTTAACAAGAAGATGTAGTAGATGCACTTTTCCTAATTATTACTACTATGTACAACTAAAAAAACATGGACATTATATATAACACAAACATAGGAAGACTCTAAAAGGTAAAGAGAAGAAGGGAAACCAGCTCAGAATCTTGAGAATTGAAGAGTAATAAGAAGGTGAATTCTATGGGTTTTCTTTTTCCTCAGATATTTCAGACTTAGAACTGAATAAGCCATCAATCTGGAAACCACAGACATACCAAAAAAAAAAAAAAAAAAAGGAAAAGAAAAAAGAAAGATAACCTGTAGGGGTTATCACTACAGATCCCACAGACAACAAAAGGATAATAAGGTAAACTATAAACAAGTCTACACATTTCAGTTTGACAACTTGGATGAAGTGGACCAACTCCTTGACAAACAAATATGTCCACGTCTCACCCAATGCAAAATAGACACTTGAATAAATTATAACTAATAAATTAATTTTGTAGTTCAATAATTCAGCCCCCTTCTCTCCCACCCTCCAAATATTTTTAGAACCAGATGGTGTTAAAGAATTAGTACTACCAGTATTTATTATTTATTTATTATGCCAAAATGCGTACAATAACACTTATTGAGTAACTACTATATGTACACTACTATACGAGGAACTAGGACATAGTAATAAAATGAAAGTGATAATATTTACCTTTATGGAGCGTATCTTTTAGAAAATTCACAAAAGCAGAAATACAAATGATCAATAGCTATACAAAGTATTTTTTCTTTTTTTGTTATATATATAGAAGTATATACTTTTCTCTTTTTTAAAATTCTTTATTGTTGAAAGTATTACGTATGTCCCGCTTTCCCCAAATTGGCCTCTCCCAGCCTGCCCCCACCCCCCAGCTCAGGCCCTCACCCTCTTATTGTCTGTCCATTAGCTATGCTTATATGCATACATTTATAATTAGATTTCTTTTTTAAGAGAGAGAATGGAAGGGGAGGGAGAGACAGAGAGAGAGAGAGACAAAGTTTTTTTTTTTTTCTTCAATAAAAAACAAAGATGTGAAAATTAAGTCAAGATATACATTTTTACCAATCAAATGGCCAAGTTTTCTTTAATTGAATTTAGGGGGGACATTGGTTAATAAAATTATATAGATTTCAGAGGTACAGTTCTACAATACATCATCTGTATATTGCATTCTGTGTTGTTCTGATTTTTTTTTAAATATATTTTATTGATATTTTACAGAGAGGAAGGGAGAGGGATAGAGAGCTAGAAACATCGATGAGAGAGAAACATCGATCAGCTGCCTCCTGCACACCTCCCACTGAGGATGTGCCCGCAACCAAGGTACATGCCCTTGACCGGAATCAAACCCGGGACCTTCAGTCCGCAGGCCGACGCTCTATCCACTGAGCCAAACCGGTTTCGGCAAGTGTTGTTCTGATTTTTGTTGTCCTGTCCCATTGATTCTGTAGGTGTATCTCTCTCTTCTTGTATTAATACACTTTCTGTTGCTATTGTGTCTGCCATCATTTCCTGTCTTCTGAACATGTTGGTGTGCCAGAACATGTTACTATCCTTACTTTTGCCATAGGGCTTTCTGTGAAAATGCTTAATCTATGTGACATTGTTCCCTCTTTGCCATTTTGAGTAACTGTACATCCTGACCTAGATCTGATTCCTGGGATTCAATTCTACTATCAAACATGTGACTGAAATCTAAGCCAGGCCTGAAACAATTATTCCCTGAGAAACTCAGGTTTCTCCTCCTCTTTGAAATTTTGCTGAATATCTCCGCTGGAAGCAAGATCTCTTTCATTAAAAAATCTATAACAGTTACTTTTTATAGCTTTAATTACATAAGTCTTTAAGTTGCTTGAAATCAGGATTACACACACACACACACACACACACATGCAAACATGTATCTTATCTTTATCCATAATCTATGGATTTTTTTATAATCAAGACCAAATCTTACATCATTGTATCTCTCAGGGAATTTTGCACATAGGCTTCAGATCAAATATCCTATATAATAAAAGCATAATATGCAAATTGACTGAACAGCAGAACAATGGGTCGGTGGGGGGTGGGGCCGGCAAGCAGGTGGTGCCAGGCCAGCCAAGGCGTGTGCCACTCGGCAGAAGGAGGGGGTGGAGATGGGGTAGGGGGAGCAGCAGCGACCAGTGGCAGGGCAATGCAGGCCAGAGCCATCCCCTGATTGCCCGCCCGTTCACCTCCCACGAAGGGAGGCCAGCGGGGACTATGGCTGGGAGATTCAGGGGGGGGCCGGCTGCTTGCTATCCCCAGATAGGCCTGCCGGGGTCGCCTCCCACAGAGGGAGGCCACTGTAGAGGGAGGCCACCGGCGGCAGTGATGTAATGGGAGGCAGGGCCAGCTGTTTGCCGCCTGCGCTGTCCCCTGATCAGCCTGCTGGTCACCTCCCGCAGAGGGAGGCCAGACTGTGACTTAGGCCCGCTCCCACTGGGAGTGGGCCTAAGCCATCAGTTGGACATCCCCTGAGGACTCCTGGACTGTGAGAGGGTGTAGGCCAGACTGAGGGACCACCCCCCCTCCCGAATTTTCGTGCACCAGGCCTCTAGTTTGAATATAAACTAATAGTATCTGAGGTCAGATCCCCACACACATCACCCCACACACATACTAAAACAATTTATTCAAAGTTAGCTCCTTTTCAGTCTAAGATAGTTTCCATATATAAAAATCAAAATAATTGCTCAAATAATGCAGATAAAGTAAGAACACAGTAAGATAATTTCTTTACAAATATTAAGCAATTTTTATTAGAGTGAAACATCACTTTTGGCATTAAAAGTACCTCAAATTGGATTAGAATAGGAAACACTCAAACAAAGAGAGTGACTCCATTTATGAGAAAATAAATAATTGATTATTATCTGTTAAGAGTAGCTTACATTGATGAAATTTTTATGATTTTGAAACTCACATGTTCTGGACTAAATTTGGAACTAAAGTAATTCAGTAAAGGTTCACCCTTGCATACTAAGCACATAGAAATATCATCAAAACTGGACAAGTCTGTTTAGCAAGATTTCATATAGATACCTAATTTTGAGAATTACTGGTATGTCATTAAGTAACTAGTGGCCCGGTGCATGAATTCATGCACATTGAAAGGGAATTAACTAGAGGAAATATTTTAATATTGCTATTTGCCTTTTCTCTATAATAGAAGTGTCAGAGATAAAAGAAAATGAGTAAAATGTATATGAAAATAATATATAAATGTATTAATAAATAAACAATAACATGATATAACAACAACAAAGACATGATATAAAAACAACAAAAACATGATATGAAAACAACATTGATACAAATAACGACTGATAAATTGATTAAACTTATTCTAATATCTCCCTGTATACCACATTAAGCGTGAAAACACTTTCAGAGTGCCTGACTAATTTCCCTTGTGATGAAGTATTTACAATTTTAACGTCACATGCTCTTGGAATTTGAGAGAAAGAAACATATAATTGACCATGTGTGAAAACGGGTTCGGGTAGGAATATTCCTACTCTGTCTAGAGTTTGTTCTTGTGATTTATTAATAGTCATTGCAAATGCTGGCATTACGGAAAACTGTCTTCAAATTAATTTAAATGGGAGGCCAGTGTCAGATGGGGACAAATCAATTCTTGGAATCAGAACAACCTCTCCTTCTGCAGATCCTGTTAATACTTCAGCTTCGATTATGTTAGGTCGAAATCTTTTGATAATAAATCTACCATTACAAAGACCCTATTTACTATTAAGATTTCTCAGTAGCATGTTGATTGCACCCATTTTCAATTTTAATTTATGACACGGCATTCCCGAAGGAGTAATACTATTAAGAAATTTGATGGGAAAATTTTCCTTTTCAGCATCATCTGTTGAATCAATGGAATCATCACTCAAATATGTGTGAAAATCTCCATTGAGTATGTCCAAAATTTCTTCATTTAATTTTTTAACGTGCTCATTTTTTGGACAAAGAATCACACACACACACACACACACACACACACACATACATATAAACAATTTGAGAAAGATTCTTTTTCTTTAAATATATTTTTATTAATTTCAGAGAGGAAGGAAGAGGGAGAGAGAGATAGAGACATCCATGATGAGAGAGAATCATTGATCAGCTGCCTTCTGTAAGTTCCCCACTGGGGATGGCACTCACAACCTGGGAATGTGCCCTTGACCGGAATCGAACCTGGGACCTTTCAGTTCGCAGGCCAACGCTCTATCCACTGAGCCAAACTGGCTAGGGCTATTTAGATATAATTTTAATATTACCTATATATATAGTGTTTCCAAAAGTAGCTTTAATAATAGATCCATTACAAATCATTTCACAGGGGATTTCAATAATAACCATCCTAAATGAAAACTGCTATCAAGTTTGCCATCTCCAAGTTTTACTAACCATTCACTATAAGCAGAACCCTCTAATCTCATATTTGTTTTAAGAGACAACTTTCTGAAACATCCCCAAACATTACAGTACTTTAAACTCGTCTGTACTATGGCTGATCACATAGCATGCGATAAAACACTGAGACATTGTTGAAAAGCCCCTCTGTGAAGGAGAACTTTCCCACCAAATGCAACATTCAAATTCATAATTTCTCTTAGTAATCTGTCTATGGCGTTTATAGCATGACTGGATGCCATGGTGCATTCATCCATAATGAGAAGTTGGGCCTTTTTAATGGTTTTAGCAACTTCACTCTTTATATCCAGTCTAGAAATTGAAGTTTCATTTAATGGAATTGGTCATTTATATTGGGAATGAAAGGTTCTTCCACCAAGAAGGAAATTTGCAGCAATTCCTGTAGATGCTGTGGGTAAAACAGTACCATCACGACCTCTAATATAACGTATTAAAACTTTATACAGATGTTTTTCCACTACCTCCTGGACCATCCAAGAAAAAGCATATGAGGTGTACAGTTTGATCTTTGATGGCTGAAGTTATAGTCTGAAAGGCTGTCAACTGTTCATCATTCAGAGAATTGATCAAAACCTCTGCCTGTTGTCACTCGTAGGATTCATCACATGTATTTGCATTCATTAATAAAGGATAGTCCGGAAGTTTGAAATGTGAACATTTCATTCCATGCAATGTGAATACCTCTTGAATTTCATTAAGGGCATACATTTCATAGTTCACACAGGCACCTTCTCTTTGGTGTAATTTCCAACAAAAATCTTCAATAAAATGAGATTTATTCTCATCCCATAATCTGTCTGCATCAGAAGGACATCCAAACACACACATATATATGCAAAAAGTTGCCATAGTTATTTGGGCATAATAAGGATGATCTCATCATCAATCATATCTTTCCAGATAGTGTCATCAATTAATAGTCCTCTATGTTTAGCAGCTTCACGAAATGTATCATAAATTACACCTCCTACAGTTTGCAGATCATCAAAACTTATCGCACCTTTTACATGCAGAAGCAAAAGTCTAAGTTACTATCATTCTGGTTCTCTAAAGCTCACAGTGAACAGTCTACCTACTATTTTATTCCCACCCTTTGGCATTTTCTCCACGAAGAATTATTAAACACATAGTGTTGTGGACTCTCCCAATAATAATAATTACGTGCGTCAGAATCTTCTCTGTTCAATAAGAACCAAGCCATCAAAGTCAAGTTATGCCTTTTAACCCTATCTATAACTTTCACAAAATCATAAGTATGAAAATACAAATTCTGGTCATTTGGCAAATGAATAGCTAATCTTGTGGTTGCATGAGATTGGTCATGCATTCACATTGCAAAAAGTCTCTGAACAGCCTTAAGGAGGGCTCACATACCTGGAGTCAATGAAGTCCTGTACTTCATCATGATCAATATTTTTTTCAGAAATATATCTGAACAATTGTGCCCTTTATAGATGTATTTAAATAAATATTTGACACTTTTAATTGATGTGCAGACTTCAACATTTATATGACAGTTATACTTAAGGCACAAACATGGGCTATAAGGGACAATCCAATTGTTATCAACAACTTTATTTCCAATAGACGTGGTGCTACCAGATCTTCGTTTGTATTTGGGATATCCATCTGTATTTCCAATGGTTGCATTTTGAAATTATTTCAGATATCCCTTTGAACATTTTCCATTTTCCATACATGGACTATTTGGATTTTGTATTCCACATGGTCCATGTACCATATTTGATTTTACAATTTGAAAAAGTCGAGGACACTGGTCTACATGCAGAATTTCTGCTTTATCTATATGGTCAATGTCATCTCCCTTTTGTAATTTAGATTCACTATCTAATATCAATAATATGTGAGCATGAGGTAATCTGCATTTCTGAAATTCAATGACATGAATTTTAGCTATTACTTTGCCAAATGAATTGAATTTACATATATCATTTAAAAGAGCATTCATCTTAATATTAAAAACCCTGGCTACCTAGTCAGGTCTATTTTCAACTTTTTGCCAGCATTTTAAATTGTTTATAATATCTGCCCATTTTGGGTTGCACGTCATGGTTATGAATAAATCGGGCTTGCCATGCTTCGTTACAATTGCCATAGCATGCTGATATCGTTGCTGCATATTTCTGGGGCTACCCTCAAAAGACGATGGAAGTATTATCATTTTACCAATCGGCACATTGTCATTTTCAGATCTAGATGTGAGATAATCCATCAGACCACTATATTTTTCAACTCTCAACTTAGATTAGTTTGTTTTAATGAAATTTATCCAATTGGCTTCCATTTTTGAATATGAATCAACAATATACTGTTGAGTTAATTTTCCTGCCTTTAAAATAGGATTGAACGTGTCCCGAATGGAGAGATAAAATCCATAATACTGCATTTGTGTGACTCGTGTCTTTACATTTCATCTAGTAGTATTATTGTCAATTACACTATCATCTCTGATTCTTAATGCAATATCCATTCCCCAGCCTTTTTCATCATGTGGAAAAAGAATAGGATATGTCACTGCATCTAATGTAGGAAACATGATACTGATTTGTTTCATTTTATTCAGATTACTGGGATCTGGTTTACAATGAATGAGCAAGTCCCTTTCAAAAGGAGGTTCTCCATCTTCATTTCTGAATATGACAGCAACCTCGGTTACACGGGGAGAATTATTCTACCCGGATCACCATTAACGATCATATTTAATCACCTTTTTACTTCCGTGGGAGCTATACCTTTCGCCGCTGCTTCAGATTGGGCTTCCTTTTCTGCCTCATGTAGCATCTTGTATGATTTTGTTAATTTGTTTACTTCATGCATGAGGCTGTTGATGTTGATCATGAGTCTTTCTGGGCAGCCCTGGTTTTCTGGCATTGCTAATCTTTTACTTGTCACTTCGGCTGTATCTAAAATATAGAGTTGAGCAAACTTCTGAGAAACACCATCTGAAGGATGTAAAGTTCCAGTACGGTGATAAACTTGTCCGTGTATTCTAAAACAGAATGGTCCATATCCTGATGGAGATGCAATATTTGCACCCATTGAAGCAAAAGCAGAAGAACTATTTATGGAACGAATATTTTCCATGAAATTTTTACTGTCAAAATCTTCATTTATCATTATTTTTTTAAAATATGCCGGGTATTCTGGAAAATGTATATAATTTGGACACACTTTACCTTTGTTACAACATCAAGTAAATTTTCCATCAGATGGTTTTTCATTGGAGAAATTTAATGATAGGCAAAATTGACATGCAATAGTCATTCCACCACAACTATGTTCAATAATTGCATCCTCATTTACTTCATTTTTGCTGTGAAGGCAGTTCCTACCAGTATTGGTAATACTTGTTGATGGCTGTTCTTCAGACATATTCTGTCAACCACGCTGGCTTCTTTCAGCTTTGAGGTACGTTGTGCCAATAGCTGGTCTTCAGTTACATTGTGTCAACGCCGCTTGCTTCTTTTGGCTTCAGAGGTACATTGTGACAATAGTTGGTCTTCAGACATATTCTGTCATCGAAGCAGGCTGGGGGAGGAACGGGTGGAATCGGGCTCCCTCCTCCCTCCTGTCAGGGTCAGGAGTGGCGGAATGGGGGGGGGTGGTTGGGGGGGGCTGGTGGGGAAAGGGGCCTATCAGGGATTTCTTTCCCCCAGCTGCTGGCAGCTGGCTCCATCAAGGCTGCCACTGCTTGACATTTGTACTGTGCCGCCCCCACTCTGCCACCAGTTGCCACCCTCCGAGGGTGAAAGGCATGGGGTGCCATCGCTTGGATGGCCTGGGCATCCCTCTGTGGGGCGATGGATCACGGAGCCCCCAGATTGATGCCCCACAGAGGGAGGCTCTGCCCACCTGCCTGGGCTCCACCATTGATCACCACCCACAGGTAGGCCCTGCCTGCCCTGCCCACCCTGCCAGGGCTCTGTGATCCATGCTGCACAGAGGGAGGCCCTGCCCATCCTGCTGGGGCTCTGGGATCAATTGCAGAGCAGAGGGAGGCCCTTCCCACCCGCCGGGGTTCTGCCATTCATTGCCGCCTACAGAGAGGCCCTGCCCACCTCGCCTGGGCTCCACCATTGATCACCACCCACAGGTAGGCCCTGCCTGCCCTGCCCACCCTGCCAGGGCTCTGTGATCAATGCTGCACAGAGGGAGGCCCTGCCCACCCAGTTAGGGCTCCGCAATCGGCCCTTGCAGCCATGGCGGCTTTCCTCTGCCTTTGCAACCCCAGCTACATCCTGAAGGTTGTCTGGAAGGACATCCAAATGACATCTGGAAGGTAGTTTGGCTGTCCAGTCTAATTAGCATATTACTCTTTTATTATTATAGAAGATGATGGTATCTATATATGTAAAAGCCTAAGCAACCAAAAGACTGAATGACTGAATGACTGGTTGCTATGACGCGCACTGACCACCAGAAGAGAGACGCTCAATGCAGGAGCTGTCCCTTGGTGGTCAGTGTGCTCCCACAGCCAACCTCCCGCAGCTGGCCAACCTCCTGTGGTCCCTCCCCGCAGCCAGCTGTCCCCCGAATCGGCCCTGATCGCTGGCCAGGCCAAAAGAACCCACCCATGCATGAATTCATGCACCAGGCCTCTAATATTTTTATAAAATGGACCACACTGGTAAACCGTTAATATTACCTAAAGAAACTTTAAAAAATGTCAACTATACAATAGTAATACTTGAAATATAGTTTCAGTACAAGTTCAGAATTAAGTTAAAGGCCTGGGTGAGTTTTCTTCCCTTCCCTCTCTCCCTCCCTCCCTCCCTCCCTCCCTCCCTCCCTCCCTTCCTTCCTTCCTTCCTTCCTTCCTTCCTTCCTTCCTTCCTTCCTTCCTTCCTTCCTTCTCTTTCTTCTCCCTTATTCTTTCTTTCTTTCTTTTCTTTTCTTTTCTTTCTTTCTTTCTTTCTTTCTTTCTTTCTTTCTTTCTTTCTTTCTTAACAGTTAAGAACTTAAATAACATTATATGTTATTTATATATTTCCACTTTTATTTTCAATCACTCTACTTACAATCACCATTAATTTTATGTAGTTAAACAAATATAATAATGAAATGTCACCTACTAAATAAATCAAGTTTATATTGTAATTGATTTTTTTGGATTACTATGCTTGCTTACTTTTGACAGAGGCTGGTTTTGTACTTTCATTTATTTTCTCATTTTCATATTATTGATTAAGATTGCTGGAAAAATTGGAATCGTTGTGGCTATTGTTTTATGGTATTAATTAACTTGATTTATGTAAGGATTACACTTTGAGTAATTACATTATGCCAAAGCAACACTAATGTAAATAAATCACTTCATTTGAACACAGTGCTCTTGGTAGATATATTAAACAAACTTCTCATTCTGTAAAAAACATTTGTGATTATAACAAAATCAATACCATAATTTTTCACTCTTTCCTACATACCACACAATATTATATTCCTTTTTTACATTGCTATAAATTAGGGTCAAACTGAAGAGAAAAACAACAACAACAAAATACCCTAAAAACCAGCAGGGATGATCCTAGGCTCTTATTTAGTATTTTTATCAGTGCCCCAATAAAAGAATAAACATTCCTTAATGTCAGGTAAACTTCAAAAAGACACCTTCTGAAGTGTTGTAGTGCATATGTGAAATGTTAACAAGCAAGAAATATAGAAATAGCAAAACCAGGATTTAGTCTCCGTATTAAAAAAAAAAAAAAATGACTATGAAAATACCAGAGAGAAAGGTTGACAATTTGCAAGCAAGCAGTAAAATGCCAAGAATTCCAATGTTTATTAAACAACAACATACTATCATAGTAATTGTGTTTTTAATGGTGATAGGCCATAACAAATAGTGAGATAAAACCTTAGGTAGTTTTCCAGTTACATTTAGGCATTTATTTTATTTCAGGTTAAGTAAAATCTACAGATAACTCTATAAAAAAGTTCTACGAACAATTATTGAAAACAAACTCTGGGCACCACTTAGAACTAAGAGAATAGAACAAATAAAATTCTAAATGAGAAAAACAAGGAGCTTACTTTCTTTATAGTCAATAAATTAGATTTTGTTTTTTAAATATACAAAAAATGCTATGTTATATGAAGTTTAGAGGCAAATTAAGAAACTACTGAAAATAAAGGGGGTGGTAAACAACAATGGATAGAAATATACATTAATGTTGCACTTTTGAATATTTTTCCAAAAAATGTAAACTCTTCTGCAATGCAGTGTATAATCAAGGAATGGGTTGAAATGTATTTTCCTAGAGAATATTATTCAAAATAAACTTTCTACTCCTAGTATTGGCAAACTTGGTGATTCAAATGAGCCATCCTGATAAAGACAATGAAGGAACTGGAGCAAAATGTGTACAGACACACACACAAAATCTTCTCCTGGACACAGCTGTCAAGGACAATCAAGAGTTTGAATATTCAGCTGTGATTCTTGATTGAAAATGACATGATACCAAATAATGTGTGTTCTGTGTGTGAGAAACTGTTTTAAGTGCTAATAAGGGGAATTATTTCTGAAATTTGACTTCACTTATCCTGACTAATATACTTCTCAACCAAAACAAATAGAAAAACAATTATATATATATATATATATATATATATATATATATACACACACACACACACACACATATATATATATATATATATATATATATATACACACACTAGAGGCCCGGTGCACGAAATTCGTGCATGGAGGAGGGTGTCCCTCAGCCCAGCCTGCACCCTCTCCAATCTGGGACCCCTCGAGGGATGTCTGACAGCCCATTTAATCGGGCCTAAACGGGCAGTCGGACATCCCTCACACAATCCAGGACTGCTGGCTCCCAACTGCTCGCCTGCCTGCCTGCCTGATTGCCCCCTAACCACTCCCCTGCCAGCCTGATTGATGCCTAACTGCTCCCCTGCCAGCCTGTTTGCCCCTAACTGCCCTCCCCTGCAGGCCTGGTCACCCCTAATTGCCCTCCCCTGCAGCCCTGAGTCCTTCCCAACTGCTTTTCCCTGCAGGCCTGGTCGCCCCAACTTCCCTCCTCTGCCGGCTTGGTAACCCCTAACTGCCCTCCCCTGCTGGCCTGATCGCCCACAACTGCCCTCCCTTGCAGGCCTGGTCCCTCCCAACTTCCCTCTCCTGCAGGCCATCTTGTGGTGGCTATCTTGTGTCCACATGGGGGCAGGATCTTTGACCACATGGGGGTAGCCATCTTGTGTGTTGGAGTGATGGTCAATCTGCATATTACTCTTTTATTAGATAAGATAGAGGCCTGGTGCACAGGTGGGGGCCAGCTGGTTTGCCCTGAAGGGTGTCCTGGATCAGGGTGGGGGTTCCCTTGGGGCGTGGGGCAGCCTGGGCGAGGGGCCTGTGGTGGTTTGCAGGCCGGCCATGCCCCCTGGCAACCCAAGTGGAGGCCCTGGTATCTGGGGTTTATTTATCTTCTATAATTGAAACTTTGTAGCCTGGAGCTGAGCCAAGCCTTCTGCTTGCTCCATGGCAGCAGCCATTTTTGGGGGGATTTATATATCTTCTATAATTGAAACTTTGTAGCCTTAAGCGGAGGCCTGGGCTGGCCAGGGCTGCAGAAGCTTGGCTTCCTCCATCACCGCGGGCAACCCTAGCCTCCTGCTCTTTCCAGCTCTGTGGTTGCTGCCATTCCTGTTTGGTTTTATGTATCTTCTATCATTGAAACTTTGTAGCCTTGAGTGGAGGCCTAGGCCGGCAAGGGCAGGCAGAAAGCTTGGCTTCCTCCATTGCCAGGGAAACCCAAGCCTCCTTCTTGCTCTCTGTGGTAGTAGCCATCTTGGTTGGGTTTATTTTCATATTCCCTCCTGATTGGCTGGTGGGCGTGGCTGGTGGGCATAGCTTGTGGGTGTAGCGGAGTGATGGTTAATTTGCATATTACTCTTTTATTAGATAGGATATATACTATATATTAAAAGGCTAATATGCAAATAGACCAAAAGGAGGAACAACTGGAACAACCAAACAACCTAACAACTGGTCGCTACGATGTGTACTGACCACCAGGGGGTGTGCGCAGAACATGGTTGGCATCATCCACTGTGGGATGGTGGAGCAGGTGAGCAGGGGCACAAGACCAAGGCAGGGCGCCAGTCGCTGGGTCGCTCTTATCAGGGTGAGCCTCTGGTGGTTACTGAAAATCATTTGCTCCTGCGCTTCATGGTCCTGCCTGGCGCTTGCACCTGCTGCTGACACCGGCCCTGCTTGCACCCACTGTTGGTGCCGAAGCCGCCACTTTTACCCACTGCTGACACCTGGAGCTTGCCCCGATTGCTTTGAAGCCATGAGGGGGTGCAAGTGGTGTCTCCCGGCACCAATCACCCCTCAGGGCTTCTCCACCTCCCCCTGCTCCTGAGGGGCAATTGGGGCAGTAGCTGCCACTTGAACCCACTGATGGCGCTGGTCCCAATTGCTTCACGCCTTCAGTGGGTGCAAGCAGGGCTGGCGCTGTCAGCGTGTGGGAGCAGTGACAATGGGAGCGGGGCTGCCAGCAGACAGGGGATCAGAGGGCCACGGCAGGAGGGGCCAGGAGGGGGCGCAAAGGATGGGCCGAGACCCACCCTGTGGCTACTGCAGCCTTGTGGCCCACAGTTCCTTTCAAGGTGCACAAATTCGTGCACTGGGCCCCTAGTGTGTGTGTGTGTGTGTGTGTGTGTGTGTGTGTGTGTGTATATATATATATATATATATATATATATATATATGAACAACTGTCAACTTACATTTCTAAAGTCAGAGAATATATCTTTAAAAGTATAATGGCATTTTCAGAAAAAACATAACTTGACAGAATTCCATATCTGCAAATGTTTTATGTAGGCAGATTTTAGTGAGTATTATTGGCAACTAATTATAAAATATATATACAAATGCAAAGGACCATGAGTAGCCAAGATATTTAATAAAAAGAACAAAGTGGGAGGAGTTGCTCTACTAACTATGAAGAATTATACTAAAACTTGAGTACTGAAGAGAAATAGATGGAATAAAATATAGAGCACAGAAATAGATTCATCACTCTATGGAAAGTTAACTTCCCTCAGAACAGAGTAGCTCTTCAAAGCAGAGAAGTAAGTATGGATTTCTAAATAAATAATGATAGAACAATAAGACAAGCACATTAAAAAGAAACAAACCTGAAACTTGATCTTTAAGTCACATCATGAACTAAAAAATCTAAAATGTATAAGCAAGAACAATTTTGCTTCTAGAATGTGATGTAGAATCTCTTCCTTTTCCCCATCCCTTTTTCTACTTTGCTTATTTTTCTGTTTCTCTGTTTTATCCCTTATCATTTTCTTCTTGAACAAATCTTTCCAAAGCCATTAGGTGGCACAGAAGATGGTAATCTGTATGAGTGTGTGTGCACTGTGTATGTGTCAGGGGAGAGGGGGTGTTGTTGGGCTGAAGCAAAGTGTTGAAACCAAACCCAGAGGAGGCTGCCTAGCAAGGAGTTGGTAGGTGAACGTGGAGTGCAGGATCATACGTTGGCTGATACTCAAATATTATAAGGTAGCCAGCAGCATATGGTGTCAAAGCCCAAGTTTAGTGATCAGGGCACCCACACAAGAGAATAGCCTGGCACAGATTATGGAACACTGATTGTCTCTTCAGAGGTGGAGGAAGTATGGCCAGGCACAAGGTATCAGATGTCCAGGAGGGTGAAAAGTACGTAAGTGCAGGAAGGCAGATCGGTGCCCTTGTAGAACAGGAAGATGTCCATGTGAGAGAGCTGTCTAACATGGGTGTTGGAATTCAGGCAAGGTTACCCAACATGGAGTGTGGAAACCCAGGAGAGCTGAGGAGGGGGCCTTTGGGGGATGACCTGTAGTATAGAGTTAATGGTATGTGGATCCACCTGCTGTAAGGTGTGGGCACATAAATGAAGTGAGAACAGCTCATTGAAAGTCAGCCCAGCTCAGAACGTTAGAGCCTCAGGAATGTGAGGGAAGAATCATTGAAGGATGGAAGGGTGGCCCAACTTGGGTTTTAGAACCTAGGTGGAGTGAAGAAGACATTCACAAGGGAGAGCATCAGGCTGAGTAAGATGACATCCATCCAGGTATCAGATATCGTATAGACCCCAGGGACAGGTTGAGGTAGTGGTCTGTTGTGGGTTGCTGGAGCATAGGTGGGCTGGAAAAGGTCTCTCTAGGGAAGAGGGGGAAAGGGCAAAGACAGCAAGGGGGGATTGAATAAACAGAGCTGGATTGATTAAATAAACAAATGTACTTAGAATAATGTGAGCCAGGCATTTTACTATTGGAGAAGGGAGTTACATATGTGAAAAGAAAAAAAAAATAAGAACAAACTCTGTTAGGTTGCATTAGAATTAGAGGAATCAGTGCAAACTTGTGTTGTATAGTGTAAATACTGTGTGTCAGTATAGAAATATAGACATTAATGTACGTACTTACACACATACATGTGTGTGTACATGTGTAGATTCCTTTGCTCTGTACATTAAGGAGTCCTGGGAACAGTGATACCTGCAAAATAGTGAGCACACCTAGCATCTAGACATTGGTTTTTAAATTCTATTTGGCACATGAAAAGGAAACAGGCTTCTGAGAGAAATGACTGATTCCAGGGTTGGGGCAAAGAAAGTATAGGAAAAATTTATACCAGAAAATAAGGAAGTCCTCAAAGGAAAAATAGAACCTTATCTGAATGACACAGAGCTAGTTTTTGACTGAGCCTCTATTATTTGCATTTCCTGTCATCTTCATTACTATTAAGGGAGCCCAGTTCCTGCACTTCCTACTATCAGCTCTGGCCTATAGAGAATGGCCACCACAGATTTTCTTAGTGATGTTGGTGCTCTCTTAACAAAGAATCTCTTTTTTAAAAAACATGTTTTTATTGATGAGAGAGAGAGAGAGAGAGAGAGAGAGAGAGAGAGAGAGAGAGAGAGAGAGATGAAAGAGAAATATCAATTGGTTGCCTTCCATATGCACCCTACTGGGGATCAAACCCATAACCTGGGTATGTGCTCTGACCAGGAAATGAACCAGTTACCTTTCGGTGCATGGGATGATGCTCAACCAACTGACTATACCAGCCAGGATAACAAAGAATCTCTTACTGGACTTTATAAATGCAATGTTCCTAGAGTCTTTCACAGAACATAGTAATATGGTGAGTTTTCCAACCTTATATAGTATATCCACTCTAGCACATCCTATTCTCTGAGCCTTTTGCTTCCTTCTTCAACCATCTACCACAGCAGTCCTGGTATTTTTACTATATGTACTGTGTCCATCTATATCCTAATGGTTGTAAAAGCCACCCTAAAAGCACGTTAGCACCATCTCTAAGAATCCTTACTGGGATGTTAAGTTTCATATTGATAAACTCTCCCTTAACCAACTCTCTCTTCCACACTTCTCTTAATTCAGCACCTCATAGTCCAGTCCCATGAGTATTTTTCTGGCTCCATTGAGAGTATATAGGCTAGGTCCTGGGACATCTTAGAAATATATTTTCATTCCTTCCTTAGGAGGTCTAGCACTATGCTGGCCACCTTATGTTTGACTTAATCCTATGCATTGGTTTAAATATTAACAATAGATTATTATCTTGCAAGAAAAAGGCTTTAGCCCTGTCTTCCTAAAAGGAGAAGTGCTAACTTTTAATAGTGAAATGTAGGTCAGACCTATGGAGAAATTTGATTCTCGGGAAAATCTAGAAATTTAAGATTTTCATGTGAATCAACCAAGTTATTGCCATCCCATGTCTTAATCTCCTAGCCCTCAATCAGGCCTCTGACCTTGGCCTACTAGATTTTTCACGACTTAGAATTCAAGCTTCTGTGGATTTCTGCTTACTCCTGTGACTGAGTCCTAGGCCAGTGGTCGGCAAACCGCGGCTAGCGAACCACATGCGGCTCTTTGGCCCCTTGAGCGTGGCTCTTCCACAAAATACCATGGCCTGGGCAAGTCTATTTTGAAGAAGTGGCATTAGAAGAAGTTTGACTTTAAAAAATTTGGCTCTCAAAAGAAATTTCAATCGTTGTACTGTTGATATTTGGCTCTGTTGACTAATGAGTTTGCCGACCACCTAGGCCCAGTGATCAGCTCTTTCCGTCCTCTGGGTACCGAGGATAAGAGACACTTACAATATTCAAGGAGGCCTTCTGGATTTCACAGTCCAGTTATCTTTCTTCAAAACATTTACTGCAATATTTCATGAACAGTTATAAAATTCAATTTTCCTTTTAACTAAGATTTCTGATGCCCCAAATATAACTCAGATTTATATGTTGCCTCAGCCAGTAGCTTTTCTTCTACCCTTATGCTAGCTCAGTGCAGGGAAAAGTTGAACAATTGTACTGCTCCCACATAGCAGGGCCTATGAACACACCACCAGCAGACAGGGATGTGGTTCTCATTGCCAGCTGACTGAGCATGACCTAGCTCCCAAATCCTAGTTTAGAGTCTCCTTTCTAGTACCTCTCCTGGCACTAACTCTAGTAGGTTAAGATTCTTGGGATGCAGACCCTGAGAAAAAGATTCATGCAGGAAGTTTCTGGGGGGTCTTAGGAAATAATACATTTAAAAATGAAAGAAATGAAATTTGGAAGAGAAAAGTTGAGTTGTACTGAATTCATAATAAAAGTCTCAATCAGGCCCAGCCAGTGCGGCTCAGTAGTTGGGCATCAACCCATGCACCAAGAAGTCACCGTTTTGATTCCTGGTCAGGGCACATGACTGGGTTTCAAGCTTGATCCCCAGCATGGGGTGTGAAGGAGGCAGCTGATATATGTTTCCATCTCTCTCTGCCTCTCCCTTCCTCTCTCTCTAAATTCAGTTTTTAAAAAAAGTCTATCAGGCCCACAGGGGCCTCTGGACCTGGGATGGTCATACAACTTAGTCTAAGCTAGGGCAAGGGATCTGGACATTTGTACTCCACACTGAACAATCAATGGAATTATGCCCCAGAAAATGAGGGTAATTTGGGGCAAGACAGCTCTCTTCAGTTAAGGTCAACCATAAAGAGAGAACTTAGCAGAGAGCCTTCAGCCATTTAATACCCTAGTAACCGGAACAATGAGTTCTTCCTTCCTGAAAGGAGGAATCTTGTCAGCACACCACACTACCATTAAGAGGTAAATGGCCCAGCTAGTGTGGCACAGTGGTTGAACATGGACCTATGAACCAGGAGGTCATGGTTCCATTCCAGGTCAGGGCACATGTGTGGGTTACGGGCTCTATCCCCAGTGTGGGGCGTGCAGGAGGCAGCCCATCAGTGATTCTCTCTCCTCACTGATGTCTCTCTCTCTCTCTCTCTCTTCCTTCCTCTCTGAAATAAAAGGATATATATATATATATATATATATATATATATATATATATATATATTTAAAGAGGTAAAATGGCTGGGCAAGATTTTGTGTTTTGTTGTTTGTTTGTTTTTTTTTCACTTAATGCATTGAACCACTGAAAGTTTAATGCTCTCCTTTTTGAATGCATGCATGACATGAGGGTCGGTGGTATTACATGAAAACTGGGTATCATTATGCATGGCACGGTCCTAAATTGGTTTCTGAAACTGATAACAGAATCTGTTTCACTTGTAAAAAAATCCGTTCTTTATTTGACCTTTCAACCTTTCTATCAAGAGGCTTCTAAAAGTAGTCATATAAAGGTTTGATTTGATTTGTTCAGTCCCAGGACAATTGTATCTTTGGGAAACTTATTTGGCAAGAACAATTTAGAGTAAATCAACATAGAAATTAGCTTCTGAAAATGAAATGATGGCCTACACTACATTGCAAAAAAACAAGTTTTGATTGAAATGCAGACTGTTCTCTTATTTAAAACATTATAAAAATGATTTAATAGTGTGTCGTTTGCTTTCTCAATTAATATTAACCAACAATTATAATGGAATTGATTGAATTGAAGTGCTATGGTAGGAAACTAAATATGATAACATTTAAATGCCATAATTCTATAACATATTCAAAGTCATTATCATAAATACATATTTTAAAATTATGCAAGTTACCCTATGTATGGAAATACAATATTTTCCCCCAGTTAAAGGACTCAAGAATGAGTTTTGTCCTGAATACTAACCAATAAACACAACCAAATATTAATATATTTGTTCATAAGTCATTTTTTCTGTGATATAATTATAAAATCTTTGTGACATTTATGAAATTAAAAAATAATTCAATACTTTTAGCTTTAAAATAGACATAGAATACAAATAATATTTAATTATATTTCTGGAAAATACACATATATACAATGAGATAATACTGCACATCCACCAGAATGAAAATCAGGCAACATGAATCTTTGGAGAGGATCTAGCAACAGGAACTTTCATATTATGCTGGTGGAAATGTAATTGGTACACTTTTGAAATTAGTTACAAGTTATATATTAAGGCTATATGCCAGATGACCCTGAAATTCTACTCCTAGGCATAGTCATGCAGAGTGTGTATACACAACTACTAAGAGAAGTGAATAAGGTTATGTTCATAATGAAAGCAGTCATAGCAAGAATCAGAGTCTATAATTTCTAGCATCCAATAATTCAATCTATAATTTTTAAAGATTTATAGAATGTAGAAAAATTATAGAAAAATCAAGTGAAACTATGATAGAATTCAAAACAAGTTTTTTTTTTAAATATATATTTTATTTATTTCAGAGAGGAAGAGAGAGGGAGAAATAGAAACATCAGTGCTTGGCTGCCTTCTGCATGCCCCGCACTGGGGATCGAGCCCACAACCCCGGGCATGTGCCCTGACCGGTAATTGAACCATGACCTCCTGGTTCATAGGTCATTACTCAACCACTAAGCCATGCCGGCCAGGGCAGGCCAAAACAAGCTTTTGAAGACAAGTTTAGGATCTTTGATAAAGCAAAAACTAAACAAATTTGCTTTCACCAAACAACTTAGTAACTTTTTAGTACTTGAAGGGTTATCAAATAAGGCATTTTAAAGAAGTAATGCAAAGTAAAACCAATAAACCACAAAACCCCTGTGACGAACTCTAACCTTTATTGTGGGTTTTGCAAAAAGCCCCTGCCTGATATCTGACCTCATGTTCATGTAGCTTTCAACCCAAAAAGCTGAGCAGCTTGAATTCTTACAAGATTTGGGAAACACTGCTCCTACTTCTGACAGTTCTTCTCCCTTCTGTGAATGAACTGTAGAGAGGAAGTACACATTGGGGCAATCACCGTATTTTCACTAACTCTTCCTCGTAGTCAGGAAAGGAGTCATCTCCAGCCTGAACTGTTTTCAGTCTCAGTCCTACTCTTTCTTTGAGGTGTCTCACCCATAAACCTTCCAAAGATCAAATAATCCAGCTCCCTGGTGCCTATGTCATGTTGGCCAAGAGTAATGTATCCTCTTCTGGAAAGACCTGAAGTTGACTTGGAGAGATTCTGTATCAGCACCACCTGAAGAAAAGTCTAGGGGAGGTGACTTGGGAGGCCTTGATTCTGACTGACTCCAGGGAAATCAAGGTCTCTCAGCTTTATAGACCAGGCCCAGCAGGTTATATGTTTATAAATCTCAGGCAGCCTTTCTGACCAGAACACACTGGACCCTCAGACCCACATTTGATTGTATTGTATTGGCTTCTCATAAAGATGCTTTTCCTGATTTGCACTTTTATTTGAACTCATTGGTTTATATTGAAGGCTGCTCTAAAAAGCAGTCCTGTAAAATTCACTGTAAAGTTGATGAAAATATTTCTCATTCAATCACATAGTATCTTTTCTCCCCACCCCACCCCCACTCCAATTCGGGCATCTTGAGATTAATTTTCCTCTGGTATAAATAAAGTACAAGGAACAGCTTTAAGTCTCTTGAATAAGTAGATATTTTTTTTATTTGTTTGTTTACCTTATAAGCAGTTATTGTTTATCTGAAAGTTTTATGTTTCCATGCTCCTTTTTAGTCATCATAGAGCCAAACTGATGTTCACATACACTCATGGGAAGACCATCAGGACAGGCATAGTTCTTTATTTAACTATCCTTTAAAACACATTCAATTTTTTTCTGTATTTTTTCTTAAAGTTAAAGATATGTAACCCTCTTTATTAATTTTTATAAGGCATTATCCTAAGAAAGGGAAACATAAGTAAATAAATAGTATCCCTTTGTCTTATATGTGTTTTAATTGCTCATTGCATTATTTATTAGAAAATTAAGACTAAAACAAATCATATAACTTAGAATTAAAAGTAAAAGGTAAACCTTTTATACATTTTAAAGGCAATATTTACAGTAAAAATGTAGCACTCACTAAATATTTATAGTATATATATTCCAAAATTAATAAAATTTTTAATTTTCCAATTTATTTTAGAAATATCACTTTTTCCAAACATTAACACTTGATAATGTAGCACCATAAATAACAGCACCAAAATAATAAATTCAAGAAATAATGGGACATTAACAACACTCATGGTTGGAGGAAAGGTAGAAAAAGAAACAAGAATACAGATGATATTTAAAAGAAAATCATAGACATCTATTTAACAGCTAGAGCTCTTCCAACAAATCTGTATTATAAGCAGATGATATGCTTTTTATTCTGGTTTTCCTTAAGCAGTAAAATTATTTTTAAAAATTATATATTTATATATGATAACCTTAAATAAAACTCCAATAAATATCCTTAATTGAAATTACCCAGTCTATATAAATAACACTAGTATATTTAGATAATAATTAAGGGAGTAAAAATACATATCTATATTACAAAAGGCCAGTGGCCATAATGCCAGAATGACCAAACAACCAGTCACCAAGAGGGGCATGGAACACCTCTTGGTCCCTCCCCCTGGCCTGCAAGCCACTCGCAGTGGCGGGGTGGGGCTCATGGCTCATGCGGGGCTCGTGGCTCGAGAGGTGCAGAGGGGCTCACATGGCGTGGCAGGGTTCTTGGCTTCCGCGGTGTGGAGAGGCTCACAGCTTGCGGGGCGAGGTGGGGGTGGGGCTTGTAGCTTGTGTGGCTTGTGGCTTGTGGCAGCGAGCTACTCGCGCATGGCAGGTCTGGGGTTCTACTGGCATGGTGGGTCTGGGTCTCAGGTGATTTCATGCGCTGGGCCTCTAGTCTATATTATAAAAGACCAGTGGCCGTAACGCCGTAAAGCTACATGCCATAACGACCAAACGACCGGTCCCCAGGAGGTGCATGGAGCACCTCTTAGGCCCTCCCTCCACCCCCCCCCCCGGGGCACCGGCAGTGTCGGCAGAGTGTCGCAAGGCGCCATCAGCATCAGCGGAGAGTCGCAGGGTGGCGGCAGTGTCCACAGAGCATCATAGGGCTCTGGCAGCATCTCCAGAGTGTGGAAGGCATTGTGGGGTGGCAGACATGGCCCTGATGGCAGGCTAGGCCTAGGGGACCCTACACACGCACGATTTAATTGTGTGCTGGGCCTCTAGTCCTATCTAATAGAAGAGTAATATGCAAATTAACCATCACTCCGCTACACCAACAAGCCACGCCCACCAGCCAATCAGGAGCAAATATGCAAATAAACACAACCAAGATGGCTATGGCCACAGAGAGCAGGAGGGAGGCTTGGGTTTCCCCGGCAATGGAGGAAGCCAAGCTTTCTGCACACCCTGGCCGGCCCAGGCCTCGCTTAAGGCTACAAAGTTTAAATTATAGAAGATACATAAATCCCAATAGAAATGGCTGCTGCCATGGAGCAATCAGAAGGCTTGGCTCCACTCCAGGCTACAAAGTTTCAATTATAGAAGATAAATATACCCCAGATACCAGGGCCTCCGCTTGGGTTGCCAGAGGGCGTGGCCGGCCTGCAAACCACCACAGGCCCCTAGCCCAGGCCTCCCCACGCCCCAAGGGAACCCCCACCCTGATCCAGGACACCCTTCAGGGCAAACCAGCTGTTCCCCACCCGTGCACCAGGCCTCTATCCTATCTAATAAAAGAGTAATATGCAGATTGACCATCACTCCAACACACAAAATGGCTGCCCCCATGTGGTCAAAGATCCTGCCCCCATGTGGACACAAGATGGCCACCACAAGATGGCTAGCAGGGGGGGCAGTTGGGAGGGACCAGGTCTCCAAGGGAGGGCAGTTGTGGGCGATCAAGCCTGCAGGGGAGGGCAGTTATGGGTGACCAAGCCAGCAGAGGCGGGAAGTTGGGGGCTACCAGGCCTGCAGGCAAAGGCAGTTGGGGGGGGGGAACCAGGCCTGCAGGGGAGGGCCGTTAGGGGAAAACAGGGTGGCAGGGGAGCAGTTAGGCATCAATCAGGTTGGCAGGGGAGTGGTTAGGGGGTGATCAGGCTGGCAAGCAGAAACGGTTAGGGGCAATCAGGCAGGCAGGCAGGCGAGCAGTTTGGAGCCAGCAGTCCTGGATTGTGAGAGGGATGTCCAACTGCCTGTTTATGCCCGATCCCACCGGCATTTGGACATCCATCGAGGGGTCCCAGATTGGAGAGGGTGCAGGCTGGGCTGAGGGACACCCCCCCCCCCGTGCACGAATTTCATGCATTGGGCCTCTAGTATTATATAATAAAGTAATGCTCCAAATAAAAACTGACATATACTACCCCAAACCAACTTTCAATAAAATGGAAAATAAAAATAGAATACTTATAGATCTATGGGATCTTTTTCCTCATCTTTGAAACACATCAGGGTCATGAATTTAAAAAAATATATATTTGACATAATTACTTGAGAACTTTAATGAAAAATATAATAAAGCAACTTTAATAAAAACAAGAAAAGATTAATAATAATTCAATATAATTTTGCCTTAAAAGGTATTGATTGATAAATAAAATAAGCAATAGAACAGAAAAATGTTAAGTTAGTCAAGTCCTATCAAGAAATGAAAAGTTGTAAATGAATAAAGCATAGGATCTACTAATATATTCTTATTTAAAACTTAATGATAGTGATTTTTTGAAGCCTAATTAATCCAAGAAGAAATAAGGGTACTCAAAGTATATGCATGCAATAAACATGGCATTGTTAAATAAATTCTGCTAAATATCTTCATCCAAAAATGGCATCACACAAATTCTCTCGTACTTTCAAAATGATGATCTTTGCCCTTTAAAATAATGAAGTCCAAGATAAATAAAATGATGAAATATTTAATAATTCTATAATCATATATCCCAAATATCAAAGCCTGATGATATAACATAATCTGTAATATTATAACAGATAATAAAACACAATGAGTAATATTATAGATTCATCATATATATGAGCATTCAGGTAAATAATATCAGAAAAAAATACTAGCAACCTAATCCAGCACTATACTAAAAAGATAATTTACTTAATCAAGTAAGTCTTATTATAGTGTAGTTACAAAGTCAATTGATATAATCAATTATAGCAATAGTTATCTAGAAATAATTACCAAATAATTAATAATTAATAAAATCAATTGTAATAGAGATTAAAAATGAGTTGGTACAATGCAACTCCCCCCAAATATTTTATAAATAATACTGTTTATTATAATAAATAGTATCAAATTTACACATCCTTCATATTACCAAATGTATTTATATTTTAGAATCTGAAAATTTATCACAATTAACAACATTGATGCATATTTAAGTGTACCTGCAATAAACATACATTTGTTTCTCAAAATGTAAAAATTATATAAACCTAACAAAATATTCTCATGGACATTTTCTATTATGTTATGTTCCTTATAATATTACTTTAATATCTAGCAAATTTAAAAAAATATTGATTTGAGACATTGAGAGGAAGAGAGAGAGAAACATTAATTTATTGTTCCACTTATTTATGCATTCATTGGTTGTTTCTTATATGTGCCCAGGCTGGGGTTCAAATCCACAATCTTTTTGTGTTGAGGGAATGCTCTACCAACTGAACCATCCAGCTAGGGCACATTTAAAACTACTTGTAAAGTGAGTATTCTGTCTCTTTTAGAAGTGCAAAATCCAAGTAACTTAAATAAAATGTAACAAAATACAAATATTGCCATTAATTTGATGTGAAGCAAAATATTATTTGATAAAAACAAAATGTATTCTTTCAGAATGAGTCTGACATTATCCACTATTGGCAAAGTTCACCATTTCTATACAAACACATGCCAAGATTATTTGAATAATTCATTATCATTCCACATCTTTCCCAAGCCTCCCCCCGCCCCCCCCCCCCCCCACACACACACATATAAATAGTAAGTACAGTCAGTACTGAGTCAAACAATGTTCTTTTCATGTGCTGGCAAATCCATATACATGCAAAAAAATAAAACTAGACCACTAACTTACACCATACACAAGAATAAACTCAAAATGTATAAAAGATGTGAAATCATAAAAGTCCTAGAAGAAAACACAGGCAGTAAAATGTCAGACATCTTACTTAGCAGAATTTTCACCCATACATCACATCGGGCAAGAGAAACAAAGGAAAACATGAACAGATGGGACTACATCAAACTAAAAAGCTTTTGCACAGCAAAATAAATCACCAACAATATGAAAAGTGAACCTGCTGAATGGGAGAACATATTTGCCAATGATGAGAGGTTACTTTAAAAGGGGTTAGTTTAAGAACTTACAACACAACACCAATAAGACAACCCATTTAATAAATGGACAGAAGACTTGAATAGACACTTCTGCAAGGACATACAGATGGTCAAGAGACATATAGAAAAATGCTCAAAGTCACTAATCATCAGAAAGTTTCAGGTAACACCTCACACCTGCCAGATTGGCTACCATCAATAAACCAACAAGCAACAAGTGCTGGTGAGGTTGTGGAGAAAAAGGAACTCTAGTACACTGCTGGTAGGAATGCAGACAGGTACAGCCACTATGGAAAACAGTGTGGAGTTTCCTCAAAAAATAAAAGTGGAACTGCCATTTTTATGATCCCAGTTCTTAGCATAAATTAGAAGAATCCAAAAACACTAACATGAAAGAATATACACACCCCTATGTTCATAGCTACATTGTTTACAATAGGTAAGATCTGGAAACAACCCAAACACTCATCAGTGGAAGAGTAGATTAAAGATGTGGTACATTTACACAATGGAATACTATGCAGCTATAAAAAAGGGATTACTTACTTTTTGAGACAGCATGGAAAGACCTGGAGAGTATTATGCTAAGTGAAATAAGCCAATTAGAGAAAGAAAAGTATCACATGATCTCACTTATATGTGGAATCTACTGAACAAAATAAACTGATGACCAAAATCAATCCAGAGACATAGAAGCATGGAATAGACTGTCGAACTTCAGAGGGAAGTTGGGGGAGGGTGGGTGGGTGGGTGGGTGGAGATCAGCTAAAGAACTTGCATGCATATATGCATAACCCACGGACACAGACAATAGGGTGGTAAAAGCCTGGGATGGGGTGTGGGGGAGGGCTAGAAGAGGTCAATGGGGGAGAAAAGGGGACATATGTAATACTTTTAACAATAAAGATTTAAAAAATAATAATAATGAACAAAATAAATTGATGAACAAAATAGATCCAGAGACATAGAAGCATGGAACAGAATCTCAGAGGGAAGGGGGAAGTAGGGACAGGAAGAGATCAACCAAAGAACTTATATGCATATATGCATAATTCATGAACACAGAAAACAGTATGGGGGGTTGAGGGAGTTAAGGGGTCAATGGAGGAAGCAGGGGAGTGCCGGGATCCATGAAAGCAGTTCGGTCTTACTTCCTGGTCAGCCCTACTTCCTGATTGAGCAAGGACAAAGAGCAAGGACAAAGAAAGCCCGTGCGCCCAAGGGCCAGAAGAACCCCCCACTTCAGAATAACCAATCAGCTAGGACAGATACCCAGTCCCCAACCAATCATCCCATGGCAACTCCTTATCCTACCCCTCCCCTCCTGAGTGCTTATATACCGCAACACTCGAATAAAAAAACGAGGCTTGATCAGAACCTTGTCTTGCGTTCTTCGCGTTCCTTGTTTGTTTCATTCTCTTAGGTAGTTCCTGCGTGCCCTCGTTGCTGCCCCGCGGGCCGGGGCATCTGGCGCCCAACGTGGGGCGACCTGTGGACCCCCGAAGAGAACGTCTACCGGAGAAGCCCTGGCCAGGCACCCCCCCAGAGTCGCCGCGAGGACCCGCGAGTGAAGACTCAGCACTAGATCGCCACGGTCCCACCCGCCGTGAGACAGATCGGAGTAAGGTAGGTAGACGATTTTTCAAACAAGATTTCAGAACATTTCACCCCTTTTTGCTCGACTGCTATTATTGGCTCTCTTGGTCGATTCTTTCCTGCCCACTAATAAGCACTCACTTGCCGATTTGGGGAAGAATGAAAGGTACCCATCTCTGGCTGTGAGAACTCTGATTCACTTGAATTAGTATCGTCACCCGGCTTTCTTGTCGCGAATTCTCTCCAATTAGATCTACTCTTAAAACCTTGAGCTTGCTTTGAACAAAAGGTTGTTCACCTCACAGACTCAACAAAGGGAATTCCTACTCCCTGAAAAGGGCAAAAGGGGTCTTCCCGTCTGTGCGGATCCGTGTAGGCGGATTATACCCTACCGACTGTTTCACGCAAGCAAGGGAGTAAAGGGTAGAGTCGAAAAGAGAGAAATTCCGCCTGAATTCCTGGGTTGACGGGAAAAATCAGGCTGACCTGAAACGGGGATTATACGTCCCAGAGGCTTACGTGGGGGAAGGAGTCACTCGGAGAGCCATCCAGTCAACCAATAATGGGGAATTCTTTGAGTGCCCATGAAATGTTCCTTGACGGTGTCAAGATATCCCTCAGAGCACGAGGAATAAGGGTTAAAAGAAAAGACCTTAGGCAGTTCTTTGAGTTTGTTCATGATACCTGCCCTTGGTTCCCCCTAGAAGGAACTATTAATCTAAACTAAAACTAAAGCCCCGCCCCAGGCCCTATCAGCTAAAATGCAATGCTAATGAACCTTGTTAAAAAAGTTAACTTTTAAGGCCTAGGAGAACATAAATAAATTTGTCTCTGTTATAGAATTTATCCAAAGTGAATGCTTGAAAATAATTATAATTGACTCTAGAATCTCAAAGAAATTGTTGAAATATAGATAAATAATGTATTAATTATAAAGAGCTAAGTAGCCCAGGTAACTGGCTACGCCCTTTGTTAATGGAGGAAGGGGTAGACGCCCTTCCCCTAGAAGACGGTAATCTAGTTTCCTGCCAGGAACCATCCTTGAAAAATGTGGTAATTTACATTAGAATAAACCAAACCGGGTTTTACAGAGCTACTGGCAAATAAAAAGTAAAGTTTAAATTTGCCTCATAAAAAACCTAGAGGACAGAATTGAATCTATTAATTGATTATGTCTTGTATTTTTCTTAAAAACGTAAAGTGTTATTAATCTAGGAAATGCTAAATATATTTGACTTGCCAGCTTTAAAAGTTCAAAGTGCAAATTAAATTGGGAGAAATTATATAGTTGTGGTAATTAAATGTCTAAAGTATAAGAACTTATTTTTGAGAAAATAAAATGTTGTGTTTTCTTTAATAATTAGGAATTCAAAATAAGTTGCTTATTATTGGTCTAATTAAAAAAGAGGATTAATTCAAATTTTTCTATGCAAAAACTAGTTTAAAATCTAATTGATATCTTAAGATAATTATAAAAAGTATTATAATCTTTAAATCATATATGGATATATATATATATTTGATCATTTTTTCCATGTTAAAATTTCAGGGCTTTAACAGAGATGATTCTTGGAAAGCTCCAAGGGCCCGGAGTAATACAAGAAATTTATTCTCTTCTTAAAGGAAATCTTTTTAAATTTAACAGATCTAATATACTTGAAATTGCATGGAAAGACTTATCAAATAAAAATTAATAAATATATTTTAAATGTTATGAAGGTTTTGTCCTCTAAGAAGGGCAAAATGAAGTAACTAAATATTTCTTATAATCCAACAGCAGAATTTAAAATGACAAAAAGCCCATAGCCGCCTGCATTCTTAATTAAGCTAAGAGGCGGGGCAACATTTGCTGCTTGTGAATCAGACTTAAACATTTACTAAATTTGCTTTGCTTTTTAAATGAAGATACCTACTTTAATTACTTAAATAATTTAGCTTTTTAAATTATAATCAAGGTTTTCAGCTAAATGAAAAGCCAATATTTTTATAAACAATTCTAATAAAGATCAGAAACAGCTAGTGAGATTTTTGTTTGTCTGCAATATAAATTTGACTGTCTTTTAAAAGAACAGATTAGACAGCCGCCATAATGGCCACATGGCTTGCTGGTCTCCTTGGAAGCCATAGGGGCCAACCCTTTCCTTTGGAATAAGCCAATGTCTTTGTAAGCAATTTGATTAAGTATTCTAAGAAAGTTACTGAAGGCTTCCCATGATCCCTCTGTATATGCAAATTAGCTAATTGGGATACTCTTAAAAAATAAAATTCCAGCTTAATAAAAAAGGAGAAATTTGAGAGGCACAGAAAATGTAACTAGACCTTGTCTATACAAAAAGAAATTGACCAGTTTGAAATTGAATTGCCATGGCCTAAAGCAAAGAATATCCTTACATGATATTATTCTACAATGTCATTATAATTTTTGATATTTTACAAACAGCATATTGTACAATTAATCCAAACAAACTTAAAAATCTAAAATTTTTTTTTAATGTTTGGCAGCAATTTAAAAGGGAAATGAAAGGATTCAATTCCTTCCACTGTGTGAAAGGCCCCTAGGGAAGGTACTTGAGCATTCTATATTGGCCCTTTTTGCCAAGAGAAACCCTCTTCTCACAATTCAATTGCCCACAGCTGTTGCTTGAGTTTTCAGTTCATTCTGAGGTTGAAACCTCATGTTGGATGGTACCATAGATCTGTCTCTCGCACAATGGCGTGAGCTGGGCCCTCCCTGGAGAAGAAACCTGGGTTCCCCAAGATATATGATCAATGCTGGGGCCCCCCACCAGTGGGGGGATCCCAAGGCAGGTGCTGGGCATGGAGGCCATAGGGGCATAGGCTACCAAGGAGACAGAACTGAACCTTACATCACCCTGCTTGGCCCCGGAGGATGGCTGGTTAGTCAATGACGGGTAAGACTCCTCAAGGGAGGGGCAACCTAAGACAGGCACAGTCGCAGGGGGCCATCAGGAGAGAACTTGGGGGTCAACAGAAGTGTGGCACAGATCCTCACCCCCACAACATTACAGGGGTTTGAACACTCGCCCCTTCTGAGGGAGGTCTCCTGCCCCATGGCTGCTTCATGCTTCCCATGCCCAGCTCAGATTGGGACCCAGGCAACAAACAGATTTGGCCCAGCTAAGACTGATACCCAGGCAACAGAGAAGTGGTTGATGGCAGCTGCCCTATACCTAAATCTAGCCTAAATCCAGGAGTGCTCAGGGCTTTCTCAAGGATGCATATAATCCTTTCCATTAACTAAAATTGTTGTTAAAGTATTAAATTTGACAGTAAAATAGTCAAGTTTTCAGATTAATTTAAATTGGCTAAATGAAATAAGGGAATATTCAAGAAAATCGAATTGTACAAAAGGCTGTTCCTAAAGTATTAACCAAAATTTCTATTTGTAGTTCATTTCATGGTAAAATTGCTTAACATGCAATGAACCTAAAGCAGTCATATTTTTGTGCAAAAAATTAAAATTTAAAGTTATCAAGACTGCATTATATATTTTCCAAAAGCCTCCTAATAATTAAATCAAAAAAGGAGGGATAGTGGAGTAATATTATGTAAGGAAAAATACCTTGTAAGTAAATTACATCTAGAAAAATTTTTACTTTGAAAATTAATTTTCATTTGTTATGCTAATAGCAAGACACCCATGAAAAACACACATGGTGTCAAAATAAGCCAAAGGAAAATTAGTTGGGCAAAAATAAAAAGGATCCCAAGTCAAATTTATAGAAAAGACACCTTTATTAACTTTTGGTCGAGAATATGTTTGTATATTTTCAGAAAAAAAACAAAAACAAAACTCCAGGACCATGTGGATTCCTGCAACAGAGAGGAATTAGCAGGAAATAATTCAGCCATGAAGACAAGAGGAGACAGTCGTTACCTGTGGGCTTGGGAAACCCATGGGAGGAGCCGGGTCACAACTCCCTCGCTCCATTAAAGCCCACTCCCGCTTAAAAACAGAAAGGGAGGAGATGCCGGGAGCCATGAAAGCAGTTCGGTCTTACTTCCTGGTCAGCCCTACTTCCTGATTGAGCAAGGACAAAGAGCAAGGACAAAGAAAGCCCGTGCGCCCAAGGGCCAGAAGAACCCCCCACATCAGAATAACCAATCAGCTAGGACAGATACCCAGTCCCCAACCAATCATCCCATGGCAACTCCTTATCCTACCCCTCCCCTCCTGAGTGCTTATATACTGCAACACTCGAATAAAAAAACGAGGCTTGATCAGAACCTTGTCTTGCCTCCGTTCTTCAAGTTCCTTGTTTGTTTCATTCTCTTAGGTGGTTCCTGCGTGCCCTCGTTGCTGCCCCGAGGGCCGGGGCAGGGGAGCATCTGTAATACTTTCAACAATAAAGATAAATTTTAAGAAAACTTAAGTTACTATATTCTTATTATTTTAAAATAGCATCTTTTGTTGTTACTAAAAGTATCTTTGTTTGCAGTTATTTAAATAATTTAGATAAATTTATTTAAATACAGGTGTCCTCAAAGATTATTGTTGCCTTTTTGAGATTAAGACCTGTCAGTCTAATAAAAAACATTCCTACATTAAAACAACAAATTAAAGGTTAATCTCCTGCATTTTAATGTTTGCCTGATTCATTGTGATCAACACCCTTAAATGGTATTGGCAATCTGTCTAGAAACACAAGCAAATCAACTGAAAGCTATTACACTGAAGAGGGCTCAAGAAGATAAAAAACATCATGATGTTTAAATTATTTGTTCTAATTGCTTATTTTCTCTACCTATCTTTCCTGTGTTAAAACAAAACTCTCATCTGCTTAATGACATGTGTTCCATGGCAAATTAAGTCTGTTTCTTTCAATTCAATTTGCATTGCCCAATGCCACCAAAGAATGCTATATTTCACTTACTAATCCACAACTTTAAATTGCTTGGAACAGAATGGACTGAGATACTGTGTGGGGATTTACTCTCATTGCCTTGGGAAGAATCAAATCCTCTTTATAAACTGGAGCTAATAGTGGTCACCATGTAGTATAGCTCAAAATCGTTAGGACTGTGTTATATGACTCAAGAGTACAGTATATTTCTAAACATTGAGTCTGCAGTCTTAATATTTTATGAATATTTTATTTTGTAAGTTGTAAGTTATGAATTTTCATAGGCTATGAAAAGACCTTAGAGGTACATAATATTGAATGACTGTTCATGAAAAATTGCCTATATGTAAATTCATCAGTAGAACCAAGGAAAGGAGGAAAATAACAGAAAAATCTCAAGATTGGCAATTGGGAATGTAAGTAATGGTCCTATGCCTCCTATTTACTAACTGCGTTTTTCTTAAGTAAATCACTTTGTTTCTTTGGTGTGTTTCCACATCTGTCATAATCAAGGAGCTTACATTGGAAAACCTCTAAGGACTCCAGGCTCTGAAATCCTATTTTCACTGTGATGTTAGTTAATCCCACCATATTTACACAGATAGTTTTGTTACACCCTTATTCCAGGCTGCTAATACCTGCTATTCTATCCAATAAGCCTTCACGAATCATCTAGACAAAAATAAAGTAGCTTTCCTTTAAATTGCCATAGCTTTCATATACTTATTTTAGAGTATTTATTATGACTTATATAGTCCTTATCAGTTCAATTGTCTTGTTTCCATACTACAAATCTGGGACAGTTTATCCATTTATTATTCATTTTGATGACTCTTCCTCCTTCTGCAACAATTCTACCCTATGGGCCTGTTAGTGTTACATGTGTGTGGAAAGGATAGTGAAGATTCAGTAAAAGTACACTGGACAAAACAAGGGAACTGGGTTGTCTATGCCTAACTTGAATCTTATTATGCCTAAGAGAGCTACTGAATCATCCATTTAACTTATTTATTTGGCCTTAGTAGTTCTCTAAATATTCCCTGGAAATCCAAGCTCCGAAAAAGTTAATGCCAAATATTGAACTTCCTAATGTTAGTAATAGATAGATAGTTTCAAATTTACTACCTTCCATCCTAACTCATAAATCCACAGACCAGATTTCCCTATTTCTGCCATTAGCTTTTATCAGGAACTTTTAGACTGAAAAAGCTCTTTTTTAGTATTTTCCACACTTGAAAACACTCTTTAACAATTTGGAAGAAAAAAAAAAAAATCTTGTATCTAGAGGATTGCCTGTTTCCTTCAAATCTCTGTATTGTACTTTTATCAGAGCATTGATCATGCTACATTTTAATTGCATGTTGATTTTTACTACCCACTAGACTATGAATTTCTAAGGGCAGGGATTTTTGTCTTTTATCTCTGTTTATTCAGTACTTAGCATAAAGCCTGCCAGCGTATCACAAGGAGCATGCAATTTCTGCCTTAACAAGCTCTATGCCAGGGCCTGGGTGAAATACATGAAAACTATAAACTGTTGTTGATGTCTTAGAAAACCTCCCCACGTATTTATGATGACAATCTGGGATGTATACAATTTAACAATAGGAAAATCACAGACTAACCGCTAGATCTTGTTGTCTCTGAGGAAATAAAACCCTTCCTGCTAGCACAAATCTAAATATTCAGTGAAGAACCAATAGAAACCTATAAGACTCATGTGATGTTAAAATGAGTTAAGTAATCGAGCCAGCAATACAATTTTTACACATCTTACACTATCCTTGAGTGTTTATAACTGTTACAATGCATTTATAAAAATAAATAAATAAAATAAACATAATAAATTAGTATGATTCAAAGTCACCTATAGAAACTCATAGGAAAAAGCATGGAAAAAAACAAATCAAAACAAATAACATCCTTCTGAGTGAATATTGATACCAACATAACTTGTTAATTTTTATTAGTGCATGATATATTAATTAACATTGTTATCTATACAGCATTACATACTGTATGTGTATAAATGCTAGTGATAATGTTTTACTACTCCTAATTTATCATCTTTAAAATTAAATATATATTTTTATATGCATATGATTTAACAGATTTGAACTTTGTAGAAAATTTCATTGTCTCTACTGAGAGTTGTATTCTTTTCCAGAGAGAATTCTTTTGGGCTATCTATATGACTCTGATTATCCTAATTTTATGTTTTCCTAATCTATATTATATGAAATTAAGGTAAACTCTACAGTAAAAATGTTAGGTCTTTAATATATTTGATATTAATAATATGTTTCTTTTTCTTTTTTTAAGAGTCTTTTGTTAGATTTATTGTTATATTATATTTTATATTATAACATAATATTGTTAGAATTATTCCATGATTTTGATGCTAAGAATTAATTTTAAATTACATTTTCCAATTTTTGGTGAAATGACTTGATATTTATTTATTTATTTATTTATTTATTTATTTATTTTATTTTTATTGTTTAAAGTATTACAAATAGTAGTACATATGTCTCCTTTTTTTTTCCCCATTGACCTCCCCCCGGCCTCCCCTACCCCCCAGTACATGCCTTTACCTGGGCCCCGCCCCCCCAGTGTCTTGTATCCATTGGTTATGCTTATATGCATGCGTACAAGTCCTTCCGTTGATCTCTTACAGCCCCCCCACAATCTCCCCTGCTTTCCCGCTGTAGTTTGACAGTCTGTTCAATGCTTCTTTGCCTCTGTATCTATTTTTTCCCAATTTCTTTCCTTTAAAAAATCTTGCCTCTGCAGACTAGAAATAAACATATAATAACAAAAAATGTTTGAGTCCCAATTTCAATGTCCAACAGTTCTGAGTCCCCGTTTCAATGTTAAACAGTTCCTTATGTGTACATGTCAGCAATGAAATCTGGATGGTGGGCACATGGTGGCAATGCAGGTCCGGCCCTCTCTGGTTTGGTCCTAGGCAACCTGCTGCAATGCACAGCTGCTGACTGCTAGCGTGGCAAGGCGTCGTCAGCGTCTTCCATCTCTGGACTGTTTCTCCTCTTGTCTTCTTGGTTGGAGCAGACCTGTCAATTCCTCTCTGTTGCAGGAATCCACATGGTCTTGGAGTTGTTTTCTGAAAATATACAAACATATTCTCGACCAAAAGTTAATAAAGGAATCTTTTTTATAAAATTGATTTGGGATCCTTTTTATTTTTGCCCAAACGATTTTCCTTTGTCTTATTTAGACACCATGTGTGTTTTTCATGGGTGTCTTGCTGTTAGCATTACAAATGAAAATTAATTTTGTAAAGTAAAAATTTTTTAGATGTAATTTACTTATAGGATATTTTTCCTTCCATGATATTACCCTACTATCCTCCCTTTTTTGATTAATGGAGGCTTTTGTAAATTTTATAATGCAGTCTTGATAACTTTAAATTTAAGTATTTGCACAAAAATATGACTGCTTTAGGTTCTTTGCATGTTCAGGAATTTTACCATGAGATGAACTACCAATAGAAATTTTAGTTACTACTTTAGGAACAGCTTTTTGTCCAGTACAATTAAATTTTCTTGAATATTCACTTATTTCAATTAGCCTATTTAAATTAATCTGAAATCTTGATTATTATTTTACTGTCAAATTTAATACTCTACCAACAATCTTAGTTTACCCTGTAAATATTAGTGAAAAGGATTATTTGCATTCTTGAGTAGGCCCTGAGCATTCCTGGTGCTAGGCTGGATTTAGATATAGGGCAGCTGCTGTCGGCCAAGTCTCTGTCTGTTACCTGGGTCCCAATCTGAGCTGGGCCAAGTCACTGTCTGTCACCTGTGTCCCCATCTGAGCTGGGCATGGGAAGCAAAGCAGCCATGAGGGCAGGAGACCTCCCTCAGACTGGGTAAGGGTTCAGGCCCCTTCAAGGTTGGGGGGGTGAGGGTCTGTGCACACCTCTGTTGAACCCCAAGTTCTCTCCTGGTGGACCCCTCTGTGACTGTGCCTGTCTTAGGTTGTTCCTTCCCTGAGGAATCTTACCCATCTCTGGCTAACCAGTCATCCTCCGGGGCCAAGCAGGGTGATGTGAGGTTCAGTTCCGTCTCCTTGGTAGCCTATGCCCCCATGGTCTCCACGCCCACCACCTGCCTTGGGATCCCCTCGCCTGCTGGCTGGGCCCCAGCACTGATCACATATCTCAGGGAACTCAGGTTTCTTCTCCAGGGAGGGCCCAGCTCACACAATTGGGCGAGAGACAGATCCATGGTACCAGCCACCACGAGGCTTCAAGCTCAGCATGAACAGAAAGCTCAGGCAACAGCTGAGGGCAATTGGATTGTGAGAAGATGGTCCCTCTTGGCACAAAAGGCAAGAGGGGCCAATATAGAATGCTCAAGTGCCTTCCCAGAGCCTCAATTCCTTCTGAAAGGGATTAAATCCTTTCATGTCCTTTTTTTTTTTTTTTTAATTGCTGCCAAAGATTCAAAGAATTAGTTTGTAAGTTTGTTTGGGATAATTGTATAATATGCTGTTGTAAAATATCTACAATTATAATGACATTGTAGAATAATATCATGTAAGGATATTCTTTGTTCTAGGCCATGGCAATTTAATTTCAAACTGGCTGTCAATTTCTTTTTGTAACTTTATATAAACTTTGTCAGGGAGGCAAAAACACAAATTACTTACTTTAGTTCAAGAGGCCAAATATATTGACTTTCAATTACAATCCTTACGACTTTTGAAGGAAACTTCTCTTTGTTTCCTTCCAAAATAATTTTCGGGCTACAGAGAGTTTCATTTAAAAATCTTTGTCACATGAAACAATTTCCCTTAAGGTTATGGTGACCACTAGTATGGATTAGATTTAATATTTTATTTTTATTTTATTTTTTATATTTTTTAATTTTTATTTTTTACATATGTGTCCTTATTCCCCCATAACTCCCACTCCCCACTTATGCCCCACCCCCTTGTTATGTTTCTTTTTCAAACCTAAGTCCACCAACAATTTTACCTATTTTTATATTCTATAAATTTATATTCAATTTTTCTTAAATTATTGCTTTTAATTGATAAAGAGATGAATAGTTGATTCCTAAGTTTCCTAAAAGTAATTGCATATTTGTAAATAGTATTACACTGGAACAAACCTGAAACATCAATATTACTAAGCTAACTTAGTTTGGAGTATAAGGACATTTTTCTCAGAATGCCACGATAAAAAAGGTTAAGAAACCTTAGTTTCTTTGTTCCATTTTAGCATGCTAACCTCAATCTTAGAGTTTAGGGCCATCTCCCAAAGGTAAGTTCCTTAAATTTATTTTGACTTCCAGAAGTTATACATATAATGTACATAAAGATACTAATGGATGAATAAGTAAAGGAAATTGTTCCTCAATAAGATTAACATTATTATTGTGTTTAACATGTATTGAGCCTTGCTCTTTGCAGGACACTGTGCTTAATGCTCTATGATCAATTTTCTCATTTTTTCACTTTTATTTTTACAGATGAATGTCATAAAAATTACATAATTGCTCAGCCTAACACAGCAGAATCAAATTTAAAATATGTTTTTATGTCTTCAAGCCTGTGTTTCATAGACTACTCTATTTCATGAAATTCTACTCTTTTAAGACATACTGTAATATATCTCATTATTGGAAGGTGAAAGAAGCATGGGAATGCTTTTGCAGGAAAGGAAGCATATCAGTGACATTCACAACACCATCAAGGTCTATTTTGAGAACTAGTTTTGGAACCATGAGAATTAGAATGCACAGGAGAGTCTACATATAGCTTCATACATAAATAATTAATAATTGCTAGGTAAATCATTGCTAGATGAAAGTTTCCTTAATCTTAGAATGCTCAGAATGTATTTTCTGAACTTTTTTTTAAATCCAAGCTGTATAGGACTTTTCTCCAGTATCTGCTAATGTATTACCAAAAGGAAATTATTTTTTTTAGCTAAGCTTGATGGTGGAGCTTGATATGAACTCACCTGAAATCAACTCTTCTAACTTGTGTGAGGTAGACAAGGACACAGGTTAAGAGCAGCTAACAACAGTGGCAACCTAGGATGGAGGAAAGTATGGTCTTTAATAATTAGAAGAGCAGAATCCCATTCCCAATCTGGGGCCACCTCTGTCTATACCAGTTTCTTCATAATATATATTAATATCATTTCATGTTTTTATGATATACCAGTGATTTCTCATAATATTTCTGTAAAAAACTGTTCAAGAACTATAAAAAATTGAAGTTTTAAATATCTTGCTATGGGTGGCAGAACAGAGGTTCTGTGATGAGGGAATGGTGTGGGCCAGGATAGTCATGCTGCCACTCAACAGTATCTCCCCAGAACAGCCCTCAGTAGGGACCATTGAAGACCAGGTCTAGTTCACTACTACATTTAGGTTGTTCATGAACTGAATTATGATAAGCAATTTTAAAAAATCATGTGATTGAATATCATATGGATATATAATCCAAGCAAAAACATTTATTTGGGTTTATCTACTAATATTTACTAAATTAGTAATTAAAACTGAGAAATTTGAAAATATTTTAGTTCATTTATTAACAACTATTTCATGTTAACAAAATAACATTTTATGACAAATAATCACCTTTTTGAACTCAGAAATATTAAGAACAGGGTCATAATTTTTGCAAATGTCTTTAATATTTGGCTTATTAAGGACTTGTATGCATGCATATAAACACAACCAATAGACACAGGACACTGCGGGGTGGGGGGGATGAAGGCAAGTACTGGGAGGTAGAGGAGGCCAGGGTGAGGTCAATGGGGAAAAAAAAAGGAGACATATGTACTACTATTTGTAATACTTTAAACAATAAATTTTAAAAAAAGAAGGCAACTGAATTTTCATGTTCAGTTTTGCATTAAATCTGCTGTGATATGTGCTTCAATTTACAGAAATTAAATCTGTCCTAATACAAATATCTTTTTGGAAATAGAAGGAAATATAAATGCTTTTTTTACATAATTATGGATTATGGATATTATTCTTTGACACTCCACTAAATGGATAAGTGGTAGTTCCTTAAATATGAATTGTAATGCATAATCTTAAATTACATTTAAAGATATTTTTGTATTCAGTTCCAGTATTCCAGTATTCTATCTTGCCCTTTGAACGCATCTTTTAGTTATATATGATTTAGAAATATTTGCATGACTTCAAAATATTATGTAATTCTGCATAAAATACTTGTTCACAGAATTATACTTGCTTATTATAATCAACACATTTCAATATACAATATTTTAAAAATCACATTTGTTAATATCACCAAAGAAAAAAATCTTTACTCTAAGGAAAATGTCAAGCTCACATGGGAGGACACTGTTTTTCCAAAATTCCAATATTTACTTGAAAGTTTGAATTTTATCAATGGCAGAAATAGTCTCTTATTTCCCTTGAAGTATCCTTAATGTTTTTAGAAATTCACCAAAATATCAATGTCTAAATAACCATAGCTAATCAGATTTTTAAAAATAAAAATGACTTTTCATGAAGAAAATAACTAGTCAACCTAACTAAAATAATCACACAAATACTTTTCTCTCAAGAAATTCACTTGAAGGTGGGTATGCAAAAAAATTATTTATTTTCACTACCCATTTCTTCACAAAATATTTAACAGACTTGTATTCAAAAGTTGAGAATTCCAAAAAGTGAATATTCTTTGCCATTTCATCAAAACATTTTTAAATGAAATTTACTTTATTTTTGATGATGTTAACAATGATGATATGCTGATGAAGATAAAATGATAACTAGTTAGGTTTGTTTTCACTACCCTAGTTCATGTTACAGCACTGGCAGTTTTAAACATGATTGTCGTCACACTAAGAGTCAAAATATAATTCTGAGGAGATGGCAGATGATATTTTGACATATTATAAGATGAGTTTTGACCACAGAGATCCCTGAAAGTGTGTTGGGAACCTCTGGGGTTTTATAGAACACCTTCTTTTTTCTTTCTAATTAAATGTAATTAATAACAGTATGTAGGTTTCAAGGGTACATTTCTATGATGTGTCATCTTCATATTGCATTGTGTGCCCACCACCCTAAGTCAAATCTTCTATCATCATATATTTGACCCCCTTTACCCTTTACAGAGCCCTCTCCCCTTCTCTCTGGTAACTATCATACTGTTGTCTGTGTCTTTGAGTTTTTGTTTTTTTTTTTAATATATTTTTATTGATTTCAGAGGGAGAGAGAGAGATAGCAACATAAATTATGAGAGAGAATAATTGGTCGGCTCCCTCCTGCATGCCATCTACTGGGGATCAGCCCACAGCCCTGTCATGTGCCCTTGACTGGAACGGAACCTGGGACCCTTCAGTCCGCAGGCCAATGCTCTATCCACCGAACCAAACTGGCTAGCGCTGTTTGTTTTTTTTATTTGTTCATTAGTTGCTTTCAGTTTTATATCTCAGAGACGAGTAAAATCATATGTTTCTTGAATTTTTCTGTTTGACTTATTTCGTCTGTGGAACACTTTTAATTAATTGTTTTCTTAGAGCAAGATTTGAACAGATTGCATCTTCCCTAGTTTTTCCTTTTCACAAGCTGTAATTACATCAGAATTTCTATAGACAACTTCTAATATGTTCCTAGAGGACATTCAAATTTAAATAAGAAAACTTAGTATGTCAAAGATTAAACGGTTTGCCTAAGGTCACAGAAATGACTAATGATAACACTAAGATTCATGTATATTAGGTAAGCCAGAGTTTACTCTCCTGTACTATTTCCTCTTAATTTAAACTTGTAAAATAAAATTTTCCAAAGCATTCATTTTTTTCTAAATTATTTACAACTTCTGATATTTTTTTAATAGAAATCTTCTAGATTCAGAAATGATACAGTGTTGAAATTTTAAGGAATCACAAATTCATAATAGATTTGAGACAACAAGATCAAGAAAATATGATATAGATAAAAGGTGAAAATACTGAATAATTAAGTCGCAATAAAATATCACACCATATGTAAAATGCATTCTAGGCTATATGTTCTTGCCATAGCAAAGTAGCAGATGCTATAAACATTAACTTTATTTTTGCCAAGTGTTATACATTATCAATATTTTATGGCTATCTTTGAAATCCCAATGCCTTCTTCTGTTTAGTCTAGATAAAAACGTAAGAAAAAGGAGATTTTCTAAATAAAAATTGACAATAAGATGAATTTATTATGAAAAGATTATAATTTTGACTTGTACAGCTTTGATATAAACATATTAACAAAAAATAAAGCATTAAAATATTGTTATTTTCAAACTGTTTCTTGTGTATCCTTCAATAAAATTGATCAAATGCTGTATATATAATATTACATATTACATATAATATTTATAGTATGTCTGACATACTATAATTATATCACATTGCATATATATTATATGTAATTTGTTATGTTAAAAGACCTGCATAGTAACAAGTTTACTGGTCTTCATATTTTAAGAATTTTGGCCCAACATTAGTCAGAGGTTATATCTTTTCTGACTAACTAAAAATATAGTTAAAAATATAAAATTTCACTTTATTTATAGTCTGATAATTTTCTGAACACATCTTTTAAAGCCACATAGTCTTTATCTTTGTAACCCTTAATGCCAAACATAGTCTCTTCTTATAGTTTATGCTTAATATATGCCAGTCAAATTGAATTTTTAAATGTACATTCAGGACTTCCTATTTTCCTGGTAGAATAATTTTCATATTACCTATGAAAGATGGAGAGTCGATGAAGAATGGATCATTTAGATTTCATTTTCCAGAGCACATGGCCTTTTTATATGCCAGTATAATGGATACACGGGTTCAGGGAAGCTGGGGGATTTTTCTCCTGGGCCTGTTCCATATTTATCATCTATGTTGTCACTGGGTACACAAGGTCTATGCACTTTGTAAGAGGATTTCTGCCTGGAGAGCTATATTTTATTTTTCTGCTAAGATGATCAGTATAAAAATGACAAAGTGTTTGCAGCCGGAGTTTAAAAGTTGTTCCTGAAACTAGATCATGTTGTTCTCAGTCTTAATGGAGTCAACAGTGTAGCCGATTGTTTAAAGCTTATTCTAGCTGCAAAGAGATGAAAGCCCTGAAGACTCACTTGCTCTGAAATTAATAAACTGAGCAAAGGAAAGACTAGTTGGCTCTCTATGTGAGTAAGGATGCATGAATAAACTACTGCTCATCTACACATATTAACAGCAAAATAAATCATTGCCACTGCATTTGCTTCTAGGGACTTTGTCAATTAAGGTAATCTTATAAAATACTGTGAAGTGTCTTGATATTACAAGTAAAGATATTGAAAATGCATGGTCAATCTTGTTACCATTCATGATACATTTCAACCAAATAATATTTTTAAGTGGTCCCCAGTTCATTCTAATACAAGGGATTCAAACTGGAAGTTAAACAATAGATGCCTCTGATTATCCAAATAATTGAGCTACAATATTTCTGACAACCTTCTTACATCTCTGTACAAAAGATCAGATCAATTATAAAATAAACAAATAACACAGTTCAAGAGAAAATACTGACTTGATTGGAATATAATTGATTAGTGGTAGTAACATCCATTGCCTACATTATTAAGTACATATATACAGAGAGAGAGAGAAAAATTAAATTTTATTTTTTTAAGTTTTGGATGATTATTATTTCTTTGTTGCTGTATATTTCTCATATTAAAGAGATGCTTTACAAACAAAAAATGAAAATAGAATAGATTAGAAGTTAAATATAAAGAGTAAGGACTGGTGGATATTTGTAATTTTTCTTTTGACAGCAGAATAAGGAGTAAGTTTTAGATATTCTACTGAATATTTTTAAAAAATACATTTTAAATTCTTAAATTTTATCTTTTTTTAGTGATACTATCTCTAAAAATTGTGTTGGAAGTGACTATCATATGATGTATTATTAAAGCAATCAACATTTATATATAAGCATTCACCCTGAGAAGTTATACTCGGTGGCATGTGATTAAGAACAATTTTGTTTGGTGTAAGATTCTCTGTTAATGACAAGGTCTTTGTTGTTGACAACTAGAGGCCCAGTGTACAAAATTCGTGCACGGGGGAGGGGTTCCCTCAGCCCAGCCTGCACTCTCTCCAATCCGGGACCCCTTGGTGGATGTCCGACTGCTGGTTTAGGCCTGATCCCAGCGATCGTGCCTAAACTGGCAGTCGGACATCCCTCTCACAATCCTGGACTTCTGGCTTCTAATTGCTTACCTGCTTGCCTGCCTAGTTACTCCAAACTGCCTTCCCTACCGGCCTAGTCGCCCCTAACTGCACCCTTCCTGCCGGCCTGGTCATTCCTAACTGCCCACCCTGCTGGCCTGGTCACCCCTTATTGTCTCCCCTGGCAGCCTGGTCACCCCCAACTGGCCCCCTCCTCTAGCCTGGTCACCCCTAACTGCCTCCCCCCCCTGCAGGCCTGGTTGCCCCCAACTGCCTCCCCGCTGGCCTGGTCACCCCTCATGGCCCCCCTGCTGGCCTGGTAGCCCCATGCAGCCTGCTTGTTCAGTTGCTTGGTCATCCCTCACTAACCCCCATGCCGGCCTGGTTGTAGGCAGCCATCTTGTGAGGGTGTGACGGTCAGTTTTCATATTACCTCTTTATTATATAGGATGTATATGTTAATGTGAAAGTATCTGATGTATTGTCTAGCACAATACTTCAATTTAGATTGAAAACTCTATTCTGATAGGAATATTGTTTTTAGAAAATATCCCTGAATTTTATATTTTTACTTATTACAATGATGTTTCAATTTCTTTTTTATATCTTCTGTTGTAATAATCCCACTGAAATTTTGAAATTGTCAGAATTTCTCTAACTTATGATGATAATGATGACAAAAGCTATTGTTTATTGAATACTTATTATGTTCTGAACAGTACATGCATGATCTTTGATAATCTTCACAATAACCTCTATGTAAAAACCATAATATACACAGTTCACAGATGAGCAAGTGTGTCTCAGGGAAATTAAGCAATTTATCCGAGGTCACAGACTACTAAGTGACAAAACTGGGATTCAAACCCAGGTCCTGATTCCAAAGCCAAGTGCATAATCCTGACACTATAGAGCCCCCAAATGTGACTGAGTCACATGCACATGACTTCCTCTGAATTTAGTGGGAGTGTGATTTGTAAATGAAGTTGGTTATAATAATAAAGATGAACCTGTGATGTACAGAGACATTTTGTTATGATTATATTAAATATCATTTAGAACTAGAGGCCCAATGCACAAAATTCATGCACAGGGTAGGAGGGTGTCCATCAGCCCAGCCTGCATCCTCTCACAATCTGGGACCCCTCAGGAGATGTCAGACTGCCAGTTTAGGCCCCATCCCTGCAGGCCTAAACCAGCAGTCGGACATTCCACTCACAGTCGGGGACTGCTGGCTCCTAACCACTGGCCTGCCTGCCTGCCTGATCGCCCTACCCACTTGCTTGCCTGATTGTCCCTAACCACTTGCCTGCCTGCCTGATTGCCCCTAACTGCCTCTGCATGCCTGCCTGATTGCCCTTAACTGCTCACCTGCCTGCCTGCTCACTCCTAACCACCTTTGCCTAGGCCCCACCACCGTGGCTTTGTCTGGAAGGACATCTGGAATGATTTCCGAAATGTCATTCGGCTGTCCAGTCAAATTAGCACATTATGCTTTCATTATTATAGATTATGTTTTAATCCTCACCTCAATATGTTTTTATTGATTTTTAGAGAGAGAGGAAGGAGGAGAAGAGAAAGGAATCAATGTGAGAAACATCGATCAGTTGCCTTTCATCCTTGCTCCCACTGGGTATTGAACCTGCAACCTAAATGTGTGCCCTGACTGGGATCGAACTTGCAAACTTTTGGGGCTTAGGATGAAGCTCCAATGAACTCAGCCACCTGGCCAAGGCTAGATTATTTTTAGGTCAGCAAGGGCTATTTGCTAAATACCTATTCATCTTATGTATCTTCAATATTTCCTAAAATATAATCTTTTGTCAATAGAATGAGCATTGACAAAAAGAATGAAATAGTATAATTACATATATCTAATGGTGAGCAAGGCTTATGACCTCTAATCTAGTATCTGAACAGACTTAAATCTGGTACAAACTTGGACATTAGTAAATTTGCTTCCGGGTTAATAGGCTCAGCAATTTTCATTCTATATTAAGGCAATAAAGACTCATTAGTGTAGGACCTAAATATATCTTAGAAAGGCACTCAGGACCTTTTCTTTAGGTAAGAGAAGAAAATTTAAAAGACAGATGAACTTGGACTATTGAAACATTTTTCCTATTTACAAAACCTTTTATTGAGCAACATTTACTGAATACTACCAAGATCCAGAAATTGTTCCAGAATCTGCAAAGTAGTTTTATTTTTAATTATTGATTGATTTTAGAGAGAGAGGGGAGTGGCCGGGATGGGGTGGGATGCCTGCTATGATGGGGGGATGGGGGATGGAGGGAGCTACAGGAGGGTGGCAGGGCCGGAGTGAAGAAGAAATACGGCTCCGGCCAGAGCGAAGGCAGAAGGTGGCAGCCAGAGGGAAGCTGGTGACAGCAGCCTGGGGAAGGAAGGCCTATTCTTGCATGAATCTCCATGCATACGCCTCTAGTCTATATAGATAATAGAGCAATATGCTAATTAACTGGAACGCTGTAACGGGTCTACCAGACAGGTGGAGGTTGCGCGTGCAGCGTCGGGGGTGGTGTAGCAGGGGCCTCCATGTGCCTATGCTGCGGGAGGGCCTGATCAGCAGCAGCCATGGCTGCTTCAAGGGCCATAGAGGGAGGCAGGGCCGGACGGTGACTCGAGAGTGGGCAGCACCACGCGATTTCAAATCGTGCACTGGGTTCCTAGTATATCAATAAAAGCAGTGATTTCTTACCTTCTTCATTGTTTACTGGAAGTTGCCATGATATCCTTACCTACACAAGGATACTTTCTAGGTATTTTGGCCTTATTGATGTCATTCTCCTTCTAAATATGTGCACTATGTTTATTTCCCAAATTCTCTCTTGCTTTGGAGATGCTGGTGAGCCTTTGGTGTACTGTCACAGAGGATGATAGACTGTATGATCTGCAATATGTACCCTATAACAACTCACAATTTGTGAGTTGAAAATGCACTTTAGTTAGCAAGAAAAATATTGCTAGTCTTCAAATATTATAAAGTTAAGATTATACATGCTAATCCTTAACTAAAATGAGGTTGAAAGAAGTAACATCTATGGAATACAGTGAAACCTCAGATCTTGAATATAATTCTTTCCAGAAAGCTGTTTAAGGGTGATTTGTTCAAAAACCACATCATTTGTTCCCATTAAAAATAATGTAAATTGAATTAAATTGTTCCAAAGCCCCAAATTATTCCCTGTTTTAAACTTTCTTAAAGGCAGTATATGTCAAATGTACTGTTTAATCTATAAACAAACACTTCCTTTCTTAACTTTATCGAACCACCCTCTACTAGCCTTAAATGAATCACTTTCAGCACTCCTTCAAGGGACATCTTTTAGGAGGTCAATGTGCAGCATCTTTGCTTTTTCACATATCACTGCTTCTGAAATGCTGCCACCAGTTAAATGCTTTTTGTTTACCCAAATCAATAACAGGTTTTCTACCCCTTCAGTTGCCTCTGATCATTGTTTCTTTTACACCCTCTTTTTCTTTTAAAACTATGCTAATTTTCCATTTTTCTAGCAACAAAAGAAAAAAACCACACACCCAAAACACCCACAAATACATTTATAGCAGAATTTCCTGAGATGTTAACAACCAAGATTTAGCAGTAAACACACTCACATTCTCTCCTTTGTTTGGGGCCTGAGAGATGCGTTTTTCCATGCTGATGTATCCCCATAGTAGGGCTGTCAGGTCAAGAACCAAAATTTTGTTCAACAACTGAGACATTTTTTTCTTGAACAATTTGGTGAAGGACTGAATTGTTTGAGGTGGGAGATATTGGAGAACTGAGGTTTGACTCTAATTAAGTAGCCAATGCAGTTTTCTTAAATTTTATATTTGCAATTTGAAATATTTTATCAAACTAAACTAATGCCCTATCATTATTCTTCTTAAAACCCTCCAATAAGTCCTCATTACAAATTAGAATAGAATGTAAATATGGTAAGTGGCATAAAAGGCTATGGCCTGATTTCTGTTCACTTCTCTAACTCATCCCACACTGCACTTCTGCCTTCATTTGCTCTATTCTACTCACACTGGCCTCCCTTATCCCTTGGACACAGCAATCTCACTTCTGCCTCTGGAACTCTGAACATTCCATATTTTCTCCCTAAAAGCCACTCTTTCTGGACTTAGCATATTGCTTCTACTAATCGCTTGCGTGGGTCTCACATTAAATTTCACCTGTTGTAAGAACCTTCTAACCACCCTAGTGAAAGGAGCCTTCCACACAGGGAATCCAGTTCTATTTTATCTATAGCTCTTTTCTACAAGGTCGTCTCATTCATATCATTGATGTGCTCCGAGTTTAATCAAAATTCAATTTGAAAGTGCATCATTTACTTTGTGTTTTAGCTTCCATCTCACTCCACAAACAGATGGAAATAATACCTTTTATATTTGCCACTGTTATTATAAGCAACTACAATAGTACCTGTCATGAGCAGCGATTTGTAAAACACAGACAATAACATGTTGTAATTTTTAGATCCTCAAGAGTTGCTTTTACTATAATATCTGTTTGCGCTAAAGTTACTAAAGAAAGAATTACACAGCCCTAACCTGTTTGGCTCAGTGGATAGAGCCTGGGCCTGTGGACTGAAGGGTCTCAGGTTCGATTCGGGTCAAGGGCATGTACCTTGGTTGCAGGCACATCCCCAGTAGGGGATGTGCAGGAGGCAGCTGATTGATATTTCTCTCTCATCAATGTTTCTAACTCTCTATCCCTCTCCCTTCTTCTCTGTAAAAAATCAGTAAAATATATTTTTTTTATAAAAGAATTACACAAATTCATTTACTGTAGTGTAGAAATGTTTTCAAGGATTTTTCGCTATTAACTCTGTGGTCTTCATGAAAAATTGGCATTGAGAAAAAGTGTTTGTTTTAAACATACATACATACATTTGTTTGCTTGTTTTTAGGAACTGTATTATTGTTCTCTTTTCTTTGGCTACTAAGGACTTCCAAACTTAATTCTAAGATCATCTCTCAAAGACATATTATTTATCTAGATTATAGGTTAAAAAGCCAAGAAAAATATACAGGTTAAGTAAATGGCCTTGAGACAAATAATTTGTGAGTGATAAAAAGTAATCATTAAGACCTTCATTATTACACCAAAATTCAGGGTTTTTTCCAACTATTCCCTAGAGCTATCACTGAGACATCAAATCATGCATTTCACTAAAAACAATGACAGCTACAAGAAATATTTTTACACTTCAAGAATGAAAATATTGATATTTTCAAGACTCACAAAATTCAGAACTACTTATCTTTGTTTCTATCATTAAAAGGCAGCAAATTCTTATAGTGATCGCTAGCGTAAACTGACCATAATTTTATTTGAGAATTCTTTTCTAAGCCTAAACCTTAATTGTGGTACTACATATGCAGTGTGGGTGTTTTTGTTGTTCAATACTTATGACTAGACACCTGTCTTAAAGCCTGAGGGAACAATAGCTCAGGCAAACTCCATGAGCCATCTGCCACTGACATTCTCAGACTGCTGGGTCAAATTTCCTGGGAGTTATATGAGATGTCTTCTGCAATCCACCCCTACAGGCCTATCAGTTCACATTGGTAATTGCATATGATTTCAGAGTGGGCCTCTTCTGAAAATGGAAATGTCAAATTGAGTGAAGCTGGTGACTGACACATAGGTACTTGAGGAAGCAAAACAATTTCACAGTTTTAATATGAAAAATAAAAACACTAGCTGTAGAGTTTATATGTTTCAGTGAAAACACATTTTTCCTTCAGACGGGAATCCCATGTTACTGTGATGCACTCAATGCATCCAGTCCAGGAATTATGTGCCATAAATCTTTTGGAAGAGGTTTTGTCTCTTCATCTTAAATTAATTGTGTAAATGCCAATTGCCTTAAAAAAAGAGTAGGGATGCTTAGGGTAATCTGACAGTAAGGAGCCCTATTTACTGTTGAAATTCATGATGTGTGTGGATCACTTTCAAAGAAAGACTTGGATTTTAGGACACAATCTCTTTAAAAACTGTGCTCCTGATTTAATCTAAAATTCAACTTCTCTAATTATAGCTATGTACCTGTGTTAGTATTAAATAGCTCAATAGTCACTAGTCTTCTTGAGACTAAATCTTCATTGATCTCATTTGAGATCAAAGGAAAAACATATTCACAATTTTACTATTAAATCTCCATGCCCTCAAGTAAGTGGTCTGGCTAAAAGATGGTACCAACTACTAAATGTGCCCTGGAGAAGCTTGTTAGAAGATATCAATTAATATGAATTGCCAGATTTTTATTGCTCTACATGTCACTACATGCACAATCAGTTCTATTGAATTATTAATAGTACAGTGCCCTGGGATTTGCCTCAATTATTTCCATCCAGATTTAAAGAAAAAGTTTTAAGACATGAAAACATATCCTGGGATGGCTACAATTTTTGTCATGCCTATTTGGAGATTCTTTTTTTAGCTATGAATTATAAGGTGATATCTAGGCTCTCTATTTGATTTTAAAGACTATGGGACAAAGAGCTCTTGTAATTGTATTGTGTGATCAACTGCAATAATAATTCAGAATAAAAATTCCAGAAACATTTCCTCTAAAATCAACTCTCTTAAGGATACACCTACTTGAAGGACTTTTGAAATTCCAAAGGAAAGGAAGAAACAGCAGTTCACTCCTAGCTACGGGAGGAGATGAAGGGGTGCATCCTAGTATCCCAAAATCAATCAGTACACCAGAGAGGTTGGATCCACCATGTTTCTGATTAAAACACTGTGTTAGCTAAAGAGAGAAAAGTATTGTGGTCAGCTCATAGTAACTGTGCTTTGTTAACTTGATTTTATTTTGTGAGAATCATTGATTTATGGCAGGGTGAGACAAGTGAAAGAAAACTTGTTGAGTATCTAATCACCTCACCTGTGTTACTGTCTAAATAGGGCTGTGTGTGTTATCTCCTTGTAATGATTTATTGCTGTGTGTTTTATACAATTTTAATAATTCTGTGGTAAAACAGTAGGACTCTAATGTCTAATTTTAAATTAGTCTCACTAACACATTTCAATGTACTATAAAAATATTCATTTTCACTATATAAATTTTTGGTCTTTAAAATGTCAGTATGTTTTTGCATTTGACAGGGAAAAACATTTTTTGAGAGATACTCATGATAAGCACAGCAGTCTGTTGGTTAAAAATTTAGAAGAAAAAAAAAGATTCTGACAAGCCTTAGAACTTAAAACCTCTTTCTCTCAACAGAAACCTAGATTTAAAAAGAATATATATTTCTTTATGGATTTCAGAGAGGAAGGGAGAAGGATAGAGAGACAGAAATATGAATGATGAAAGAGAATCATTGATTGGCTGCCTCCTGCACACCCTCTACTGGGGATCGAGCCCACACCCGGGCATGTGCCCTTGGCCAGAGTCGAACCTGGGACCCCTCAGTCTACAGGCCAACACTCCATCCACTGAGCCAAAGTGGCTAGGACAAGAAACCTAGGTTTTTAATATGGTGAAATGTCACTGTTGAACCTAATGGGAAAACTGATGAAGTCACATGACTGAGAAGTTATACTTGGTCATTTCTGATATTAACTATCTTTGCAATAACCAAAATGTAAAAAAAATTAAAAATAGGATCTGGTAAATCAAAATAATTAACTGTAAAAGAATGTATTGAACCACAGATACTCTCCAACATCCTAATATAGAGGGATAGGATGTGATAGAAATGAATGAAAGAGTGAGAGAAAGAAAGTGAGAAAAAGAGAGATATACATAATGAAATACCATTTATGTGTGGCACAGTCACAAACAAAAATATCCTAATTTTTCCTAAAATTTAATTATATTGAAAATTACTGATAAGTGATCTTTTATAGTTTAAAAGAACTGTTAAGAAACAATGTTGATATTAAACAATGATTATAGCTAGAGTATTTTCAGGTTGAAAAGACATAAATAAATAAAGGCAAATTACCTCTGAATAAATCCTGGATTTATAGAAATTTGAAGGTGCAAATAATTCATTTAAGTTTATTTGGAATATTTAAAAGGAAAACAATTAAAACTTTGCCATACAGACAGACCTTCAAAATTTCAGCACTGAGCTGCCCTTTTCACTAAGCACAGTGCCTTGCAAAGAGGGGTTGTTTAATAGTGTTTGATGGTGATCAAGGAAAAAGAAAGCTGATGATTAGGAACTAATTCCATTTTTTAAAATTCTTTATTGTTTAAAGTATTACATATGTCTCCTTTTTTCCCCATTGACCACTCCCATCCCCCAGGACATGCCATCACCGCCCTAGTGTCTATGTCCATTGGTTAGGCTTATATGCATGCATACAATTCCTTTGGTTGATCTCTTATCTCCCACCCCAACCCTCCCCTGCCTTCCCTCTGAAGTTTGATGCTTCTATGTCTCTGGATCTATTTATGTTCATCAGTTTATGTTGTTCATTATATTCCACAAATGAGTGAGATCATGTGATATTTTTCTTTTTCTGACTGGCTTATTTTGCTTAGCATAATGCTCTCCAGGTCCATCAATGCTGCTGCAAATGGTAAGAGTTCTTTCTTCTTTTTTTTTTTTTTAATATATTTTATTGATATTTTACAGAGAGGAAGGGAGAGGGATAGAGAGCTAGAAACATCGATGAGAGAGAAACATCGATCAGCTGCCTCCTGCACACCTCCCACTGGGGATGTGCCCGCAACCAAGGTACATGCCCTTGTCCGGAATCGAACCCGGGACCCTTCAGTCCACAGGCCGACGCTCTATCCACTGAGCAAAACCGGTTTCGGCAAGAGTTCTTTCTTTTTTACGGCGGCATAGTATTCCATTGTGTAGATGTTCCACAGCTTTTTAATCCACTCATCTGCTGTTGGGCACTTAGGTTGTTTCCAAATCTTGACTATTGTAAATTGTGCTGTTATGAACAGAGGGGTGCATATGTCCTTTCTGATTGGTGTTTTTGATTTCTTGGGATATATTCCTAGAAGTGGGATCACTGGGTCAAATGGTAGTTCCATTTTTAATTTTTTAAGGAAACTCTATACTGTCTTCCACAGTGGCTGCACCAGTCTTCATTCCCACCAGCAGTGCACAAGGGTTCCTTTTTCTTCACATCCTCTCCAGCACCTGTCGTTTGTCAATTTGTTGATGATAGCCATTCTGACAGTTGTGAGATGTTATTTCATTGTCATTTTTATTTGCATCTCTCAGATGATTAGTGACTTTGAGCATGTTTTCATGTCTCTTGGTCTTCTGTATGTCCACTTTCAAAAAGTGTCTAGTTCAGTCCTTTGCCCATTTTTTGATTAGATTATTTTCCTTTTGTTAAGATGTATGAGTTCCCTATAAATTTTGAAGATTAGGCCTTTAATGGATATAAATTGGCAAATATGTTCTCAAAGCAATCTATAGATTCAATGCACTCCCCATTGAAATACCAATGACATATTTCAAAGACCTAACAGGGGTCCTCAAACTACGGCCCGCGGGCCACATGTGGCCCACCGAGGACATTTATCTGGACCGCCGGGTGCAGCTGTCTGTCCTGCTTAGCAGCCGATTCGTCCCGGGCCCGCAGTGTGCATAGGAATTTGTTCATAGTTTTTTTTTAAACTATAGTCCGGCCCTCCAACTGTCTGAGGGACAGTGAACTGGCCCCCTGTTTAAAAAGTTTGAGGACCCCTGAACTCTCCAAAAATTCATCTGAAATAAAAAAAAGACCCTGAATATCTGCAGCAATCTTGAGAAAGAAGAACAAAGTTGGAGGGATCACAATACCAGATATCAAGCTGTATTACAAAGCCACTGTTCTCATAACTGCCTGGTACTGGCACAAGAACAGACATATAGACCAATGGAATAGAATAGAGAACCCAGAAAGTGACCCAAGCCATTATGCTCAATTAATATTTGACAAAGGAGGCAAGAGCATACAATAGAGTCAAGACAGTCTCTTCAATAAATGGTGTTGGGAAAATTGGACAGATACATGCAAACAAATGAAACTAGACCACCAACTTACACCATACACAAAAATAAACTCAAAATGGATAAAGGACTTAACGTAAGAGGGGAAATCATAAAAATCCTAGGAGAAACTATAAGCAGCAAAGTATCAGACATATGTTGTAGTAATATCTTTACCAATATAGCTCCTAGGGCAATGGAAACTAAGGAGAAAATAAACAAATGGGACTACATCAAAATAAAAAGCTTCTGCACAGCAAAAGAAACCATCAACAACACAACAAAAAGGCCCACTGCATGGGAGAACATGTTTGCCAATGTTATATCAGATAAGGGCCCAATCTCCAAAATTTATAGGGAACTCATACATCTTAACAGAAGAAAAATAAACAATCCAAATCCACTTAAAGAATCTTTCCTTTTGAGCTTAAGATGTTAAGGCATTTATTTTGTTAATGAAGTGGCACACTTAATTTTAAATGAAAGCTTTTAAGTAAGAATTCAGAGGGTTCTTGTTTCTTAAGATGTCTTTAACTGTTTAATGTCTCTTGTGGTTCCATATAAATTTTCGTATTATTTTTTCTACTTCTATGAAAAGTACCATTGGAATTTTGTTAGTGATTGCATTGAATCTATAGGTTGTTTTGGGTTGCATGGATATTTTAACAATATTCATTCTTGTAATTCATCACCATGAAATACCTTTCCATTTATTTGTGTCTTCTTCATTTTCCTTCATCAGTCTTGTAGTTTTCTGGATACAGATCTTTGAGCTGCTTGGCTAAATTTATTTTATTCTTTGTGATGCTATTGTGACTGGGATTGTGTGTGTGTGTGTTTTTTTTTATTTCTTTTTCAGGTAGTTCATTGTTAATGTATAGAAACACAAATGACTTTTGTATTTTGTTTTTATGTCCTGCAACATTACTGAATTTCTTTATTTCTTAAAATGTTTGTGAGAGTCTTTAGCATTTTCTACATAATAGAATGTAATCTACAAGTAGAGATAATTTTACTTCCTCCTTTTTAATTTGGCTGCCTTTTATTGATTTTCTTGCCTTATTGCTCTATCTAGGACTTCCATTAATATGTTGAATAAAAGTGTTGATAGTGGGCACCCTTGTCTTCTCCAGATCATAGAGGGAAACTTTCAGCTTTCTACTATTGTATATGATGTTAGCTGTGGTCTTGACATTTGTACCTTTATTCTATTGAAGTACATTCCTTCTAAACCCAGGTCATTGAGAGTATTTTTATCATACAAAAGGTGTTGAATTTTGTCAACTCTTTTTCTGCATCTAATGACTCATCATGTGATTTTTATCCTTTATTCTATTAGTGGTAATTGATATTTACATGACCCAGCAATCCTACTTCTGTCTATATCCAAAGGATATAAAGTCAGGATCAAAAAACTGCACCTCCATTTTTATTGCAGTATTATGCATAATAACCTAGATCTGGAAACAATCTAAGTATCCTTTGATGGATAAATTGACCAAAAATTTGAATATATGTGTGTTTGTTTGTGTGTGTGTGTGTGTGTGTGTGTGTGTGTGTGTGTGTGATTGCATGTTATTTATCCATTAAACAGAAAAAAATTCTGCTATTTGTGACAACAAGGATGAATCTTGAGGGCATTATGCTAAGTGAAATAAGTCAGACAGAGTAAGGCAAATACTATATGATCTCTCTTACATGTGGAATATAAAAGAGTCAAACTCATATAAACAGAGAGAATAGTGATTGCCAAGTACTACGGAGTTGGAGAAATGGAGATGTTGACCAAGGGGTGCAAACGTTCAGTTCTAAGATAAAAAATAATGGATATCTAATAGTTAGCATGGTGACTGTAGTTAATAATACTATATTGTATACTTGAAATTTACTAAGAGAATAGGTCTTAAATGTTCTCAACACACACACATAACTATGTGAGATGAGGATATGATATCTAATTTTATTGTAGTAATAATTTCACAATATATATGTATGTATATCAAATTTTTAAAAAAGAACTCAGAGGATTATGTGAGAATTAAAAGTATCAAATCCCACCAGCTAACTGAGCTATAGGTTCAACTATTACTCCTCTTTGTTTGTTTATTTTATACAAAATTTGATTATTTAAAGCTATATAAGTATGTTGATTTAAAAACTAACTGGAGGCAAATGTAGAAATTTAGCCCAGAAGTTTTTTGAGATACAATTTGCTGGTTAGTGAAAGCACAACAGGTAATCTCTCTAGACTTGACTTAAGTGGGGTTTATAGTTCTATAATTCTACAGGGAAAGTAATGTAACAGCAGCAAAATAACGTGATTTTTAAATGACATTTTTTAACAAGTAGTAGGGATTTTTAATTGATGCATTTAGCATGTATTAAACATCTCTCTACACTCTTGTCCAGTGGGAAGTGGTTGTCATGTGCCCCTTGCTGTTATCCCATATGGCAGAACTGCCCCATTTCAAAATTCCTTCTATTTGTATGTGATCAAAATCCCTGACTCATTTAGACTTGCAACTGGAAGTGTTATAAAGAAATATGATCAAAATATCATACCTCTTTTAAGGATTTCCTGTCTACCTTTCATGTGTTAGTTGAGATCAAATAAAACATTCTTCTTTTTTTAAAGTTCTTTAAGAGTAGTGGACATTTGCCAAGAAAACTTTATGAGTGCAATAAAAATTCCTACTTAACATCCAGGAGTTATTCTAAAAGGATTAAATATATTAATATGTGAGAACATATTATAAACAGTAAAGTTTGATACAATGGAAACTATACTAAGTATTTATAGTAGTTATACTTTTGTAACCATTGTAATGAATTTTACTAGAAAAGGAACCAAGACAGTTGCACTGAGGTGTGGTAGAAAAAGCTCATAATTTGCAGTCAGATTATCTGAGTTCAAATGCTTGATCTGAAATGTATTAGCTTTGTGTTTCACTTAACCTCTTTAAACCTTAGTATTCTCTTTTGGAAAGTGTAGATAATATTAATGAAATTACCATTGCTGTTTGGAGAAAATTCAAAAAAACATTTGAATAAACACCATCTAAAATTGGGTACAGTTGATGGCACATTTGGTTACACAATAAATAGTCAGTGAATAAGAAGTTTAACAAATTGTACATGAGATTACCAATATTAGTTGCTATTCTGATTCACTACCAGGAATTAAATACATGTACAGCATTAAAAAAAATCAAATCTATTTTTGCCTAAAGTTGTGAAACATATAAAACCTAAAAACTTTCTTGAATTTATTCCTAGTATTTGTTTAATAAATTACATTTGTACGTTGTTGCTACCCTGAACTAAAGAACTAAAATATAGTTTTGTCAGACTTAGAGAAAAGAAGCATTCTTACTATTTTAAGATCGTGCCTGCGTGTGAAGGAAGCAGATGGTAGAGCAGAGGGACAAGATGGCTCACATATATTATCAAGTGCACAGCACATAAATCAATACTTTTAAAATCCAAGTTTAGCTTAAAAATGACTTGACCAGATGCAGTATAAGTTATGTCATCTCCAACATAAAATATGTTGTTAGTAGAAAATTCTTGTTGATATTGTTTTATAAGAACAATGATAGATAAATTACATGCAATATATAAATTATAGATATACTACCCTTCCCAGGTAGTTAATATTGGGTGGAAGTTAATGAGATTCTGATTTAGAGGAATGCTTATTTCCACAAATTAATCTTTATTTTGAAGACTGAGAAATCTTTACTGGCTGTACAAAGGAAGACTGTCTATCAGTGCAGAATTCCACCCATGCTTGACATTATAACATCTTGCCACTAGAGCTCATTGTTGCTCTTTCCATAGATTCCAAGGTTCAATTTCTTTACCATTCCTTACTTTATTCCTTACTTTCATTCCTTCTCTTCAAATCATTCTGCTAGTTGTTATAGTCCTCTCTGAAAAAATATTACATTCTAAAAATATATTGACATTTAAGAATAAAAATATTCCAAGGTCTAGAATCTCCTTCTAAAAGTGTACCTTACAGTATAATTTGCACACATATCAGTCTGATAAATAAAAATTTTAGTTAAATACATTACACCATCTTTATCAAACATGTTAAATTGCTCATTTGTAAATATTCTCTAAGCTTGACCAACTTAATGAAAAAAATGCTAAAGAGTTTTATCCTATATAATTTGATTACTTGAAAATTCTTTCTAAGATACTTGTTTTAAAATAATCCTTTTAATAATAATCAAATGTCATTTGAATGTCTTATTTCTAAACAAACAAACAAAAAAAATCACTTAGAACTACTGTTAAAGAGTTTTTAACTGCTCATTTTACATAAGAAGAAACCTAGTTTTCTTCTCCTATTCTAAATTAAGACTCTGTCCCTTCAAGTTGCATTTGATAACAAATAAAAATGTTTAGAATACACTACATGAGAAAAATATTTACATAGAAATAATCATAAGTTCCTTTGTCTATTTTATTGTTGTTCTCCCATTACTCACATGAGTGCATGGCATTGCTGCTGTCCTTGTAACTCTGAAACTGTCTACAACCTAACTCTAACATCTAATAAATAAAAAATGATGCTCACCTGGCTGGCCTGGCTCAGTGGTTGAGCATAGATCTATGAACCAGGAGGTCAAGGTTCAATTCCTGGTCAGGGCACATGCCCAGGTTGTAGCTTGATCTCCAGTGTGAGGTATGCAGGAGGCAACCGGTCAATGATTCTCTCTTTTCATTGATGTTTCTATTTCTTTCTCCCTTCTCCCTTCCTCTCTGAAATCAATTAAAAAGGAAGAGAAAAGAAAAGAAAAGAAAAGAAAAGAAAAGAAAAGAAAAGAAAAGAAAAGAAAAGAAAAGAAAAGAAAAGGAAAGAAAAGAAAAGAAATAATCTTCTTTATCATTGCTCAAAACTTATATTGCTTGTGTTTGTAACTTCTTTGGATTCTCTTACATTAACAGAAAGCCCCAAGAAAATGTCCAAAATAATTTAATTTGCCCTATTTATACTAATGCAGTGATTATGAAGTTATGATGCCCACACAAACCTATTAAACTGTAGGTGCTTTTTCTCAAGAAAAACTCCCACTTAGACTTTTCCAAGGAAACCAATAGCTCAAAGCAAGTTAATTCCAATCTAAAACTTCCCTAACTCACTGCAAAATGGATTTCCCACTCACTCATGGCTTATTTCATTTTTTCAATAACCTTTCAATTAAAAACATAATTTAAAAATCTGTATAACTCACATACATACACCCCACAACCTTTGCACACAATGGATTTATGAAAGCACATTTCATAATAGAGCAGAATGTTCTAACTTGGCTTTTCCAAACACTTGCTTCCACCTTATTACAGACACAGCCTTAAGCTCCAAACCCACCTATCCCAACTGTCATCTGATTGAGATTCTGCTTCTCTAGCAACCAAAGCAAAAGCTTTCTTTCTGCTCTACCCTCTGCTTCACCGAGATGGCAATCTGAGTATCTCTCTTATAAATTCCCAGTTCCCTGGGTGAACAATAATGGATTCTTAAATTGCTTATGTATTGTTATAAAATGCAAGGCTGAGAAAAGAAATTGGACTGAGGATTTAGGTTCATATTTCAATAACTGGTATAGGTAACTTTCCTATTTTTTGCCTAGTTAATTTTATATGCTGAGAAAGTTCCCAGAGGTACAGGCCAGGCAAAGGTTAGGAGAAGGAAGATGGACAATATAATTTGAGTGAGAAAGATGTACAGTGATACTTTTCCTTTCAAATTACCTGACAATTCAAGAGACATGGGTTATATATTAAGGAAAGGATGTAGTCCAAGACAGCATATTCCAGCCTGCCTGGGATTGTCTTAGATAAATGGACAGCTTTCTATACTGTGGATGTTAGATATTGTATTCAAGATAAAGAGTTTGACTGACATATCAGTTTCTGAGTAACACTTGGCATATCAATAGCTTCATGCAAATAAGAATGGCCATTCTAAAGGCATTAGCTGAACTTCAGGTTGGGGGTGGGCCTGTATAACCAGAATTGGAAGTGCTAAAGCACTTAACATTTTCCCAAAAATCTACAGATCATTAAAACTACCTGTTGAAAACAATATAAATAAAAATATTTGTCAATGAAAATTGTTGACTATTTCCCTCTGAATTGTTTTATGAAATATCAAATCTTCCAAAACATGTTTTATTTCATAACTTATGCTCAGTAGTAGTGCATCTTAATGAAAACGATATTCACATGGCAACCTTTAAAATTAAATATTGAGCAAATATAATAAATGTTTATCATTAATAGATGATAGTACTTTGATACTTCTTTTTCTTTTTTATCAAATTTCTTTTACATGTTTGTTTTGTTTGCATATTTCAATAATCATGTTAATTATTGTCATAAAAAATAGCACTATTCTAGAACTAATTAACATATTTAAGATACCCTCAACTATAGGAAATACACTGATTCTTAATTCCTAGATATATTTTTTCACTTTTTTAACCTTTCCTAACATCACCTCTCATTTCTGTTAATGCTTTGGGGATTTAAAACTTCCAAATTTTTGAAAGCTTCATCAGTTTTGTTTTTACTTTGAAATACTAGTAGCCCGGTGTACAAAATTCATGCACGGAGGGGGGTTCCCTCAGCCCAGCCTGTACTCTCTCCAATGGGGGATCCTTTGGGGGATGTCCAACTGCTGCGGTAGCCGCTGAGCAGCCTCGCCTCTCTCTCTCCCCAAGAATTCAGCAGTTCAGCCCGCTCACCAGTCCCCACCCACTGGATCCTGCTGCGCACACAGCCTGGCGTTCGTTCAAGCCTTCAGTCATTACGGACCCTGGGTTTTTATATATTAGGATAGTTTTAAATGTTCCTATATGGATTGTTTGTCTTTGACTGTTATTAACAGTCATTCATTTTTCTTTTTTTTTTTAATATATTTTATTGATATTTTACAGAGAGGAAGGGAGAGGGATAGAGAGCTAGAAACATCGATGAGAGAGAAACATCGATCAGCTGCCTCCTGCACACCCCCTACTGGGGATGTGCCCGCAACCAAGGTACATGCCCTTGACCGGAATCAAACCCGGGACCCTTCAGTCCGCAGGCCGACGCTCTATCCACTGAGCCAAACCGGTTTCGGCTCATTCATTTTTCCATCTCAAATCACCTTTCCAGAAAAACACAACCATTTCCTTGATTATCACACTTTATTGACAAGTTGAAATGACCAAAGTATAAAAAAAAATAATCACATACTCAAAAACTGTTTAGATCTCTTGAATAAAACAATAAAAGAAACTTACATATAGTTCTACAACTACCTCAAACTTCTTTAAAAATATATCTTTAGATTAGTTTATTCTTTTCCTTGTACTTTTTCCTCAACCAATTGAATTAACCATTCATTTTACAATGAGTTGGTCAAAAACATGGATGTCATACATGAATTTACTCATTTTCACATACTTACCTCCAAATAATCATCCCTTAAAGATCACTTAACATTTATTCCTTGTCTTCATGCCTTTAACAATTCTGATATGGGTTTCCATTTTCTTTCCTATGACTTGCTGCAATAGCCTATTTTTTCTACTGTCTTGGAAACTTCTAGACATGAATGGACATTTTACCAAAGAGGATAACCAGATGACAAACAAGCGTATGAGGGAGATCATAGTTTTGCTGCCTCAAAATATGCCTTTTGGGATATTGATTTTAAGCTAGTTATTTTTAAGAAACAAAAGATTCAAAAAAATAAAACTTTCACCCCCCCCCCCCCCCCACCACACACACATACACACACTTCCCATTTAGGTGCCTAACGGTGTTTATATAGAAAAACTGTTTCAGGCAGGGAAACAGAAAATTTACCTTAGCATATTCACCTTAGCATATATGACTAAATGTGTCAGACTGGGAGAAATCTAGCAAAGTCTATTTGTTGGACTCCCCTTTGTATCATATTTTGGGTAGTGCTGCAGAATTTGTTTACCACATTTATTCATTCTCCTCTACTGGGAATTTCTCACTTTCTCCTTGAAATCCCAGACCAATGCCCCACTTTTCCTTAGTCAAGAATGGCATATAAGCTTCAAGTATCCAATGCAACCTGGTCTCATGTTCTTAAAAAACTCCCATATGTACATACATAATAAATTTGGTCCTTTTCTCCTGTTAATCTGTCCCAGGTTAATTTGAGTATTAGCCCAACCAGGAAATTTTAAAAAGGTGGGAAGAAACTGTTATATTTTTACCCCTATATACCATTCATCATTACAGAAATCTAATGACCACAATGAGATATCACTAAATACCTATGAAATTACAGAAGAAAAGACTGTAAAACCATCAAATGCTGATGACACATAGAAAATGTATCAGTTATGCTTTGACATGGGTATGTAACATGGTTCAGCCACTTGGACACAGTTTGGTGGTTTATTAAAAAACTAAACATGCAACTACCCTAGAACCAACCCAATTATTATACTCCTTTGCATTTATCCCAGAGAAATAAAGACTTATGTTCACATAAAAACCTATACATGAGTGTTTATAGCAGCTGTATTCATAATAGCCCAAACCTAGAAACAACCCAGATGCCTTTTAATGGGTGGATGGTCAAACTATGCTGCACCTTACTCTGGAATACTATTTAAGAAAAAAAGAAACTATTGACTCATGTAACAAGCCTGATAAAAATACAGAGAATCTCCTGTGGGAAAACTACTCCCACTACACTTTACTGTTAAATTGATTTAAGTGAACTATCTATATGTTTTCTATCTATCATCTGTCTATCTACCTATCTATCATATATTTATCTATTTATAATCTATAATCTATCTACCTATCCATCTAAAAACTATAATAAAATGTAACAGGCAATTAGACAAACTCAGATAGGCAAGAGGATTAAAAAAATCAACAAATATTGGAAAACATAGTTACGAAGTTACCATGGAGGAACAATGTAGAGCATCTTCTGGTATTTGTTCTTACAAATTAGAAATAGAATTGAAGGAGGTGTTATTCAAGCTTTGCTGGCATGCCCAGGATTATTTACCATAACACTTCAAAAAAAAAAAAAGATCAGATGCAGTATATTACAGTCTTTTTCTTAATTACAGCCAATCATTTAGTTAGTAAAGGTAGATTTAAAAAAAAGACATAAAGTATCAAAGGCAGGGTTAAAAACACTGAAAGGACTGAATCAAAAATGCGTGCTATGGTATATGCTGCAAAAAATGTGGTTCAGATTTCATTTCATGTAATTTGTGGAGAAAATAAAAGATAGCTTGCATAATGCATTTCATAGCAATAACATTATTCATTATTGTTTAATAAAACTAGAAAATTTGGTTTATTACTATGTGTCTTGTCTGAATAACAGGTAAAATGTACTTGTGCTTTCAATTAGTATCATTGCCTTTGTATTGAGAGTCAAATGTGGCCAGATTGCACAGACAGGTGAACTGACAATTTGCCAATTCATGGCTCAATTACATATCCAAAGAACCACTTTGAGTTTTAGACTCAGAATGGATTATTTACACTGGACAAATTAACCACTTCAGTATTACGTCTCAAACTCTGTGGACATAACTTGGAAATAAATGTATCCCAATAAATCATTTAAAAAGTCCTGCTGTCTCAAAATTCTAAGGTCCTATCTTCACAACTAACATAACAAAAAGAAAAGTTAGCATGAATTTTTGCTTATGTGTGCTTGAGCTGAGATACTGAAATTTAGGTAGGTGTTTTATTCCTTGATGATGCCCCTTAGAACTGCAATGAGGAGCTCTTAACAATAAGGAATGGGAATTGTATATTTTAGATGCCAAAAATATCTGATTTCTCATACTGCTTACTTGTTCTCATACTGCTTAAAGAACAAAAAGCCACTGGATATTCTTTCTAAGTAATCAAGTCTTCTTATGATAATATAAATTTAATTCATTGATCAAAAGGGCTATTCCATGATATATTATAGACAGGTTCAAGTAGAATACTTTTTGAGAATAAAAATATTTCAATGAAAAATTATCACTTCATGGGGGTGGGTGGTGGGTGGAGAGTGATGAACTGGGGAACTTATATGCATATATGCATAGCCCATGGACACAGACAATAGAGTGGTGAAGGCCTGAGAGGGGTGGTGCAGGGTGGAGGGGATCAATGGGAAGAAACAAACAAGCAAACAAACAAATAAGACATCTGTAATCTACACTACTAAAAGAGTAAGATGCAAATTGACCGTACCTTCATGACGCCCACCAGCCAATCAGGAGTGAGTATGCAAATCAACCCAACAAAGATGGTGGGTGATTTGTATATGCAGGCGCCTAGCGCCCAGGGGCGGGGCCTCTGGGCAGCGTGGGAAGGCGGAAAGGTGGCTCCGGCCGGAGTAAAGGCAGTGCCGTTAGCCAGGGGAAGGAAGGCCCATTCTTGCACAAATATTCATGAATTGGGCCTCAAGTACTTTCAATAATAAAGATAGATTTTTAAAAAATTATCACTTTATACAACTTTTCAGCAATTATTTTCTTGCTATATTTTTGTTTATTTGCTAAGTTTTTTTTAATAAGACCTTTTTAAATATTTTAGAATATAACTCAGAGTAAATACTAAAGGATAATTAAGATTATGACAATATTATTTTATTTTAAAAGAAACCTTATAAATAAAGATTATTTTAAGAATGTGGTTCTATACACAGAGCTAAGGCGAAACGACCAACAATGGTTGAGGAATGCAATATCTAACAAAACCTGAGGAGGTGCTAAATGCTTGTGTTGGGGGTTGGGGTGGAGGTAAGTATGCTCCTGTGCTATCTTGATTCTACAAAAATCATTCCTTCATCATTCCCAAATTCATGCCTTTACAAGCAAGTTTTCTTTGCTGCAGTATTTTCTCTATATAAATCAGATGCTCTCTTTGAGACTTTTCTATCCCACCCTTTGTGACACCATCCTTTATCATTCTGGTTAATATTGCATTTTACTAATTATGTATTTCTAAAGGGTGCTTTTTGTTTTTATTACTATTCCCTAATATTTACTTCATTATCCTATATAATAAAGATTTAATATGCTAATTAGACTGAAAGGTGAAATGACCTTCCGGAACAACCTTCCTGAACGACCAGTGTGCGGGGGGGTGGGGATGGCTGGGCTGCAGCCAAGGTGGCCAGGGCTGTGAGGCAGAGGCCGGGGCTGCAAGGACCAAGGAAGTGAGGGCCGAGGCAGCCAGGGCTGCAAAGGCCTATCCTTGCACAAATTTCGTGCATCGGGTCTCTAGCATCATATTATTATTTAGAGCATCATTTGTTCTGTCTTCTCAACTAGGCTATTTTTCTAGAAAGAATTGATTATATTCTACTTTCCACTTCTTTTACATTTCCATAAAGGTTAGTAGTGCCCTGATGCTCACTATCTAATCACACAATTTTATTATTGTCATTGGTCTTCGCATTCTCTGAACTGATCTAGTCCATCCATTTATGCACATGCTTTGGCTGTGTCTCTCTCTGCATGAGGATGTGAGCTCAAAGAGTACAAGGATCTTTCTTTTTTGGTCCCAGCAGTTTCTCAATTCCTAGTTCCTGGCTGAGTAGGCCCTCAAATATTCTCTGAAAGAATGAAGGGGTAGAGTTCTGATTAGATATTAGCTGTTTATGCATAACAGTTACATTGAGCAAAAGTTAGGAACAAGTTTTCTGAAAGTCCTCGCCTTGCAAAGTATTGGATGGAAATTCCCAGAGAATGAAATCCATACATTCATTTGTATAATGTGGCTGACAATATAATTGCAAATACCTACCCATAATTAAAAGATAGGTATATGAAATCACTTTGTTAACTTTATAAGAGACTCTGCACTGTAGCTCTCCAGTGCTGTAATGCTGGTACCTGTGCCTATTGAATCCATGCCACTTGGACTGATTCTTTTCAGTTTTAAGATGTTAGATAGTCTCTCTTTGTATATGTATAAATAAGTATAGGTTTATTCCCTAGAGTTTTTATAAAATGTTATGTACATATACTAGTATGTGAAAATGTTAGTCACAGTTAATGTTAATATCAATATTCTTTTTTCTGTCCATAGATGGCAGCAATGTACCAAATCTTGCATAACTTTATAGTTAACCATGTGAAAAAGTTATCTCTATGCTAAATACCATGTTCTCTTAATAGTACATGAAAATTATTTAAGAGGAACCATAGCATCAATAGAACATGAACAAAAATATTTTTAAAAATCCTCCTCAGCCAGTCTCAGTTCTTTATTCAGTGAACTAAAGGGTTTCTTCAATTTGCCCAGCATGGTTGTCATTTTAACTAAATGTCACAATAGATACTGATAAAAATAAATAAAACTCCTTCAAGATAATAGCAAATTCAAAACAATATCATGAAAATGCCCTGTCTTTCAGTAGTGGCTATTAAAAATGGATTAATACATGTATGCAGCTCTCATTTATTTTAAAAATTAAAATGACTGGAAAGCGCTTACATCCAGAAGCCTTTCATAAGGAAAGAATGGGGGAAAGTAAAGAAAGGAGATTTCCAGATTTAGACCCCAAAGACAAAGCAAACCAAGAGAAACAGGCTCATGGGAGACAAAAAAGCCTACAAGATGAAATTGAACTGGAGAGAAATATAATAAATCTAAACAATGCCTCAGACTGCCTATCAGAACACAAAACATATTTTGGTCAGTTATTGAATTTTCTGTCTGTAAAATTCCCTATCACATGTTGAATCATATTGGTTCATTTTTTTTTTCCTTTCTAAATTAAGAGTTCATTGTGAATACTTTGGAAAATTGCACCTATGTTGAGAATGCAGTTGTGTGGGAGAAATGTATTTTCATTTTACGTCATGAGAAATAAAATAGCAGTGCAAAATTTCTCTATTAGGCAACATTTAAAGTCTGAAAATAATCTTTTGGAATTAAACACTTAATTTAAATGATTTGGAGAGAAGTATGGACCTAAAGAAAAAAATATAAAGAATGGGGGCGGGGGCAGAACCCAAGACTCCCCAATATAAAGCTCAATGTGGATGAAACTCATAAGGTTCAAAGCAGCACTCCAAAACAACTTACAGATGTGGGATTTAGTCCTATCAGGGGTAGGTCTCTTAATACTGGCTTACTCAGCTCTTTAAGTCTAAAAAAATCCTAAATCTTGTAAATCCTCCAGGGCCTACTATCTAATTATATTGGATATCCTGCATGTCTCCTTAATAAAAACTACCTTATTATTTAATGGCTGGACATTAGAGTCTTTGAAGACCAGGTTCTGTCCTGTTGGAAATAAATTAAAAAATGTTACTTTCCCTTTACCATAGTTCCTAATCTGAACCTTTATTTTCCATCTCATTTCACACCCAACCACAATCAAGTATTTTCCTAAGTGATTGTATTTTTACCAATCCAGTACTATAGACTAAGGAACTGACCCCTAACTTTCTTCCTCTTTTTCTCCTTCCCCTTCCCCTTCTTCTTCCCCTTCCCCTTCCCCTTCCTCTTCCTTTTTCCTTCCCCTCCTCCTCCTCCCCCCCCCCTCCTCCTCCTCCTCCTTTCTCCTATGGTGAAAGTAATTTCTGATATAATAAGTTGTGACTTTAATGCTATTAGCTATTAGAATTATATTAACTCACTAGAGGCCCAGTGTACAAAATTCATGCATTGGGGGGTGGGGTATCCTTCAGCCCGGCCTGTGCCCTCTCCCAATCCAGGACCCCTCAATTAGGGCAATTAGGGTCCCTAGGCCTGGCCGGAGATTAGGCCCTACCGGGGCTTTCCTTCCCCCAGCTGGCTCTGCCCCCGCTGCTGCCACTGCTTGCCATCTGTGTGGCTTTGCCTCCTCCTTCCCTCACCACCATTCGCCTCCCTCTGCGGGCAACAGGCGCGGGATGCAATCGCTTGGCTGGCCTGGGCCTCCCTCTGCGGGGTGATCGTGGGGATCCCAGATTGATCGCACTGCAGAGGGAGGCCCCCGCTCACCCGATGCAGCACTGCAGGCAGGGTAACCTGGGCCTCCCTCTTTGGGGTGATCACGGAGCCTCCTCCCCCCATCCCCAATCTATTGTCCCGCTGGCCACAATTGTGGGGAGAATACGGGCCCCCTGACCAATCACATTGCACCCACCTTGGCTGACCTGGCATCAATGCGTGCCATAGAGTGGTCCTCCAGAAGGTCGTCCTGAATATTGTTCTGTTGCTCGGTCATTCAGTCGGTTTGCATATTAAGCTTTTACTATTATAGATAGAAAATTAAATCAATAATAAGCATCAGATTTCAGCATCATCCTCAAAGAAGACATAAGACTAACAGATTCAAGGAAATATACAGAGTATTTAAAAACTGCTAAGATTTGGCACAAATTCCAAAATATCTATTTTGTTTTTTAATTTATATTTTCTTTGAATAAATATACAAAAGAAAATGTACCAAAAATTCCTTCATTGCTACTGCATTAAGAGGTGATGATTTCAGTTTTGGGAAACTGCTTTGTATTTTTGGTGAATAATGTTCTGAAAGGTAAAACCTTCAAAATGTTGTATTTTCTTTATACTAATTGATTTAAGTAGTTTACTCAGTTGAATAAAAGGATTGGCTCAAAATGGGATATTGTGTATCATTTGTATTTTTAAATGCTATGTCTCCAAACTACTTAAAGGGAAAAAAAATAACTGATGTTTTATTGATATTTCCTGAGGTTGTGTGTGGTTAGACAGGGAATTATTTTTAAAAAGAATTTTATTAAGGCAATTATTACTATTTTGACTCCCATTGTTATTTTGAGTTAGAAAAATAATGAAACATTTATTGAAATGACCAATATAAAAATATTAGTGGAGTTTACTGATTATTTTTGTCATCGTAAAAATAATTATAAAGGTGAGAATATACTCTTATTAGGAAAATATAAAATTCTTTCAAGATAATTCTTACACCTTATTCCATAGTCTTCTGGTGTTGATTTCTGGTAACATTAAAATCAGCAATTCAAATGACAAAATGTACTTTCTCAGTGCATTATTAACCACTGGACACTCAATAGCATAGCTATCTAATGGAAATTATTTCTGAGATGACTGTGTCCAGGTAATTCAACCCCACAATATAAGTGTTTTATTTTATCACCCCATTAAGTGAAAAAAAAAATCCTCATTTAATAAATAGGAAAGAGTACTGCAAAGAAGGTGCAGTAGTATATATGACCAAATGTTCTTATGCTAGAACTAGCATATGGGGCTGCAAATACAATGATTGCACAAATGTTTAAATGTCTTCTTTCCATGAAGACCCCTGAAAGATAAATGATTAAAAGTGTTGCAGTGTTGCTCACTGGTTAAAGTGTTGGCCCTTGCATCAAAGGGTCTCGGGTTGGATCCCTGGCAACCTTTGGTGGAGAATTAACAATACATACATACATACATACATACATACATACATACATACATAGTTTAAAAGAGTGTGGGGGTGGGGATGGGGGGTGAATAGCGTAGATTCTAATCTAAAATGTGTAGTGTGTACTGCTGCATATCTCAAAAAGCTGTAACAGAAATAGCAAACAGAAATTGTGAAGTATATAGGGTGCTTTTCACAAGCCAGGGTGGTTGAAATTAAAATGCCAAGAATCAGGCATATGATATGTGGTCCACTTTCACAGGAGGAACAAAAGGAGGGGGTATTCTAGCATAAAAAAGTCATCACTGCAGTATGAGGTATTAAAAATTGCTAATTAAAAACATATAAAATTATATCTTATATGGTTCTGTCTTTGAGAATTTAGATGTAGACTATGGCTTTTTTGAAAATCTCTGAGAGTTACCAATAGAAGCCAGGGATATTCTGACCCTGAAACTAAGATCTATTTTTGCATTATCAATTGTTTCTATATGCATAAGTGTTAAAATTCCACTATGTAAAATGTTGTTACATAAAATATCTGTACAATAAAATTATAGTACCATATCTGTTGATTTTTATGGTTATGTATATATACTTTAACACTGTCTACAAGGAATAATCCTGTATTACAGATACTTTTATTGTACCTTGCCCATGCTATAGCTATTTTACCATATTAAAGTTAATGGGCAATTAATGTTTACTGATAAGTAAATTGCATATTTTTTCCTGAAAATGAAAGTCTCCCCTTCCAGCACTATATAGTCAACAGATATATAATAGAGAATCTTCCTTTCTAATTCTAACATCCATGTCCTTTCTACAATAACAAGTTAATGAAATATGTTACTGGATTCATAACCAAGACATATCAACATATCAACATTTTAATTTTTTTCATAATCTCTTAAGAAATAGGTTCAACATCCTCATCTTGCCAATGACAAATTATTTCTGTAACTACATGATGTCTCAAGACTTTTTCTACAAATAGTTTAACTTTGAAGTTTCACTTTGGAGTTTTTTCTCACTTTTGTTCCTAATCCTTTATTCCATAATAAAACATCAACATATTTCACTAGTGGTTTTCAGAGACAATGGATGCTTTACCAATTCTAAGTTCCATGGTAATTTCTGAAGATTCCTTGTTATTACAATACAACTATGCTTTCTAATTTTGCCTAATGCTAGTGATAAAAGAAACCCCAGGGCAGAGTGAAGGCTGTCACTTTTAGAATATCTAATGGCATTTAGAGATACCGCATAGCCCGAGAGTTGAAATAGAGAGCATGAAATAGAAGGAGGTTTTACCTGAGCTCACGGTAGAGACCTACATAAACTAAATGGTAAATTCCTTAAGGGATTATAATTCCAATATTCTGACAAGATGGGGTGTGACATTAAGAAGTTTAGCTAGTCTGCAATAATGAAAGTAGTTTCTGTGTCTTAGAAGTTACACAAGAGAGTTTTGTTTTATTTTTTGACAATCTGATGAAAAAATTAAGTATAATTTTGATTAATTCAAACAGGATGGCTACTGTTATGTTGGCTGTTGTCACATTTTTATTTGACAATGTGAGGAAACAGAGGCTAGGTGTTGCATGTTTTAAAAATTCTCGCGGCACACCGGTTGAAAAGCATTTCCTTACAAGGCAGGAGAAAACCGGATATCCCTCTGACACCATCCACATGCTCATGGGCCTACCTGTGAGCCACAGACACTAGCACCCTCATATCAGTCCCGTGTTTGACTGAGATGAAGGCTATGGCTACCAAGTTGAATTTTATATCTATGGAAAAGGAAATTTTAAGTCCCAAAACAATTGTATAATGCAACTTACAAATAAGTCTGGAATTACCTTTATTTGCCACAGGTTATAAATAGGAATTTTATACAAATAATTGTGTATATAAAATACTAATAGTATGGATAAAATATTTTTCTGGGTTATAATTACTAAATGTTTAAATATAGTTGATCTTTATTTTCATAAGAGAAAAAAATAAAGAAAAACTTATTGGGTGATAGTGTATTATTAATTGCTTCTCTTGTCTTTTTAAGAACTTAATGATAATAAAATAGCTATGCATTGAACATACACTATAGTCATAGTGATATTATAGATTTATATAGGTGTTACAATGAGAATACATACAGGTACCACAGTAAGCAGTTTATAAAGAGTACATTACATAATTCTCACAACAATCAAGTAGGTAGCTTTGATTTTAATCCTGCATCTTATAGATAAAGAAATAGAGCACTAGAAAGTAATAGTTTATCAAGAACTCAGTGGTAACAAATAGCAACAGTGGAATTCAATCCTGGGCAGTTTGATGTTTCAGCATATCATCATAAATAAATAAATAAATAAATAAATAAATAAATAATCTTAATATATAATAATTGATATAAAGTTCAAATATTACAGAAATACTAACATAGTATTGTATTGTTTTTAAGAGATGAAATGGGAAAATAATGTAAAATTATAAACAGCTAGCACATAGAATTTTCTTTATACTGTTGTAAATAAGTACTTATTTATAATTTCTACTTTTTGAGCATTTTTTCTCAAAATAACTAATTTAGATTAAAAATGGCACTATTAAATTTAGAGTAAATAAAGTATGCTGTTTATAGCTATCCAACCTGTGAAATGTAGTGATAAGGTTGAATAAGAGCTAGTTAACTTAATGACCACCTGGAAGTATTATCCTCAAAGATGTTCAAAATGTCCCTGACTCAATACATTAAGATATTACTGATATAGTATGTTCACATTATTCTGTGTTCCTAAACTTTTAATAAAGTAACTTAAATCACTTTATTGCTTCAAAGGTCATTTCTTTTAAGCTATAAAAAGCTGTAGTTATCTGCATAGATTGGGGATGCATGGAGATAATTTGAGAAAGGTATGTGCTGGTCTAAATTACTTTGTTGCTTAATCTAACTTCAACAATGGATACTTCCTAGCTGTCCATTTAACTTGATACCTGACACAAGAAAGCTCTGATTTATCCAAAACATGGATTATGATTAATAACTGAGAAATTAGAATTGTGGCCAAGAAATGACAATGAAAGCTATCCAATTATTATTCTAATGGCACATATACTCTAGCTTTAGCTTAATGTACACAATTCATAAATCTAAGCACTAAACATATAGCTTTTTAGCAGGTTGGTATTTTCCCCACTAATTTTTAAAATCTCTCTGAACATGAAGACTTCACCTTATGGCTAGATTTCAGGAAAAAAATATTATATATCCTGACCTAGAAAGGTAATGCCACCCTCATCTTTTAAAAATTATATTAGTCCTTAGAAATATGCTAAATGGAATGTTTTATTGTTTGATAGATCATTTCATTTAGCTATTGAAAACTGGGGTGGCTAAGTCTTTAGATATTTACAAAATACTCTTAAATATGCAACAGTATAATAACGATAACAGTTTATTGCAACCATTTAATTAAGAGTAACAGCTTTTTCAAACTCTGGAATCCAATCCAAACATAAATGCATGGGATTTGATAACTAGAGAATTGTCTTTGAAAGGAACGATGACATGATAGCTAATGCATGCACATGGAAACTAATTAGATTTTTTAGCTAATGAATCCCCATTTAAATAAATGTGATTCAATAAATAATGGATCCCCATGGAAATGAATAGAATTGGATGACTAACACCCCACTGAAATGAATGTGATTCGATAGTTATCACATCCTCATAAATGTGTTAGATTGAATCCCATTCATTTTAATTGCAATAAATTAAAATAGCTTTTGTTCATGGTCTTTTGGCTAAGATCAAATATTCTGTCCTTATTTTGGGACTGTATGCTAACCAAGCAGGCAACCTAGACTTTCTGGTCTAATAGGTCTCTTCCTTCTGTAACTATATAATCTATAAGCTACACACATGCCATTCTTTCCAGTAGACATGAACCACTACTAAAACCCATTTATTTCAATGGAGCATTTGTTACCAATCAGAGTCCATTAATTTCAAAGGGGAAATCATAGCTATTACAAATGGAACCATCCAAATACTGTATTGAAGCACTGCTTTTCAAGAAAAAGAAAGTCAAAAGCATGTTTGCATATTCAAAATCCAATGTGTAATGCATTTTGTTTGCTATCTGTCTCTTAATATCGGAAAACTTATCAAAATACAAATTAAGGAGTTAAATATACTTTTTAATAAATATGTAAATTGCAAAATACAAATTTTGTGAAAAATAGAATGTTGAAAACAAAGCACCTGATTATCAAAATAATACTAATCTCTCTGAACAAACCTCTTCTAGTGCATTTGTCACACTTATATTTATTTATCTTTCACAGCTCTCTACTTGTTTGTGAATATTATGGGGACAAGACTGTCATTCTTTTCTTCAAAAGAATGCAGCATGAGAACAGAGCAAATCCCTGATGAAGTGGTTGAATAGGTAAATGTATAGAAACATAAATAAATTAATTAATAAGCAAATGATTACAAAACATTAGGAAAATAAAAACATTACTGAACCTTAATAGTAAGTCAATCTCCTGGGATAAAGATGATATTACACACATTTTCATGAGTGTGTATAATCTTTATTTAATTTTTATAACTACTATCTGATATGTTAAGACATTTTAAAATGAGGAAACTGAGTCCGAAAGGAGTGAATAAAAGACTGGACGGCCAACAAAGTGAGGCCAAAGTGCAGGGATCCTGGATAAGAAAGACACTTGTTCTTTCCTTTCACTGCGCCTTCATCACCTTAACATGCAAAGGTCTCCTGTAGGATCAAATTACATAAACTTGGAGCTACAAAAGATTACAGCTTGGGATAATTATGCAGTATTAAAAATAATTGCCTAAATAAGTAGCACAAGAGCATTTAAGTAGTAAATTTGCTTTGTGCCTAACATGTTTACATTAATAAAAACATTAAAAAGGCATTGCCTAAATAAAATGAGGGAAAGAGGTTCAAATAATAAAACCTATCTTAAACAACTATTTTCTAATATTTATGAGAAGTTGAACAATGACAGAAAACAGTGTGGTTAACTTGAGTAAAATATATTATTTAAATGATTTAATAATAGGATTGAAAATATAGTGATATTCAGCTTAAAGATTTACTGACTAATCTTCCATCCAAAATATGGAAATTATGAAAAGCTACAAAGAAATTATGTTGTCAGAATCTTGAATGAAGACATAGAATTTGGGAGTGGGGGGAGGTCCTTTAGAAGTAAGGGGTGGAGAACCCTTTTTCTGCCAAGGGCCATTTGGATATTTATAACATCATTCACAGGCCATACAAAATTATCAACTTAAAAATTAGCTTGCTATATTTGGTCAAACATTTCATTAACTCACCTCTATTGCCTTGGCAGGGCCAGACCAAATGATTTCACCAGCCTTATATGGCCCGAGGGACAGATATTCACCACCTTGCTTTAGATAGTTTTCTGAAACCTCAAGAAGTTTAATCCTCTTTATATCCAATTTTTTCCTAGTTCTCAATGATTTCCTAATTGAATTTCAAGTTATATCAAATAAATGGGACTTTAATAATATTTCTGGTGTTATTAAAACACATGCAAACATTGATCAATAAAAATGATGCCATGTACAGAAAATATTTCATACAGAATACAGTTTATTATTAGTATATGCATATTTTATTGAAACAATCAGGAAATCAAACAAGAAACAGCAGCTTTTATCAGAAACAAAATTTCAAATGTGCTAAAATAAATCAGGTTACAAATATTTTTAGTATATTCACCACTCTTGCCTTTTCACTCATTTTAAAATAAATCCTAAAACAATAGTTTTACATTTGATTTTTATAGTGGATTATTTTTAATTATATTTTCTTATATTTAAGATTTACAATATTATATATATATATATATATATATATATATATATATATATATATGCATATATATTATTTTACATTGTTCTGATTTTTAAAGTCTTTTATGGATCCCAATTTCCTCTGAATACCATCTGAACTCTCTTTTATAAAAATTTGTATTTCTTGATTTTAGAGAGAGAGAAAGGACAGAAGAGAGAGAAAGAAACATCAATTTGTTGTACCACTTATTCATGCATTCATTGGTTGCTTCTTCTACGTACCCTGACCAGGATCCAACCCATAGTCTTGGGGTATTGGGGATGATGCTCTAACCAACTGAGCTACCCTGCTAGGGCATCATCTGAACTCTCAAATGGGACCCTGGGGACCATCAATCTTACATTAGGAAAAATACTTTTCATATTTAGAAACAAAAAAAGGCTAAAAAGAAGAGCGATGAAAATTTCTTTATAGGTATAGAAAAGAAATGTATCAGAAAGTATCCTAAATGACACACTTTTCAGTCTACAGTGGGAAAGGAAATTATCAGCCAAACTAAAACAATATTTCAAAAAATAAAACAGTTAAGATTTGTATGATGTATATCACCTTTAGATAATCCATGACCATGCTTAGCTGGAACTTCTCAGATTATGCAACTAATTTTGTAAGTAACAGATTGTATAGCACTACCCACTTCTTTAATGATAATGATAATAAAAAATGTCATTGAAAAAAAATATATGAAAAGGTTAGAGCTCTTTCCCCCACAAAATAGACATGTAATCTAAATTTAAAGTCATAACTCCAACTTCGCCCTTTACCTTCATTGTGACTCCTGGAGGGGAACTATCCTCTCTGGCCACAGTTAATTCATGTGTGTCCCTTTAAGAAATAATAATACCTATCTTATAGTATTGCTAGAGAGATTAAATGAATTAATGTTGGAGAACTAATTAGAATAGTGCCTAACACATAGTAAGCACTATGCAAGTTACTTTAAAAATATGTTTAAAACAATATTATATTTAATTTAGGGATACAGAGGAATTCCTTAAAAGTGAACTTATCTTTAAAAATAAATTACATTTAAATGGATATTAAAAACCATACTGATAAGAACAGTACTATTTTGTTTATTCAAATAATATACTGAGAAGTTTATTCTGTATTTTGCGTTTGCATTTGACTAAAGAGTGTTTTTGAACCCTACGTTACCCATGATTTATATTGATTAAATTCACTGACTGATTAATATCCTAGGTAGATAAAGATATAATAATCAGGCAAGTAATCATTTTTAATAGAAAACCAGAAGACACCTTCTCTTAGAAGGATTATTCCATTTTAGAACAGAAACTTCTCTATCAGTTTCAGCTATTTATGCATCTAGATCATTCCTTACCTGTCAAAAATTTTAAGCAATTATACAGCTGTGAGTTGAAGCTTGTTATATTGAGAGATCATTTTTTACCATTTCTATCCAATGGCAGACATAGAACCATGCCATCTACACTGTGTGATTTAGATCTGCTGAATTATATGGCGAGCATTTAGAGCAAAGGTATACACATTTTGCTGATATTTTCAGAAATAGTAAATGCTGGAAAGGTGGCCAGTAAATGGAAATATACCAGTTGGTATTTTGGTTTTTAATAGCATCATTTAGTTAAAATGGAAAATTGTTATTTCACACTAGAGGGAATTTCAGATTTTAATTTGGCCTTCCCAAAAAGGTGAGAAGTTTCATTAAAGATATCCCTTAGTTCATTAATTAATTGATAAGCAAATTGTAATAAAGTGCTTAGAGGAGTGGTTGTCATTAGGAATTTCTTTAGAGGCAATATTTCAGGAAGAACAAACTATCAACGAAGGAATATTCTTACCCAGTGTTTAATATGCACTGAGTGTAAGGGCAGAGGAAGTTTATATTTCTCTGAAGCTATGAGAAACACATTTTAAATCTCAAGATAATTTGCTACTTAAAGCGTGATTCCTCTGAATTTTATAAAGGGTTTAATAGTGCACAAGAGATTTGGGTAATTGTTTTAATGGGCATATTTATATTAAATATTCATACATAGTTTTATTTATAATTTTAATATTGTGAATGAAGTAGATCTTTTAAAATAGTAATTGGAAATATTAATTTCCTCACTTCCCTTTTTAAAAAATTTTATCTCTTTCAACAGTAGATTTTGGGAATATTGCTCTGTTTTGCCCAACATATTCCTGACCCACTTTTCAACTCCACTCTCACCCCTGCCATACACACAAATTTTCAGTTGTTACAGAGCTAGAGTGATGCCCATCTTACTTTGTTTGTCTCCCTCCCCCTCTTCCTCTCCCTCCCCCTCCCCCTCTCCCTCCCTCCTGCTCCCCCTCCTTCTCCTTCTGCCCCTCCCATCTCCTCCTCCTCCTTCTTCTTCTTTTAAGGTTTTGGCCTTTAATCTGAAAAAGTGTTGATTGAAAATATACAGCAGAGAGCGGGTGCAATTGGTTGGGGCCATGGACCCACCAATAAAAAAGAATACTCTGAAATAAAGTTCACAGAGTAAAAAATCAGAACCTCCAGTCCTTCCCTTCAACACACAAGAGCACAGGCACAGAACCAGTGATGAGCCCCAATGAGCAAAGAGGAGGCTGGGGAGAACAACAGAGGCTCCCGAGCTACTGGGTGGAGGGAGAGTCCTCTTTGGAATGGGATGAGTAAAGCCAGCCAGTTCCCCCTGGGCACCTCACAACCATTAATAAGGCTAAAGGAAAAAGACAAAACTCAATCTTAGGTCCCGTGGGCTCAGAAAACAGGCTAGGGGACAAGGGTTTGTACAACCAAATCTATTAGTCCTGCTTGGCATTCTTGTTGTCCCTGTTGCCATTTTCTTCAGCCCCCTCAGTAGAAAGCACCTCCTCCAGTTTCAACTTGCCACTCTCTGGCTGAAACTCTGCTGTGTTTCAGGGCATGAAGCAAATGATAATGTAGGTCATGTTGTCACACCCTGTACCATCCCCAGAAGTGTCTGGTGCCAGGCCCTGATCCAGCAGCTCTTCCACGATGGATGACAATAACTAAAGTTCCCCATTTTCATCACACTGGCTAATCTTTGATTGAATAAATTACAGTAGGTCCTCGGGTTACATTGGAGATCCATTTCTACTGTGTGACATAAGGCGATTTTCACTGTAAGTTGGAACCCACCTACATAAGCACCTACGTCACTCACATGGAGCACGCACACAGCAGTAATGAAGTGAAACAGTAAAACAATTTAAAAGAAAGATAACAATTCCTGACCTTCACTTATGGTAAATAAATAATAAAAAACATAAAGCACATATGTACATACGTTAAAATGACAGAACTTTATATATATATATATATATATATATATATATATATATATATATATATATATATATATATAAATGGGAGATGGTGACATAACCACGAAACAACGTACATCGAGTCCAACATAACCCGAGGACTGCCTGTGTATAACTTCCTGGCTGCTTATCACATTCCAGATGCCTTCACAGGCAGTGACCATGAACTCATGGTTATCAGCAAGAGTCAGTACCTTGATGTCTGGAAAGGCTGAAATCATCTGTTCCTCAGGTGGCAAGCTCTTGCTTCTCTTGTAGAAGAGATCTCAACCCAATAAAAAACCTTTATCTGAAAAAGGATATTAAAACATCTCCAAGCATTTAAAGTCTCTAAAAATTGCCTAGAGGTATACAGCAAATGGGGAATTCTTCATTCAAAAAAAAATCTACTAAATCTAAGCAAGAAGCAAGAGTTTGTGTTGTTGAAGCCATGACTGGCTCCCCATATAAATTTCTCCATTTCAGAAAACTATTTCTAACCCTCTACTCCAGACAGGTGAAATAAAGATGCAGGGCATTCTCTCTCTCCAGGTTCCAGTCTTAGGCTATATATTCATCCCAGGTTACTGGGGAGGCTAAACCACTGGGCTCTATATGACACCTACTATACAAGGCCACTCTACAAATTCTAGAAGACATTGTAGCTCTACCTAATATGTAGAAACAAACACAGGGAAGCAGCCAAAATGTGGAGACAAAGAAACATGTCACAAATGAAAGAAAATAATAAATATCCAGAAAGAAAAAAACTAAATGAAATGGAAGCAAGCAAATTACTAGACACAGAGTTCAAAACAATGGTTATAAGGTTATTCAAAGATCTCAATGAGATCTTCAAGGACTTAGTGAGACTTTCAAGGATCTTAGTGAGAATTTCGAGGACATTAGTGAGAACATCAATGACATGAAAAAGAACCAGTCAGAAATTAAGCATACACTAACTGACATAAAGACTAATTTACATGGAGTTAATTATGGAGTAGAAGATTCTGAGAATCAAATCAATGATTTGGAATATGAGAAAGCAAAAAACACCCAATCAAAAGAGCAAAAAGAAAAAAATTCAGAAAATAAAAAGGTAGTGTTAGGACAACCTCTGGGACAACCTCAAACTTACCAACATTCACATTATTGGGTATCAGAAGGGGAAGAGAGAGAGAGCAAGATATTGAAAACTTATTTGAAGAAATAATGAGAGAAAACTTCCCCTACCTAGTGAAAGCAATAGATTTATAAGTGCAGGAAACACACGGAGTCCCAAATGAGAGGAACCCAAAAAGGCTCACACCAAGACACCTCATAATTAAAATGCCAAGGGTTAAATACAAAGAGAGAATCTTAAAAACAGCAAGAGAAAAGCAGTTAATTACCTACAAGAGAACACCCATATGACTGTCAGCTGATCCCTCAACAGAACCTTTGCAGGCCAGAAAGGAGTGGCAATAAATATTTAAAGTTATGAATAGCAAGGACCTACAACCAAGATTACTCTACCCAGCAAAGCTATCATTAGAATTGAATGTCAGATAAAGAGCTTCACAGACAAGAAAAAGTGAAAATGGTTCATCACCACCAAGCCAGCATTACATGGAATGTTGAAGGATATTCTTTAAGAAGAGGAAGAGGGAGGAGGAGGAGAAAAAGAAGAAGAAGAAGAAGAAGAAGAAGAAGAAGAAGAAGAAGAAGAAGAAGAAGAATCAAAATATGAACAATAAATGGCAATAAATACATATCTATCAACAATTGTATCAAAAAATCAAAATAAAGGAATAAGAAATCTTATGAACAAAATAATAATGAATAAAATAGAACCAGAGGCATGGAAACATGCAACAGACTGATGAATCTCAGAGTGAAGGGAGGTGTGGGGGTGTGGAGAGATTATCCAAAGATCTTATATGCATATGCATTACCTGTGGACACAGACAATAAGATGATGGTGAAGGAAGCCCTGGGGTGGGGTGGGAATCTGGTAGAGGGGAGCAATGAGGGGGAAATGAGGACATGAGTAATACTCTCAACAAGAAAGATATTTTTTTAAATGAAGCACAAATTGGTAGTTATGGAAGAGTTATGGGAATGTGAAGTATAGCATAGGAATCCTATCTAATAAAATAGTAATATGCAAATTGACCACACCTCCACTACACCCACAAGCCACGCCCACCAGCCAATCAGGAGCGAGTATGAAAATTAACCTAACCAAGATGGCTGCAGCCACGGAGAGAGCAGGAGGCTTGGGTTGCCCCTGGCAATGGAGGAAGCCAAGCTTTCTGCCTGCCCTGGCAGGCCCAGGCCTCCACTCAAGGCTACAAAGTTTCAATTATAGAAGATAAATAAATCCCAACAAAAATGGCTGTGGCCACGGAGCGAGCAGGAGGCTTGGCTCCGCTCAAGGCTACAAGTTTCAATTATAGAAGATAAATAAATCCCAGATACCAGCACCTCCGTTTGGGTCGCTGGGGGGCGTGGCCGGCCTGCAAACCACCACAGGCCCCTCGCCCAGGCCACCCATGCCCCAAGGGAACCCCCACCCTGATCCGGGACACCCTTCAGGGCAAACCAGCCGGCCCCTACCTGTGCACCAGGCCTCTATCCTATCTAATAAAAGGATAATATGCAGATTGACCATCACTCCAACACACAAGATGGCTGCCCCCATGTGGTCAAAGATGGCTGCCACAAGGTGGCCAGCAGGGGAGGGCAGTTGGGAAGGACCAGGTCTTCAAGGCAGGGCAGTTGTGGGCAATCAGGCCAGTAGGAGAGGACAGTTGGGAGGGACCAGGCCTGCAGTGGAGGGCAGTTGGGGGCAATCAAGCCTGCAGGGGAGGGCAGTTAGGGGTGACCAGGCCGGCAGAGGAGAGAAGTTGGGGGTGACTGGGCCTGCAGGGAAGGGCAGTTGGGGGGGACCAGGCCTGCAGGGGAGGGCAGTTAGGGGCAAACAGGCTGGAAGGGGAGTGGTTAGGGATGATCAGGCTGGCAGGCAGAAGCGGTTAGGGGCAATCAGAAAGGCAGGCAGGCGAGCAGTTGGGAGCCAGCAGTTCCAGACTGAAGAGGGTGCAGGCTGGACTGAGAGACACCCCCCCCCCCGTGCATGAATTTCATGCACCGGGCCTCTAGTATAGTCAATAATATTGTTATAACTACGTATGTTGTCAGATAGGTACTAGATTTATTAGTGTGATCACTTGGTAAGTTATGTAAATGTCTAATCGATTGTAAACCTGAAACTAATATAATATTGTATGCCAACTGTAATTGAAAAATAAAAAGTTATTTGAAACAAAAAATTTGCGAAGAGGGCACATTATTTGTTGTATCCTTATCACTTACAAACAAATAAAGAGGTCATTAGGAAACTTTTGGAAGTGATGGATATGTTTATGGCATTGATTGTGCTGATTGTGGTGCTGGTTTCACAGGTGTGTACTCCAAACTCACCCACTATATAAAAGTGCCCAGCTTTTCATATGTCAGTCATAACTAACAAAGTGTTTTATTTTAAAAAGTCAATTGTTTTTTATAGACTAGGATGACAACTCTAAAATTGAAATAAAGAAAACCATTACGTTTACAATAACATCAAAAGAGATAAAATAATTAAGAATTAAATCAAGTGCAATACTCAGATACTGAAAATTGCAAGGCATTGTTGAAAGAAATTAAAGAAGATGTAAAAAAAATGGAGACACCCCCTATTATTATGGTAGATACATGTGAAGCGCTTACTGGAATTTCACATGTTTTAGTGATGCAAATTAACGGGCTATTTCTTTTCCCTGGGATCTGAGCATCATGCAGCACCATTTGTATTTCTGTGTGAATACAGTGGCCACTCTGTCTCAGCCCCCATGAACTAGATATGGACTCAAAGGTAAGCAACACACTTGCCAGACCCACATATTTAGGCCAGGGTTTTTTTAACCTTGATGCTATTGATATTTGGACAAGATCAATTTTGTCATTGTTCTCAGGGAAATATGCGTTGTAGAATGTTTAGCAGCACTCTTGGCCTTTACCTACTAGATCCAAGTTGTACCCATTATTTCCCCTCCTACCTACCTTTCCCAAGGGCCATACCTTCAGCTCAGCTGTGACAATCGAAAATGTCTCCAGATATTGCCAAATGACTCCTGTGTGTAAAATCACCCCATGTAAGAACAATTGATTTAGGCAATGATGTAAGGAGTCTCTGAATTAAGGATCACTTTGCTTTTCATAATCTGGGAAGCCCTCCCTGTGTCTTTAGCCTGTACCTTTCTATTGGTTTTCCGGTACAAAGTAAAGCACTACTGCTGCCATTTACCTTGTTTCTAACTTTTGTCCAATCATCTTCTGTCCTCTGGTACCTAAAATATCTACTAGGACATAAAACAAGTGGTGTGTTATTTTATATTGTTTTTTATCGATTTATGTTTGTTGACTTTTTTTTTTCTGAGACTGTATACTTGTGACCAGGAAATATATCATACATTTTGTTTTCTTTGTGTGATTATCAAAGTTTAAATGCTCACTTAATACGTGTCTATGAGTCCCAAGAGTTTTATACACACACACACACATACACACACACACACACACACACACACCACACATACATACAAACTCACATGTACCCATGAATGTTCCATAAAGAAGATAGAGAACTAAGAAAGTATCTTAGTAAAAAATCATCTATCTTGGATGTGGCAATTTATCCCTCGGTATTTTCAGTATTCTAATCATATAGTTTCTGGTGTGTACTAGGAAGCAAATTCACATTTGGTGAATGACACATACTAAGTAAATTTCTGATTATGTTATCTTTAAACTTTTTCTACCTCCTGGACTTTTCATTTACTCTAAGTATGCAAGATACTAACAAATTCACTCCTGTTTTCAGCAATTATAAACATAATAGGCTTTTTGACTAATGATAACAAAAATAATAAAATGTGGAGAGAATCATATGAGGAAGTATATTTAGTGAAATTAAGGCCCTTTCGTATATATTCCACTAAGAAAGTTAGTAATTCTGAGATTGTAGCATTCATTGGGCTTTTTAAAGTTATAAAATATTTCAAAGGTTAAGCAAGGTCATTAAATGGTTCTTGGAGTTCATAAATTAGTCCCTATAGATTTTTTTGTAAATGAAGGCACTTTAAAATAGAGCAGAATGATTTGGAATTGTATTGATTTATCCAGTTAAATGTGCCAATATATATATATATATATATATATATATATATATATATATATATATACTTTCACTTTCATTTAGATATATAACCAATAAAATGTGAGTCCTACTGATTAAAATTTTGGTTCTAAATTAGAGTATCTAAGTATATATTAATTGATTTTAGTCTATGAAGCAAAAGAGTACTAAAAATACATTTGAAAGGAAATGTGTCTTCCGCTATGTATCTAAGATGGTAGAATAATTTGAAGAAAATAACACTTGGTTAAATGTGTAAAAATATAAGTGGGTAGAGAAATATAAAATGTTGAATAATTATTGAATTGTCAAATATAAAAATAAAATGCATCTTCTATTATGATTTATGACTTTAAAGAAATTCTAAGTAAAATGGTTGATTAATCAATTGTATCATTGAATTGGGAAACTTTTCTAAAATAATATATTTATTGAAGAAAAATCTCTGAAATTTAAATTTTCTGAGCCAACTGTAAGATTGTGGAAATACAGAAGATAGAGGAGAGGAGCATAGAACAGGGGTCCTGTTGGAGACAAAGAATTGTTGGATTGTTGGTTGTTGTTTGCTTATTTTATTTATTTTAAGAGTCAAAATGTACTTGCGCAAAAAGTATAGCATGTCATCATTTGAAGGGTCAGATGAGTAGGAGGAAAACAAGGTAATAAGCAGTCTGTGTCAAAACAGGGTGAACCAAGATAGCAGCGCTGACTGTGCTTCCCTTTCAACGCATGCTTGTGAACGACACCTGTGTGTCTTAGAGCGACTCTTCTTTTCTTTCTGCCTCTATTGTTCTACTGTATTGATTAAGGTATTACATATGTGTCCTTATCCCCGCATTCCTCCCCCCACCACACCCCCACTCATGCCCTCACCCCCTTGGTGTCAGTGTCCATTAGTTAGGCTTATATGCATGCATACAAGTCCTTTGGTTGATCTCTCCTCCTTACCCCCACCCTCCCCTACCAGAATGACTCTTCTAATGCTTGGTAGGTGTGTGCAGTGAAGGAGTGGGTTGTGTGGTGTGGAAATCACATCACTAGCAGTGACTAGCCAGTATGGAAACATTCGAAAGTAACCTGTACAGGTGTATTTGACTACTTGCTCCACCAATGTCTTTGGTGAAGCAAGGGCCCCTTTTTTTGCACATGTAGTCTCCATATGCCTGCTGGAACCCTATCCCCATTGAAACACTTCTCTTAGGCAGGAGGAGCCTTTAGTCTGAGGTCACTTGAACCCTAGCTCAATGTATAGGAGGACTTTATTATTTATTTGTTATTATTTATTTATTTATTTATTTATTATCTATATTTATTTTGATTGATTTTTAGAGAGAAAGGAAGGAATGGACAGAGAGAGAGAGAGTGAGAGAGAGAGAAACAGCAATGTGTTGTCCCACCTATTTATGCATTCATTGATTGCTTCTTGTATGTGCCCTGACTGGGGATACACCCACAACCTTGACTTATCAGAATGATGCTTTAACTAACTGAGCTACCCAACCAGGGTCAAGGCTTTAATTTTTTATTTTACTTAAACTACAATAACTAAGTACTTCCTTTGCTTTTCCTGCAGAAAAATCTTCATTTCCGTCCTTGCTGTTTACTATTTACAGTGCCTGTGTAATCCTCCAGGTTCCACTGCACACAATCTTTCTCATTATGGTGCCTGGTTGTGTGGTTTTAAGGTAAACAGTGTATTTCTCTACTGAGACTATGGCTATATGAATAACACTACCTGAACAGAAAGCAAAGCAATTTTGAGAATAAACAGAACTATTACATAACCAGAGCTGACAGTTATAAGTACAAGAAGGAGGAAATGTGAGAAGTTTAGAATTAGGGGTTAAAGTGAGGGGTGCTATATGATAACTGTGATAAGACCCCATATTTTCTTAAGAAGAAATTGGCAATAAATAAAAAAGTTATTATATTTAAATAATATTTTAAACTCAGATAAATTTACATCTCTAACAGTGTTGTCTGGCTTTCACCTTGTTAATAATCACTAACCTTTAAAGTCTTTCATTTCAGAAATGCTATATAATGACCCCATTTGGAAAGGAAATGCACATTGTTTCAATAAAATATACTTTTTTCTTTTGACTATAACTTTTATTTCTTTTTTAAAGATTGATGTTTCATTTTATTTATTACTTTTTAACTGAATTTACTGAGGTGAATTGGTTCACAAAATCATGCAGGTTTCAAATATACGACTCAACAAAACATCATCTGCACACTGCATTGTGCGTCCGTGATGCAAAGCAAAGTATTTTTCCTTCCCCATTTATCCACCCTTTTCCCACCTCCACCTAATCCCACCCCTCACCTTTCTTCTGGCAACCATCAAACTGTTGTTGGTTTCTGTGTGTTATATATATAAACTAGAGGCCCGGTGCACGAAATTCATGCAAGGGGGTGTGTGTCCCTCAGCCCAACCTGAACCCTCTCCAATCTGGGACCCCTCGAGGAATGTCCGACTGCCCGATTAGGCCCGATCCAGGTAGGATCGGGCCTAATCGGGCAGTCGGACATCCCTCTCACAATCCAGGACTGCTGGCTCCCAACCACTAGCCTGCCTGCCTTCCTGATTGCCCCTAACCGCTTCTGCCTGCCAGCCTGATCACCCCCTAACCACTCCCCTGCCAGCCTGATCACCCCTAACTGCCCTCCCCTGCCGGCCTGGTCACCACTAACTGCCCTCCCCTGCAGGCTTGATCGCCCCCAACTGCCCTCCCTTGCAGGCCGGGTCCCTCCCAACTGCCCTCCCCTGCTGGCCATCTTGTGGCAGCCAACTTGTGTCCACATGGGGGCGGCCATCTTTGACCACATGGGGGCAGCCATCTTGTGTGTTGGAGTGATGTTCAATTTGCATATTATTCTTTTATTAGATAGGATAGAGGCTTGGTGCACAGGTGGGGGCCAGCTGGTTTGTCCTGAAGAGTATCCTGAATCATGGTGGGGGGTCCCTTGGGGTGTGGGGCAGTCTGGGCGAGGGTCCTGTTGTGGTTTGCAGGCCGGCCACGCCCCCCAGCGACCCAAACGGAGGTGCTGGTATCTGGGATTTATTTATCTTCTATAATTGAAACTTTGTAGCCTTGAGCGGAGGCCAGGGCAGGCCAGGGCAGTCGGGAAGCTTGGCTTCCTCTATGCCGGGGGCAACCCATGCCTCTGGCTGGCTCCAGCTCCGTGGTTGCCTCCATCTTTGTTGGGTTAATTTGCATACTTGACCCTGATTGGCTGGTGGGCGTGGCTTGTGGGCGTAGCGGAGGTATGGTCAATTTGCATGTTTCTCTTTTATTAGATAGGACTAGTAGCCCTATGCATGGGCAGTAGCTCTCTGAGGGTCTGGCCACTCCGCGCCCCCTGCCCAGAGGTTCTCCACTGCCCAGAGGCCCATTTGCGCCCTGGCCTGGTCAGAGGCCTATACGTGACCAGGTGCAGGACACTTCCCTCATTGCTGGGGCAACGACACAAGCATTCTCTCCCCCACCGCCCTGGGCACTCCACACCCACTGCCCATAGTCCCTCCATGGTTGGGGTGGAACACTTCCCTCATCACCGCAGTGACAAAGCAAGCATTCCACCCAGTCGCTCACGCTGCCTGCTCTCAGTGGCCACCCCGCCAGGACTGGAGGACTCTGGTTGGGTTAAGAGGACTGGGCGCCACCATCTTGTGGCTACGGGTGCCCCATCTTTGAGACGGAGTGACGGTTAATTTGCATATTACCCTTTTATTCGATAGGATTTTTTTTATTTATTTTTTTGCCTAATTCCTATACCATGTTTCATCCAGCCTTCCCCACCCCTCTGACAGATGACAGTGTGTTCTGTGTACCCATGTCTCTGTTTCTATTTTGTTCATCAGTTTATTTTTTTCATTAGATTCCACATATAATTGAGATCATATGGCAATTGTCTTTCTCTGACTGGCTTATTTCACTTAGCATATTTATCTCCAGGTCCATCTATGCTGTAACAAAAGGTAAGAGATCCTTTTTTTATAGCCACACTAGTGGTCCAGTGCACAAAACTTGTGCACCGGGGGGAGGGTGTCCCTCAGCCCGGCCTGCACTCTCTGCAATCTGGGACCCCTTGGGGGGTTTCCGACTGCTGGTTTAGGCTGGATTGCTGTGGGATCAGGCCTAAACCAGCAGTCCGACATCCCTCTCGCAATCCGGGACCTCTGGCTCCTAACTGCTCATCTGCCTTCCTGCCTGATTGCCCCTAACCACTCTGACTGCCAGCCTGCTCACCCCCAACTGCCCCCCCCACAGGCCTTCTCACCCCCAAATGCTCCACTTGCTGGCATGATTGCCCCCAACTGCCCCCCCACCAGCCTGATCACCCCCAACTGTCCTCCCACCTCCAGCCTGCTTACCCCCAACTGTCCCCCTGCTGGCCTGATCGCCCCTAACTGCCTCCCCTGCTGTCCTGCTAGCCCCCAACTTCCCCCACCGCTGGCCTGATCAACCCCAACTGCCCTCCCCTCCTGGGCTGATCGCTCTTAACTGCCTCTGCCTTGGCCCTGCCACTATGGCTTTGTCTGAGTGGCAGCCATGGAGCCGGCTGGGGCAACCAAGGAAGCCTAGCCTCATGTCTGCTCTGGCCGGCTCTGCCATCTTTGTTGCATCAATTTGCATATTCCCTCCTTATTGGCTGTGGGTGCCGCCATCTTTATTGCGAAGTGATGGTTAATTTGCATATTAATCTTTTATTAGATAGGATAGTATTCTATTGTGTAAATGTACCATAGCTTTTTTTATCCACTCATCTACTGATGGGCACTTGGGCTATTCTCAGATCTTAGCTATTGTAAAGAATGCTGAAATAGGGGTGCATATATACTTTTGAATTGGTGTTTTGGATTTCTTAGAATATATTCCCAGAAGTGGGATCTCTGGGTCAAAACGCAGTTCCATTTTTAATATTTTGAGGAAACTCCATACTGTTTGCCACAAGTGGCTGCACCAGTCTGCATTCCACCAGCAGTGCATGAGGGTTCCTTTTTCTCCACATCCTCACCAGCACTTGTCGTTTGTTGATTTATTGATGGTAGTAATTCTGAAAGGTGTGAGGTGATATCTCATTGTGATTTTAATTTGTATTTCTCTGATGATTAGTGATGCTGAGTATATTACATATGTCTTTTGTTCATCTGTATGTCCTCTATAGAGAAATGTTTGTTCAGGTCCTTTGCCCATTTATTAAATGGGTTATTTGTCTTTTTGATGTTGAGTTGTATAAGTTCTTTATATTTTTTGAAAATTAACCCCTTATCAGATGTATCATTGGCAAATATGTTCTCCCATTCAGTGGGTTATCTTTTCATACTGTTGATTATTTCTTTTGCTGTGCAGAAGTTTTTTGGTTTGATGTAATCCCATTTGTTTATTTTTCCTTTGTTTCCCTTGACAGAGGAGATATGTCAGAAAACAACATTGCTGCAAAAAATTTCCAAGCTTTTACTGCCTGTGTTTTCTTCTAGAATTTTTATGATTTCATGACATATTTAAGACCTTAATCCATTTTGAGTTTATTCTTGTGTATGGTGAAGGTTGGTAGTCTAGTTTCATTTTTTTTTTCATGTAGCAGTCCAATTTTCTCAACACCATTTATTGAAGAAACTGTCTTTACCCTATTGTATGTTCTTGCCTCCTTTGTTAAATATTAATAATAAGGCCTGGGTTTATTTCTGTATTCTCTATTTTGTTCCTTTGTTCTATATGCCTGTTCTTGTGTTAATATCAGGTTATTTTGATTACTATGGCCTTGCAGTATAATTTGATATCAGGTAGTGTGATACTTTCCGGAGTCTTTTGTGGTTCCATATAAATTTTTGAAATATTTGTTCTAGATTTGGGAGATATGCCATTGGTATATAAATAGGAATTGCATTAAATATGTAGATTGCTTTGCACAGTATGGACATGTCAATGATGTTTATTAATTTTTCCTATCCACGAACATGGTATATGTTTCCTCTTGTTTGTATCTCCCTCAATTTCCATCTTTAATACCTTCTAATTCCCAAGCACAGGTTTTTATCTCCTTGGTTAAGTTTATTACTAGGTACCTTATTTTTGTTGTTGTTGCAATAATAAATGGGATTCTTTTCTTAATTTATCTTTATGATAGTTCATTATTGCTATATAAAAATGCCACTAATTTCTGAATATTAATTTTGTATCCTGCTACTTTGTCAAATTCATTTATTAGATCCAGTATATTTTGGTGTGGAGTCTTTAGGGTTTTCTAGACATAATTTCATGTAATTTACCAATAATAACAAGTAACTTTTATTTCTATAATTTCATATTCTCTGATGACAAAATACAGTCACTACATTTACTCAGCCTTAAAAATGGTTGTAATATGAAATTTAGATCCTGATGAAAGGAAATAGTTATATAAACGCTTGTTCTACACCCATTAACTTGTAGCACAATTTGTATTGTGAACTGCCAAAAAGACACAGCATATACCACAGTGTACCACACCAAAAGGGCAGCTGCAAAACCTACTCTAAGGGATTATGTGACTATTCATCATGCAAAATGTGTCCACCTACAGATCATCTGTGCACAGGCTTATATGTATGTACATGGATATTATTCAAACTTATATATCTCGTGCTTTTCCGTTTTTCCCCCTGGAGCTCTGGCCATCTTTCCTTTTGGCTGTTCATATTAAAATACTATCAAATCCAGGCATGATTCTCTATCATTTTTTTTTATTATGGTAACATTTACCTTCACTTGAACAGTTGCTAGCCACAAATCTTCAGATATTATGTTAGAATGCCAACTTTCTGATAAATAACAATATATAGAATTCTTAATAAAATGCATCTAATTCAGAATTATGTAACTGAATTACCATTAGGTCTGGAAAAGATTTACTTAAAAGAAATCAAAGGAAAATAAAATCAGTATATACCATTTCTAAATTGCCCATATTAAACCTTAGACTGCTCATGAACAAACTTAATTCTGTTTTGCTGACAAATAAAGCAATGCAAAATGCAATGATTTTCATCTGTTTAGTAGTACTGTAGCGCACAAATGTCATTTTCCGGAACCCTTATGTATCAGACTGAATGACTAAATTTACATCAGCTATTTGATGGAATAAAATAAAGTCATTTAAATAGGACATACCCAGCGGATCAATGTTTTCTGCTTTGAAAATGAATACCTTAGTTTTCCCTAGGCATTTATGTGGAAACAAGAGATCATTATTCTATGACAATGTTTCACTCCGTTGACATTTCTAAACAGAAAGTCTTCTTGCTTATGTGGCTCTATGAGTTTGTTCACAAATAATATGTATATTGTGGTGGTAGGAGAAAATACATTATTTTACAAAATATGCATTTTAACTAATATTATGTCTGTTGGGTGTTTTAACTATTCCCCTTTCATAAGTAAAACACCATTGAAAAAGTTATATTAACTCTTTTAGGAGACAAGGATACTATTATTGACTAAATGACTAAACCGATTCTTTAAATAATGCCTTAACAGACTAAAGGAATAAATCCAACTTCAAAAGGTGTCAAACCTGCAACAGTGGAACATCTCTGGCACTAAAGTAATCAATACCACTATTCCATTTTGTGAAGAATTTTATGGCCATTTACTCGAGTTTCTAGGCCTTGTTTTTAGATATTTTTTTTTCAAAGATAATCCATAGACCTGAATGACATACAGCCTGCCAACAAAAACTGAAACAAAAAACTGCTATGTTAAGAGTTCAGGTTAGAATGAAACAGTTTGGTCGATTATAAACAATGTTATAAGAATCTCAGAAAGACACTGTTATGTAGAAATTATAGTAACCTGTGCAGTCAGAAATCTGATTGTTCTTTTAAAGCAATGCAGTGCTAATTCTAAACTAAAATAGAATATATATATATATATATATATATATATATATATATATATATATATATAATTCATTTTCTGAGTTTCAGGGACCATGGGCTGAAATTATGTTAGTGTATAACAAAGTTATATTTAATAGTGCATTCTTTGGACATAAATATTGATATGACAAAATATTACTATTCCACATTTTCAATAGTGTTTACTATTCATTCACTCAACAATTTTTTTTATCAATATGATCTGCATGAAATGCTAGGAAGACAGAATTGAAATAAGCTCTTACAGTTTGATAGGAAAAAAATAAACAGTCACGGTATGATATAAGAACACCTAACCACACCCTGGCTGGCGTGGTTTAGTTGGTTGGGCTTCATCCCATACACTGAAAGTGTACAGGTTTGATTTCCAGTCAGGGCACATGCCTGGGTTGTGGGCTTAAGCAACTTGCAGGAGGCAGACCATCGCTGATCTTTCTTTCTCTCTGTCCCTCTCCCTTCTTCTCTCTATAAAAATCAATAAAAAATATTTTTAAAAAAAAGAACTCCTAAACACAACTACCATTTTATTCACATAAGTTGAGCTTCTGCAAACTCTGACAATCTTCAGGATATACCTGTATATCAGAATGCTAGACTGTGTCCACTGTTTCTTTTTTTAAAATATTTTTTTAGTGATTTTTTAGTGAGAGAGGAAAGGAGAGGGAGAGAAAAATAGAAATATCAATGGGAAAGAATCAACAACTATCAGCTGTCTCCTGCACGCTCCCCGCCCCCACCTCCACCCCTGTCCCTGAGGATTGAGCCTGCAATCTTGGCATGTGCCCTGACCAGAATCGAACAGGCAACATCTGGGTGCATTGGTTGAAGCTCAACCACTGAACCACACTGGCCAGACTGTGTCCACTATTTCTTTATTGGCCTCTGCAGTTTATCCACTTTCTATGTTGACATGAAGTCTCCACTCTTAAACCTATACTTCCACATATATGTACAACCAAGTCCCTGCTCTGCTAATACTCCTGTCTCAAACTTATTTTCCAAAAAAAGGAATATCTTGTGAATTGGCTGCCTTATGGTCCCACCACCAGAATGACCAGTCCATTTGCTTCTTTACCTACATGTTCTTTCTTTTCTCCTGTTTTTATGGTTCAGGTCTTTATATCTTAAAAAGATCAATCTTTGCACTTGTTTGAAGGATCTCATCTCTTCTTACTTATACAGTTTGGTCCTACATTTATCTCCTTTCCTATTTTACTGAAATATTAGAGAAATGTAGTTATGCCTTGTTTAACTCACTCCTATTTGAAGTCTCTGTTAAAAGCAGCTCAATTTAATATTTGCTTTCTGATTCTCCAGGGCAGGAATTGATCTATTTAATCTTGCACTTTGTATACAACAATAAAAGGAGCACTTTAGTGAGGACTAATCTTCGTGAGGTGCATTCAGGAGTGTGAAAACATCCTGTCTAAAGCCACTAGAGATTGGTGTTCAGATAGACAGGCCACAAAGTTAATCTGCATACTATTTATAAGTAACCTCTAAGCCCCCTCCTTTCTCCAGTCATAGATCTGAATACAAGTAATCAGTCTTTCTTCTTTCATCTACTTATGTCTGACATAGTAAACTTCCTATCTATGAAATTAGCAAGCACAATTATCAGAGGAAATATCTCACGCATAGAAAGTTTATGATTTTAGAATTTTTTATCCTTCTCTCCTTTACTTCACCATAATGTTATCCTGGTTTTGTCCTTCAACTGTAGTGTAACTTTGGCCAAGTTACTGACATGTCCCTGATCTCAGTTTATTTATATAAAGAGTAGTCTTGAAGAGATGATCTGCTCATAACATTTTATTTCAGCTCCCAAATCCTTATGATTAATGAGTGTTTATTAACCAGTGAAATGCAGGGAATATGACTGAAATGACAAGTTGAGCCACTGGGCCAGTTGAGCACAGCAGTAGTAAGTAGAATAGGTGTTAAGCACCATAATTCCCAATAATATCATGTCCAATTAAAGCCTTAAAGTCTAGGCCAGTCTCTTGCAATACATGTGGTAATTTCTGAAGTACATGGTAAAAATAACTAAATTTGAAAATTTTAAAATTTTGTGTCCCCATTAATTAAAAATAGATAAATGTTTGAACTATTTATTTATTTATTTATTTATTTATTTAACATTTTATTTTTAAACTAGTGGCCCGGTGCACAGAATTCGTGCATAGGGCGGGTGTCCCTCAGCCCGTCCTGCACCCTCTCCAATCTGGGACCCCTCCGGGGATGTCCGACTGCCGGTTCTAGGACCGTTGGCTCCTAACAGCTCACCTACCTGCCTGATCGCCCCTAACCACTCTGCCTGCCACCCTGCTCACCCCCAACTGCCCCCCACCAGCCTTCTCACCCCCAACTGCCTACCCTACTGGCCTGCTCACCCCCAACTGCCCCCCCTCCTGCTGGCATGCTTGCCCCAAACTGCCCCTTCCGCTGGCCTGATCATGCCCAACTGCCCCCCACTGCTGGCCTGCTTGCCCCCAACTGCCCACCCTGCCAGCCTGCTTGCCCCAACTGGCTCCCCTGCTGGTCTGCTCACCCCTTACTGATCCCCGCCGGCCTGCTTGGCCCCAACTGACACCCCCCTGCTGGCCTGATCGCCCCCATCTGCCCCCCTGCCAGCTTGCTTGCCACCTACTGCCTCCCCTTTGCCAGCCTGCTCACCTCCTACTGCCCCCCCTGCCGGCCTGCTTAGCCCCAACTGCCCCCTCCTACCAGCCTGCTCACCCCCAACTGCTTTCCCTACTGGCATGCTTGCCCCAAACTGCCCTTCCTGCTGGCCTGCTCACCCCTTACTGCCCCCCCTGCTGGCCTGCTTGGCCCCAACTGACACCTCCCCCGCTGGCCTGCTTGGCCCCAACTGACACCCCCCCCGCTGGCCTGCTTGGCCCCAACTGACACCCCACTGCTGGCCTGCACACCCCCAACTGCCCCCCCACCAGCCTGATCACCCCCAACTGGCCCCCCCTTCCAGCCTGCTCACCCCCAACTTTCCCCACGACTGGTCTGATCACCCCTACCTTCCCTCCCCTCCTGGCCTGATTGCCCCTAACTGCCTCTGCCTCGGCCCTGCCACTATGGCTTTGTCTGGGCGGCAGCCATGGAGCCAGCTGGGGCGACCAAGGAAGCCAAGCCTCCACCTCCTGCCCACTCTCCTCACGCCCGCTCCAGCTGGCTCCGTGGCTCCAGCCGGCACCACCATCTTTGTTGCATCAATTTGCATATTTCCTCCTAATTGGCTGTGGGTGCTGCCATCTTTATTGCGAAATGACAGTTAATTTGCATATTACTCTTTTATTAGATAGGATCCTACTCTTTTCAATTCCAAAACACACATGACGGATTCTATTATTTTCTTTTCTTTACATATTTTCCTATTTTAGTGTCTAGTTTATTTTAAAATGTTTACCTTAAAATGATTATGAAATACATATTTCTAACTTCTCAAATCTAAAACAAAATTATTGTCTTAATTCCCCCCTCTCTACCTAACACTAATGTTCAAAACACCTAACAACTGATAAAGTACCAGCATCAATACTCAGAACACATGTCTGCATCCACCTGGTTTGGGCTGCTCTGGAAACTGCAGCTGCCTGCTAGTCCACATCTGCTCAGAAAAATAAAAATCATTGCTGAAAATGAAATAGACAAGGAAAACCATGAGTTTCCTTTCAGTTTTAACTGTGAATAACTATTTCTACAAATCTTGGGAAAGGGCATCGGTGTGTGAGTGACTACGCTCCTCAGAATCTGATGGTAATAAACCAGATAGTAAAATATCTACTCATCAATTAGACGTAAGAGTAGTCTTCCCATTTGTTCATGTATTCAACTTTTTGCTGTATTTGATCAGATATAACTTTCTACGAAGAAGCGCTTCCCCATTTTTAGAGCTTCCAGGCTCCTTTTAGTGTATTATATTTCTGGTTTAGTTCCCCTTTTTTTGCAATTTAATGTAAGTGCTTATGGGATAATATCTGGAAATTTTAAAGTGATATATATATCCAAGTTCTGCTTTAATCCTCACAAAATTCTTCTTAGATAGATACAATCCTTGTCCCCGTCTTATAGGTGAGGAAACCAGAGCTTAGACTGCCTATGGTATCTATCCAAGGGCACCGATTCAGTAAGTGGAAAAATCTAAGAAAATATCTATTTAACTGAAGCCTATGCTTTAACCACTAGAAAATACTATCAAAGTGTCCATTTTAAGTGATTTTTAAAAGTGCGTAAGAAAGCAGAAAATAGGTCTTCAGATATAACGGTTGGAATTCATGAAACTGCCTCCACAAAAGGAGGATACGGAAAATCTATGTGTAAGATGTTGTCAATTTTAGCTTTAAATTCCATGGTCCTAACAACCTCATCTATGTAAATTAACATTCTCAATCAGTACAAGATGGAGGAGAGTAGAAATTCAAACTTTAATCCTCATTTTGCAAATTTTGAAATAATTAGTTCTCTCCATTTGCTGGCAATGACTGGCAGGACAAAACCTTGATTTCAGAGTTCTATGTGTAAGTGCTAAAACAGTTCTTGAGCAATGGCTGGGTCTTTGTCAGGTTCCACTTTTGTTTTCTGAGAGTTGGCTGGAACCTCAGAGTGGGAATAAGGAAAAAAAAGCAAATTATAGTGGTGTCTTATAATATGTAAGAGGACTTATAAAATTGTAAGTACTAAATGGGTAAATAACTATCCCGGGTTTACACAGCACAGTAAACTATTTAATGGTCAGTTATTATTCTTTAGATTACTGTCAAGGTTTTCAATTTCATTATAACACTTCAGAAAAAAATAAAATTTTAAAAACAGGTCGTTTTTTGGTCAGGAACCTGCTTGTGTACGCTAATTTAAAAGTGAAAACTTTCACTCAAACTCATAAACTCCCCATGTTGTTTTATTGGTGTACTATAATTTCAACAGTTTTTTTTTTTTTTTTTGTATATAATATTTGTGAAAAAAGGCAATCTTCAGCCCTAACTGGTCTGGTACAGTGGATAGAGCGTCGGCCTGAGACTGAGGGGCCCCAGGTTCGATTCCAGTCAAGGGCATGTACCTTGGTTGTGGGCACATCTCCAATAGGAGGTGTGCAGGAGGCAGCTGATCGATGTTTCTCTCTCATCAATGTTTCTAACTATCTATCCCTCTCCCTTCCTCTCTGTAAAAAAGCAATAAAATATATTTTTTAAAAAAGGCAATCTTCATATTTTATATATGATACAGCTTTACAAATTTAAACAAAATAGCTTAGATTTATTTAATTAATTTTAATGTAATACATTATTTTCTTAATCAAATTTTAGGAATTTATTTTGAAATTTAGTCAAAAGTACATTAACTGAGAGTCTATCATTTTAAGAGGCTGTCCCATGTAAAGCTAGAAACACAAAGGTGAAAAAAAACACAGTTCTCATTTTTGACAAAATAAGATAAAGTATGATAAATAATAATTACAGGTATACATTTTATATGTTTTTTTTTTTAGATGTAAGTGAAATAAAATCACACTAACACAAAAAAATACAACCATGTTTGAGAGAAAGAAAGAAGGTAGCTTGAGTAGGCTATAAATAAATTTGTAAAGGCAAGCTGGAATGACAATAGTATCAAATCAAAGCTAAAAGATTTTACTTTGTTATTGATGATAGTTTAAAAAAATCACCAAAACTTTTTCATTAATCTTGCAAACCTTCTTACTTGTCTGCTATATATAACTATTACCATGTGTTTAAAACACAGGCTAAATCTGCTTCTATCTCTGATCTTTAGGACTTAACTCAGCATCTCTGTAAGCCTTAGCTAGAGTAAACACAGAGCAGAGCTCTACTATATAAATAGACACTCATGAAAAATAAAAGTATTTGAAATCATATTTGAGGTGTTATGAATCATTTATGATTTCTGAGTTTAGAGAATGGACACTCTTCAGGACAGGTAACAGGATGTCTGTCACATGTATTCCCTTTCCCCATTCTTTTCTAAAAATGGTTTGTCTTTTACAGCACAGAAACACTAGTCTTATTTCCATGATCTTAGACACATTTTAAAATAAAATTATATGTGTTCTTTCCAATGTCAAAACACATATTTGCTTTTGCTAAGTACATTTGCACTAATAAATACTTTTCATGGTTATTTACTGTTACATACTCCAGAAGACTCAGTTTTAATCCAACATTATATATATATATATATATATATATATATATATATATATATATATATACTAGAAACCCTGTTCACAAAATTCATTCATGGGGGAGGGGTGGGGGGCGGGGCGGGGGGTTGTGTCCCTCAGCCCAACCTGCACCTTCTCCAATCTGGGATCCCTCTCACAATCCAGGACTGCTGCCTCCCAACTGCTTGCCTGCCTGTCTGCCTGATTGTCCCTAACTGTTTCTGCCTGCCAGCCTGATCACCCCCTAACCACACCCCTGCCAGCCTGATCGACACCTAACTGCTCCTCTGTGGCCCGATTGCCCCTAACTGCCCTCCCCTGCTGGCCCAGTCACCCCTAACTTCCCTCCCATGCCATCCCAGTTGCCCCTAACTGTCCTTCCCTGCAGGCCTGATAGCCCACAACTGCCCTCCCCTGCAGGCCTGGTCCCTCCCAACTTCCCTCCCCTGGTGGCTATCTTGTAGTGGCCATCTTGTGTCCACATGGGGGCAACCATCTTTGACCACATGGGGGCGGCCATCTTGTGCGTTGGAGTGATGGTCAATTTGCATATTACCTCTTTATTATATAGGATATATATATATATATATATATATATATATATATATATGTCTACTCTAATAAAATAGAAAGATGCAAATTGACCGTACCTCCGCAATGCCCACCAGCCAATCAGGAATGAGTATGCAAATTAACCCAACAAAGATGGCGGGTTTATTTGCATATGCAGGTGCCGAGAGTCCTGGGTCCTGTGAACATCCTCAGGACCCAGGCTGCTTCTAGCCTGTAGGCCCGCGCATAGGCCCTGAGTAGCTGGGGTCCCAGAACACATCCGGCCACTCCGGGCCTATGGGCACAGGCACCAAGTGGCTGGTGGCATGGCGGGAACATCTGCCTCATCTTCATGGCAATGTGGCAGAAGTTCCCGACCCATTGCGGCTTGCGCGTGTGCCAGTGTGAAGCGGCGGCCCGGGTCCATGCCCCCAGCCTGGTGCCCAGTACGCAGGGCTGCCAGCCTTGGGGGTGTTCCCCCCGGAGCCATAGGGACATTCCCCTAGCCCAGTGGACACAATGCAGGGGGTCCTCTGCACATGAGCTGCAGAGGAAACACCTTTTCCTTTCTTAAAAAATATATTTTATTGATTTTTTTACAGAGAAGAGGGGAGAGGGATAGATAGTCAGAAACATTGATGACATAGAAACACTGCACACTCCCCACAGGGCATGTGCCCCCAACCAAAGTACATGACCTCGACAGGAATCAAACCTGGGACCCTTCAGTCTGCAGGCTGATGCTCTATCCACTGAGCCAAACCAGTTCGAGCATAAACACCTTTTCTGACCGCTCATTGGCTAAGCTTCCCGTATGCTGCCACTTGCAGTGTTCTTGGTAACTTGGGTAATAAGAATCCAAGAAGGTGATCTAGGGTTTTTCCACCACCCTCCTGGAGGAAAAAATGAAGGTCTGCTGCTGGAGGGGCTAAGAAATGTCATATCCTGCCCTAGCCAGTTTTGCTCAGTGGATAGAGCCTCAGCTGCTGACCGCTGGATCTGGGTTTGATTTTATAGTTATATATATATAGTGATATATATATATATATATATATATATATATATATATATATATATAACTATAAAACTACACACACACACACACACACACACACTAGAGGCCCGGTGCATGGATTTGTGCACTGGTGGGGTCCCTCACCTTGCCTGCAGGGATTGGGCTGAAACTGGCTCTGTGACATCCCCCTAGGGGTTCTGGATTGTGAGAGGGTGGTTCTCGGGTGACGCACCCCCAGAATCGGGCTTCCTCCTCTCTGGTTCTGGGTGTGTCACCAGAGAAACCCAGCTGCCAAGTCACTGCAGCTCAGCAGCTCCTATGTTGAGCTTCTGCCCCCTGGTGGTCATTGCATGTCATAGCTACTGGTTGGATGGTCACTTAGGCTTTTATATATAGATAGATACATTTTTGTTGATTTCAGAGAGTAAGGGAGAGGGAGAGAGAGATAGAAACATTCATGATGAGAGAGAGTCATTGATCGGATGCTTCCAGCATGACCCTACTGGGGATTGAGCCTGTAACCCAGGCATATGCCCTTGACCAGAATGGAACCCAGGACCTTTCATTCCACAGGCCGATACTCTATCCACTGAGCCAAACTAGCTAGGGCTATAAATACATATTCACTCAAAATTCCTTCTTTTTATATGAAATTATGTGATGAAATAAGTTAATTCGAAGTGCACATTAGATTGTCAATTTGGGGGAGCCTTTTCATCAGGCCTATTATTGGGCATGTGTAAGAACTGCAATAGCAAGGTACTGCCTCCAACCTAGGCCTAGGTTGTGATCTTATCACCTTTCCTTTGCCTTGCTTAGACAATTAATGCACATTTTTCATCTCCTTTTGATCAACAACTTCATTCTCACAGTTGTCCACAACTAGCAGGCAATATAAAGCAAGTCAGAAGACTAAAAGCCTCTCTGCCTTAGCAGCTGGAATATCCAAATTCCATTGCGAATGCTTACTTCCAGGATTCTGAACCACTTTAAAATCTCTGATAGCCTTTTATTTTTCCCTTTGCTGCAACTGATGTCCTTGGACTTAACCTGCATCTTAGAAAAATTTCTGTATCTCTACAATGTCATGTGTGTTGTGATATGCCTTGCCTTACTCCAGTCACTACTGACATCATTTACCCTTTGCTTCTGGTGCTTAAACTAATGCTCCCTAATGACTTGATACAAAAAGTAAGGAAAGGAAAATACTAAGAAGAGTATCAATCATACAGGGCAATAAGCATTCAAAAGTCCATATGGAATAGGAAGCTTTATCTTATGATGGTACGTAAGTTTGTAAACTATGTATATTCATGTGTGTGAGACCAAGGGTGTTGTTAACTTTACTTTAGCATTACTTGTCAGAAGTAGCTCTCTTAGCAAGCCTGATTGGCCCACCAAGTCACTACTCAATATTTAACCTTCAAGGCAGCAATAGTATCATTGAATTCTTGGGCCTGGACCACGGGCCATATCTGAAGCTGGCTTCGGGTATCACAGATAGAACCCAATATGTCACATAATACCAAAGTAATGACATAAATTTTAGGTAAAACATAGCTGAATAAATCATATATCACTAACTGGCTCTATTCTTGAAGACACACACACAAGCATAGCACATTCCTAGGTTTGATTTGTAACAAAAAGTGGATGGGAACGCCAGAAAAGTTCAATATAGTTACTATTAATTATCACTTTTTTAATTAGACTAGAAATTTTTCATTTTAAAGTTGTCATTAAGCAATCACTTTTATTGTATACCTTTCCAAATACTAAAGTACTTAGTGTCATGGTTAGTATTGCCTTGAAAGATATATGATTGCCTGTACAAATTCTTTTAAGAATCATAGACTCTCTATTTTCTGAATTTCTGGGTAAAAATCTGGGTCCACCACATAAAGCATAGGTCTCTAAATTTATTTTAAAAAACTCTTATGTTATTAAAATATTGTGTTTTGTGCTTACATACCATCAATTATATCTATATAAGATTTTGCAGATAAAACTTATCTGAAAATTTTGAAAATATTAGATATTTTAATCAATCTGTAGCTCTTCTTTTTTTGATAAAATATATTTTCATCTTTATTCTGATTTCCTTTATTTGTATTTAGCTTTGGCATGCCAGTGCCACCCACAGACACTGTATATCTTTTATATATGCTAGAATGATATGTCATGATTACCCACATTTTGTGACATTAAAAGTGCTATTTGTGTTTTACAAAAGGTTTCATCCAATCAAGATACTCAATTCTGAGATCTCTGCCATCTGTTAGACAGTCACAAAGTGGCAACCATGTGTGAGTGCATCCTCATCCATGTTGGCCAGGTTGGTGTCCAGATTGGCGATGCCTGTTAAGAGCTCTGCTGCCTAGGACATGGCATCCAGCCTGATGGCCAGATGCCAAGTGACAAGACCATTGGTGCTGGTGGTGGGGTTAGCAGAGATGAGTCCTTCAACACCCTCTTCAGTGAGACAGGCACTGGCAAGCATGTACCTGGGGGAGTGTTTGTAGATCTGGAGCCAACAGTCATTGATGAAGTTTGCACTGGTAACTACCACCATCTTTTTCATCCTGAGCAGCTCATCACAGGCCAGGAAGCTGCTGCCAATAACTGTGCCTACGGACACTACATCATTGACAAGAAGATCATTGATCTTTTCTTGGACCATTTGTGCCTTCAGGGTTGACAATGAGGCCGTCTATGACACCTGTCATAGAAACCTCCATATTGGGCACATAACCTATAATAACCTGAGTAGACTGATAGGTCAAATTGTGTCCTCCATCACTGCTTCCCTCAGATTTGATCGAGTCCTCAATGCTGATATGTATGAATTCCTGACCAAATTGGTGTCCTATCCCTGCATCCCCTTCCCTCTGGCCACAGATGCCCCATCATCTCTGCTGATAAAACCTACCATGAACAGCTTTCTGCAGCAGGGTTCACAAATACGTGCTTGGAGCCAGCCAACCAGATGGTGAAATGTGACCCTCACCAGGGTTCAATACATGGCTTACTGCCTGTTTTACCATGGCAATGTGGTTCCCAAAGATGTCATTGCTGCCATTGCCACCATCAAGATCAAGTGTATCATGCAGTTTGTAAACTGATGCCCTGCTGGCTTCAAAGTTGGCATTTATTACCAGACTCTCACTGTGGTACCTAGTGGATACCTGGCCAAAGTACAGTGAGGTGTGTGCATGCTGATCAACACTACAGCTATTGCTGAGGCCTGTGCTCGCTTGGACCACAAGTTTGACCTGCTGTATGCCAAGCATGCCTTTGTTCACTGGTACATGGGTGAGGGCATGAAGGAAGAAGAGTTTTCTGAGGCCCAGGAGGACATGGTTGCCCTTGAGAAGGATTATGAGGAGGTTGGTATGGATTCTGTTGCAGAAAAGGCATACTAAAGTTAAAATATCAGAACAGCCTCTCCAGTGTGGCTCAGTGGTTCAGCATCAACCAGACCCAGCTTGCGGTTTGATTCCCAGTTAGGGCACAGCCTGGGGTGTGTACTTACTTCCCAGTAGGGGCGTGCAGGAGGCAGCTAATTGATGATTCCCTCTCATTGTTGATGTTTCTATTCCTCTCTTTGAAATAAATAAAAATATAGTTAAAAATATCAAAATGGTGCTCCTTTTGCAGGGAAGCTTATTCTATTTTAAAAATAGAAAAATTGTGGTCTGATTAGTTCATTTGTATGTAGCAGTATATACTTTCATATACAATTACTGACCTATGTTTTAGTACATAATGCTCTTTATAGAGCCAACCTACGTGTTTCACTGATGGTTTTGAATCAAGTATTCCCTGTCTTTCAAAAATGATCTCACTCATGTAGGGAAAATAATGAACAACATAAACTGATGAACAAAAACAGACCCAGAGACAGGGAAGCATCGATGAGACTGTCAAACCTCAGAGGGAAGGTAGGGGAGGGTGGGGGTAAGGGGGAGAGATCAACCAAAGGACTTGTATGCATGCATATAAGCCTAACCAGTGGTCATGGACAACAGGGTGGTGGGGGCATGCGTGGGGCGGGGTTTGGGATGAGAATGGGGGGATGAGGACAAATATGTGATACCTTAATCAATAAAGAAATTAATTTAAAAAAAAACAAAAAAAAATATTTTCAACTCTGAGAAACCTAAAGCAAGTTAACTACTATGATCTTTTTTTTTTTTTTTCTCATCTGAGAAATTACCAAAGAAATCAGTCTACTTTAATGTAAACACTCACCGGAGGTTATGTTTATTGATCTGAGAGAGGAAGGGAGAGCTGAGAGAAAGGGAGAGAGAGAGAAGCATCAATGTGAGAGAGAAACATTGATTGCCTCCCATACTCTCCCTGACTGGGGATTAAACCCACAACCGAGGTATGTGCCCTGACAAGGAATTGAACCCACAACTTTTTGGGTGAACAGGATGACACTCTAACAAACAGAGCCACTTGGCCGAGGTTACTTTATATTTTTTATAAATTTAAAATGAAATATTATTTGTGAATGAATTAATCACTGTGCCTGGCAAATTGTTGAGGCCTGACAAATATTATAATTATTTCCTCTTTGAACTTTATTTAATAATTCTTCATTATCATTCCTATACATATTTCTAGTATTTCTAGGTATATCTCAAAGGTTATAATTTTGATCAAAAACTTTATTTTGGGAAATAATCAAATAATGATTTTATGTTACTTCAGGTATTTTTTTTCTAGAATTTTAATGTATACTACTTGGAAGTAGAATCCAAATAAGTATAAAAATTTGGCAAACAGACAACATTCAAACAGAAGTCTGCCCAATACTATAATAAAACACATTAATAAAACAATAATATACTCTATAATAAAACTCATTTGAGCATTACCAACTTTTCTTGCTTTGCTTTGTGTATAACCAAGACAGCCATGGAGAGGATAATTTGAGGGAGGGATAAAGTTGATGGCCCACATTCTTAAAAAGTGAAGCATATTTATTTTTATTTAAATATTCTTACATGGTTCCATGTGTGAATAATTTAAGAATGAATGAAATATTTTTCCACAGAACATGGGCTAGTTACGGAACCAGCATCATTTTACATTTTAATTTATGTATGAAAATATAAAGGTGTTTACAAAATAATTTGAGAATACTAGTTTTAAAGATCCACATAAAAATAAAACGACCTACTAAAAAAGAAGATTAAAATAAGAGTTTTTCTGGAGACCTGCCAGGAATTTGGTGAAAGTGTCTTGAAATACTCTTACTGATATGAAAGTTTTTCATGCATATGATAGAACAATGTGTTTGCTTAGATTACTCTTTAGCAAACACAAGGTATCTTTTCAAAATATATTGAGTGAGTACACTGTCAGCTAGCAACATTTCTAGAGGTCATGCTCACACAAATGGTTCTGTTCAGGTAAATGATCCCTTACATCCAGGGTCCACACCATGTGTGGTCACGCACAGTTAAACTTGGTCTCAGGTGAACTCGCTTAAACAAAGGCATGACAATTTTGTGGTCTTTCCTGCATATGTATTCTTCTACTCTGAATATTGACACTGGATAACAATAATTCGTATACTTCATTTCTTTACAACAATATATATTTTTTCCTGTATAAGTGCCTGAAACTAATTCCTTAAGATGGGAAATAAAAAGGAAGATGGAGTTAGATTTAAGGCTAATACTTGTTGTAGGTAGATATGTGGATAATTACAACAATAAACAAACTTTTTACACCTTCTCTTATTATTTATTAGAATGAAGAGTAGAGTGAAAATACAAATCTAGATTTATTTTGTAAATGTTTCTTTGTTTTTTTAATATAATAATTAATATGAACACTTAAAAATGTAAGAGAAGAAAACTAAACATCTAACTAGCCTATTTAATTTTTTTCCCTGCGTTACTTTTTAAGCTAGGTGTCATATTACTGTACTTTAAAACCTTTCCAGATGCATTTAATGTTATGCCAGGAGTAACTGCATTCATCAAGATGTGCATAATATCCCATCGAGGGAATAATTGAAAGAACTGTTTATTGTTACAGACTTAGTATTTTCTCTTTGTCTAAATATTTATTAATCATTAATCTTAGGTCACACATCACAATAAGAGTCTCTATGTTGTAACTTATGTAAGGATTATTTTCAGCTATTCCTCACATTAAATAATGCTATGGTGACAACATTATGCTTGTATTATTTTACATTTTCTCTATTATATTTTGAGATTGAGGTACTAGAAGCAGAATTACCATGCCAAAGGTTATAAATGTTTCCTGGCTCTGATTTTATATTGTACATATATTTTTTATTATTTTTATTTATTTTACTGATTTTTTTACAGAGAGGAAAGGAGAGGGATAGTGAGTTAGAAACATCAATGAGAGAGAAACATCGATTCAGCTGCCTCTTGCACACTCCCTACTAGGAATGTGCCCGCAACCAAGGTACATGCCCTTGACCTGGGAATCGAACCTGGGACCCTTCAGTCCGCAGGCTGATGCTCTATCCACTGAGCCAAACCGGTTAGGGCATGTACATATATTTTATAAAACACTTGTATGAAGTTCCACATACTAAACAAGTTGTACCAAGTTATAATGCTACCAACTTTATGGGAGAGTAGTTCTTTCAGCATTTCTACTTCTTAATCCAAACACTTTGTAAGTTCATATATAAAGTTCTATAAATATATGAATAATTCAGGTCATATTCTCAATCAGAATACCTAGAACACTGAAGGAAAGACATACATTTTACTAAAATTGATATAAAGTTAACTGTTTTTCTCTCTTTACTCATTTTTTCCAGGGACCATGAGCAAGCATTCTGCAGTATGCAGGAAAATTAAAATGAGCAGTGAAGGCATCTTTTATGCTAGATCTCCTAAATACATTTAATATTTTGCTGTCACTATAGCCATTTATTATGTCTATTTTTGATAAATTTATCAAAAATAAATTTAAATTGGAGTAAAAAATAGTAATATCCCAAATGTCACATATCTAGCAAATAGAGGATCTAGAATCCAAGCCCTGGAGTATATACTTCCAAACCCTTGTTATAGTAATACTAGAAGCCCAGTGCACAAAATTTGTGCACAGGGTTGGGGGTCCCTCAGCCTGGCCTGCACCCTCTCACAATCTGGGACCCCTCAGGGGACATCTGACTTCCGGTTTAGGCCCGATCTCACAGGGATTGCTGCGGGATTGGGCCTAAACTGGTGGTCAGACATCCCTCTGGCAATCTGGGACTGCTAGCTTCTAACCGCTGGCCTGCCTGCCTGCCTGATTGCCCCTAACCCCTCTGCCTGCCTGCCTGATCGCCCCTAACCATTCTGCCTGCCTACCTGATCGCCCCTAACCACTAGCTTGTCTGCCTGATTAACACTAACTGCCTCTGCCTCACCCCCACCACTGTAGCTTTGTCCCGAAGGACATCCAGAAGGTCATTTGGCTGTCCAGTCTAATAAACATATTATGCATCTATTATTATAGATATAATTCAAACTATATAAGAGCAGGTGGTAAACATATTACTTTTTTAAAAATATATTTTATTGATTTTTTACAGAGAGGAAGGGAGGGGGATAGAGAGTTAGAAACATCGATGAGAGAGAAACATCGATCAGCTGCCTCCTGCACACCTCCTACTGGGGATGTGCCCGCAACCAAGGTACATGCCCTTGACCGGAATCGAACCTGGGACCTTTCAGTCCGCAGGCCGATGCTCTATCCACTGAGCCAAACCGGTTAGGGCAACATATTACTTTTTTATTTTATTTTTTTAGAGACACTCTAGTTGTCTTTCTGTTTTTATGTTGTTATTGATTTTTTTTAGAGAGAGAGGAAGGGTGAGGGATAGAGAGATAGAAACATCGATGAGAGAGAAACATCTTCATCATGCCCCCCACAGGGAGTTGAGCACACAACCAGGGCATGTGCCCTGACCAGGAATCAAACCAGTGACCTCTTGGTTCCCGGATCGATGCTCAGCCGCTGAGCTACACCAGCCAGGTTAACTTTTCATTTTTATTTTTAATACATTTGCTTAGTTTACATGATTTGGCACAAGATTATATCAAATAATTTAACTTTATAAGGAGTCCCACTTTTGTTCTTATAATTTGGTGTAAATATCCAATTATAAACATTTATAGACTTCCCATTTGTTTAACATCATTTTTTATTTCATCTAAATTAAGAGCAAATAAATGTCCTGGCAACAATATTTTGGAGGTCATAGCCTTCCATTTTCATCATAGAAGAGTAATATTTCTAGGCAGCTAAAAGTTCAAGGTCCCAAAGAGAAAATGCTAAAAGAAATAAAAATATCTATTTGTGGTTGAAGATTCTGCTTCCTTTGAATTTCTGTTGTAATATGTTGAAAATATAGACCACGAGCCCTCTCAAAACTCTGTATGGCAAACAACTTTTTCTTTCACCTTTGAAATGTTGCAACTAACATTTAAGAAAAAACACACAGATATTTAAACAGAATTATATTTTTGTGAGTGCTTGATAAGAATGTGGTTTTCAACTACCTTGTGTAATTTTAATACGGTTAGGAAGAGTTTGGGTGTTGTTTTTTTTTTAAATAAGCCACATATCATATATTTTATTCTTTCATTACTGCATAATACAAAGACCAAAATGCAGTTCTCTCTGCTATCAGTTAATAAAACATTTCCTGAATTATTTAACTTCCTTACAAATTCAAGCCATTTTTGTTTTTATCATTTTTTCTGTCAACAGTAAAATTCCACAGGGAAACACTATTTATGTTCATGTTTGCTTTTATTTAAAATTGTTTGATTTTAAAAGGTGTAGCATGAGCAACACTGTGTTTGTTCAGCTCTGGCTGATATATGTCGTTATGGGTTGACTTTGAGTAAATTGCCATCTTGTTTGCTTAGAAAAAGAAAGATAGAGCTAATTGAATGAAAACGGCATACAAAGGATTACAACAGTCCATTTTCTTTATTTGAAATATGTCAACACTGAAATATGAATTTGAAAGTACTGCATGTAAAATATAGCAAAGATTAAAATGGTTGTTGAGGATATCTTTTGTTTAAAATATGGTAATTTACATGCAACAAACCACATTAATTTTCTGTGCAAAGCACATTTTATATTTCCAAAGAAAGTTATTGACATAGAGGCATTTTTGTTGTTTTAAATCGTTGCATTATCATTGCTGCTTTAGAGTGTTAATGTTTTCTTCATATTAATAAAAAGCCTGGAAAGCATATATGTTTACTGTCAAATGTCTTTATAGTTAATAAAGTTTTATATTTTCCTTCACTTTGTTAGAGAATATTTCTTAATGCCATTAACTTCTCTTAAGTTTTAACAATATTTTTAATCTTGTTTATAGATTTTAAGGACAAATAATAAAGTTATCAAAAAGATGACTGAGGTTTTGAAAAGGTGTGCAATACTGGTAAAGATAAGCAATTCCTGTAATAGTATCTATTCTACTTATCTATTTTCAGATTACATCACAAAATGCATCAATTTAAACAATATCCCACACTAATTATAAATAACTAAATTTTGTAAATCATTATCTTGTTCTGCAACTATTTTTAAATGAAATTTTTGAAGAACCAAGGAATAATTTGCACTGCAAAGTACTTGAAACTTGTGTGATTAAGCTTCTCCCTTCATTGGGTTCTCTAAATTAACCAAATGATCCAATCAACAAGGCAACCATTGTTTGTTAATCTGAATTATGTAGGCTTCAAACTCAACCCAAATGTTGCCTGTTTAGTTTGTAGATGTGGACTAAGAATAATCTTTTGGCCTAGACAAAAGTTATTCCTGAATAATCCTTTCTCTTTATCTTTCTTTGTAGTGTCATCACACTACACTTTATGTCAGGTCTCCTCTACTGCTAGCCTTCAATAGAAGGGTTTTTTAAAAATATATTTTATTAGTTTTTTTAAAAATATATTTTTATTAGTTTTATTAGGGAGAGGGAGAGGGAGATAAAAACATCAATGGTGAGAGAAAATCATCAATCAGCTGCCTCCTGCATGCTTCCCCCACACCCCTGGGACCCAGCCCACAATTCAGGCATGTGCCCTTGACTAGAATTGAACCTAGGACCCTTCAGTCTGCAGGCTTATGCTCTATCCACTGAGACAAACCAGCTATGGCTTCAATAGGAGGGTTTTATTTTTTTCTCTGGATGATTTGTCCTAACCTTAAATTGATGAAGAGTTCTCTCAGAATTTATTTTATTAATATGATAAACTTGCCTATGTGTTTCTAACTGTAAATGTTTATAATGGATTACTATATCATTTGAAATATAACCTATTTGCATTCTACCCATCCTTATACAGAATCAAGGATCAAGGTAAACTGTGAAGATAAGTATTTGTAAGGTAGAGACCCCTTCCTTGCCAGACCCCATGCTCAGATACTTAGAGGTGTTGTTACTGCTGTTAGGAAACTTCAATTTCCAAGAGAGTTTCAAGACAGAAATCAGAATGCACTGTGGGAGGTCAAGACAGAAACTTCACCATGATGAAGACTTTCCCATATCATGTCTTATTAACTGCTCTTTCCTCTCACATGTACTTTTACTTTAAATAACACATCTTAAACATGTCTTATGCCCTGTGAAGGTTTTATTTATGATAATGGGTAAGCCCATTGTTTCTTTAAAATAAATTATTTTGTTAGAGGCATATTCTAGGACACTCTCGGTCAAACCACTTATACTAGTAGATGTAGTGATCGCTAACACTGACCATATCATTGGAAACAAATGAGATGAACTCAAGTATATAATGTGATGCTCTGTGTATGCAAATCTTCCAGATGTCAAATTTCATAGATTGCACTAAACTAATACATTTTTTGCAAGGTTCTTGTGAAATATCTCTTTGCCCAGAATTTGCATTTACTGAAGAAGGAAACAGGACCTGTTGCTCTACACTCTCCGTGCCTCAAGACACTTACTTGTTTGAAGTCATATAGCTCTTGGGACAGAATTTGAATTCAAATTTGACCCAGGCTTTAAGACTTTTAATTAATAATACTGGATGGATGGGTAAATGGATGGGCACGAGCAGATGGATAAATAGATGACTATATGTATGTGTATGTCTATACACATCTACGTATACACACTTTTTGAATACGTGGATATATAAATAGGATTTTGGATATACAGCATGTTTATATATTTATATATTTTTGGAATAAGTGAAGCATGAATAAAAATTTGTGCAGAATAATAAATTCTTTTAAAAATGTATTTGAAGCCTGCTGTTTTAACTTAAATTCATCTTACATGAGTCTATGCCTTATCATGTATGAGATGGTCGAGAGACTATAAACAAAATAATTGGAACAGTTAAGCTGTTCTTTTAGTATGTGCTTGTGACCTTCCTAAAGGCACGAAGAAGTCTTGGAATTATTTCTGCCTCTAATGCCCAGCACAGTCAATGGCATGTAATTCAAAATTGTTTTTAATATGTACTGTTTAATTCAAATATTTATTGGTATAAGTGAGAAAACTAAGTTTTAGATTACAAAATTATGTTTACTCACACTATCTTACAATCTTAGTGTCAAGTACTAAATATCAAAACCTATATTATATTACATAAAATAATTTTTGTTTTCCTTTCTAGGAATTTTTCTCAGATAACTGATGTGGTCAATGACTTTAATAACTATCCAGTAGTTTTAAAAGACTACTCAGCTATAGGATTGTCTTCATATGTATGGTCACAAATACTTATTTTGTCATTTGGTGATCAAGAATTAATGCATTTTATAGTCATCAATTCCAAAGGTTATTACTGAATAGAAAATTTTTTTTGAAGACAAAGTTGCTCAATAGATTTAAGAAGGTACTCCAGCAACTGATGAAGGCCATGGTTGCATTTAAAAACAAAACTTACTGCCTGGCTGGCATGGCTTAGTGGTTGAGCATCGACCTGTAAACCAGAAGGTCATGGGTTTGATTCCCAGTCAGGGTGCATGCCCGGGTTGTGGGTTTTGATCCCTAGTAGGGGGTGTGCAGGATGCAGTCAATCAATGATTTTCTCTCATCATTGATGTTTCTCTCTCTCTATCTCTCCCTTCCTCTCTGAAATCAATAAACAAACAAAATTAGCCCAAACAAAGAGCTAGAATATTTTTTAAAAACAGAGCAACCTGCAATCATATAGAAGACAGATACATCAGGCTACATTGTCATATTTCAGCTCCAGATCAATTAGGCTACAGGAATCATCATAAATATCGAACACATTTAGGTTAAAGCAAATGTTTGAGAATGACAATGGTTAAGTAATAACAACTAACTGATTGTGTGCACATACATCACGGTTGTAATGCTCAGTGCTGCCATGATCATATTTGAATTTTCTTGATACTGTTAAAGAAGGAAATATTTCATCTAAACTTGTAATTAGAAATTTTGTTTTATATGCTACATATTCAAGGAATAAACTCACTCAAGAAGAAAAATTGCTTCCAATAAGGGAGATTACTTTTATTAGCTTAGTTTTACAAAATAAGTACATTTATTTAGTTAACCATCTTCATAATAATATATGTTTTGTGTTTGGATTTGTTATAAAACAGTGTTTAGCTCCTTGAGTATTATGTGCATGGATAAATGTAACAAATAGAAAGAGTAGTAGCATGGGTAAATTCTAAAATATCAGCACATCAAAAAGGTACTGATATCCAGCTTGCATGAGAGATCCACAAATATGTTTTTCTTTGGGTATTGAAGTTCTTTGAGAGAAGCAGCAGAAACCTTCCAGTGTTTGTTGGGTTCTTTTTTTAAAGATCTCTTTTAAAAAGAGAGAGAGAGAGATTGTTTAAGAGTATAAATGTCTTTATTGGAATTATGCTCTTACCCTCATTTATTTTAACAAGATTTGTAATGCATTCCGGCCTTTGATCTCTTAGTTTGAAACACTGCCTGTTGTTCCATTATTCCACCATCCATTTGCAGATAACAATACATCAGAACCTTTTTCTTGCTACAGAAACAATGCCCTTTATTTGAGAAAGGACATTGTTTTGACAGATAAAGTAGGCATTTGATAAATTGAAACAGGTTCTGAATTATTTTGAGGAGAATGTGTGCTACATCTGTCTGCTGATTTTCCACTGAAGTAGTGCTTAACTTTCTTGTCTGTTTGTGATTTATTGAGCTACAGAAAAGGTTAGGAAAATTTCATGGCTCTTCTCATATAATTTGTAAGTGAATCAAATAGCATTTGTTAATGTTTATGAGACTTAAAAGGCAAAATCATTCCTAAATATTGATTCACAGTAGATATTGTAGTGACAGTTAAAACAAAAGGAAATAGCAAACAGACTTATTATCTCCCATTAGTAAATTCCATCCTGGGAAGAAAGAAGCACTAAAATAAAACTAACATTCCAACTAGCAATTTTAAGTAGCATGGAATTTCAAATGAGTTCGCATGTTAATAATTTACTCTTGGAATAATGCAGGTGTAGCAAACTATGAGCAAAACATCAAATGCTATTAGGAGTGACTTCTCATATAAATTTTAAAAGCTTTGAAGAAAAATTATACTGATCGCCTATATTACTTCCTTGCTAAATGAGGGTCCAACTTTCAGAATTCTACATTTAATTATAGTAGAGGTTTTCCTTGAAAGGGGAATTGTAGCCAAAGACAAAAAACTTCCCAATTAAAAAGTCCTTCAAAGTGCTTGGCATTCCACAAGTCACAACATTTTACAGAGCAGTTTCAAATTAATAAACTGTCTACCAAACACGAGGACAAACTCTAACATAGAAAATTGGTTTATTTTAATATACAGCATAACCCTGTTCTCGTAAACTTTACCACAGAGCATTCAAAATTTAAAAATCTATTTAAAAATTTATTTTTCAATCTAGTTATCCACTCAGTCGTTAGTTTAATAGAGACAATTATTATTCCCATTAAACAGATAAACACATTAAGGGGAAAAATAATGAAGGTCAGAGAGTTGTGACTCCAGAACCATGCTTAAGGACTGTAATTCTCCCGTCTGGGTCACACCCCCAAGAGCTTTACAAAGCTTAAGAATTAGATACTCTAAATGGACACTCCACAATAAGTGTTAAATATCTGACACGCAAAGTACCTTGTTCTTTATATCTTAGTGCCAGAAACAAACAAATAAAACAGAGTACTCTAATTGGTCTATCTCCCTGAACAATACTATTGATTTTAGATCTACTTTCCCTTATGAATAGCTGTTTTTGGTAACAAGTCTAAAATAACATACAAAAATATCAAACATTTAACTTATGTAAAATCTCAAAATATACTGTATTTTTTAAAGAAAAAAAGTATAATATGTTTACAAATAGGGCTATAAGAGAAAACCATTTCCTAGGAATTTGTACTTTAGGACAAGGCTGAGGAATGAATTAGGGAACAAGTAAAAGAATAAAACCATTGCTTCAGTAAAATCTTTCCAGTATGTATATTTTTAAAATTCCCAATACAATATAAAATAACATAACTATGACATGTATTTAATAGCAGAAAGAAGTTATTTCCTACTAGAGGCCCAGTGCATGACATTCTTGCACTAGGGGCGGGTCCCTCAGCCTGGCCTGCACCCTCTCATAGTCAGGGACCCCCAGGGGATATTCAGAGGGGTCCTTAGCGCTGCCACCGATGCTGTGCTCGCCAGCCATGAGCCCATCCAGAGGTGGGAGAGGCTCCTGCTGCCGCTGCTGTGCTCGCCAGCCATGAGCCCGGCTTCTCGCTGAGCAGCGCTCCCCATGTGGGAGTGCACTGACCACCAGGGGGGCAGCTCCTGCATTGAGCGTCTGCCACCTGGTAGTCAGTGCGCATCATAGCAACTGGTCATTCCTCCATTCAGTCAATTTGCATATTAGCCTTTTATTTTATAGGATTGCTTTTTTGTTGTCGTTGTTAATCTTCATCCAAAGATATGTTTTTCATTGATTTTACAGAGAGTGGAAGGAACAGAAGGAAGGAAGGAGAGAGAGAGATCGAGATCGATTGGATGCCTCCTAAACATGCCCCAATTGGGCTAGGGATTGAATCTGCAACCCAGGTACATGGTCTTAAGCAGGAAATAAACACATCACCCTTTGGTGTGTTGGGCCTGTGCTCTAATCACTTTTCAACACAGGCCAGGGCCCTATTCCTTCTTAAATGTTGTCTTCTTTTCTCTAGCTTAACAGAGCAATCTTATGTCCTCTTCCTCTCTCTCTCTCTCTCTCTCTCTCTTCTTCTTCTCTACCACCCCACCCCATCACATACACACAATTCCTGACCCTGATAATCCCAAACCACAAGTTAGCCAAGGTAATCTATCCCTGAAGATCCAAGCATGACTAAGTTATAAATTGTGGTTTATTTTCATATTTTGTGTCACTTCAAAATAATGTAGCTTAATTTATAATTAATATATCTGTTGCCCAAATATGCAGTCATCAGGAAAATAATTACTGATTATTAGGCTGTCTTTTCCTATACCCAACAAAGTTTTTGTATGCATACTGAAAGGTAGGATATAGGGTGAGAGTAGGGTATTCATTCAAATAACAAATATTTATTGATCACTAATATGTATCAGGCAAACTGCTAGTTATTAGAAATTCAGCAGTGGTCAAAACACTCAAAAGTTTGCTCTCAAAGAGCTTAATTCTGATATTTTAGTAGGTATAACCCCTCCACTCTGCTCTCTTCCTTGCTTTTATCCTTCCTTTCTTCCTTTGTTCCAATCTTCTTCCTTTTCTTTACTTCCTGTGGTTTTATTTATTCATTTATTATTCATATACACAGTCATTCAATAAGTATTTACCAGGCACTAACTTAAGAAATGACAATGTTAAAGACAACTAGTAGCCTTTTAAGAACCTGTGCCATGTATACAGTTGTGGGAACCATGCCAGAGAAGCCTGGTAGTCAAGGCCAACTGAAGCACAGAGGCCTTGTTGGCAATACACTGGACTGTCCAAGGCCACTCTGCACCTAGGCTAAGATACCATACACAGCTGCTGGCCACAGCGATTCCATGGTACACTGTGCCCTTCTATAACCCATATGAATGATGTTACTCTTGGCATGAGACCTTCTTTAATATACAGGTTATTGACCAGCTAGTGAGAAGGAGTGTGAAGAAGATGAAGCTGGAGAGACAGAGCTGAGAGCTGTATTTGAGACAGAGCTGAGAGCTGTATTTGAGCTCTCTATGAGCTATGCTATGATGTAAGGCTAAGAGCTCATAGAGAGCTCAAATACAGCTACCATTTTAACCAGTCAGTGTGCTGGGCAGGGGAGACAGGAGAAGCTGATGAGCCAGGGAGCTTAGGTACCCCTACCATGTGAGGCAGTGAGTCTAGGGGGCAGCGTGTGGCTGCACAGGTACAGAGACTACTACTACTGTGTAAGAAAGATATGTATTTCCCTGCCTATATGGGATTGCTGTGGAGGACTGTCTTGTCTGATGGCTTGTGGCCACTGGCTTCTGCAACAAAGATTCATTCTTATACACCCACAACTTCTCATGGCTTTTCCATTGAAGACCCGGCATCCAAGAAGGTCCAGCCCTAGGCAGAGTGGTTTGGACCCAACTCCTATTACTAGTAAGCAGAGGATAAAGGAGGAACTTGGACTAAGTTCCCAACAGTTAGGACAATGGGCAGGATTTGAGAAGGACCTGCCCTGGCAAAGTTGGTAGGACTTTAAAAGAATACATGGCCTCGGAGCAACTCAGAGAAGCAGTGCTGAGAAGTGCCCCTGCTGTATCTGACAATAATCTATTTTGTTTTTACTTTATAAACTAAAATGTGATCTATATTCTATGACAACCACCTCTCTGTCTGGGGCCTGATAATAATTCCTCTAATGAGCCTCTTTTAAGATTACATATTGTGAAGCAGAAGAAGATGTTTTTACATGATGTGGGAGCCCACACTATATTTCTAATAAAAAATTGAATAAGCATATTTATGCACACACATATACTCCTATTTTATTTTTAACCAAAAATAATAAACTATATAATATTACTCTTATTTAGTTTTTTTACATTTTATCATCATGGGGCCATTTTAATGAACTGCCTATGTATCTGTTAATTTTTGTTTCTTTAAAACAGAGAAATTATATCAAACTAAAATGTTTCTGCATGACAAAGGAAACTGACAACAAAACAAAAAGGCAGCCCTAGCTAGTTTGGTTCAGTGGATAGAGTGTCAGCCTGAGGACTGAAGGATCCCAGGTTCGATTCCGGCCAAGGGCACATGCCTGGGTTGTGGGCTTGATCCCCAGTAGGGGATGTGCAGGAGGCAGCCGATCAATGATTCTCTCTCATCATTGATGTTTCTATCTCTCTCTCCTTCTCCCTTCCTCTCTGAAATCAATAAATAAGTATATTTTTTTTTAAAAAAGAGGCATCCAATCAGATGGGAGATGATATTTACAAACAGTAGCTCTGACAAAAATTTGTTCCAAAATATATAAAGGACTTATAAAACTCAACACCAAACAAACAAACAACCCAACCAAAAAATGGCAGAGGACCTGGAAACACACCTCTCCCAAGAAGATATATGAACAGCCATAACATACAAAAGATGTTCAACCTCACTAGCAATTTGGGAAATGCAAATCAAAACTACAATGAGATAACACCTCACACCTGTTAAAGTGGCCATTATCAATAAAACAAACAATAACAAGTGTTGGAGAGGTTGTGGAAAAAAGGGAACCCTCATTCACTGCTGGTGGGAGTGTAGACTGGTACTACCACTATGGAAAGCAGTCTGGTGATTCCTCAAAAAATTAATATGACCCAGCAACCCCACTTCTGAGTGTATACCTAAAACCCCAAAATCATGTATTCACAAAGATATATGCACCCCTATGTTCATTGCAGCTTTATTCATGGTGGCCAAGACATGGAAACCACCTAAGTGTCCTGCAGTGGAGGACTGGATAAAGATGTGGTACATATACACAATGGGATACTACTCAGCTATAAGGAAGAATGAAATAGTGCCATTTGCAACAACATGGATGGACCTTGAGAACATTATGCTAAGTGAACTAAGTCAGTCAGAAAAGACTAAGAACCATATGATTTCACTCATATGTGGGATATCAAACTGAAACTCAGGAACACAAACAGCAGTGTAGTGATCACCAGAGGGAAGGAGTTTGGGGGAGAAGGGGGTCCTAATAGAAGGTGACAGGAGAAGATCTGACTTTGGGTGGTGGGCACACAGTACAATATATAGATCTTGTAAAATAGAAACCCACGCATGAAACCTATATGTTCATGTTGATCAATGTCACCCCAATAAATTTAAAATAAATAAAATAAAATAGGGGAATTAAAGACTCATTTTGTACTACTGTATAGAAATCGCTGTTCTTTACCAAAACATAGATGTGTGTCTTCATTAACACCCATGCTGCCAGAGAATGCAGACTTTCTTCCCCTCTGTAATGCAGTGGCCACTCTTGCTCCTTCTGTCCCCTATCCCTTCATGCACATGGAGCAATTTATATTTTCATAAGTCAGTAGAATGTTTTTCTCCATGTATTTTTTTTCCTTTTACCTATAATGCCTCCAATCCAAATTTTTTCAACTGGCCGTATTGACAATTTAGGACTGATGATAATTTCGGGTGGGTGGGTGGATGCGAAGAGGGTAGAGCTGTCCTTAGGATTGTAGGACATGTAGCAGCATCCCTGGCCTTACCCACTAGATGTGAGTAGCACCACCAACCTTATCCACTTGTGACAAAAAAAAATATCCCCAAACAATGCCAAGTATTTTTTTGAAATGCCAAATTTTCAGTTCGTTGAAAATCATTGCTCTAATTCAATGCCATTTGCTAGTCGATAGCTACTCATTCTTTAAAATACTAAAGTGTAAATTTTCTGAAGCTCTTGTTGGCCTTTTTTTTTTTTTTTACAAATGAAGACTGCAGGCTCTGTGCTTCCAATGTAAATTGTTTGCTTCCTCTTGTTTCAGTCATTCATGGAATTGTACTCTATACTAGGATACAAATTTTTCAAGGGGAAAACATATTTTCTTATATACATTTGCAGCCCTAAAGCCTGTGGATAGTAAATGTTTACTGCACAAATTCATAAATAAGGGGGTGGGGGAGAATGAATTGTTTTTTCAAATGCAGATTGGTTAGGAATAAATTACCCTGTAAACAAATTGTTATCCAAGTCCATGGATGTGCTATTTTTAGGTAAGCAAAGAAGATAGGACTTTGAAAACTTGTTAGCTACTCTGCAAAAGAAAACAGCTACAATGTACCTAACAATACCCCTTCTAATTGTTATGAAATCAACAGAATTCAAGCAATTTCAATTCCTGTTACGTCAGAGGGCACACAGTACAATATATAGATCTTGTAAAATAGAAACCCACACATGGGGGTTTCTATTTTACAAGATTCCCAGGCTATATAAAGTATTAGCATCATCAGTAGAAACATTCATAGTGTCTTAAAACTTATGTTTACGTGTGGGTATGTGAAACAGAAACTACCATTGAATTATGAGGGCTTGTTGCTATTGTAATAAGAAATTTGAATTAGGTTATAAGAATGCATATGAGCAGTATTTTCTAACTTAACTAATATTTACATTGGCTATCAATAAAATTTATTTTTGTGCCATTCCTGTTATAAGAAATAATATTTCTTTTGTACATATTCCCATCAGGCATAAAAGACAAATATGTACCATCAACTGATGAAAACTAATTTCAAATGACTTCTGCTCAGACTAATGTGAAAACTAGAGTTGTAATTATAAATTGTTTATACTTTTTAGAAATGAGCTCCAATTTTATGTTTCCTGTAAACCAGATAATTATTTAAAGAAGATTTTTATATACTTTGCACATAAATCTCTATAATACTCTTTCAATTATTTTTCCAATGTTTTTCATTTTCAAAAAGCAACAGCATTTTAGCAATAACATACAAAGCTTTTTTTTCTCTTAAACAGAAAGTCAAATGAGTAAAGTCTATTTCTAAACAGTATTATTTTATGAGAAAATTACTATGATTTCCTCATACTTTTAAAATTATAATCATTTTTTGTGCTTCAACTTTTTAAAGAAAGCTTCTATAATTGGCTTATGTTCAAAGAACATGAAAAAACTGTGCATTCATTAAGATGTCAATTACATTTCAGAAATAATTTTAAAAGTAGAAAACAGAAGAAAGAATGTTGAAAAAATGTAATTAGAAACAAGGGCCCTATTGCTACTGAATGAAATGTCAAGCTAAATTCCCCCATTGGCAAGTAGTTTAAATATTAAGTTATTATTTTTAAGGGTACTCTAGGCAAAGACACATTTTGATGCATTAGGGCAAAATGCTGTAAGAGTGCTAACATCATAGTATCATTATGGTTTCTATTGCTTCAGTTTACCTATTCACACATTTAATTAATAGGAATTACAATATTGTACCCCCAAGTGCAGAAGATTAAAACAGACCAGTTATCAAAATGAGATAACATTGATGATTTCAAATTACTCCATTTTGCTTCATATTAGACCTGGGTCCACTATATCCCCACAATAGTGACCCATATTAACTCTGACTTGCATCACACTTAAGTGATGTGGAATTAATATAGTAGAAATTCTAGAATGTGACCACTAAGTGTTCAAATGGCTGGGGAATATCTTCCTCTGCTTTTCCCAAGGACAGACTTGCAGTTGACGCATGGTTTCACAACTTTCCAAGGTGTTTTGGGGTGAGCATCCTCTTGTGTTTGCATTATCCTTACTAGCTTTGTGAAATTTGTTACAATTTCAAATTTCACCAAGTTTGAGTTTTCTTACCAGTGCAAAGAACATAGTCATCAGTTGTAAAGAAAATAAATTAAAACTTGAGTGAAGGCAGAGATTAATATGGCCCCTGTATGAGGTAACATTCAAATGTTTAGAAAATTAGACAAGCACTATGTGGAATTTAATGAACGAACTGACCTAAAGAGAAAAATAGAGACAATCTCATAAATAGAGATCAGGCTGATAGCTCTGGTGTGCGTGTGTGTGTGGTGGGGGTGGGGGTAGGGTGGAGAGATTGAGGGGAAAAAAGAAAGAACTCATAGAAAAATGATTAAAATGGTGAATTTAACAATCTAGAATAGCTAAGATTTGGAAAAAGTCTAAGTGTCCATTAGCAGATGAGTGGATTAAAAACCATGGTACATATACACAACGGAATACTACACTGCTCTAAAAAAGAAAGAACTCTTACCATTTGCAACAACATGGATGGACCTGGAGAGCATTATGCTTAGCGAAATAAGCCAGTCAGAGAGAGATAAATATCACATGATTTCACTCATTTGTGGAATATGATGAACAACATAAACTGATGAACAAAAATAGATCCAGAAACACAGAAGCATCGAACAGACAATCAAACCACAAAGGGAAGGCAGGGGTGGGGAGTAAGGTGTGTGTGTGTGTGGGGGGGTGGTAAGAGACCAACCAAAGGACTTGTATGCATGTATATAATCATAACCAATGGACATGGACAATACGGGGGTGAGGGCATGTGCTGGGGGGTTGGGGGGGCTGGGGGGAGGTCAATGGGGGAGAGAAGGAGACATATGTAATACTTTAAACAATAAAGATTTAAATTAAAAAATAAATAAAAAATAAAAGCAAGCCAAAAAATACATAAATCTTCAAAATAAACATTGAACAAGATGTGAGAGTGTGATCCACACTCCTCAACATGCTGTTCCACAAGAGACTAGGAGAAAATGTCCCTAGTCAGTTTATCAAAGCCCTCTAAAATTACTTGGTAAGTTTTGAACTTCTATGGTCAATGAACCTCTATATTATTCACTCAAGTCTTGACCAGTGACCATGACCTTGCCATGTTTCCTCCCTGCTGCCCTTCTCTTCCTCCTTTCCCCTTCCTAAGATACAATCAGATGCTGAGAAAAAGTCATTGTGAGATGAGGACAAAAGTCAACCCAGAACAGTCCCAGTTTCTGTATGTCATAAGCATGCCCTATCTACACCTCCAGATCTGAGGATCCTTAGGCAGCAAAATCTTCTCTAAACATTATCAAACATCAAAGCAGATTTAGACGTATTATTTTAGCCTTCTGCTAAATGCCCAAATGCCATTGTTACTTCAAAGTGCACTATGCTTATTCCTCTAGTGTTAGCATACATGATTCTCAAAAATATAAAATCCTTTAGAAACATTCTTTTTTAGTGATATATAGAATATAATTGTCAAGGGTATGTGCTAATTTTGTGTCCACTTTATGGGATATGACAGTGGGAGGTAGCTTATAATTCTCTGTGAGAATATCTGACTAAAATCATCATGATCTCCAGGATGCTTTGATGTCTCTCTTCAGGAGTGATGGTATTTTTTTCTTAATTAGATTTTATAAAGGAAGCTGACTCTTCCACTCAACTTCCATGGGAAAATAAATTTAAAAAAAAATCCAACTCCATTTAAATAGCATCAACTAAAGTGAATTTATTGATTTATTAATGTAACTGGGATGTTCAAAAAGAAGGATTCTGCTACAAAAGCACTCAAAGTATGTCTTCAAGGATCTGTGTTCCCCTCTCTCCCTTCCTGTTTTCTCTGCTCTCCTCTGTGGTGCTTTCAATCTTGGGCAAGTTCTCTCAGCAGTGGCTAAAAATGACCATCTGCAAATCTAGACTTACTTTTTTTTTCTTGTAACTATTAATCTCAGATGAAGAAAGCATCTCTTTTTCAATAGTTTGAGAAAAAGTCCTGGGAATGACATTATTAAGCCAACCTTGGGTTATGTGCCCATAACCCAACTATTCTCAGGTGATAGAGACCATGTTAATCTGTGGAGAAGGCTACTACTACTACTACTAATGTTTGCCATTTATCTGTATGTACCTTTCTGTTTTCAGAGATTCTCAATACATAGTTAAACATAAAGACAACACTACCAACACATAGGCTAAATATTATAACTTCATCCAGGTTAAGGAAGCTATTAATGAGAGAAGTTATGTAATGTATCCCTGCTCATACAATGAATTAGTGGGACAGACTGGATTGAAATGTTGGTCTCTTAATAAGAATCTCAGCTGGGAGATCACTGCTTCGTGTGGAGCCCAGGATTTGTTAACATTGCAATTAACAGTGTTATCTGTGAGCTATTTATGCCATTTATGTTGTTAAATAATTTTTGAAAAATTAAGGACTGGATTGATGATAACGTATTGGCCTTTTTTGGTCCCCATCATACCATTCAAATTAATCACTGATGCCAGTTTGAAAGTCTGCGAGAAGGTAATATGATATCAGGAGAACATATAGTATATGCTTGACTTTCTTCTTTCTCCTCCAAGTGAAATTAAACAGGGTGTCATTTGCCTTTAATTTTCATTAGTGATCACCTTGTACTGTTGTAGGCGGTTAGACAGACTTGAGCAGAGCAAGGATGGTGGACCAGATATAGAAGGTCTCCAGGTGGGACCTTGCCCCCAGGGTGACTTTTCCTCACCTAGCATAGCCCTGGTTTTGAGGTTTAGACCCCCTGACCTTTACTCCCTGGAGATAACATCTAGGCCTCAGTTGTATTTCAGCTCCAGGCCCAGATGAACAACAAAAACAGCCGTTGCTGATGTCAGGACCAGCTGCATTGAATCAAATGATCTCCTGCCCAGGTGCCGACCAATCAATCAGTGGAGACCACCACCCTGAATGGACACACCTGGAAAGCTACTGTATATTCTATTAAAATCTTTCCCTGGGACCTCCCCTAAGATCTCCTCCTTTAAAACCCTTAGGAGGGAGGACCTAGGGCTTTCCCCTCTCTCTGCCCCACACTCTCCCCCAGGCATGTTACCATTAGCTTCCTCACTCCCAAGCTCCAAGGTCCCTTCCTTTACCTCCATAACTCATTTCCTAAATCCATTTCTTCTAGGAATTACTTTTTCTACCTTGTAATTTACCAAATAAATGCTCTCTTACCCTTTGGGTCTTGCTCTGAATTCCTTCCTAGCGAGAACCCAAGTACCGAGGTTGCTGAACCCAGGTTTTGTCTGACTCCACCTGTCAGACTCCCTGTGCCGTTCCCACTGCCTACAATAGCACCCTGAAGGAAACTAGACTGAGGTCAGATGAAGGGTTAACAAGGCAGAGCAGAGGGCAGAGAGATTGTGAGTTTTTATAATATGAGAAAGCCCCAGACAGAACCGCACCAAACGCCTGCCTTATCTTTAAAATTCCAATTATTGTGAGATATTAAATTTCTTTAATATTTAAACCAATTTGACTTAGTGTTTCTGTTTCTTGCAGAAGAACACAATAACTGATACACTATCTCATATATTGAACTGTAAAAATAAATGAGAAAAAAATGTGTAATGCACCTAGTAAAGTGCTCGGCACAGGGCTATTTTTAGCTAGAACAGGTTGCCTCCTTTGTCAACATTTCTTCTGCATTTTAGGCGAGTAGCCTGTGTTAATTAGCCTATTTTTCATATGCTCCTTGCTTCCTTTCTCAGTTTTTACATTCCCATTCACACTCTGTTTTATAAACAAAGTTTTTTATTGAGATTCAATGAGTTTATATCATACAACTCCATGAATAAAATAATACTTGACACAAAGAAAGCATTCCCATATTATTATTATTATTTTTTTTAATGAATAAACTGACAGGCCAACCCTATGACACAAAAGAATGACTGTTATGCTATTTACATATCTGGTTTACTAAACCTCCCATAGGAAAAAGTTGCATTAAGACACAGTATCCCATATAGGAAATAAAATAAATGGATAATTAATTATGTATTTATACATAAAAAAGCTTATACATGTTAATATTTCATCATACAAACTTGGAAACTTCATGAAAATTGGTTGTTAGGCTCCAATATAGTTACACATTAAAACTTACCCTCAAAAGCCATGGCTTAATGAGAGATTATTCTCCTGCTGTTAACTTTTCTTCCATAACACAAAAATTAGAAGATCAAAGTAAACAATCAGAGATTCAGAAATGTCTAAGGAAGAAGGGTGTCCTGAAATACAAAACAAACAACTTTAAATACACTCAAGGTAAAATTTGGGACACAGTAATAAAAACAGTCACATTGCCAGCTCTCTTAATTCTAACTCCTAGAAAGAGTTACGGTCTCTGCCTTTAAAATAAAATATTGAAAATACTATTTTAATGATAGCAAGCACAAAAACACTTAGCATGTTCACTCAAACACGAATATTTAATCCCCCTGAATTCTTTAAATCTCTGATCTCCTTTGGGAGTGAAATAACTTCAGGGCTCAATTTGTACTGGTAGCTTAATGATTAAAGATGAAAAAGTCTTGCCTATGCATCTGATTTTTATATGCCTTGTTTTACTGCAAGACTTATTAAAATAAACTCCGCTTTTAGTTGCTATGAGTAATTGGATACAGTACTTCACAGTTGAAAAATGTTAGCTTCCAATTTTAATCTTTGTTACTAAAAGGACAACACTGTAAGAACTCTGTGAGATGCAATTGTTGAAACAAAATGTGAAAACAGTCTACTATTTTAGTTTGTAAATTGTGTATGTCGGTGTATTAGGGACAACTGAAAACCATCTACAGTAGTACTTTACTGTTTGCTGCAAATAAAATGAATGCTGCACCTTTTTCTTTTTTTCCTGCAAATAAAGTAACATGCTATTTTTGGTAAAAACCAACTAACCAACCAAACACACAAAGAATCTAATGCTGACATTTCTGTGATTTACACCCAAACTCATATCCTGATTTAAAAATAGTTCTGTAAAGTTTCTGTGTATGAGTACATGTGTGGAGGTAGAAAAGAGGAAGGAAGTGGGGATGCATACTGTGAGAAGGGAAGTCTAACTTGGCTTTGCTTGCTGTGGGCACCAAGATTTGACAGGATTATTATTATTTATTTATTTATTTTGCCATAACCTATAATGACAAAAAACATTTGCTTAAAATGACTGAGCTCATACTCTGCAATGAGAATGATGTCAAGTTACTGTGCACCATGGGATAAGTAGTATACAGGTGGTTCTGAGAGTTCCTAGTTCTTTCTCAGTAAGAAAGCAATCCTGGTATGCAATCCCTTATGTTCTCTCTGGATTAGTATCTCTTCTGCAGGTTAGCATTGCCCTTGTTCCATTTAGTCTTGTCTTTTCCAGAATAATCGTTTCCCACTGCATGGATAAATAAAATTAGTCAGCAGTTCGCCTGGCGGGCGTTGCGCAGTGATTGAGCAGGGACCTAGGAATGAGGAGGTGGGGTATGCATATGCCCAGGGTTGTAGCTTGATTCCCATTGCAGGGCTTGTAGGAGGCAGTCAATTGCTGGTTCTCTCTTAACATTGATGTTTCTAGCTATCTCTCCCTCTCCCTTCCTCTCTGAAATCAGTAAAAATATATTTAAAAAAAATTAATCAGCAGTTCTGAAAATCTGGTCTGCAATGCCCTGCATATACTCATTTTAAAGAATATGCATGGCCAAAACAAGTTTCATTATAACAGGGAGACAATATTTGCTTTTTTTTTTTTTTGCTTTTTTTGCTGTATTGTCATTTGCACTGAAAATGCTAAAGCAAGGATCAGTAAAACTGCTGACTCCGTAGCACAATTAAGGCAGTGTATTTTTCACCACTGTGCACAAGCAGTTAATAAAAAAAAGCCACCTTCACTAAAGAATATTCTTGTAATAGCAACATATTGAAAATTCTGGTTATCTTGAAGAAAAGCTTTCTTGTGCTTAAGTTGTGTGCTAAACTGGCTCTATTTTATATAGAACAATATTTTTTTTATAGAAAAGAATGAATGATGGTCAAAATATGCTTATTCAGGCTTAGGTGTTTGGGAGACATTTTCTTTAAAATGGTGAATGAGAGTTTGTTACCCAAGGAAAACAAGAAAACAGACAATATTTATTGCCATGGATAAAATTCCAGATTTGGAGTAAAAATTAGAATTGTGGAAACCTTGCATTCACTCCTGTGAAACGGACAGCATCTTAGTCCTTATAGTTATATCTGATAAGAACAAAGGCAAATTAATGGGATTTATTTGTATATTGCACAGTAAAAGGTAAATATTTTGTAAGACCTATATAACTATGAAACCAATATTTTCTAAATGATCAATGCATGGTGTCACAAAATCCTGCATGGCTAATGTGCAGGACATCCCAGTGAACTTCAGTGCAGTATAATGTGAGAAGTTCACTGATGTCATTTTACATTGCACCCAGCCTTTGAGCACCTCCCTCTTGTGAATTCAGTGTAGTATCAGATATAAATATTTCTCTCTTTTTAAAAAATACATGTCTGCACAAGGCTGCATGTTCTTCATCTACTTTTTAAAATGTTTGTTGCTCTCTAGGTTGAATATATTTTATTGTAAAAAATATTTCAAGAAGACTAAAATAATATTTAATCACTGTGACTAAGTATACATGTAACTGCTGTGCTCCCAACTCACCTGTCTAGGAGTTTTGGTACACTTTCACTCTATTAATTCAGTTAACTTATATTGCAGCTAAATTTTTTTTATTAGAATGTTGAATGTGTTTTGTTTTTGGTTAGTTCTTCCAACTTTATGTTGTTATCTTTTTTTTATCCCTCATATCTATATTGTGGCTTTATTCCCTTAATAGCTCAAAAGTATTCAGGTGTATTCAACTGTAATTATCTCAATCCTTTTATGTTAGTCATTTAAATATTAGTTTTTCTAGCTTTTCCCAATGTACATTTTATTTATTTATTTTTGTTAATATATATTTTTATTGATTTCAGAGAGGAAGGGAGAGGGAAAGAGAGATAGAAACATCAATGATGAGAGAGAATCATTGATTGTCTGCCTCCTGCACACCCAGGCATGTGCCCTTGACTGGAATCAAACCCGGGACCCTTCGGTCCACAGGCCAATGCTCTATCCACTGAGCCAAACCAGCTAGGGCATATTTTATTTTTTTAATGCTGATCTTGGTTTTCTTTTGCTTATTTTGTTTCATGGTCTTCTCTTTTATTCAATTTGCTTTGTTTTATTTTGTTTATAATGTGGTTTGTGAGCTCTTGTTATATTGAATTATCTTATTGTTTCCATTCATAATCTAAGGTACTCATCAAACATTGTTGTTGTTTTTTTTTTTAGGTTGAGTCATATTTTCTTCAAAAAGTTGTTATTTCCTGCATTTTTTATGCTATATGTTTTCTTCATCCTTTTCTTCTATTTTCTCCTCTTCCTCCTCTTCTTTTTATCTCCATCTTCATCTTGGTCTTATTAATTTTGCTTTTTTCTTTTGTTTTCTTTAATGCAATATCTCACATCATTCTTGTGCTTAAATTGTTAAAATACATTTATCAGAATCAATTTGGTTCCCCTAACACATTTCTGAGACCTATTTCTCTCCCTATGCCCTTTTTCTACAGCTTGAATAGAGCCTTTCTTAAAGGGCAGAGGTAATACAGATATTATGTTAAATGAGCAGGATCGTTCATTCTTCGCTATAGCTTATATCTCATTGCCATAAAGGGATACTTAGAATTATGAATTGTTATTTGTTCTCCCAATTCATGGTAATATTCTGTATCCTACTTTTTATCAATGAAATTAAAATTGGTCACATTTTATCAGTCTTGTCTCCCACCTGGTCCTTCTCTCTTGTCCCAAGGTTGCAGAAAGAAAAAAGAGAGAAGAGAGAGAGAGAGAGAGAGAGAGAGAGAGAGAGAGAGAGAGAGAGAAATAAGGGATCTTAATGAGTCACTGTTTTTCAAATTATGGTCATTAATGAAAGCTTTCAGGGTTTTTTTTTGTTTGTTTGTTTTTTTCACTTTCTAATCTCTGTTCTGGAGAATGGGGTTTGGGTTGGGAGCTGAGCCTTGAACAAAGAAATTTCTGTTTTCTTTTGCTACCATCTTTGAAGTGCCAAGGCATGAAATTGCATCATTCTTCATATGGATGATGCTGGTGCATTATTTTACTTTTACTGCAATTTTTAATTTATGTTGTTAGATATGGGGGCAAGATGTACTTATGATCCAATTTATTCTTTCAGCTTTCCCAAACGTTTCCTCACAAACTGCAAATTAAAAATTAATTTTTGACCTGGCCAGCATGGTCCAGTGGTTGAGCATTGACCTATGAACCAGGAGATCACAGTTCAATTCCCAGTCAGGGCACATGCCCAGGTTTTGAGCTCAGTCCCCGGTGTGGATGTGCAGAAGGCAGTAGATCAATAATTCTCTCTCATCATTGATGTTTCTATCTCTCTCTCCCTCTCCCTTCCTCTCTGAAATCAATAACAATATATTTTAAAAAATAATTAATTTTTGATAGCTTGATTTCAATTTGATTTAAAGTTTAAATTCTGACCTTTCTTTTTGTTTTGTTGTTGTTTCTTTCTAACTTTGAAAATGACTTTGTTATTGGCTCTCCAGTTAGACTGAACCATGTCTCCTGGATATTATGTCATGGTTAAGTGGGTATTCTAGTGGCATCAGTTTCACCTATAGGTTAATATTATAGGAGATTAGAGGGGGGCTAATTGCCAAACTTTGAAAAGAAACTAGTCTCTTCTGGTTTAAAATATAAACCAAAAGCAGATTTTTTCATTATCCCAGCACCATGAAACATAATGTGTAATATTAAGCTTTTCCTACCCAATAATAACACAGGATGTAACCAATTTATGCAGAAATGACTCGGTGACTTTCACATGTGCACACATGATGACATGGACAATTAGGTAATTCTCTATATAATGCTTGCCTTTGGGCCTGCAATGTTCAGGTTTAGTTACCAATAATCAACCTCATGCCATATTGAATACATTTACAATTCATTTTCTTGGGTGCTGACACATTTTCAAGATCTAAGAAAATGTTTGGATGGAAAATCATATGGGTACTCTTCTAAGGTTGAAAGTTAAAATCCTGCTCAATATTTTTACTATAAACTGGCTTTTGACGTAATGAAATTACTCTGAACAGATTTAATATACTTGTTCTTTTTAATGTGATAAGGGCATTATATATTGTTTAAAATAAGTGTAGGATAATTTAAAAAAAATATATACCTGGTCCACTTACAGTACTATAGTGAAATACATGAGTGTTTCACTACATGTTTCACTGACAAAAAATAATCACATAAATCTCCCACACACAGCTGCCATTTAGTGAAATATGCAGTTTTCTGTTTTCTATTACTGTATACAGTATAAATTCTTCTGCTGGAAGACAGATTGTGACACATTTGCAAACAGCATCTGTATTCATACATTTGAAACATTAATTTATCCAGCAATAAAAACTTTGATTTCCCAAAAGGAGAGTCATGTCTGAAAACTAATGCCTATTTTTGAGAGTTAACTGAGTTTTCAATGTTAGTCATTTTCTCATGAGTTACGTGCTCCTGTGGAAAAATATACAACTTAACAGCAAGTACACAGAGTTAAAAGGGTCACAAAAAACATAAATCTGTATGCCTAGTTTATGTATGTGTATAATTCATATAAATAAATTTTTGGCTACCTATACTTTCCATTGTAGAAAATGCATTTGTTAGCAACAATATCAAAGGAATAACAGGGAAAGCTCTATAATATATACACTAAATTAAATGCTTACATATTACATTTTTTGAAATGATAAATATTGCTCTGGGCATAATAGTGAAACTTCTTGAAACTGAAAATAATAAAGCCTCTGTTTAGCAGGCAGTTGTCTGGTTTATTTCTAGATAAAGTATCTTAAAAAGAACTACATGAAATCAAACCAAGTTGAACCATGAAAGTGAGATTATAAGATGCTTTTTAAAAATTCTTGGAAATGTACCATTCAGCAAAAGTCACTTTCTAACTCCCGGTTTTATAAAGAGTATAAATGTCCAATAAGGAAAGCAATTCAATTTGTTTATTTTGTTTTGTTTCTCTTCCTCAATATCAGTTATTTATATAGTGTATTCCTAAAATATCCTTAAGACTATTTAATTTCTTATCAATTTCTTTTTATTCGATAACTGATTTACAAAGAAACAAGACATTTGATTAGGATACTTTATAGCAATTTTGGAATACTTACTTATTATAATCTTCTCAGAAAACATCCAATGTCATCAGGACCTAAGGGAGCCAGTCTCTAATGGCTCCCCATGGAGTATCACACAAATATTAAACTTACCCTGGATTATTTTTTTTGTTCTACTGTTATCTTACAAGCATTGAGCACAAATCATATTTAAATACATGCAAAAATATTTTTAAAATGACATACTCTGAGATTTAAAATTCAAACAGCTTTCCTAGTTATTTGAATAGTGACGATCTAAAATCTGCATCCATGCTGCTTTTTTAATTAAAATTGTACCCAAAGGAAAACAGTATTTAACAGTTTGTGAACTTACTCTCTCTAGAAATTGTGTAGTGAATTGTTTTCTCATACCATAAGGTGCTCCAGTGTCTTGGGCTTTTGCTTTACTGTCTAGTCCCCCCTCCCCCTCCCCCCGCCCACTGATGTTATGCTTTTGACCTAATTTAATTGACATAGGCAACCGCATTCACATTGTCCTCTGATTGATTACCTGAACAGGTAGTGAAAAAAAGGTAAGCCACAGAGCTGACTGGGACATTCATTTCAGTCACAAAGTTGGCAGAGAGGGAGTATCACTCAGAGAGAGAAGCTGAAGAAACTTTACTTTGCAGAAAGGCAGTGATCCCAGAGAATTCTTCAACCTCCACATTTATAAATTTCTCATTTTTAATTAATTTCTTCTTTCAAGTCAATACACTTTCATATATCATTGTCTCAGGACTGCTGTAGGGATAGAAAAGTCTGAACTGCTTCCCTGTTGACTTATGTGTTAAGTGTGCCTGGCTCTCACATTTTATACTCAAGGAAACTATAAAATTAGCATGTTTTTCAATAACTTATACCTCATTTGTCTTCAATGATTTCGAGTTACTCTAAAAATCAAGGAATCATGAGGGTTATGTTTGCATTGATTGATTTAATTTTTGTTTTCTTTTCTTTCTGTCCCCTCACCCCGCCCCAGACATAAAGAGAATTAGAAAATAAACCAAGTTTCACTGGTTCTCCATAAAATTCCAACTGATCACTATTGGTCACCTAAAACTCAATGCATTATTTAGTTTCCTAAAGCTTCCTTGGGTATGATAACAACCTTTCCATAATTTGTACTTCATCAGTCTTTCAAAAAATATCACATTTATTGCAACACAAGTGTATTTTGTAATTTTAATGACGGAGGAAATTCTTATGAGGCCATTACTTGACTGAATTAAGACAAGACAATGCATGAATTGCATTAAGGGACTTTAGGGCCTTTAGAAAAATGGAATTCTTAAAAAAAAACACCTGTCCCAGAATTGGGTTTTTGCCTGTACTGCCCCATGAGAGAACAGAAGGGGGCCCTGTCTGAGACCCATGCTGTAGAGGACCTTCCTGTGGCCTTTCTGTGGTTTCACTCCTCTCCATAGAAAGAGCCGTTTACAGAAGACAAAGGGTTGTACCTACTCAGCAATAATCCAACCCCATCTGTATCACTCCAAGCACCCAGTTAAGGCACAGGTTATTGATATCTACTGGTGTCTTTTCTTCTAAAACTAATCAATCCAAGTGTTGCCTGTTCTAAGTATGCTGTAAGATCAATTTATTGAAATATAGTTATTGTAGAAGCTTACCTGCATTATGCTATTTACAAATCCCTTCTCTTTTAGAATATCCAAACTTTCCCACATGCTCCTAATAATGCAATTTTCAACATTAGGACTTTATTTTTTTAATGTAAAAGTCTATAAAAATACAAATGTCCTTTCAATGGTATCAATAAGATCAGATTCACATTCATAATACCTATATTGTTTCGTTGGTTTCTCTATTTCCAGTTTTCTGTTCTTCAACTCATCCAGCATTCCACTGTTGTAGTAATCGAATAGTGAAAGCATGAGGGAAACTATTGCCTACTTGAATCAAATCCAAACTACTCTTCCAGACATTATAACTGCGAACTTCTATTTCAGTCGTATACACTGGTATATTAAGCATCTCTCCCATTAATTGCCAAGATAAACTATCTCATCCAGTTCTAAACCATAATATATTCATACCTTCAGACTCACGTTCTCTTATTTAACTATGTCTGTGTTATCCTATATAATAAAAGGGTAATACGCAAATCGACCGACCAGCAGAATGACTGGTCGCTATGATGTGCACTGACTACCAGGGAGCAGACGCTCAACACAGGAGCTGTCCCCTGGTGGTCAGTGCACTCCCACAGGGAGAGCGCCGCTCAGCCAGAAGCCAGGCTCATGGCTGGTGAGCACAATGGTGGTGGCGAATGGTGGTGGCGGTAATGCCTCCACAGCAGCGCTAAGGATATCTGACTGGGCATCCCCCGTGGGCTCCCGGACTACTGAAGAACGCAGGCCGGGCCCAGAGGGCCCCCCCCCCCCCAGTGCACAATGTTGTGCACCAGGCCTCTAGTCATTAATAAAGAAAAACCAACCTTAGAAAGTATGTTGGATTCATGATGTTGCCCAATTCCCCCTTTAGGGATGATGTTATTAATCCCCAGCAGCTGCAAGTCTGACACAAAATGACTCAGATGTTAGCTACTTTGAGGATTGTCTTACCTAAAGGTATGTAAGGTATGTAAAGGTATGTTCCTTGTCTAAAGCCAGACCCCTTTTCATGGGCAAATGGCATTTAGTGACTGAACAACATAAGTGAATAAAATCATGCCCCACTGGTCCAAGGTAGGACAACTCTGAAGCTCTGTACTAGGTTCAAACTACCTACAAGTTTGACTATGTCCATCACTGGAAATGAATCAAGCTCAACTTCTTTCTCTTCCGAATCCTGCTTCCTTTCTTGCCAATCCACAGATGTTGATTCCATAGACATTCACCTAACAAATGCCCCATGCTCTAATCTCTGTCTTAGAGTCTGCTTGTAGGGTAAACTAACCTATAACAGATATTAGGCAATATATTCAAAGTTTTGACTCCATCACTTTGAGTATGCTTTTCTCTCTATAGATATTCTTTCATCTTTATTCCTCACATATTTAACTTTACCTATCTTCTTCATAAACCCACTTCAAGTTATATTTTTTCTTAATTCCTTCAACCACTCGAGTCTGTACTGATTTTTGTACATTTAAATCACTATTATGTTTATGATCAGGACCTCTGATTTGATGAATAAAGACATGATAAGTTTAAAAGTGCTTCAGAAAATAGCAAATGTACCAACACCAGGTATAATAATAGCAGTCTTTTTTACTGAAGTGGCAGGAACCATGCATTTTTTTTTTTTCCTCTCACTCCTGAAACCCAATCCACGCACAAAGTCTGGTACAATTTGAAATACAAACTATATTTTGGATAGATTTTCTTAAAACTACAGAGCCCATGTTTTACTGAATATAGGAAATTTTTAAACCATAGCATAAATGGTAACCAAAGTAAAATAAAGTTTCAGAAATTATTAATTTTGTAGTACGGGTTGGTTAATGATGTCATTACATTATATATAGATGTAGCATGAGGTTACTGAGCACCTGAGTGATCATTGAACCATGTATTAAAAACATGTTGGATTCTATAGGATCATTTCTTATGTAATTATCATGACATGTCTTATAATTCTGGAGAGTTAATATACAGCTAGAACTAATTTATTTTTCTAGTGATAGGCAATAAATGCACTACTTCTGTTACTTCTTTGTGCTGCATGTTATTACTATGAAATAAAAGGAAAGAAGGAAAAAAGAAAAGAGGGAGAGAGGGAAGAAAAGAAGGGAAAAGGAAGGAAAGATGGAAGAAAAGGAGTAATATAAAAAAATTCTGTTCTTTAACAAACCAGGCAATGATGCCTAGTCTGATGACACCATAATGCTAGCTCCAAAGTGAACCAATCATCTTTGAGGAAGGATAATGCCCTCTCTCAGGTCCAAACTCAGTCTAGAAGGATCAATACTCAGATTTTTTTTTCACCCGATACTCTAGTAGTGGTTACCTATTTCTCCACAGAGCTTAAACCTAGCTAGATGTCTAACTCTGGGATAATTGTCAGTACTGGACAGAATTTATTTGTGTCCATGGATCCTTAGGTCCTTAACTGAATCTAAGTGGACAAGTTTACTTTGAGAAAAGTTAATATCATGGTCTTAGTTTGTCCTTGCAACAGATCATTGGTAAGAAACACTCCATCCCATAGTCATAGGATAACAGGTTGAGGGCACTGACCTCGCTGATATACACGACCTCCTGCTTTGCAAATTAGGGATGTACAAAGTTAGACATATGTTTTTTTTAAAAAAAATCCTCATCTGAGGATATTTTTTTTTAAATATATTTTATTGATATTTCACAGAGAGGAAGGGAGAGGGATAGAGAGCCAGAAACATCGATGAGAGAGAAACATCGATCAGCTGCCTCCTGCACACCTCCCACTGAGGATGTGCCCGCAACCATGGTACATGCCCTTGACCGGAATCGAACCCGGGACCTTTCAGTCCGCAGGCCGACGCTCTATCCACTGAGCCAAACCGGTTTCGGCCTGAGGATATTTTTTATTGATTTTTAGAAAGAGTGGAAGAGAGAGGGAAAGACAGAGAGAAATATCGATGTGAGAGAAACATATGGATTGGTTACCTCCTGCACGCACTCCAACCAGGGCCCAGGTAGGAGAGGAGCCTGCAACTGAGGAACATGCCATTGACCGGAATTAAACCTGGGACTCTTCAGTCCACAGGCTGATGCTCTATCCCGGCAAGGGCCAACAGTCTTAATTAATTACAAAACACTTGGTGACCCCCTAATTCCAAAACAACAGCTGTTTATTCATCCTATATTTATCTAAGAAGTTTATATAAATTACTATTCCAGACATTTAAATTCTGTTTTTTTGATAAAAAAAAGTCAAATATTTGCCTTGTTAATCTAATTTAATTATTTCCACATTCTGATAGGCATGCTTATCCCCACTTAACAGGGAGAAAACTGAGAATTTAGATGGTTAAGAAATTTATTCAACATCACAGAGCTAGATTTGAACATAGGACTACCACACAGCAAAATATTAATTCTTTATACTATTACATAAATAAACAAAAGTTAAGAGACACTAATATGTATTCCAGATACTTTAATATATGGAGTTGGCTGTCAATATTAGTGTAATTGAATTTTGAATGCTCATTTCATGATTCTCTAATAAGAAGAGTTTACTTTTTTAAAATGAGTTTAAGATTTCCACTGAATAAGGTCATAATTCATCTTTATTGGAAAAAGACGGAACTGTTTTAACTTCCTTGCCTACAAATTGCTTTCTGAAAGATAGCTCTCTTCACTTACAAGACAAACTAGATGTGAAGAAAGAAGATTTGGATACTGTGTAGCTAACATTTCATTTCCTCTTGGCAGCTCTTGGAATTCTGTCATTAGCCTGTCATCATATTACATTATTTTATCCTGATATTAAGATACATGTTTGTATAAAGGAAACAGGAAATTTGTAGCTAAATAAGAATGCCTTCAAAGTTAAAAGTAAGGTTTATTTTTTAACTATAAAATAGATAGTAATTACACAACAAAATTTCATTGAATGAATAGATGAACAAAGGAAATGAAGTATTGTTTAATCTTTTTACTAGTAAGTGGAAAGGGAAAAATGTTTTCTGCTATCCATAAGAAACACCATTCCCCTTAGAATAATATGATTAAGGGGCAAAAAAAAAAATAAATGAAAGAAGAAAAATGGAGGTGGAGAGGGTGGTGGAGAAAAGGAACATAAAACAAGGTAAAGGGATGGAGGGAGGGAGATGAAGGGAAGAGCATAAGGGGTCTCTCTTCCAGCTGTTACCTACCTGCACACCCATTCTTAGTGTCATCACTGGTGGTAAAGGAGGGAATACAGGGTGCTCTAAAGGACAGTGTGACAGAAAAATGGCACCTTAGTGGCCACGATGGTGTGCTCCTCAAATCCCCCATCAAGACCAAGGCATTTGCCAGGCCAGCATGGCTCAGAGTTTGAGCGTTGACCTATGAACCAGGAGGTCAGGGCATATGTCTGGGTTGCAGGCTTGATAACCAGTGTGGGGCGTGCAAGAGGCAGTCAATCAATGATTCTCTCTCATCATTGATGTTTCTATATCTCTCACTCAGCCTTCCTCTCTGAAATCAATAAAAATATATTAAAAATTTTTAAAAAATACCAAGGCACTTGATTTTCAGCTGCCAGAGGTTTAAGCTTCTGTGAACTGACAGCTGACCCTCTTCCAGAAATTTTCCTCATGAAAGAGAACTTCCCTCAAAATTATGCTCTATCCCTGGGAAACCCACAATTTAGTCTTACTAGTGCAATATGCTACTATTATTTCTTCTCTCTCTCTCCCTCTCTCTCTATATATATCTTATATAATAAAGAGGTAATATGCAAATTGACCATCACTCCAACACACAAGATGGCCACCCCCATGTGGTCAAAGATGGCTGCCCCCATGTGGACACAAGATGGCCACCACAAGATGGCCAGCAGGGGAGGGCAGTTAGGGGTGACCAGGACAGCAGGGGAAGGGCAGTTAGGGGCAATCAGGCTGGCAGGGGATCAGTTAGGCATCGATCAGGCTGGCAGGGGAGTGGTTAGGGGGTGATCAGGCTGGCAGGCAGAAGCGGTTAGGGGCAATCAGGAAGGCATGCAGGCGAACAGTTGGGAGTCAGCAGTCCTGGATTGTGACAGGGATGTCTGACTGCCCGTTTATGGGATCGGGCCTAAACAGGCAGTCGGACATTCCTCTCACAATCCATGACTGCTGGCTCCCAACTGCTCATCTGCCTGCCTTTCTGATTGCCCCTAACCGCTTCTGCCTGCCAGCCTGATCACCCCCTAACCACTCCCCTGCCAGCCTGATCGATGCCTAACTGATCCCCTGCCAGCCTGATTGCCCCTAACTGCCCTTCCCTGCAGGCCTGGTCACCCCCAACTGCCCTCCCCTGCAGGCCTGGTCACCCCCAACTGCCCTCCCTTGCAGGCCTGCCCTCCCCAACTTCCCTTCCCTGCAGGCCCGGTCACCCCTAACTGCCCTCCTCTGGAGGCTTGATTGCCCCCAATTGCCCACTCTTGCAAGTCTGGTCCCTCACAACTGCCCTCCCCTGCTGGCCTGATTGCCCACAACTGCCCTCCCTTGCAGGCCTGGTCCCTCCCAACTGCCCTCCCCTTCAGGCCATCTTGTGGTAGCCATCTTGTGTCCACATGGGGACAGCCATCTTTGACCATATGGGGGCAGCCATCTTGTGTGTTGGAGTGATGGTCAATTTGCATATTACTCTTTTATTAGATAGGATAGAGGCCTGGTGCATGGGTGGGGGCTGGCTGGTTTGCCCTGAAGGGTGTCCAGGATCAGGGTGGGGGTTCCCTTGGGGCATGGGGTGGCCTGGGCGAGGGGCCTGTGGTGGTTTGCAGGCCGGCCACACCCCCAGTCACCCAAGTGGAGGCCCTGGTATCTGGGGTTTATTTATTTTCTATAATTGAAACTTTGTAGCCTTGAGTGGAGGCCTGGGCCTGCCAGGGTGTATGGAAAGCTTGGCTTCCTCCATTGCTTGGGAACCCAAGCCTCCTGCTCTCTCCGTGGCTGCAGCCATCTTGGTTGGGTTAATTTGCATACTCACTCCTGATTGGCTGGTGGGCGTGGCTTGAGGGTGTATCAGAGTGATGTTTAATTTGCATATTACTCTTTTATTAGATAGGATAGAAAAACTATATATATATAGTGTTTCTATGCAATTCTCAGTTTTTAAAGAGATGACACAAATTTGGTTTTCTACTCTTATGTGAGAGCATTAGGCCCCAGTAACCCATCATTGCGTGAAGGAAAAAAATGTTCCACTACAGTAAACTGAAAAGATATGCATGTGTGTTTTTGTGTGTGTGTGTGTGTGTGTGTGTGTGTGTGAGTGGATGTCTGTGTACATTCATAATAAATTATTGACAAACCCAAGTTTAATTGAAGAGATATTTGTATATTTTCTAGCTTATGAATATATTTTAATTCAACATTTTGTTTCTATTTAGGAGCTTCACCTGCTGAAACTACCTTTTCTGTTTACCTTTTCTTTTTCTCAACTTTAGACATTGAATTATTCATAGTGTATAGTCATTACAGACAATATTACACCAATTAGCATACATTTAGGCAAAGAAAAACCATTCTAGATATTTCATACAAAGTATTTAATTCAGAGATTGGTTTGCAAAGCTGTTGGGAGGAATTCAGAAGCTTAAAGAAGAAGGGGTTTAATAGAAACAAGCTAAATTAAATAAGCCAGATAGGTCCAAGTTAAATTCTGTCTTTGACCCTTAATATCTGGGTACATTTCTGAGATCTTATGACCTTGAGTTGTCTTCCCTGTGAAAATTATATAAAAACTATAGGACTGGTGCACGACATTTGTGCACTGGTTGGGGGGGGGGTGCATCCCTCAGCCTGGCCTGCACCCTATCGCAGTCTGGGACCCCTTGGGGGATGTCTGCCTGCTGGCTTAGGCCCAATCCCTGGACATCCCCTGAGGAGTCCTTAGTACTGCTGCAGAGGTGGGAGAGACTCCCTCGAACACCACTGCACTCGCCAGACATGAGCCTGGCTTCTGGCTGAGCGGTGCTCCCCCTGTGGGAGAGCACTGACCACCAGGGGGCAGCTCCTACATTGAGCGTCTGTCCCCGGTGGTCAGTGCATGTCATATTGACCGGTCTTTCCATTGTTCGGTCGATTTGCATATTTGGGTTTTATTATATAGAATAGTTCAATTTGGTTATGAGAGTTAGCATAACAATTATTGGAAATGGCAATAGATTATGCTAAGATTAATTTGTCAAAATAAGAAACAGTGATTTAGTGGTAGCTCAGCTGTGGGAACAGTGGTCTGTTTTATCTTTTCTTTCTTAGCTATTCTCCACTTAAGGGCTCCACTGTGAAACATTCTGCAGTAGACGACCAGTCTGTAAAGACAAAGGTAAATGTCTCAAAAGCAGCTTTACCATTTTAAGAACAGAGAGCACTATCTCCTGCCAAGCTTTGGGGAAAAAGATATTATTTGACTGACTTCCTTACTGTTTTTGGCTGTATTACAGAAGTATATTAACATGTGGAAAACATTGCTTAAGCTTTTTTCTCTGAGGTATTGATAAAACATGGTGTTTGGCATCCCAGATTTGTAAAAGTATGTTTATAAATATTCCTATTACAATTTTATTTTTGTTTTATGAAAATTCGTTTGGTGCTGAAGAAAGAAGAATGAAATATTAATTAGCATTTGTTTGTGTTTCTAGAATTCTGTATTTTGTAGTTCAATAGATGATGAATAAATGTTTCTTTACCAAATGTCTATGCACTCTAAGCTGTAGTGACCAGAAAAATCTTCCAAATATAATTCTAAATATCTTTATCTTCAATATTGTTACAATAGTAAGCATATCCTAATCTTTTTGTTTCATATACAGTTTCATTGTATTTCTTCTGTGGATATCTAGGGATCTATTTAATGCTAACCCTGAACAGATGTTTGGAGTCTAGGTTGACGGCTTAACAGCTCCTGACATAAGCATGACCTTCATAAAATTAAAGCCTGCGTTGTCTAATATGGTATAAGTGGCCTTTTATTTAAATCTGAGTTGCAAGTACAGAGTCAATAATCACTGAGTATGAACAAAGTGTAATAACCCAAAGATGATGAGGCAGTATTTGCCCTTTATCAGAGTAAGGTGAAAACGGCTGTCAAGGTGACAGACGCTAATCAGTGAAACCTGAACAATTATGGCCAATAATCATTAAATGACGGCAGCGAACTAGACTCCTGGGAAAGCACCAGCGCTTGGCAAAACAAGATGTGCTCTTACTAAGAGAATCACAGAATTTAGAATGGAAGGTAATATTGAACTCAAAATAAAGTCAAATTTCTAGGTGCTTCCTTTTAGCGTATAAGAGGACATGGTTGAATGAGATTCTTCTATACAACTTGCTACAGAAAAAAAAAAAATATGTGCAGTAAGAAAGCCAATAATTTAATAGTACGTTGGAGAGGGATGAATGCATATGATCATTTAAAATACTTTATAAAAGTCACAGTACAGACTCTGCATCTTATAGTATTTTCTTTATCATAAGTTGATCTTTACAACATAGGGCCTAACTAGAGAAAATTCATAATTGTTATTTATCTATTTGATATAGAGTATAAGATGATAAGCCAAGTACCATATCAAAGTAAAATATGCTCCTCTTAATTTCCTGTAATTGACTCTTGTTAGTGTACAATAGAGTAGGAAAAACAGTCCTGCTAATATATGGTCTCATCATCAAAGATGTGATCTGGATATCATTTGATCTGACTATAACACTTTATATAACAAAATAATACAGGATACCCTATGTTATGCACTATTATTCTTGGTACTAAGCTAGAAAGTTTTCCTTCAAGTGATTAGACTGGAACCTATTGTATTAAAGTAGGTGGTTTTCCCTCCAGTGTCCATTGAAAGATTTTACTTCTCAATATGTCTGGCACTATATCACTTTACATCATTGATTGCTTGAACTCTGATTCTTCTGGGAGAAAATGGTGGAAAGGGAAAGATAGGTTTATCAGCTGTTATATACCATGTACCTATCTGTTCCTCACATGGTTGTGAAAAGTAGATTTTTCAATTGTGTCAGCCTCTGAAGCCATAATAAAAAACGAAACAGTTGAAAAGGGTGAACATAGAAATATAAAAAACATAAGTTTCCCCATATGTGAAGAATATTTTGATATATTATAAGTAATCATTAAGTACTTCTAATTGATTAAACAAAATAACATTTATATATAGTAAATATTTTGTATCTCTGAAAAATTTAGATATTTTGTAATTTCCTGTTATAGTGCCGCACCTGATTACATCCTATAGAGTACATACTATCCCCAAAATAGCCACCTGAGATGAAACCACCATTATTTCTCAGCTTCCTAACTGGCCTCCCAGCATCCATGCTTTCTCCATGAGGTAACTAAAGTGATCTCTGTAAAATTCCAAATATGATTATGTAGTGTCCTTTATTAAGCCTCAGTTTATTATTATTGCTCTTAGGAAGCAATCCCAAGTACTTAATGTTCTATGAAACTCAACATGGCAAAGTCTTTGCCACATTAGGTTCTAGCCCCGGGGCCTTTACACATGCTTCCCCAAGTCTATAAGGAGAGTTTTCTACTCCTTATCCCAACCACTGTTTTCACCTCCTACACATTTTATATGTTCTCTTGAGGGAAATCATCATTTACTTCCCAGCCTTGAGGGGAAACCCTTATTTTAAAAACTCCCTGTACACTGCACATTTTTCATTGATCTTACCACAACTTCATTAATTATCTGCATAATTATTGGATATTTTGTTAACAGATCATCATGTGGGCATAGTTCTTTGTCTGTTTTTTCCACTTTTATGAACCTAGTGCCTAGCATACAAGAGTTTCCTAAAGACTATAACTTGTTAGCAAAATCTTGCTCTCAGGATTGCTTATAATTTGTTTTAGTTATTTACTGCTGCTTACAAAACATAGTGTCTGAAGACAACAAACATTTATTACCTAATAGCTTCTGTGGATCAGGTATCCAGCCACAACTCTGCCCTCTGGCTCAGAGCCTCACACAAGGTTGTGGTCAGGGTGTCCATCAGAATTGCAGGCATCCTCAGACTTCACTGTGACGGGGTCTATTTTCCCAAGTCCATACACATGTTTGTTGACATGAAGGTCCCCATAGGGTGAAGGCCTCCGTTTCTGGCCAGCTGTTGGCCAGAAGTTGACCTCAGTTCCTTGCCACATGGGCTTCTTCATAGAATATCTCTTAACATTGCAGTTCTTTAGGGGGACAAGTAAGAGGAAGAAGAGACTAAGAGAACCTGTGAGGGTTATGAAGCTGGGAGCCTTTTGTAACTGTATCTCAGAGGTGACATTCCATCATTTTTGCTCTGGGATTTGAATTGAAGCTTGTCCAAACCACTAGATCCAACCCACACTTAAAAGGAGACAATTATACATAGGTGATAACTCCAAAATGGAATCATTCTAGAAGCTGCCTACCATTAGTTAGTCCATCTTATGAGGTTTATCTCATGACCTCACTTCATTCTCTAGTCAGAATGATAACAATAGTGAACAAGGCATCTGAAAATTATTTTTTTAATTTATTTATTGATTAAGTTGTTACATATGTGTCCTTATTCTCCCATTACCCCCTCACCCCCCTGACTCATGCCCTCACTCCCCTGTTGAAAATTATTATATGTGAAACAATAATATTGCTTTCACAATAACTATTTTACAAATTATAGTCCTGCTCCCATATTAGAAATAGCCTAATACGCCTAAAGCGTTATTAGTCAACTAGAGGCCTGATGCATGAAATTCGTGCAAGGGGCTCCTAGGGCCGAGGCAGCAGCCCCAGCTTCATCTGGAAGGTCATCTGAAAGGACATCCAGAAGGATGTCTGGTCTAATTAGCACATTACACTTTTATTATTATCCTATCTAATAAAAGAGTAATATGCAAATTGACAATCACTCCAACACACAAGATGGCAGCTCCCATATGGTCAAAGATGGCTGCCCCCAAGTGGACACATGATGGCCGCCACAAGATGGCCAGCAAGGGAGGGCAGTTGTGGGCAATCAGGCCTGCAGGGGAGGGCAGTTAGGGGCAATAAGGTTAGCAGGGGAGCAGTTAGGCGTCGATCAGGCTGGCAGGCAGAAGCAGTTAGGGGCAATCAGGAAGGCAGGCAGGCGAGCGGTTTGGAGCCAGCAGTCCTGGATTGTGAGAGGATTGTCCGACTGCCCGTTTAGGCCCGATCCCACCAGGAGCGGGCCTAAACGGGCAGTCAAACATCCCTCAAGGGGTCCCAGATTGGAGAAGGTGCAGGCTGGGCTGAGGGACATACACCCCCGTGCACGAATTTCATGCACCGGGCCTCTAGTATATGATAAAGTTATTATTACCCAATTCGTATTAGAACAATTGCAAGCATGTAATCTGTCCCACTAAAATTTAAATTTCCTAAAAGAAGAACTTGATCCTCATTCCAACTAGCATAGTCACCTGAACATAGTAAGAACTTGACAATTATTTACCAAGTGAGTGAAGGAATAAATAAATAAAAGTAAAAGAATATTGTTTCTCCTATTTTTTTTAAAGGAGTGCAGAAAATCACATTTCTATTCTTTTTTTTTTTTTTTTGAGTTTGAAAAACTTTTACTTCTTAACAGGAAGATTACAAATTTCTGATTGCCTCTTATATCCAACTGCATGTAGTATACACCATATATATGCCAGGCACTCTTTTACATATTCTAAAGATTTAGGGACCAGGGGTGAAGAATGTATTTTATCCTAGGATAAGATTCAGACTTCCTTGCTTTTATTAAAAAACAACAACAGCACATATGTATTTCATTTTCAAACTACTTATCCAAGTTCCGCATGGAATGAGGATTTGTTTACAGTGCTGAGACAATGCCAGTAAACCATACTCTCAGATTGAGAAACCCAGAGTAATATCTGTTAGGCCAAGAGACTAACTCTATAACTACATTTTAAAATTTAATCAGTCCTGCAAATTCTCAGATCTATTCCTCAAAGGGGAAAAGATGCTCAAATTTTGCAAAACAGTTGCCAACTCTTCAAAGACTAAATTAGCGCTAATGAAGAAAACAGTGGGAAAGGAAGCACAACTGCCACCTGGAGGAGACAGATGTGGAGGCATCTTCCGTCGTTTCTGCTCCTGTCTTCTGAGAGAGTAAATACCACATTAGCTGGTGATGAAGATGTGCCAGAGCCTACAGAACTCAAATACTGGCAGATCATTTTTTAAAGCACTCGATAATGCTCGAAGGAAAGAATCAAAGCAATTGACACATCATTAGCTGACTTAAAGTAAAATGCATGCATATTAAATTGTACTGTATTTCAATAATAGTCTTTACATGAGAATAAGAAACAACAACAGAATTTTAGAAAGATCCTATGCTTTGCATACCTGCTATTCACTTGTTTGGTCACAAGAGAATGATAAGAATAACAATCAGGGTACCTGACAATTATATGTGAAACAATAATATGGCTTTTAATTTAACTGTTTCATTAATTACTAGTATAGTACTGCTCAAATATTAAAAATAACCTAATACTCCTAATACATTATTTTCCAGAACCACTCACTCAAATACCTTAATTTAAAACTAGAGGTCCGGTGCACAAAATTTGTGCACGGGGGAGGGGTGTCCTTCAGCCCAGCCTGCACCCTCTCCAATCTGGAACATCCCTCTCACAATCCAGGACTGCTGGCTCCCAACTGCTCACTTGCCTGCCTTCCTGATTGCCCCTAACCGCTTCTGCCTGACAGCCTGATCACCCCCTAACAACTCCCGTGCCAGCTTGATTGATGCCTAATTGCTCCCCTGGCAGCCTGTTTTCCCCTAACTGCCCTCCCCTGCAGGCCTGGGTCCCCCCCAACTGCCCTTCCCTGCAGGCCTGGTCCCTCCCAACTGCCTTTCCCTGCAGGCCTGGTCGCCCCCAACTTCCTTCCTCTGCCAGCTTGGTCACCCCTAACTGCCCTCCCCTGCAGGCTTGATCTCCCCCAACCTCCCTCCCTTGCAGGCCTGGTCACTCCCAACTGCACCCCCCCTGCTGGCCTGATCGCCCACAACTGCCCTCCCTTGCAGGCCTGGTCCCTCCCAACTGTCCTCCCTTGCTGGCCATCTTGTGGTGGCCATCTTGTGTCCACATGGGGGCAGGATCTTTGACCACATGGGGACAGCCATCTTGTGTGTTGGAGTGATGGTCAATCTGCATATTACTCTTTTATTAGATAGGATAGAGGCTTGGTGCATGGGTGGGGGCCAGCTGGTTTGCCCTGAAGGGTGTCCCGGATCAGGGTGGGGGTTCCCTTGGGGCATGGGGCAGCCTGGGCCAGGGGCCTGTGGTGGTTTGCAGCCCAGCCACATCCCCTGGTGACCCAAGCGGAGGCCCTGGTATCTGGGGTTTATTTATCTTCTACAATTGAAACTTTGTAGCCTGGAGCGGAGCCAAGCCTTCTGCTTGCTCCATGGAGGCAGCCATTTCTGTTGGGATTCATGTATCTTCTATAATTGAAACTTTGGAGCCTTAAGCGGAGGCCTGAGGCGGCCAGGGTGTGCAGAAAGCTTGGCTTCCTCCATTGCCAGGGAAACCCAAACCTCCCTCCTGCTCTCTGTGGCTGTAGTCATCTTGGTTGGGTTTATTTGCATATTTGCTCCTGATTGGCTGGTGGGTGTGGCTCGTGGGCATGGCTTGTGGGTGTAGCAGAGTGGTGGTTAATTTGTATATTACTCTTTTATTAGATAAGATTGTAATTGAATTTTTTGGGCTGATACAGGTTTCAGATGTGCAATTCTATAAAACATCATATGCATATTGCATTGTGTGTTCACCACCCAAAGTCTATTTTCCTTCCTTCACCTTTTCTCATCTTTTACCCTCTTCTTCCTCCCTTACCCACCCTTCCCTCTGGTAATCACCAAACTATTGTCTGTGTCTATGAGTTGTTGTTTTTTCTTAATCCCTTTACCTTTCACCCAGCCCCCTAATCTCTTCCCTTCTGACAGCTGTATCTATGAGTCTGTTTGTATTTTGTTTGTTAGCTTATTTTGTTCATTAGATTACACATATAAGTGAAATCATATGGCACTCATCTTTCTCTGACTGGCCTATTTCACTTAGTATAACACTCTCCAGGTTCATCCTTACTGTAATAAAAGGTAAGATTTTCTTCTTTTTTTACAGCTGAGGAGTACTCCATTGTGTAAATGTACTACTGCTTTTTTATCCACTCATCTACTGATGGGTACTTGGGCTGCTTACAAATCTTGGCTATTGTAAATAGCACTGCAAATTTCTTTTGATGAGCAGCTACTATGTCATAAGTCAAGGTCAGGGTATACACCAGGCAGGCAACTAGTCTTTTTTTCCCAAGACAAATTGCATTTTTCCCAGTTTTCCTTTTATTTTAAATATATTTTTATTGATTTCAGAGAGGAAGAGAGAGGGAGAGAGAGATAGAAACATGAATGATGAAAGAGAATCATTGATTGGCTGCCTTCTGTACACCCTCTACTAGGGATTGAGCCTGCAGCTCAGGCATGTGCCCTGACCAGGAACCAAACCCAGACCTCCTGGTTCATAGGTCAATGCTCAGCCACTGAAACACACCAGCCAGGCTATGTTATTAATTCTTCATAGCAACCTCTTCTGCATTTAACAACTTTAATAAATATACTGTTATAATCATTTCTTCTACTTATTAAAAAATTAATGCCTAGTATTACAAGCCCCATTTTATGTACTGTGGAAACATCAATAAATGCATAAAATATCAAAAAAGACCTCACCTTGCCTTTCTAATTGTTTTTGCTTCATGTATGTATTATATTTTCCATGTAGAATTAAGGCTCTAATTTTATAATTCTTGCCTTATATTATTATATTATGTGTTTCTTTAATTAGTTAAGTTCTCTAAATATTAAATGTCAGGCATTTTAATAATTAAGTCCTATTTTTATTTAGTCTGCACTTTCTTCATGTCTTTTGCTTCTATTTCAAAACTTTATCACATTGTTTCATCTAAGTTTCTTTTAATCAGAACATATTTATATTTTGCCTGGTTTTCATATATTTTCAATGAAGGGTGTTATACATAAAAGAATACATACAATATATGCGTACAGTTTTAACATTATATGGGGCCCTCAACCTGGAATATGTTGTCTTACTTAGTAACATCTCCTACCTTCATGGTCTTTAACTCCCTTTCTCCAAAGAATTTTATTTTTGTTATCATTACTTATTTTTCATTAATTTTTAAAAGTAAAACATGTTTGTATGACCAAATAATAACTTTTTAATTTTTATTTGTTTTCTTTATACAAATTATCGTGTAATCTTTATATTCTTTAGTGACTTTTATATTATTATGACACATCACTTTTTCAAGGTTTATCCTTGTTGACGTGACTGTCATGTAAAACAATTTATTCATATTTTCTACTACTGTTGACATCTTTTTTTCAGTATTACACTCTCGCAAATATTTTAGCACAAGTATCCTAGTGAATGTATTCAAAACATCCTACTCAGAATTGAATTGAGTTAGAATTAATAGATATTCAATGTTACTAGATAATAACAATACGGTTTTCAGAATTGTTGAACAAATTTACACTTCCACAAGGAGTGTAAAAGATTTCATGGAAACATCTTTGCCAAATATTATAAGCATTCTAATTTTTGTGAATGAGAAACATTTTTTTCAATTCTTTGGACTTTATTGTGACTTGATTTATGATGTAATAGATGAACAATTATTGTTCATATTCTGCATATGCTTAGAAAGAATGTGATTCTCTCTTTTTCTCCTTAGTCAGAAAAACTACATTTTTAGTTGAGAAAATTATAGCTGGAACAAAAAGGTGCGTTTTTTTGGTATTCCTTACACTGATTACTATAGCATGAAGAAAAATAATTTTTGAATGCTACAGCTGAGTCAGCTGAAAAGGGTTAATTTTATTTTCTGCCTTTTTAATTTCTCCTGAGAGTCTACTTAGAGATAAAAGTTGAACACCTTGTGGAGCATGAGTTGACCGGGAAGAAGGAAACCATATTGCCAAGAGTGCAAGAGGAATTTGAAACCTGGGCTGCTGGGGCCTCTGTGGAGCTGCTGTGGTAGCTTTGGACTACATACCTCCTGATGTTTTCCACACGAGATAGAATAAACTTTCATTTTGTTTAAGCCACAATTATTTTTTTTCTCTCATTATATGTGGCTGAACTAGTAGAATTATAGAAATTAAATATTAAATTGCCAATTTATATTTCTGTAATGTGTTGGGCTATGATGTTATGACAGTTATGACATCAGTAAGAAATAGTAATTTTTCAGCTCTATTATAATTTTATGGGACTACTACCATATATGTGGTCCATTGTTGCAACACATGACTGTATTAAAAAATAAAGATGATGATGACAATAATGAAAAACATTACGGATTTTAAGTCAAATTCATTAGGCTTTTATTTTGAATGAAAGACTGAAAGTTGAATGTTCACAGTTGATCTGAGCAAACTTAAATTTTTCCGTTAGCTGTAGAAAGCCAAAAGCAAACTGCATAATTACAGAAAAGTGCTTTATCTGTTAGCAATTTAGGGGTTATAGACCACAGTTCAGTAGCGTGTGCTTTTTATCAATGTCTCTTCAGGTTGCATTAATATAAGTATCATGTCAAGAATGTTGGTTGAAGTAGTAATTTGCTTTTACTCTGATAATCAGCTACCTCCGAGTGCTAATGTACAGTTTTAAAGTTCTACATTTTAATAGAAACATGCACACATTATAGAATGTTTAAAAGAAATCAGTCTGAAATGTACAAGGATTTAGATGATACTAATATCTCTCTGTATAAAAGGGTCTTTCAGTGGAAAAAGAACATTATTGAGGATGGTTTAGGCTCAATGTATTAGTCACTGATGGGTAGAATTAAAAGCAATTGTTAGGAGCTTCAGGTGGATCACTTGAGTTTAATATAAATAGGGACTATGCAATAGCTAGGGCTGAACAAGGATATGACTAATTTCCTCTGGACATAAGTACTGTGTTTCCTGCTGCTGGTGGTGATTAAGCAAAGTAACCACATGGTGGAGATGTTGCAGAGGGAATTCCAGCATTTGATGGCTCCTTGAAATAGAGGACACTTAAGGTTACTTCCAAATTCTGAAATCTATGAATTAATAGATCAAATATATAGGGGGGAAAGTGTCACATTTGTCACTGATGTAGCATTGAAATTCTCATTTCTCAAAATTATTTGTCCCTCAGCTTAATTAAACAAAAATGTTCTATATGGAATATATCTGATATAGAAATTTTATTGTGTTGAACACTGACTTAATTTTTAAAATTATGTGTACTTGCACATTATATGTACCTGTCATACAAAAGCTCTAGAATAAGTATAAGGAGAATACTTTAATTTTACAAATGTATAAAAATACATAGGGCTAAAATGGTATTGAAGATAAATAGTACAGAGAGAACACAATAACCCCAAAATGGGTCAGCACAAACTACACAATTGATTAGATGCTTGCAGAAAACCACAGCAAATGGCAAAATCAATTCACCAATCAGCTTTGCAGTGTTTTATTCTAAACTCAGCCAGCTGGGCAATTAGGCATATACTCTATGTTTTTATGTCTTTCATTGAAGAAAGCATCATTTTCCTTTGGAAGCAGATGGTTAGGAACTAAAGATAGGTCAAAGTTCACTGAGGTTACTCTCCTATGGACGGAGTAAATTGATGTGGTAGAATATGCTATTCTGAATCATTGGAATGATTCGATACTGAGACAAAAGCCTTCATGAGTTGATATTTGGTTATAGGTTTTTGTGGCTAAGAATTTATTCAATAATATTTTAATGCTGTGATTCTCTATTATTTATCCAATGTTCCACTCCATTTACTTTTTTTTGTATGTTAATAATGTATACCTTAACCCAAAGAGTAGAATTTCAAATGATTACTATTTTAGAATTTGTTAAAAATAAATAAATAAATATGTGACTCTTCATTGCATTTTTTTGGAAAGCCAGTCTTTGAATCAAATTTATGCCAAGGCCAAATTCTGTTGTTTGAACTAAACTATCCAGTAATCAGTGTCTCCAGATGAATTATGGCATGCAACATAGCATGTTAGGACTGAGAATAAAACTGGAGATCACTTATTTGAATTTCTTTATACTAATTACGGATCTTATGCTTGAAATATTAAAACTCACTCAAGACAGTATCATATCTATAAACACAAAATCTCACCACTTCTACAGAGATACTTTAACCTTGTAAAATTGTCCATCTCTATATAAGGTAGAAATACTATTAAAGTATTAACTTCACTCTGACGAAGCAGGTCAAAACAGTTCATTAGAAACAAGTTCATTGAAAAGAAACGACACTAAATAATAGAACTCCCATGATGCCATCGAAAGTCTTTCCCTTGATCTTGTCATCAATTAGGCTGGATACTAGTCTGGGGAAATACTGCTTTAGTACTTAATAACTTTCTATAATAATATTCAAAGATTTTTAAGATTTCTCATTAAAAAATAGATGATAACTTTGGTGACTTTATCTAGCATACTGCTATCAAAATGTAATTTTTAGTATGAGTATGAGATAAGATTTATAGAAATATAGAAGCTAAGGGGCAGAAACTACTGGTTCACAGCCTTTGAGATGCTTAAAGTCTGAGTCTTAAATGTATTTGTATGGCCATAACCCATACCTATTAAAATAATTCAACTCATGTGTATGAATGAATAAAAGACTGGATGGATGAAAAGAAAGAGTACAACAGCCTACCTGACCCTAGCCAAAAATATCACATGTAAAATATAAGACATATAATAACTTCCAAATAGGCTAAATAATAAATTCCAAATGGATTAAATGTTTTTAGACTAAAATCGTATGTAATAAAGAGGTAATATGCAAATGGTTGTTATGCCGTGATGCATAACAACCAATCACCAGGAGGGTGGGGCAGTGATCCACGAGCAGTGGAGAGCTACAGCGGCGAGTGGGCAGGGTAGCCAGCTGAGGCAAGTGGCAGCGAGCTACTCACACATGGATTCGTGCACAGGACCACTAGTGAAATAATAAAAGTACTAGATGAATACATGGGGACACATGGAGATATTATTTCATAAACTCAAATGAAAAATGTCTTAAAAAAACCCACAAAGTTCAGAGCCATAAACTTAAAGATTACTATACTTGATTATATGAAAACAAGGAAAAAAATAAAACCTCAGTGATAGGAAAAATGAAAAGGCAAAAGAAAACTAGAAGAAAAGCTTGCATGTATATCACAAAGGGCTAATTTTCTTAATGTATAAATAGCTGTTAAGAAAAATAAAATGCCAAACTTAATAGAAATTCAGTTCCCTCCCCCCAAAGTGACACTATAACTAGTAAATATGGAGGGGAGATATCTATTGATCATCTATCTATCATCTATATATCTATCTATATCTTAACACTCATATACTTATATGAAGCTAGACTTTATGAGTTTATATCCTGGTTCCACCACTTAACTATTTGAGTGATCTTGAGCAAGATACAAAAACTTCCTCTGTCATAGTTGCCTCATAGTTAAAGAGGAGATAGCATCAACATAATGAGGATTACATTCTTAACACTGTTCTTGTTACACAATGAAAGCTATATAAGTGTTAAAGTATAATAATGATTATTTCTTATAATTATAATAGAGGCCCAGTGCATGAAATTCGTGCACGGGGGTGGAGGGGGGGTTGTCCCTCAGCCCAGCCAGCACCCTCTCCAATCTGGGACCCCTTGAGGGATGTCCAACTTCCCGTCTCCCAACTGCTCGCCTGCTGGCTCCCAACTGCTCTCCTGCTTGCCTTCCTGATTGCCCCTAACCGCTTCTGCCTGCCAGCCTGATCACCTTCTAACCACTCCCCTGCCAGCCTAATTGATGTCTAACTGCTCCCCGGCAAGCCTGTTTGCCCCTAACTTCCCTCCCCTGCAGGCCTGGTCACCCCCAACTGCTCTCCCTTGCAGGCCTGGTCTTCCCCAACTGCTTTCCCTTGCAGGCCATCTTGTGGTGGCCATCTTGTGTCCACATGGGGGCAGGATTTTTGACCACATGGGGGCAGCAATCTTGTGTGTTGGAGTGATGGTCAATCTGCATATTACTCTTTTATTAGATAGGATAGAGGCCTGGTGCATGGGTGGGGGCCAGCTGGTTTGCCCTGAAGGGTGTCCCAGATCAGGGTGGGGGTTCCCTTGGGGCGTGGGGCGGCCTGAGCGAGGGGCCTGTGGTGGTTTGCAGGCCAGCCACACCCCCTGGCGACCCAAGCGGAGGCCCTGGTATCTGGGGTTTATTTATCTTCTACAATTGAAACTTTGTAGCCTGGAGCAGAGCCAAGCCTTCTGCTTGCTCCGTGGCGGCAGCCATTTTTGGGAGGATTTATGTATCTTCTATAATTGAAACTTTGTAGCCTTAAGCAGAGGCCTGGGCCGGCCAGGGCTGCAGAAGCTTGGCTTCCTCCATCGCTGCAGGCAACCCTAGCCTCCTGCTCTTTCCTGCTCCGTGGCTGCCGCCATTTATGTTTGGGTTTATGTATCTTCTATCATTGAAACTTTGTATCCTTGAGTGGAGGCCTAGGCCGGCAAGGGCAGGCGGAAAGCTTGGCTTCCTCCATTGCCAGGGAAACCCAAGCCTCCCTCCTGCTCTCTGTGGCCATAGCCATCTTGGTTGGGTTTATTTGCATATTCACTCCTGATTGGCTGGTGGGTGTGGCGGGTGGATGTGGTTTGTGGGTGTAGCAGAGGTAAGGTCAATTTGCATATTACTCTTTTATTAGATAGGATAGTATTTAATTATATGTTAAATAATGTATAATATATTGTATAATTATATTGTATAATAAAATACAATATTTTATTATGCAATAACTATTGCAACGCAACATGAACAGGCTTTGGGAAAATGAGTGAAACTCTTACTAGAGCAAGGGTAATACATGCCAGGAAAAATCACCAAAAGTCCAGTATACAAGGTTTGTACACATCTGTTTGACGGAATTTACCGCGGGGCTACTTTACTCTGACGAGCAGGTGAGGGAGAATGCTCATGCAGTATCTTACAACCATCATTCCACACAGGCAACAGCTCTATACTTTTCCAACTACCACATTCAAAGGAATTTAATTTTAGCAACAATACATTTCAGTTATTTTCTAAAAAAAAAAAAAATATATATATATATATATATATATATATATATATATATATATATATATATATAATTTCCCTATAGATAGTTTCTTATACTCCTTAACGAATGTATCTCCTACCCTCTTCTTCTGGATGATGTTACTCTCTTTTCCCGAGGTCTCTAAAAACATGAATCTCTAACCTTAAATTCATTGAGCCTTTAACTATGGTTCAGGATGAGCCATTCCAGTTCAATGGGAGCAGAAGCTGTTATTTAGCCCCCAATTCTCATTTTCTATTCAAACTAAATCCATGGATAGCCTCATCTGATTCCTGAAACTGTAATTGAATCCTTGACCTTCAGATTTTCTCTCTACTCTTTATTTTGTTTTTTAAAGTTAGTTAAAGTAAAACTTTCTCCAGGGTTTTCAGTTGTCCTCAGAATTTGTTTCTGATTTTTGCAATTATTTTCTGACTTATAGGAAGGTACCTGGGCCCAGTTTTAACTCATTGCTCAGGCTAGGGCAAGGTATTCTATGGAAACATAGTATTTCAGTGTAGATTATATAAAGTATTGATTTATCTTCTCAGACTCACATGGTAATCACACACATCCCATGTTGTGATAGGATTGTAGACTTGGATTAAGTACAGCAGCTTGTACTGATTAGGAGAGGCATGACTATTTCCTCATTTGTTTTACTTTTCTTTGTTTGAACTATTTCACAATCAGTTTTATTCAATCAGAGGTGAGAGAACAACCTAAAATTTAGAGTTTGTAGTTCCAGAAGTCCTTAAATGTAGGTTGGTTTAAATGGTTCATGAAGAAATTTAGTGAAAGCGTGGCCCATATTGCAATTTTGAAAGAACAAGCAGCTAAGTTCACAGTCAACTGAACAAAAATGGGGATTTCAAAGCACCTGAGGACTTTTCAGATAGGAGTGCTATCCTGGGATAAGTGAATCGATATTGGAAATGAATCTCATTTTAGCTGCTGCAAACCTGCTGGACCATTTCCTGAGATATTGTATCAAGCAATTGAAGATGGCATGGTGTAATGTTGAACAGTTATACTCAAGCACTCTCTATTACAAAGAATTCTCCAAAGAATAACAAATAAAAATTTTGTCCTGAGTATATATGGCATGGTTCTCCTGATTTGTTCTTCTAACATCACTACGGGTACTTACTACTTTAAAAATAATTTTGGAATTAAGTAGAATGCTTCTTGTAGCAAAGGAATAAAAATAAAAGGGAAAAATTTAACTTTTTAAAAATTAATACATACATGGTATATACATCGTGCAATATGGGTTTGAATTAAGGGCTATGGGAATGTTACAACATATATCTATATATTTTAAAATATCAACATATTTTAAGATACCTTACTTTTTAAAAAATTCTAATTTAATTTTGCTTTTTAAATAATATTTCATGCCACCTGAAATAACAGTTTTAGTAATCTATAAATGCATTCCTAAAATGTTATCCTTTTCTGATTGATTTCAAATAGAATGGACCACTTTGAAAATGTACTTTTTAATTTGTTCTGATAATTTACAGGGTTGTATTTTGGTACAGTGGGTCAAATAGCCCTTTCTATTGCTCAATTTTCCTTGGACAAGTGCCATTTTAAACTTGTGGAATGGATTTTTTTTGGGGGGTCACCAATTTAACTAAAAGTGTTATTAATTCTGGCATTTAAATTTAAATCCTTTACATGTAAATTTCAAGACTGGAGTGGCTGGATAGAAAAGGGGGGCACTTAATCATTTTGTAATAGTGAACATTTAAGTGATCATCTCACAAAACAGGTGTCAATGAACTTTTTTCTTAAAAACAATAAAAGAAAACATTGAAAGAAAGAAGGGTAGATTGTTTACATAATTGAGGTCAAAATATGCTAGAGCTGTTGTTCAGTGGTTCAAAGCAAAGGGAACCCTAGTCAGGGGCCACTGACCACAGTTCAATAGTGATCCTAGTTGAGTTGGAGGAGACCCACATCTTTTGTTTTGCCCTTGTTATAGTTTTGGGTATGACTGAGAGTTTAATGATGTTGGCACAAGGCCTGAAATGCAATTTGCTATTTTTATTACTCTGTCAATATGGTGCATTAAGATCCCCAATACTCTTCAACAAATGCAAAAGAAAAAAAAAAACACCTTTTATTATATCAAGCACTGTGGAAATTAAAACAGCAAACATCTAATGCACATTTCTCAATACCATAGTCTTGATTAAAGCTTTTGAATTAGCCTAACTTATCATTTTGATACTATGATGAAAACCTAAACTGTATAGAGATATACGGTTTTAGGATTGATTCTAAGTTGAGTCTTTCAAGCAGAGGCCCCTCTTCTTTGTGTCTATGCTATAAAAGTGAAAAGCTGAAGCAGAAGGTGAGCACTTGCTCTTGCCTCATAAAGCATTTTCTGCTTTGTTTCTGGCTGGAGATAAACAACGTTTAGTTAACTGATAACCAGAGGTCAGATGAAAATAAAAAAGGAGATAAGAATGAAAAAGGATAAAAATAATTTACAATTTTGATACCATCATCATCGCTGACTTCTTATTTTTCAATATAGCACATTAGAAATACTAACATGCCTTAAAGATTAAGATTTACCCCAGCCATTACCCAGCAAATGCTCTCAAGTTTAAAGCATGACATTTTTCCCAGAGATTTCCTTTTTCTCTTTTAATCTCAAAAATTTCCTAATTACACCATAAACAGTGATTTTGGAAATTGCTGGTTATTGAGGCAAATGTGCCTTTTGCCCAAATTTCTCACATAATTACTTTAATACTTCACTTGGCTTTTCTAAATTAAAAAAAAAAAATTCCAGTGTAACAGTATTTTAGGTTTGGTTCTTTGGGGAAAAAAAGCCTTGAAGTTTTGGAATATAATTTAACTAATATCCCAAGTTTTGTTAAAGCAGTACAGTTTACCAGGATTTAAATGCACAGTTGTTATGAATTAGACTTACCAAAGAAACAAGATTGTAATTAGGTTACTCTGTTGTTGCAAAGAACCTGATTTCTCCTTGTCAAAACTCAAGTAGAGGTAATCCCTTCTCATATACTAATCATATCAATTTACTCTTGTTCCTAAAAATTTCACATAAATGCATTGTATGTTTTTTTTGTGTGTTCATTTGTTAATTTCCATAATGTAAGTCTCTGTGTCTTTAGAGCAGGAGTCAAGATATCTATACTAATAAAAGGGTAATATGCAAATTGGTCAGGATACCCTCACAGTAACGACTGAACAGCAGGCTGAATGGGGTGACCAGGCCGGTGGGGTAGGGGGGGGGTCGTGAGGGGCGACCTGACCGGCAGGGGAGGGCAGTTGGGGGCAATTGGGCCAGCAGGGGAGGTCAGTTGGGGGCTATCGGGCCAGCAGGGGAGCAGTTAGGCATCAATCAGGCCAGCAGGGGAGCAGTTAGGGGGTGATCAGGCTGGCAGGCAGAAGCAGTTAGGGGCAATCAGGCAGGCAGGTAGGTGAACGGTTAGGAGCTAGCAGTCCCGGATTGTGAGAGGAATGTCCAACTGCCGGTTTAGGCCCCATCCCTGTGGGGGATCGGGCCTAAACTGACAGTCGGACATCCTCCGAGGGATCCCAGATTGGAATTGGAGATGGTGCAGGCTGGGCTGAGGGACACCCCCCAGTGCACAAATTTCATGCACCAGGCCTCTAGTGTGTGTGTGCATATATATACACAATGGAGGCCCGGTGAACAAAATTCGTGCAAGAGTAGGCCTTCCTTCCCCTGGTTGCCAGCATCGGCTTCCCTCTGACACCTGGAACCTGGGCTTCATCTGGAAGGATGTACAGTCTAATTAGCAAATTATGCTTTTATTATTATAGATATTTACATGCTGAACACTATTAAAACAAATTACAAATATTATCTCTTTATTCGTCTAAGCACACACAAAAAAATAAAAATCCTGGCTAACACCTAACATACCACGTGAAAATTCCTCTTAACATCGCTTTAGACTATGTTTAAATAATAATAATTGATAATAATAATGAACAGCTGTGTAGTGCTTACAGTGAGTATTCCTTCTTTTCTGAGCCCTTTATATATACTAATTAATTATATTATCACAAAAATCCTGTGAGATAAATACTATTATTGAATCAATTTTACTGAAGAAATAGCTGAACCATAAATTCTCCAGGCACATAATTAATAAGTAGTAGGATCAGGCTTGAACAGAAGAGCTTCATAGTAGAACCCACACTTCTGACCAGTAAAATATGTTTCCTATGTTGATTATGTTGTTACAAATTTTCTGTCTTAACTATAGAAATTTATAACAAAAAACCTTTATTATACTTTTTTACTATTTGACATTAAAATGTTAAAAATTAACCTACATTAACAAAAAATATTTTGAAAATGGGAATGTAATATTTGTTATGCTGGCAATATTTTTATTAACATAATATTGAAAATAAGTTGTGTTCAGCAATGAGGATTAGGTATATATAGGATACTTTATCTCTAAGATGGAATAGTATTAAAAATGCTGTAGTGGAAGACTATTGACATGAGATAACCATGGGACTTTAGGCTAAGTCACCAATTCTCTCTAAAACTCATAATTATATTCTTCACATGATAATCATAATAGTACTTACTTCATAGGGTTAATGTAAGCATCAAATACTTATAATTACTTGCAACTTCCAAGGCAAATGAAATGAATATGTTAATAATAGTTTTTGTTTTTTTTTAAAAGAATCAGAAAATGCAAATTAGTGAAGTACAATAAGCCAATGAACCATGCAACCTTAGCCAAGGCATGCTTCCCCTCTGGACTTTAATTTCCTCACCTGTGTAATGGTGTGTTTATATCAGACAGTTCCCAAGGTTACTCCTAGGTATATGGTTTTATGGCTTCTGAGATTTTAATTTGATATCATTAAACTCTGAGAAAAAAATATTCAGCTTGACATTTTGTTTCAGGAAAAACATATCTATAAAACATTTTATATAAACTTCCAAAAGATCAAAAATTACCAACCATGTATTTAGTTATTATATTTCTAGAAACTACAACTATATAAAAGAAAAATTCAAATTAGTGGAAAATATTTTATGGTATGTAAGATCATTTTTTATGTTATTCAAATTTTCTTTATAAGAATGTGTTATATGCATAGTAAGGGGGAAACTTTTTAAAAAGTAGTTGAGTTGAGTCAATAGACCTGGTTTCCAGTCCAAGTTTTTTTGTTTTTTGGTTTGTTTTTTTTTTTAAATATATCCCATTGATCCCCTACAGAGAGGAAAGGAGAGGGATAGAGAGCCAGAAACATCGATGAAAGAGAAACATCGATTCAGCTGCCTCTTGCACACTACCTACTGGGGATGTGCCCACAACCAAGGCACATGCCCCCGAATGGAATGGAACCGGGACCCTTAAGTCCACAGGCCGACGCTCTATCCACTGAGCCATACCGGTCAGGGCCCAGTCTAAGTTTTGCCATTAAAAATATTATTGAGCTTTGGATAATTCATATCACTTTGAGCCTAATTTTTTAAATCTGGTTTTATAATGTGGCAAGTTGATGAAACTGAACTAGTTCCTAAAATTCATTTCATTGTAAGTTCTCAGCTTTGGCAGGTTCCTGAGTTGGGGAGAGTTGCAGTAAAGCAGCAACCAAATTGTTCTCATGCTCAGTGGGTTGGTGCAAGCTACCAGGTAGCTCATGTACACTTAGGTTCTGGCTCATCTTGTTGGCATGAGACAGTTGTCAGTCCTGAAGTTACCCTGTCTTCTCTCAGATCTCAATTTAGCTTCTTCACATCCTGGGCTGGATGTGTGTTTACCTCTGTGTGATAAAGGACACCAACTTCTCCAGGAGGACACCATTCTTCTTATTGTGACATGAGATGATAAAATGCCAACTTAATGAGATGAAGTGAGATGAATGAGACATCATTAAGTAAAAATGAGTGGTACCTGAACACAAGCACTATCACCCCTTGAGTAGATCTAGTAACCAAGATGGCTCCTACATGACTCACCAGCTGGGAGCATATGCAGCCTAGAGATGCTGGACAAAGGAATGAATCACATTCTGGCCATTTTATTTTTTAATTAAAATACATTATATGTTCAGGATTTACTATGTAAGGCAAGTATGTTCAGGAATTTTCTTTAGCAACTTTATAGTGAAAGTTGTTAGAAGTGTTGGAAATGGTAACTAACAGGGAATATTTAGATAGGATCATTCTTGTAAAAGCTTTCTGAAATTTTTCCTTTGTTATACTTTCAGATTCAAGGTCAAAAGCAGTGGTTAGCATAACAATACTGACAAGAGTCAGAGTGATAAAAATATTGTGACTTGATCTTTAAAATGCTGGCATTCACATTAATATACTAAGACTTTAAATTATTTCTTGCTTCTCCAGGTGAAATCAGTTGGAGAATGTTGTAGATAGGACTAAAGTTTTGGATTAACAGTTTGACAATAATAAATAAATGACAATATTGATGAAATATAGGTAGAAAAGTTTAATAGCCTTTAAATATGGGCCAGACACGTACATTCTATCATTGAAATCTCACAGGGAACCTCTAAGCCCTACTGTTATCTCCATATTCCAGTGGAGCATATCAAGGAATCACAGGAACCATGTTAAGAGCTACCATTTATTACTTCTCTATGTCCTGTTAATAAGCAATGTTTGGTACAATGAATAGCAGGTGCTTCCATCCACATCTCGTTGCCTTGGAACCTTCTTTGGAGTCAGGGCACACTCAGAAGGAATGAAATTGACTGGTAATTAGCATCCTTCACTCCTCCACAGACAACAGCTTTCCTCAAGCAGCACCTTAGATCCTCACTGTTCATGTGGAATAACTCAGAAGGCCCTGTTCACTACAACAGGGCTAAGCTCCAGCTACCCTCAGTCACATTTTCTAGATAATGCAAACTTTATTGGCTACCTTCCTCTTACTGTTTCACTTCACTTGTCTCCTACCAAAGTTTCCTACAATCACATCAGATACATTTTTTGTGTTAGAACTCTTGTCTCAGATTGTGTGTCTGGTGAAACATCAAACCAAGACATCATGTTATATTTAATCCTTATGATAATTTGGAGAAGTAGATATTATATCAACTTATTAAAAGTAAAAATGAGGCTTAAAGAAGTTAAATAATTGTATTCAAGTTGGTACAGATGTTAGAAGCCAGAGTCTGGTTACACCTCTGCTGGTTTTTTTTTTTACAAAGGTTAAGCTCATAAATATGATCTGGCCCACCCCTCCCCCTTCCAGTCAATGGATTGAGGCTCTATATATGTAATTGGGTAACTAAATCACCATTACTAGATAAAAATGATTTTATAAAACAGCCTAGATACATTGTGCTAACTTCAAAAACAGAGAGAAGCAGAGAGAAGCAGACAATAGTTCATAAAGTCAATATATATTTGCTGAATTTGTGACTATTAATAACAGCTAATGAGCGTTCTTCATAGAATAAATTATCTTTTACTTTCATCTTCTGATACAAATCTCAGGCAACAAAGATATTTTTCCTTAAATATTATGGAACACTGGTATATCTTCTCTTATCAAAACATATGCTCCTGTTAAAATTGAAGAATATAATTCATTTTCTGTAGAATGGAATCTATTTCAAGTATGGGTGCCATAGGAAATGTTTAACCTGAAAGATAATATAGAACGCTTAATATCACTTTACAGTATTTCCACTAAGATGAAGCTCAGAATTCCAGAGATCAGCTTCTCTTTTCCCTCCTTGTAATTCAATTAAATATCTTAAAAATAATAAATAAAATATAGTTACTCTTAAATAGCAACCACATGTTTACTTTCTACCAAAGTTAACTTCGAAAAAAAGATTTTTTATAAAAGTATAACTTATCGAGTGGACCCAAAATTTAGAACTTTAATCTATAAATTGAAAAGCTGTTCCCTCAAATTGCACTATTACTTAAAATAGACACATTGATTTCTTATGTGTTTATTTCAAAGTACATAGGATGACTTATGCTCTTTACAAAAATTTTGTCAATTTTACCAAATTAATTTATTGACAACTCAAACAGCATAACTAAAAAAAAATTAAAGAATTGTAAATAAGCTGATTTTAAATGTTGAGATTGATTTCGATGACTGCTGATGGTGTGAGGATTCTTTGAAAGTTCTATTGAAAGGTGCTTCCAATTTGCTTCTTTTGGTCTGAACATTCCTTTGTTCAATATTTTTTCAGTTCCTTTCTTAATTTTCTTTTATAAATATACTTTTAAAAAAGCAATGGCAAATACATATAATACTTATTATAACAAAATATTTTATCTTCTTTCATAGCTTTTTCACTATAACTCTTGTTTTAGTTTTTATTTTGAGTGTTATGACACGTATCCTTAATGTATCACAAGTAATTTTATATCACTTCACATCCTATATTAGTATAATAAAAGGTTAATATGCAAATAGACTGAACAGTGGAACAACTGGAACAACTGAACAACTGGTCGCTATGAGGTGCGTTGACCACCATGGGGCGTGTGTGAAACATGCCAGACGTTGGGATGGCCATGGGATGGTGAAGCAGGTGAGCAGGGGTGCCATACCAAGGCAGGGTGCTGGTCACTATCATCGGGACGAACCTCTGATGGTTACTGAAAATTCTTTGCTCCCGCACACCACGGTCCTGCCTGCCGCTTGCACCCACTGCCAGCGATGTCCCTGCTTGCACCCACCTCTGGCAACAGAGCTGCTGCTCACACCCACTGTCAGTGCCCGGTGCCAGTCCCGATCACTTGGTACCATCAGCAGGTGCAAGCGGCTGCTGGCCTGATCACCCCTGAGGGCTTCTCCACCTACCTCTGCTCCTAAGGGTCAATCGGGGCAGTAGCTGCCGCTTGCACCCACTGCTGGTGCTGGCCCCAATAGCTCCATGCTGTCAGTGGGTGCAAGTGGGGCCAGCACCGTCAGCACATGGGAGCGCCAGGAGTGGGGCTGCTGATACACACGGGACCTGGGGGGCCGTGGCGGGAGGGGCCAGGCAGGGGCACAGCCTCATGGCCGACAGTTCCTTTCAAGGGACACAAATTCATGCACTGGGCCCCTATTATAGTATAACAGCATTGTACTAACTTGTATTTCCTCCTTCCAGACATTTATACCATATTTTTTCACTTCAAATATGTTATAAGTCCCAACCAATATTGTTATTATTTTTGCATTAGTTAACTAAAATATAAGCAAAGACCCTCTTATATTTCTTTCAATGATAGTCATTCTTTTGTGTAGATTTAAATTTACATGTGATATGATTCCTAACTGCAGTAAATAATTTAATACTATAATTCAGATAAGCTAAAGATCAATTTTTTGAGCGTTTTATGTCTGAAAAAGATCTTCAGTTTACCTGTTTTGGGGAAAATATATTTTCCCTGCATATAGAAGTTTAAATTGCATGGGGTTATTGTATTGTGTGTGTGTGTGTGTGTGTGTGTGTGTGTGTGTGTGTGTGTATTGGGCCTTTAAAAATGTTGCTCCACTACCTTCTAGCTTTGTGGAGAAGTATACTGCCATTGTTATTTTCATTCATCTCTATAAAATTTCTCTGCTACTTTAAAATTTTTTTATGTATCTTTGATATTAATCATTGGTGTAGTTTTCTTCATGTTTATTATGCTTAAAGTTTATTGAACTTCTTTGACCTATGGGCTTATTGTTTTCAACAAACATGAAAAAATTTAAGCCATTATTTTTCAAATATTTTTTCTACTTCATCATGCATACTGAACTCCAATTACATGTACTTAACAATCCTTGAAGATATCCCATAGTTTACTAATACTCTCTTTCACTTTTCTCCCCCAGTATTTCCCCCTCTGTGTTTAATTTTGGAATGTTTCTATTGATATTTCTTCAAGTTCATAAATCTTTTCTTTTGCAGTATATACTCTTCTGTCTCACAATGATTTTTTACCTTAGTCACTGTATAAGTTAAATTTAGATTTACATCTTCTATGTCATCTTCTGCATACTCTCAATCTTTGTTCTACCTACTTGATTTTATGAAAAATATTTTAATAACTTTTTTATATCTTAGTCTATTATGTTTATAATATGTTTTATTTTTGTATCTGTTTCAATTGATTTATTTTTCTCCCATTGTGAATTATTTTTTTCTACATCATTGCATGCCTGATAATTTGTACATGGATCACATATTGAATTTTGCCTTGTTGGGTGCTGGATATTTTTATATTGCTATAAATATTCCTGAGTTTGTTTTTGGATGCAGTTAAGTTTCTTAGAGATTAGAGCAGTGTTTCTTAACTAGAGGTGATTCCTCCAACCCCTGGGACATTTGTCCATTTCTAGAGACATTTTTGTTTGAGAGGTGGCTTACTACTGGATTCTAAGTGGGTAGATGCCAGAGATGCTGCTAAACACCTTACAAAGAAAACACTATGCATCCCAGAAGAACTATATGGCTTCAAATATCAAAGGAGGCACAGATGAGAAACCATGGTTGAGAGGCTTGCTCTTAAGTGTTCTTATAAGGGACCAGAGCAACCATAATTCTAGGCCTAATTTTGTTCTACAAATGAGAAAATGTCCCTAGGAGTATTATATCTAATATCCCCAATTATCAGGGTTTCCAAGTAAGGCTGACAGAAACAGAAAATTCTTGCCTACTGTGAGCTTCAGGGATTGTTCTTTAGTTCTATTATTGTGACTTTTCCCCACAGCCTTGGTGTTTTTTCACGCCAATGCTCTGAAAGTATTTAGCTGGAGATTTAAGAGGACCCCTCTTCTAGTTTCCAGAGCTCTCCCTTATGTAGCTCTCTCCTCTCTGTTATTCTTTTTGTGAACTGTTACCCTCCTTGTCCTCAGGGTCTCCCAGTTCTAGTTTCTCTACTCTGGGAGATCATTGTGCTCCACTCAGCCATCCTTTAGCTGAGGTTTGGAAATTCTTCCAGGCAGTAAGCTGGGGCCGTGCCGGCTCACATTGCCCTCTTTCAGAGGCCACAGTTTTGCAGTGATAGCTTTCTGATTTCTGAAAAGCATAGTCTTACATATTTTGTCAGACATTTTTAGTTGCATAAGCAGAAGGCTAACTTTGGTTCCTGATATTCAATCTTGATTAGAAGTCTCTGTATTCCATTTTGGAGGAAGTGGTATTCAAAATTAAACAATAAACATAATTTTCTTTGGGAAATTGGATTAGGACTATAATTTTAATGATTTTTTTCTGAAGATGAGCACATGATATATTTTAGAAGAAATCTTTCTAATACATAAATGTTGTGCTATTCAGACTGATACATGTTTTCCATGTAATTAATTTCATTGTTAATATGTCTCTGGCTCACAGATTTTTAACAGATACTTTTATTCTCCAAAAGTATTTGAGTTTTATGTACACAGTAAGTGTCAACCTATGAATTTACACACAGGAAAGGCAAATTTGGCTGTTTTATTAAACATACATTTGTTTCTTCCAGGTCAAAACTCATATATTTTCCAATTATTAAAAAATCATGTAAGCAAAACATGCATTATTCGTTATGAGGTGGTAGGAACAAACAAATACGTAGGCAGCAGCTGTGAGTTAGAATTCCCTTTCTGCCCGCAGGAGTTTTAATATCTTGGACACCTAGAGAATATAGAGGACAGTGGGGAGAGTGACATCACCCTCCAGGAGTGCTGTAATGATAAAATGAGATGATGACTATGACAAAGTTGTATAAAAACTTCAGAGTAAATGAATGAATATAAAACAGCAGTTGATGACTGTAGGTGTCAGTTTTATCTCTAAATCAGTGAATGATACTGTTAATAGATAATATTTAGTAAGCACTTACTTTGTGAAAGGCCCATTGTATACATTATTTGGTATTTCCATGATTTCTGCTTAGTTTCTGCTTTGATTATCTGTATTTCACAGATGTGGAAATGAAGGAACAAGGAAATAATTTTAATTCCAGGAAGAACAAGTAGCTGACAACTTTTCGCAGCAGAGCCAAGACTGTGTCTTCTTATTCCTACCTACCTAATATCTTTGAATAGAAGTTGTAAGAGTGACCTCAATAAGCTTAAGCAAGAATATATATATTTCACCAAGCAAACAAATTCTACCATCTTATATAGCAACAAAAGAGTTTAATGAATATAGAGTGGAGAGGAAATGACCTGTTTCCAATAAAAATGTCTATATATGAATTATGCTGCTAATTCATTCACCAAATATTCATTGAAAGCTCCTTTCTGTCAGACCCTATCACTGGTAAACAAAAAATACAGAACTGTGAATGTTGGGAATAGATGAGATGTGTGTGTGTATGTGTGTGTGTGTATATATATATATATATATATATCTCCCTGTTATATGTCAGTTACTTTGATTCCAGGTTAGGTCAAAGTGCTTATTAATCTATTTCCTTAACTCAATTTAACTGAGCAAAAATACTGACCCTTGTGAATTAGCATATTCTTTTGTCTTCTTTAGATAACTAATGGATAGTCAATCAATTTAACTTAATGAAAAGGACAGATTTTATTTCATAACATCAATCTTATGAAACTTAGCCAAAAACATTCTTGTTATATTTTCCATAGAAGATAGCTCCAGAAATTGTCCTAAGTCCTTTCATTGAAAGCTATTCTGAAAAAGTTAAGTAGAATGAGTCTACCATATCCTATAAAAATTAGGACTTTAGAAATTTAGCTTTCTATTAGTTATAAAACAACAAATGCATCAAGACACATTAAAAATAATTCTAAAAGTACATCTGGATTTACTTTATATGTATTTTGAGAGAATATATTTGAAAAACCTATCTTAAGTGATGTTATTTCAGTCATGTTTCTCAGAGGCTTAATTTTATATACCTTAACATGTCCCGATATTTTCTAAAGCCACTTTGATGTGAAACGTATGAATACTGTTACATACCAGGTCACTACAAACTGAATATATTTTCTTAATCTGTTAGCTATCATGTTAGAAATTCTTAGAAAGCAGATATAAAACATCAGATGGATGAGGATTTAGAATCCCTGTACCTAAACTAGTGGTAAAGATGCCATTACTAATCCACAGACACAACTACATCTTTGAGTTCCTCAATAGAATGTTTCTATGTACTGCTTAATTATTTTCCAGGCTTGCAGGGTCAAAGTAATCTGCCTCTTAACTGCTGCATATTAATCTGTCATGACATATAGCGAGGGGATTGCTTTCATGGATTGACTTACAAAGAAACTTTTATTGACACAGAGTTAAATCTTTTTTATGTCCCTGATTCTTGCGGAAAAAGGAAAACACATACATTTGCACTCAAATCAGTAACAAATTAAAATTTTAGACATTTATCTATGTAACAATTATATTCAGTTGATAGAATCAAATCTGACCTACAACTGAGAATCGAAAGGTTACATTATAAATCTATATTTACCATTACCCACCCTTATCCTTTATGATTTCAGTTGTATTTAATATTGTTTTAAATAGAGTTATCAATAAATTCTAAAATTAGATTCTGGAGAAAAAAACTTTAATTGTACTTGTAATGTGCATTTATTATATATATATATATATATATATATATATATATATATATATATACACACACACACACACACACACACACACACACACTGTGGTAGATTTGATTTTGGATGTTGAAAGAAAAAAACTACATTCATGAATCTTTTCATGAGAATTATATAATTAAAGACTGATTAATATACATTATATAAACATTGTTTAGACCTAGAAATATGTTAAAGAAACAACAGTGAAATTGCTTATCTTTTATTTTGCAATAAACAAAAGTTTAAGAGTTATGAGGACATTTAAAAAGTGTTATATACTTCTGAATATATGCAAGGTTGAATAGTTCTTGAAAATGAGATCATCTGAATAGTATCATCTGGCCATTACTCTCAACAAATATTTATGAATGACCCTTAAAAAAAAGGACACTAAGCTGTTATGGGATTTGAAAATATACTTTAGATTGGGTAATGCTACTTCAGATAAATAAGTATACATGCATACACACAAATTTGTTCTCTAATTATGCTAGAGGTTCTTACTAATTATTGGTGCACTATTTATCAAAAGGATCAAAATAAAGTGACTGGGACTTCCAGGAAGTTTCACATAATTGAGTATTACAGTTTATCAAAATTATGGAAGTGTCACAATTTCTGTGGTACTTAAAAAATTGATGTAGGAAACAATAAACAGTTTCCTCAGTCTCTCTGAAGTGTAAATAAATAAATAAAAATAGGATTTTCCTTTGAAAATTCCCCACGCAAGAAATGGATAACAACTGTATCAAAAGTGATTGAGTCCACTATACATATAACATGAACAAAATCACCAAGCAATGTTGCTTTGAGTCAGATATAACTTGAGTTCAAAATGAAGAAACAGAGGTGCAGTGAATTAACATTCCAGTCAACATGGTTAGTACATGATAGAATCATGGCCTATATCTTGTTTTCCTGATTTTCAAAATTCAGACTTTTTCCACTATTAACTGCCATTGCCAGAAATCAACACCTATTGGTAGGGTATAGATGAAAAAATTCTATTGAAAAATATTTTATTGAAAGTAACAGCATGTTGGAGAAGAAAGTCAAGAAATAAGAAAAATAATGTCATCTGGAAAGAATTAAACTATTAGGCAAAGAAGTAGAATTATTTGAAAATATGAAATATCCTAATATATAAAAACCTGGGTTGTAACGACCAGCAATGACCAAACCTCGACCAACTGGAAGTCAGTCCTGCAGTCAGCACTGGGTTGCTGTTTCTCCTGCAGGTGAGGTGCCCCAGCACTGACTACTGAGGGGGCTGTGAATCAGGGCCAGAGAGAGACCTGAAGAGAGAAGTAGGGACTGATCTGTTGTCTCTGTGGCAGCTGTTGATCAGCACTTGCCTCTCTCTATCTCTCCCAGTCTGGCCAGCAGCTGCACCTCCATTTCTCTCCAGACCTCCACTGGGGCTGCTGATCAGCCCTACCTTTCTGATCAGCTCCTGTTGATAGGCCCAGAGACGCTGACTGGCATAGGAACCAACAAATCAGAACCAAATCTGGGTGCTGTGGGGAGCCAATGGCTGCCTAGCAGGCGGAACTTTTGATGCTGACTGGCATAGAAACCAACCAATCAGAACCAAATTGGCCAGCAGAGGAGGGCAGTTGGGGGCGAGATTAGGCTTGCAGGGGAGGGCAGTTAGGGGCAACCAGGCCGTCGGGGGAGGGCAGTTAGGGGTGATCAGGCAGGCAGGTAGAGGCAGATAGGGGCAACCAGACAGGCAGGCAGGTGAACAGTGAGGAGCCAATGGTCCCAGATTGCGAGAGGGGCCTAAAACTGGCAGTCGGACATCCCCCAAGGGGTCCCGGATTGAAGAGGGTGCAAGCCAGGCTGAGGGAACCCCCCCTCCATTCACAAATTTCATGCACTGGGCCTCTAGTATATTAATAATTATTTTAATTTTGTAAAAACATATAACACATGGTGGGCTAACCATTTCTCAAGTTCATAGCCTGTCTCTGTACTGCCTTTTATAAGTATATGTACATTATAAAAGTACAATTGGTATAGGTGACAGAGCTTACTCAATATAAAGAAGAGATTTCCAACAATTAGAGTTATGCAAATCATTTGACTGACTGACTCAAAATTTAGTGAACCACTTGCCATTAGAATTGCCTAAAATTCAGTCAGGTAACAATAATAAACCCTATGAGTCTGTATGTATTTGTAAACTGGTTGATAAAAATAAGTAAATAAAATAAAAATATATAAAATAAAATGAGTGAGTGCTATTGTCTGCCAATATCAAGAAAAATTCAGGGCATTTCCTTACTTAGAATAAAACATTGTAGGCTCTTACTTATAACTCAGATATCAAATCATATTATTATTAAAGTTCTACAATATATGGATGAGTTTTCTTCACAATACGCAATTATCAAACTCCAGCTGGGTGCTCCACAATTCACTCAATTCTGGCACCATCTACTAGAAGACAGCATCAAACTCCACAGGTTAAGAGCCCAGTTTAACAAGATTGCCCCTCCCCTTCCTACTTCAGATGCCAGTCACAAGTCCAGTTGTCACGTATGCTACTGACTGACCTACTGGGCTTCAGACCGAGGCTCTGTCCATTATAACCTGAGTAACCTTAAATAGATGATTTTCTCTCTCAGAGATTCAGTCATCTGATCTACAAAATAGGATGGATAATAAAAACCATCTCTTAAGGTTGTTGTGAAGATTAATTGCAACACTCCAAGGCACATCCAGGCAGGGTAAGCACTCAATAAATGTCAATAGGTATTATTTAAGTTTTGTCAAACAAATTAAATTTGGCTCGACATAAAACTGAACTACAGAGAACTGGCTGGTCATGTCCACAGACGCTGATTGTCTCTCTAGTGAGGAAATGCCTTTGAATGAGGGCAGCTGCCACATTATTGAAGCACTATCTTCAAAAACCTAACATGACTTTTGTAAGGTCATTGAGTAAGATGGTGCAAAGAATAATAGAATGTAGGTCCCCCTTTCCTGGGTATTGCCTTGTCAGATACACTGAATCATTCTTTCAGGTATTGATAATTACAGTATTGATTAATATTTATACACAGTTTCTTAAAAAAAGTGTAAGTGTACAATAAATTCTTATGCACATAGCACATAAACTCTTAAACAATGTTTAATAGGAAGAAAACCTTAGAATAACATTGCATGTTCCATTTGATCTTTCCTTCTCCACTTTCTGACCCTGTATCAATTCCATTCAATTGAATGTCAGGATAACCAGGCACTTCATTTCCTCAACTCTTTTTAACACTGTGTGTAAAAGTATAAATAAATAAATAAATATGATCTAAATTTTATTTAGTAATTTTTTAAAAAATGACTATTTGAGGGTTTAATCATAATCATTTTATTAAATTAAAACAGTATTAATGACTAAGAACTAGGTAACATGGTTTATATGAATCAAGACTTTCACTAGGTTGGGTGAAATAGACTGATTCCTCTCTTGGCATGTATTAATGGAACATATATTCCCTTAATATTTTAGCTCTCCTTGCACTAAGTTTAATAATGTGGTTAAAATATAAATACTAGGAACCATTAGCAGTGTTTTATGTGTTTATTTTTTCTAATTACTAACATTGTTCAATCTTCTCTTTGAAATGGAAACAAAGATAAGGGTAATATGGATTTATTAAAATAATATGGCATTTTGAAGGCTTGATATGAACTTAGGAAAATTACTAATGCTTTCTAAAGCAGCAATACTTGACTCTACATTGTTTTTCAAAAATGTGTTCTCAAAAAAATGCAAATTCATGGACTAAAAGATATGGCACATCAGTTAGGCTCTCCAAGTTTGCATTCTTTTTAAAAAATATATATTTTATTGATTTTTTACAGAGAGGAAGGGAGAGGTATAGAGAGTTAGAAACATCGATCAGCTGCCTCCTGCACACCTTCTACTGGGGATGTGCCCACAACCAAGGTATACGCCCTTGGCCGGAATTGAACCTGGGACCTTTCAGTCCATAGGCTGACGCTCTATCCACTGAGCCAAACCAGTTAGAACCAAGTTTGCATTCTTAACTAGTTCCTGGAACGTTTCTTAAAAATTTTTAAGTCGAAGAACCTCTGATATTCTGACTCTTTAAGAGGTTAAGTCTTTAAAAACTAATATTCTGTTCAGCAGTCTTAATATTGAGTACAGAAGATAATATTCCTACTTAAGAATTTTTACATTAGCTGAAAACACATTATCAAAAATTCTAGCTGATGGAATTAAACTATATTTTCTGTTACTGAATGAAAATTATTTAAGTATAACATTTCAGAGGTATACATATTCAAATTTATCTTTGGCTATGCCTATAAATGTCAGTTATTTGAGTATTTTTGATTGAAATTCTGCTTTCTAATTTACACCTTGTATTCTACCACCAAAGGCCAATACGTGATAAAACTTATTGATTTTATTATATCTCTGACATACATTAATTTATATTCTCATTTTTTAATTTTACAAACTGTACATATATTTATTGTATGCCAGGAACTGTGTAATGAACTATCTAAATATTATATCATGTAATCTTTATTACAATCCTAAGAGAGGATATTATTATATCCTTTATACAGATAAGAAAACTGAGGCATGATAGAACTATATATTTATCCAAGACCTTGCAGGTAGCATAGGCAATGAAAACTGAATTCAAACCCAGGCAGTCTGGCCAGGAGTCTATACTCTTGCTCACATTTTGCTGCCTCTGACATGAGAGTGATAAATATCTTTGAGGTCAAAAGTTGGAAGCTTTGATTTTATTGGGCTTTTTGCCTAATTCTTTCCATAGTAAGTGAGCGAGAGAGAGGCCAATTTTAAAAAAATCTGTTTGAACAAGTCTTATTAGAAATAAACCTTTTTGGCAAGCTTCTCTAAAATAATTTTATTTTACAGGATTTTCAGTTAAAAACTATTTCATCAAAAATTAATATTCCAACTTAGCACAATGAAGCCTGACTTTTATTTTCCTCTTATTAAAATCAGTCACTAAACCAAAAGGAATTGCATGAGGTTTGTTGTGTGTTTGACTTCAGTATTTCTATTACAGAAGCTCTTCATCACCATGGACTTGAATGTGAAGAAAAAAATTAATATGGTTTATAGCAGTAATCCTCTTAAATACTTGAGACTTTGCCAGCTTTCAACTAACAAGCCAGGTTATTAACGGCTGCGGTCCTACAACACTCAGGGATTATTGTCTAGGGCTGCTGACGAGGCACTGCTAGTGACCAGTTTGTAAAATGCAATCTGTTATTTTATTTCAGAACCTGATCAATGATTAAAACTGCTTGAAGTACAAAAACCTGTCTACCCAACCAGCTGATGTTTTTTGCAGTGCATAGAATTGAATGGCTCTTTATATGTGTGATTAAAGATTCTGATTATTACCTGTGTAAGTTATCTGGCAGCCTTTTTTTTTTTTTTTTTTTTTTTTTGCTTTTGATTTGATCAAGTAAACTTGAAAAGAACATCAGGATTTTTTTAAAAATTAACATTACCTTTATAAAAAAAAAATGACAGCTTTGTCAGAAGACTGTCTCTCCTCACCTGATTCTTAATATGAAGTTTCTGACAAGTATACAGATTTGCCTTAATTATTTATTCATTTCATTGAAACCATCTTCATCTGCTTTAAATTTCTAATAAGTCTATTTAAATAAAAAGAATCTTATTTGAATGTTGATTTTATACTTCAAAAATCATGAAGGTGTCTGTATTTATACAGAACTGATATGAAGCAATGGTAATGGTTGTATAAGTAAATGGCCGAAATAAAAATGATAATTACATTAGATGATGACATGATAACATTTCAAACCAATTTAGTATAAAATACACAACAATAAGAGAGCATTTCTTTTATGAAAATATGAAAGATATAATCTGAAAAGATTAAAATAAAATTTCATATTTTGTCAACTTCTTAAATTGAGCAAATTAGGCCAAATAGAACACTTTACTTTGCCTCAATAAATAGGGCAGTTCTATGTTCCCTGTTTCTGGGGCCCAACTTCAGGTTTTTATATTATTTCATTTGTCTTGTTTAGTTTGGTTTGGTTGATTTTAATGTCTCATTACAAGCTTAATAGCTAAAAACCTGCCTTTTTTTTTTTTTTTTTTTTTTGTCTATGGGCACCTAGATGATATCTTTGTGAATTTTGTTTTTCATAAGTTTCCAAATGCAGCATGAATTTTTCTATTGGTCCCCAACCCTTGCAAAAGCCACTCTCCCACTAAAATACAGTCATGTGCTATGCAATGATGTTGCAGACCTCATATGCCACGGTGGTCCCATAGATTTTAAAGGAACTGAAAAATGTCTATAGCCTAGCGATGTCCTAGCCATCACAACATTGTAGCACAGTGCATTACTCACTTGTTTGCACTGGTGCTGGTGTAAGCAAACCTACTGGGCTGCCAGTGGTGTAAAAGTCTAGCACATATAACTATGTACAGTACATAATACTTGATAATGACAATAAATGACTATGTTACTGGTTTATGTACTTACTATACTTTTTATCATTATTTTAGAGTGTACTCTTTCTACTTAGAAAGAGTACTTATATTTCTACTTATAAAATATTTGCTGTAAAACAGTATGCTGTGTTATGCCAGCAGCAGTCTCATACATCTTGTGTTTATTGCATCTCTTGATTGCATCATTCTCCCCTGTGCTTGATTTAATCTCCTGCTGTTTTATAAAATCAGGGTGGCCAAAGTGTACAGTATTTATAAAGTCCACCGTAGAGTTCAGTAATGTCCTAAGTCTTCCCAGGCATTCACTACTCGCTCACTCAGAGCAATTTACAGTCCTAGAGGCTCCATTCATGGTACGACCCTTATACAGGTGTACTGTTTTCTTTGTTTATACGGTACTTTTGCTATACCTTTTCTATGTTTAGGTATGTTTATATACACAAGTACTATTTTGTTACAATTGCCTACAGTATTCAGCCTACATAACATGCTATACATGTTTGTAGATGAGAAGCAATAGGCTACACCATATGTAGTGGGTTACATCATCTAGGTTTATGGAAGTGCAGTCTATGATGTTCACACAGTGAAATCACCTAAGGACACATTTCTCAGAATTCATCCCTGTTGATAAGCTGTGTGTGACTGTATGTATATTAATTGAAAGTATGAAGTCTTTGGATTTAAACACAGAGTAATCCACCTGAAAGGCAGGTGAGGTAGATTCTGACTATGAACATTTTATTTTTAGTTCAGTTCTAAGGAATTTTTCCTGTCTTTAAAACAATGGGGCAGAAGCAGGTAGAAAGCCCCCCACCCCCCATATACAGACAAGTGTAAACACTAAAGACTAGTTTACAGGTGAGAATAAAAGTCAAGAAAAATGTTTGTAGAAAGGGAAGTTAGATAGCTGCTTGTACCTTTATCTTTTACTCATAAATCTTGGTAAGAAGATCATATCCTACAAGAGTCCTCTTTGTGATGGATCTCAAAGTTCTATTTTTATGTGACAAGGGCTATAGATAAAAAATTATATATATATATGTATAGAAACTTAAGAAAATCAAATAACAAAAGTTGGTAATGGGAATGATAGAGGTGGGAATAAGGTATAGCAAATTCAGTATAGCTCCTGATATTCAGAAGGATTTCTATAAAATGCATGGATTTTTATACACCACACTGAAGAATTGGGCATTTGTTGTTTTGCAATGGAAAAGAAAAGAAAACTGAAGGCTTTGCCAGCTCTTTTGGTGAGATGCTTTTGACAAGTGATCAAATCATTGAACACTTCTTCCTGAAAACTAATGTTCAGATGTAGCCTAAGTATGAGCCCTGTGACAGCATGAACATCCTTTCCTCTGTGTTGACATTCGTTCTATAATAGAAAGTGTAGACAGCATATCTGACACCCGCAAAAAAAAAAAAAAAGGCTGTGACTTCATGTCTCTGATATAAAATTCTTACTAATGAAAATATTCTCATTGTTAAAAAATGGTTTTAAATTTGCCTTTTTCCTTTTGGTTATATGTAAGCAAAATATAAGTTATGTGGTAGATAGGAATGCAATGTAACTTAAGAAATACAGGTATTATTCAATAAATTGTAAATGCTGCCGAGTAAGATATTGGCCTCCTCTATTATAGCATAACATTAATATATCTTCTTGAAATATATACATAAACAGAAGGCACAGAAATGAATATTTCATGTCTGTCTAAATGATATCGAATCAGTTCTTTAAATATAAACTCAATATTATCATTTTTTTCAAATATTAGCAATAATTTAATATAATTCTTCAGTTAGTTTTCCAGATTTTCCTAATTGTCTATTTTTCATTGTTTATTTTTAGTAAGTTTATACAATACAATCAGTTGATACCTTTACACTTATTTAATATGTACATTTACGCTCAATTTTCCTTCCTCTTCCTTAAAAGTTAGTCTGTTCCTTGTCATTCATTGATTTTGCTTATTATAAATTACGTACCATATCTATGACTTAGTTTCCACAAATATCCTTTCAGTGTCTTCTTCTATTTCAATGCTTAAGTTCATTTTGTCATTATTAAAACATGACTTTTCCTTTGTAATTTTTCTAGTGGAATGGGAGGAAAAATTCAGTTTTAACACTATTGGCAGGCGAGCTTTCATACAATCTTTGGCTATATGGTAATTGATTTATGTGCAGAGATAGGGGGTATTGTCAAAACATGATTTTTTTCTGACTAGCTAAAATTACACTCATAAGTAAGTTACATTGTTCATTGTTCATTTTCTTTTGATATTGTACAGCAAAGATACATGTTGGCATAGGTGAAAGACTGGTAAAAGAAAATTTACTAAAGACTTGGCCAAGTCAAAAGGCAATCAGGTAAGTTAAAGGCTGTCAATCTAGCAGCAGACGCAAATATGGTTTCCACATAGTCTGGTGCTGAAGAGGTTACAACTTTAGAAATCCAAGTTCTTTGGGGCAAAACAAGAAAATCAAAGACTAATCCATTTGGAATGAACAGTGATTAACTGGAGAAAGAACTGATTCATTTTCTTTTAATATTTGCATATTTGCTGTTATTTTATACTAGAGGCCCAGTGCACAAAATTCATGCACTGGGGGCAGAGGTTCCCTCTCGCAGCCTGTTCCCTCTCGCAGTCCAGGAGCCCTCGGGGGATGTCCAATTGACTCGGAGGCAGGCTTCAGGCTGAGCGGCACTGCCCCTGTGGGAGTGCACTGACCATCAGCGGGCAGCTCCTGTGTTAAGCATCTGATCCCTGGTGGTCAGGGCATGTCACAGCAACCGGTTGTTCCACCATCTGGTTGATTTGCATATTAGCCTTTTATTATATAGGATTATTCACATCTGATTTAGAGAATGTTAGTTAAGACCTCCTGACGTTTTTAAGGAAGAGTTTATGATTTTAAGCAGTCTATGCATCTATTCTAATCTATATAATAAAAGCCTAAGTGACTGTTATGGCAGAACAACCAGGAATGACCGGTCAATATGATGCACACTGACCATCAGGGGGCAGACGCTCAATGCAGGAGCTACTCCCTGGTGGTCAGTGTGCTCCCACAGTGGGAGTGCCACTCAGCCAGAAGGCAGGCTCACGGCTGGCAAGTGCACCGTCGGTGGCAGGAGCGTCTCTCGCATCTGCAATAGCACTATGGAGAAGCGAGCCAATCAGTAAGGAGCAGCGAGCAGGCGGGCAAAAAGGAGTGAGCGGTTCCAGACTGGGAGAGGGCTGTCTAGGTTACCTAGCAGGCATCCCACGAGGTCTCCCGGACTACAAGAGGGTGCAGGCCCCCCACCCCAGTGCACAAATTTTGTGCACCGGGCCTCTGGTATAATAATATTTTAAAAGTGAAAGAGGTTTCTGATCTTTTCTTTAAATACATCTATCTTATGTCCTGGCAATGTAACTTACCGTGCTGTACATTAGAGATCAATAAATGATTCTAAAACACTTTAAAAGTGAGTCATAGTTAACCCTATTTCAGTAGAACTGCCACAAAATAAATAAGCCATATAATAAAGCTTTACTGAGTAGATAAAAAGTCAAGCAGAAGAACAAAACTCCTGAAAATCTTATCATTTCAAACTTCTGAGGAACTGCTGGAGGAACTGGGGATATTAAACCGAAGGTTACGGTTTGGCCTGGACCAAATTCTTGGTTTACAAAATAATCTGTCCTCTGAGATTTGAAGAGAGGAAGTATGAGTGATGAAGTACATTAACTAAATAAAGGTGAGAAAATCGGGCAAATAAGAAAGAGCTAAAAAATGATTTATTTTACTTATTATCTGAAAGAATTTTACAATCATTTGAGTTGACCCAAAACAAAAGGATTATTTTCAAGTGTCACTTAACTACCTGTATACAGTTTTCACACAGAGGGCAATATTGTTGAGCTAACTGTGAATGAGGTTGTTTATCTGTCAATTTTGTTATGACTCTGAGGTTCTAAATACTGCTGAATATCACTGATAATTGCATGCTTGGAAAAGTATGCCTAAAAAAGACTTTAGACAAAAAATAATAGCCTAAGTGACAAAAGTACATTTATTTGGATATCTTGTATGTATAGAGTCAGACAGGACAATTCAGTAAAAAATGTATGTAAGGCAGAATAATTTTATTTTTACTTTCTATGTTGATTTTAAAAGAATCACTAACCTTTCTTATTATATTCTGTTAGAAAATCTACTGGTATGTTGTTAAAGTTGACAGAGAGAGAAATATTGGCAAACCATCAATTGTCATATGTGAACAGGAACCCTGGCTCTTAGCTCAATTTGGAGAAATGATTATGTACACCATTGGATATATTTTATTTGTTTGTTTGTTTGTTTGTTTATTTAATGGTTATAAGTCAAATGCTTAATTATTACTTGTTAAGGTAACTATAGCTGTTCATTTTTGTGAGAGTGTAGATAAAAATGACCTGGAGTTTTCCATAATACATGCCTAACAATTCAATATGTATGGTAAAAAAATCGATATAGCTTTTTCTCTTTTTTTATTAATTAAGGTATTTCATATGTGTCCTTGTCTCCCCATTGATCATGCCCTCACCCCCCTGGTGTCTGTGTTCATTGGTTAGGCTTATATGCATGCATACAAGTCCTTTGGTTGATCTCTTCCCCTTACCCCACCCTCCCCTACCTTCCCTCTGAGGTTTAACTGTCCGATCGATGCTTCTCTGTCCCTGGATCTGTTTTTGTTCATCAGTTTATGTTGTTCATTATATTCCACCAATGAGTGAGATCATGTGATATTTATCTTTCTCTGACTGACTTATTTCATTTAGCATAATGCTCTCCAGGTACATCCATGCTGTTGCAAATGGTAAGAATTTCTTCTTTTTTACTGAAGCATAGTATTCCATTGTGTAAATGTACCACAGTTTTTTAATCCACTCATCTGCTGATGGGCACTTAAGCTGTTTCCAAATCTTAGCTATGCTAAATTGTGCTGCTATGAATATAGGGGTGCATATATCCTTTCTTATTGATGTTTCTAGTTTCTTGGGATATATTCCTTGAAGTGGGATCACTGGGCCAAATGGGAGTTCCATTTTTAGTTTTTTGAGAAAACTCTATACTGTTTTCCACAGTGGCTGCACCAGTCTGCATTCCCACCAGCAGTGCACGAGGGTTCCTTTTTCTTTGCATCATCGCCAGCACTTGTTGTTTGTTGATTTGTTGATAATAGCCATTCTGACAGGTGTGAGGTATTATTTCATTGTCGTTTGGATTTGCATCTCTCAGATGATTAGTAACTTTGAGCATGTTTTCATATGTCTCTTGGCCTTCCTTATGTCCTCTTTCGAAAACTATCTATTTAGGTCCATTGCCCAGTTTTTGACTGGGTTGTCTATCTTCCTTTTGTTAAGTTGTATGAGTTCCCGGTAAATGTTGGAGATTAAACCCTTATCGGTGATAACATTGGCAAATATGTTCTCCCACGCAGTGGGCTTTCTTGTTGTAGCTTTATAATACTGAAAGGGACAACAAAAGCTAATGAAGCACATAATAAAACAATTCCTCGTGTTCATCGATGTATGCCCTTTAAGTATTCCCTGACTTCCTGTGAAGAGCTAAGCAGAGATGGGATTCCTTCACTATTATCTCAGTGCCTTCTCTCAGGGCACCTGATTTTGACAATGCAACCATCTTATTGACTAAGCACAAGAACTTTAACTCTATTGCTTAAAAATAACTTTGAGGTTCAGAAAAGAAAAATACATATGAAGAAATAGAAGCAATAATTAACTCCAGGTTGTCTAACTACTACTCTACTATTTCTTACTATAACATCCTATGTGCATTTCATTTTAAACAGAAGACAATGCTATTATTAAAGAAAATTTAGGCATAACTATTGGCTTCCAAATTTAGGTAGTGATAGAGAACTAAATAACATCGTAGTAGTAAATTAACTCCTTAAAAAGGGAAAAAAAGAAAATATGAACTGGTATACTCTTTTAGAAGGTAAGTTAGCAATATTTATCGAATGCATTAAAATTGTTGTATTACTCTGACAGAGAATTTCATATTTCAATAATTTGCCATAGAAATAAAATGACATATGTTTAGAAATGTTTATGTAGAGAGTTTATAACTTAGATTAGAAAAGCTCTAAAGACAACTAAACTATATAATAAAAATTGCTACCTATATAATTATAACATAATTTGTATATTTATATATAACTAGAGGCCCATTGCAGGAAGATTCCTGCAAGAATAGGGCTTCCTCAGGTCTATTCCTGCAAGAATAGGGCTTCCTGCGGCCAGAGTGAAGCAGAGAAGGGAGCGAAGCCCACTTCCTCGCTCCCTCCCTTCTCCACTGCCAAGCTCCCTCCCCTCTCGGCTGCCTCGCTCCCTTCTGCAGTGCTTGGCTTCCTTCTATGCTGTCTTCAGTCTTTGCTCTGCACCTGCATATGCAAATTAACTTCCATCTTTGTTGGTTTAATTTGCATACTTGCTCCTGATTAGCTGGTGGGTGTAGAGGAGGAATGGTCAATTTGCATGTTTCTCTTTTATTAGTGTAGATAATGTGTTCATAAAATAAAACATATGGACACTAAAAAAGCATACTATAAGCTGTATTTGGTTGTATGAGAAAGTAAGTTGAACACTCCAAGTACAATTTTCAGTTGGAAAATACATATAGCATGGATGACCCAAGTGCATACATGTCTATGTATTTTATTTATTTTTAATTTAGTGATCATGTGTTAATTTTATAATAAAATATTCCAGTTTATATTAAATCAATATAGCAATAAATGTTCTCCCCGAAGGTCATGAGAATCACTTGAAAGAGCTTTAGTAGTAAAACTTTTTAATGTTATGATTTCCCTGGATTATTTTTCAAGGCCAAAATCATCCATTCATATGACATCTGTGACATTTGGACCATATTTTACATGATAGTTGAGATTGCTATGTCAGGTAGAAAACTATTCTTAAGTGACTTCTTAATTTTATCACACTGGTATTCTACTGTAAAAAATAATACTAAAGACACCTATATCAATATATTATATAGAATACTTGATATGGAACAATGGCACGAAGTAAAACAACAGTGGTCTGAATTTAAGATCTGCACTTTACTAGTTGCCTGATGTTAATCATAATAGTTGAAATGTCATGTCTAAAATCTTTTTATATCCCCAAATTCTATTCTTAGTGCGTGGGAAAAGAATTGAGCTAGACAGCAGATGATCAGACTGAGGCATTGCTCTGAGTTGCAACTCATAGGCATAGCTGTGAAATTCATCATGCACTAGACAAATTTTAAAGAAGTGAAGATGTGAAAAGAGAAGGGTGTGGACCCAAGAGAGAAATGGTGAACTTTGAGATTAGAAAGTAAAACTTGATTTTATAGAGTTTAAAAAACACATCATAATTTTATGTTAGATAATAGAAAGAAAAGGAAGAAAGCACTAATATTATTTGATACTGGATACACATCAACATGCCATGTATTAGAAATCATTTACTCCTTAGAAAATTGAGTGAAAAATGTGTAATCAGCTGCCTTTTAACTTGGGGAAATAGGGATGGAACTAATAAGTAACATACTGACAAACTACATATAGACAACTATTAGGCAAATGTAGAAGCTAGTATCTAACTTCATAGCCCATTTTCCTTACAATATATTCTAACATGCCACACTGGTGTTTTTACTGGATCTGAATGTAGATCAGTTAGAAAAGAGCATGCATTTCTGTATTACACTCTATGCTAAAAAGACCTAACCAGAGTTGGCCATTTGTGACAAGCAAACCCAGAAAAAAACACCTATGTAAATATCAACCTTAAACCGCTATCAGAGTGAAAACTATATCTAATGCAATTTTTGTCTGCATGTGTAGTATGTTGTTATCAGGAAAATAAGCCTTTAAAGACATTGAAAGCTGGCTATCAAAAATATATCTTCATTCCTTATCTTAGTTCTCTATAGAAATTACATGTTGTTGATTATATATATATATAGTGATTTCAGAGAGGAAGGGAGAGGAAAGAGAGATAGAAACATCAAAGATGAGAGAAAAACATTGATCAGCTACCTCCTGCATACCCCACACTGGGGATTGATCCTACAACCCCAACATGTGCCCTTGACTGGAATTGAATCTGGGACCCTTCAGTCCACAGACCAATGCTCTATCCACTGAGCCAAACCAGCCAGGGCAAATGACCTTTGTTTTTAAATGGTCAATTAAACACTTAAGATTACCAATCCAGATGGAAAAACATCTCTTAGTGTGGGTACTTATGCTTCAGGCTACCATGTAAACTAAAAAACATATTTTAGAATGAGAAAATGAGTAGACATACGTAACAAGCCTACTCAAATATCATGAAAGCAATTAAAAATATTTATAGACCATGTCTCATGAAGCCAAAATACAACTCTTTTACTTTTTTTCTGGGAGATGACCTTATTGTAAATAATATAGTTAATGCCACACAATCATCATATTTTGTACTAATTGGATTTTCTATGAAATAGTTTTAAATTGCAAAGTCAACAGTTAACATGATTAAAAATGCATGCTTAATAAGAATTTTACTCTATCTTGTATTAATGTTTATTTTAAAATGTTCTTGTATTATGAAGCCATCTGTTTCTTGTCTATTATGGTGCCTAAGTTCTGTAATCATAACACTCAAGGGAGGTCATCGTTTTTCTTCATGATAGGAAAGGCATTCTATATTTCATTCAAAAGAAATAGTTTCATTCAAACTCTAAAGGAACTGGGAAGAACCTGTTAGTAAAATTAAAAACTGAGCCTGACTTCTTCATGAATTTATTTTTTTCCTTATTATCTACACTCACAGTGAGTTCAAAATGAGTGACTGGGTCATAAATTTCCTTGTCTTGACAAGAGAAAAAAAAAGATCTCAAGTCAGCCAATGGGTCACATTTTTGAACCTCTAAATTCTCACTAAAACAGTAGCAATATTCTTTTGAATATATGACTTTCAAATCACCTTTTGAACATATTGAGATCAATTAAACAATAAATATATTCTCATTTACAAAAGAAATCAATCAGCTGTCACTTTTGATTGATTATTCTTAGTTGGAGTGGTATTTAATCTATGAATTTATTACACATTTTCAACTACTAAAAAATGGCATATGAATTAGAAATGATGTCTCAAGTGAATGGACAAGAAAATCCAGTTCTCTCCCAAAACATTTTGTGAAATCTTCCTTGAACCTTGTGACCAGCTGTTATTGAGGAAGGCAAGTTATTTTTGTTAGGCATAAAACTGTAACGTCTGCTATGCTATCAAAGACAACACATTAGCAAAAAATTGAACCCAAAATATGTGCCAAGGGCAAATTAAGCAAATTCTACAGTATTATTATGATTCACAGGAGTCTTTTGAAGACCTTGTGTGCTATTTTTCACTGTAAAATATGCTGCATGAGGCTTAAGTAATTTTTGTGGGTAAGCCCATTTAACTGGTACCCCAGTAACTTTATAGGTCACTGACCTCTCTCACTGTTCTAAATATAGATCAGAAAAATATTTTCCACATCTACATTTTAATATTATGGGATTGGGACCATCCTTAATTAAGTGGCCGGGTGGGTACGGTCTACCTAAATGGAATAATTTTATCACTATAATTGTTTATAATCACTATAATATGGTTATGATAAAATGTATATGCCATTCAGTATTATTCTTTTTTTAATTCTTTATTGATTAAAGTATTACATATGTCTCTTTTTCCCCCATTGACCTCTCCCCGATCACTCCCATCCCCCAGCACATACCCACATACCCTCACCCCCTAGTGTCTGTGTCCATTGGTTATGCTTATAAGCATGAATACAAGTTCTTTGGTTGATCTCTAACCCCCCACTCCCCTCCCCTCTTCCCTCTGAGGTTTGATGGTCAGAGCCAGAGAAGCATAGAACAGTGTTATTCTTTTAAAAATTTCTACTGACAATACACTCTTTTATTGCTTACCAGGGCTGACTTCTTTCTCCCACCCTTGGTATGTCATTACTTACCATGACTATTTTTAAATCAGTTTCCAAAACATAAAATTCTCACTCTTTAGAAAGATATGACAACCACACTTTTCCCATTAAAATCCAGCTAAGCAAGAAATTAATTGGTCCATTGGCAGCCTCTTTCACTGACACTTTTTTTCAATGACAGTGTTTTTCTATTGTGTATTGAGCATTGCAGCTATATCTCTTGTAAAAAAGCGAAAGCCAGAACTGCATGGCTGTGGGAGGATGAGAATGGTAAAAAGGAGCTTTTATGGAATCTATGTGTTCTCTTCTTAACAAGAAAGCATAAATTTATCAAATACTTTTATAGGAAGCATGGGTTGTTGAAAGTGGCACATGGAAACTGTATCCATTTCTATGTTCATGGAAAGAGCAGGAAATTGAGTTGTATTAACCTACAATTAAAGTTATGTTCAATCAGCAAAAGGATGTTTTAAGTGAGAGGAGAAAGCATTAATTCAGACTCTTATGTGCCATGGTTTGCAGTCAGCAGGTTACACACATATTTCACATATTCTCAATCACTCTCCAAAGTATTCACCACAATCTCCATTTTATCTCCATTTTATAGGTAGGTAAACTAGAGATCAGAAAAATTTAATAACTTGCCAAATTTTCCATAGTTAGTACCATGCAGGATTTGTATCAAGTTCAGTCTGACTAAAAGTTTATTTTTCCATTGTGCCAAAAATGCAGATTAAAGGGAATATACATATTATGAGAGCTGAGAACTAGCTCCTAAAAAAACATATTTATGGAAAAATCAAGCAACACTAAAAAAGATAGTTCTTACTATATATTAATTATTTTTTAGTTTGTAATGGAAGAATTACTATCTCTGATTAAGTAATGAAGGGTAAATTGTTAAGTCAGGAATTATTTCACAGATTCAGGTCAACTACCTGTTATCCTGATATTACCAAAGAACCAAACTATTCATCCAACTGAAGTATATTCAGTGTGTGTGTGTGTGTGTGTGTGTGTGTGTGTGTGTGTGTCTATGTTTGTGTGTGTGTGATTTACATTGAACATTTGGATGGAAATATTTTCAAAACCCTTTATCAAATGCTAATATAATATCAGAATTGATACCATATATTTTTTGTTATAAAGCGACTAAACCATAGGAATCTGCATATTTCAACTTTCACACTTTTGTGATTACACACTTTACATACCTGTTCTTACTAATCCTTATGCTTTTTGAGGAGAATAGCCAAGATCAAATTGGAGACAGTGTCTGACCTGCACAGAGTATGTTTAGAAAATGTTTGCAAAGTAAATAAATAGTATCAACTGTTACCAACATAAAGCAAAGCTTAGAATCATGACCCAGAGATATCATTCTTTAATAATATTCCCATCAGAAAATTTCAGTATTAAAAATATGGTTTGCAATAGAAATAAATTGACATTTGCTCATTCAATGTTATTCTTTGTTGTCTCTTACAATAAAAATATAGCTTTCTGAAAATATTATAAAAGTACGAAGGAAACCATCAGATGGTGTTATATCAAAATGTTTTGTTACAATAATACAATTGTATCCTTACATAAACGGTATACTAATTAAGTGCCTAACAGCCTCTCATAAGATCAATGAGTGAGAGAACAATATGTTTATATTCTCTCCTATGATAGAAGGTATTTTATAATTCCTTCCAAGAAATGCTTCCCCCAAGGTATATCCATAAGTTTGGAAAATATAAAAAATAAATAAACAATATTCATAGGACACATGGTAAATTTAAGAACATGTTGATCTATACTAATTCTGTAAATATTTGTTATTTAGTGTAAATCTAGTCCTCTTTTTTTTTTACTCAAACCTTCAAAAGGTCATTGGAAGATTATTGACCAATTCAATCTCTAAGGTATTCTGCAAACTCTAACTTTATAATGATTTATAATACGAAAAATGAATTCAATTAAAGTTTAAAATTTCAAAGAACACAAATAGCCCTCTGCTTAAATATTTTATAATGATAACTTAGAAAAGTTGTACAGAAATAGTTAAATATATTTTGATCCAATTGTATCTGCTTGCATGGAAAAACGGTTGATAACAATGAACTAGACAACTAAGTTTTTTATAAAGTTTTCAAACTGTAATAAAATGCTGTACTGTAAATCTAAAATGACCTGCAAAACTCAGGGGGAAAGTGAATATGATCTCTTTCCAGTTATTCTAGCAGAGACAATATAATTTTTGAACTTCTTGACAGCTCTATTGCTTTCTCTACCATGAGCTGGCAGTGCGTTACCGGCGCCTTCATCAAGAAATGTTCTTTCAACTAACACTGCAAAGTCAAGATTTCACCTATTATGTGTTTATGACACTGTAGTTTGGAAGAGACACAGAGCAAAGTGAATTAAGCTAAAAACAGATAGGATTAAAGGTTAATAATAGGAAATTAGCACTCTCTTCATATTTTTTTATGTCTGAAATACTGCTATTTAAAACAATCTTCTGTGATGAAAACATTTTATTTTCTAAATGGAAACATATTTTGCACTGCATATGTAAAGACATGCAGAAAATGTAAATTTAGACTTCGTGGAATAAGACTGAATCTCTCAACCGTATTTAATATTTCAAAAATTAATGAATAGTGATTGTTGGATAAGAGGCAGTCGTTGGGTAGAACACTATGGCTTGTTCATTTTTTGTCATTTGACAATTTAAAACATATGGCTGCAAATAACAGGAAATTAATTTCTTCCCTTCACAAGTTAAGAAAATAATGACATTTTTAGTGCTTTAAGGGGACACCCAAATAAGTCTAGCAAACAGTTTTTATTAAAAATGCAAGTATTATGCTCTATATTCAATGTTACACTGGTTTTCTTCACAAGCTTGCATGCAATATTATACTTCAGGACAAAGTATATGAAAATAAATGAAAAAAAACTTTGATTCAAATGTGTATCAAGTGTTTTGTTTGGGGAGTGTACTATACAGAACAATTAACTTAAAAGGATCAAGTCCGTGAGGAAAGGAAGACTATCAGAGGAGAATGCAAGGAAGGAAATGTTTTGCAGATGTACTGCATTTAAATTAATAAAATCTCATTAGGTTTTATGTTTGCCAATAACGGCTGGAAAAGTTACCATACATTGTAGGAACAATTACCCAAATCTTCACTGTCTCATTAGGTTTGTCATACTGTTTTCATTATAATACATTAGAACTTGCAAGTGAGCCTTCCGTAATGACATATTGTTCCAATTCTCCTTTCAGCAGGCTCTAAGATATTTTAGTATTTGTGCTATAAGCCAGCAGGTGTCTTCACTTTGCTTTTCTGAATCAGTTTTATACACAGACCTCCAGACACCGAATGGAATGTAAAAGGGCTTTCAACAACCACATAAAACTGAGTCTGATGAGAGTAAAGCAATACACACTATTTTTTATGATTTTATAGTAATTCAAGACACTAAAAAATGTGCACCTTTACAGTACATGTCTGCTCTGGTAAGACCTGTTAGTGAAAGCTGTATCAATGTAGATAAACCATGCAGTATGTAAAGTTTAAAGATTTGCATAACAAATGGAAGACATAGAGCTGATTTGAATATCTGAAGCACTATAAACTTCAATAAGAACAACCAACACTGTTTGAGCTTTCAAGGCACTTGCATTCAAATGAGAAAGATTTAAAAAGGATACGAGTTTTAAAATGCTTTGAAGCTTCTTATTAAAGGTCTTAGGCAGCTCAAGGTTAAAATAAATATTGGATTTAAGGTGGGTTAAAAAAAGATTTAGAAGCAATTTAAAGTAGAAATCACTTAGCAGTGAAATAGAATGAATGTTTATAGTTAGTGTAATTGTCACCTGACCTTCAATAAACAAATAACCACTCTATACCAGTCACAAGAATGAAAAAAAACTTTCACAAATGCATTCAAGTTTCTACTCTACTCCTTTCTGATGAGTAAAGTATAACTCAGAAAAATATTTTTCCTAAAATAATAAAGCCCCCCTCCAAAGTGTAGCTAAATGTGAACATCTGAAACAATAGTGATCAAGATACTTGCTGATGCATTAAACAATGATTAGAGTGAAATAACATTTTGTGAAGTGTCCTTTTTAAAGCAGGTGACAGCTCACGAATATCTCATTCAATTTGTGTGTGAAATAGAGGAACAAAAGCTATTGCTAAATGCGTTCAAGTGGTTTCAAAAGTTCTCATGCACTGATGATGGGTGTTGGGCATTTTTTAAATTTTATGATTGGGGAAAAAAGACCAAAAGAATAACCTCTTGCATCAGAAGTCCTTTTAAAAATATCCAAAATTTTTAGCCATTAGTAAGATAAGGATATTATTTTGTGAGATATATGCATACTTGTCTATACCCAATGATATATAACTCCAGGCATAGTTAGAGTACCATTAGCATAAAGAAGATAAAAAAGACATACTATGTAGAAAGAAATAAAATACAGAACTCTCAAACAAAAGAGTAATGATTTAAACAATATATTATTTTTACAAGGTACATTATTCTCAATTCTATAGAATGGATGGAACAAGTCATCTTTGCGAAGCTTACTCCCACAAAAAGTCACTGGTAACTTTCTTATTCATCATATGAGCAGTGTTGTGAGGAGTTATGTGGCTCAATTTGCTTGACTTAGAATTCTGCAGTACCAGGGCATCATTGCAGTAGTGACATAACAAATTCTTACAGAAAATTATCTGCAATAAACTATTGTTAGGCTGGATATATGAATGAAACACTTTCATTACTACCATGTAATAGGTAGAAAAAAGGTTTTCTTCCAACTATTTGTACTTAATCTATAAAAACAACAGTGTGTGCATCCATATAAACATTGGTTATTACACATAGTATTTGGAAATTAATTTATTTGGCAATAAGCATGTTTGTTTTCAAAAGGGCCCATCCAAAAGGTGAAAATTTTCAGATTAATTCAAAATCAAATAAGAGTGAAACACACCTTGGAAATGTCAAACAAATATGAGTGAAAATAACAGAACAAATTAGAGGATATTTGTTCAGCACTTTGTCATAGAGAACTTAATTTTAATAAGTTACAAAGAATGATAAAATTTAGGCCTTAGAACAGAGGTGTGTTGTCTTTTAATCTGTCACTTCTCATACATATTCCATTCTAACTCATAATCATCTTCCAGAAATGGAACCGAATGTCCTATTATTGATTGCTTCATCTGTACACATGGATGCTAAACATGAATGACTAAGTGTCCGGTATTTCCTTAGGTTCTTTATCTGTATTAACCTTTTTATTATAGCTAATTTAGGAAGAATAAACTATCATTATTTTCATCATCATTCCTATTTATGAATGAAAAACCAAAGAGGCTAAGAAACTAGTCCAAAGCCAGATAATGAGAGTTTGAAATCAGATTTAAAACCAGATGGCTTGGCATTGAAGACCACATTTTTGAGCATTATACGTACAATCTTCTCAAGAATGCATTCATGATCAACATTGATGATTTCATAGAAATTTTTAATCCTATTTCCAAACTCTTTCTCTCTCTCCTCTCTCCTCTCTCTCTTTTTCTCTCTCTCTCCCCATGCACAGGCATTCAAATTATTGGTACACATTTAGCGATAGCTTTTCCCCCTACTTGTCACATAAATAGGACAATATGTTTATGGGTTGTTAACTGCTTTTGAAAGCATCTACCAACATCATAGCCAAAGTGAGATTTATCTTAGGTATACAAGCATGGTACAACATTTAAAAAAATCAATTAATATAATCAATCTCACCAACAGGTTGGAGAAAAAAATAAATTATCATATTAATAGGTTCAGGAAAATCATTTGATAAAAATCCATTATCCATTTAAGGTTAGAAATGTTCAATAATTTAGGTATGTGGGGATGTCCTTACCTTGGTAAACATATCTATAAGAAACCTATAGTTAACATCATACTTGATGAGAAACTTGAACTTTCCCACTAAGATCAGAAACAAGCCAGGGTGTCTCCTCTTATCACCATATTTCAATATTATACTTGTTCTAACTAATAAAATAAGACAAGAAAAGGGGGGAAATTATATAGATTGGGAAGAAATATCTAAAACTGTCTTTGCTCAAATCTGACTGATTGCCAAAGTATAAAAACTAATAGAACCAACAACAAAAATACTACTGGAGCCCTGGCCAACGTGGTTCAGTTGGTTGAAGTGTCCTCCCAGATACTGAAAAGCTGTGGATTTGATTCCTGGTCAGGGCACATACCTAGATTGTAGGTTCAATCCCTAGTCAGCACATGTTCAGAAGGCAACCAATTAATGTTCTCTCTCACATTGATATTTCTCTCTCTTCTCTCTCTCTCTTTCTCTCTTCCTTTTCCTCTCTCTCTCTCTCTAAATTCAATAAGCATATCTATCTACCTAAAATGAAGAGACCATGAAGATATTTAAATTCTTTAGATGCTATGGGCTGAATGCTTGTGTCTCCCCTCAATACCCATTACCATCTCAAGTCATGTCGTTGAAACCAAATGGTAAATGTCATGGTAGTAGAATGTGGAAACTCTGGGAGGCACTAAAGTCATAAGGCTCTACCCACATAAATGGGATTAGTGATCTTATAAAAGAGACTCTAGAGCAGCTGTGGGCAAACTACGGCCCGCGGGCCGGATCCGGCCCGTTCGGCTGTTCTATCCGGCCCGCGGAGCCGAAAGAGTGGAGGGTTCTCTTGCTCTCCCCTCCACTCCTTTACTTTGAATTTATATTAGTTCACACAAACACTCCATCCATGCTTTTGTTCCGGCCCTCCGGTCCAGTTTAAGAACCCATTGTGGCCCTCGAGTCAAAAAGTTTGCCCACCCCTGCTCTAGAGAGCTAGTTGTCTTTTCCAGCAGGTGAGGATACAAGAAGTCTTCAATCTGCAAGAGTTCCCTCACCCAGCCATGCTGGCACCCTGATCTCAAACTTCCAGCATCCAGAATTGAGAGAAATACATTTCTGTTGTTTATATGCCCTCCAGTTTATGGTATGGGACTAAGGCTAATAGCCTATCCTAGGAAATTTATAAAAGTCCCAGTGTTCTTTAGACCCCTCTAGTCAGTTACCCTCTCTGCAAGTCTATTTTATTTTTACTTATTTTTAAACTATTTTTATTGATATCAGAGAGGAAGGGAGAGGGAGAGATAGAAACATCAATGATGAGAGAATCATTGATTGGCTGCCTCCTGCATGTCCCCTACTGGGAATAGAACCTGCAAGCCAGGCATGTGCTCTGACAGGGAATCGAACCATGACCTTCTGGTTCATAGGTCTACACTCAACCACTTAGCTACACTGGCCAGGCAAATCTGAGTTATTTTAAATAGCTCAGACAGCTTCTTGGTGAAACAGGGTGGCAGAGGAAGCAGATCACTGCTTCTTCAATTCAGCTATAGAGATATGGCAACAAAGATTTGAATATAGAAATATATGTATTTGCCCAAGTACTATGTTTCCTATTATCAGTATCAAAGTTTATAATAAGGTTACTATAGAAACAAAGCATATGCAAATATAATGTAATTGAAAAGAATGGCATGACATGTTTAACAAGAATAAAGTAGTTAGTCTGTACCTCTGCTAAAGTCCTATAGTAGCTTTAAAAAATTCTCTCAAAAAAAACCTTACTTAGCTTTGGGTACTTATAAGAATAATAACACATAATAAGCTTTACATTGGTACAATGATCAGACTTACTTTAAGATTAAGAAATAAGGCAAATATGGATGTACTATTTACCAGTGGAATTATTGGTAAATGTTATGTACAAACATATACACACATACCTGCACACATATGGCTTAGCTATTAATTTTTCAGTTAGTATCCTGTAAGCTATAAATCTATAATAATAAAAGTGTAATATGCCAATTAGACCGGAGAGCCGAATGACCTTCCAGATGTCCTTCCGGACGACCTTCGGGATGAAGCCAGGGCTGCGAGGGCCGAGGGCAGCCACCACGGCTGTGAGGGCCAAGTCCCTGGCACAAATTTCATGCATCGGGCCACTAGTATAAAATATTAACTATTTTGGTTGAATAATAATATAAAACAGGATGTTTTTTACACTGTAGTATAAGACAAAAAATTATAGTAATATAACAGTCCTAATCTCCTTGTTGCTATAAACACATTCTATAACTTTAAGTGAAGTTACATTAACCTCTTTGGGCCTCTTTTCCAGTTTTTACACAGGATGGAGCAAAATTGGCTTTACAGTTGTGAATGTGCAAAACAGAATTTATTCTTGTATTATTATTTATTAATTATTTTTATTTAATAAGTTTTTATTGAGTAACTGATATGTATTAATTATTGTATTATTTTCCTTGTGTTCAACTGTAAGCCTACATTTGCCCCACCCTGTATTATAGGTTTAACCATTTTTCAATTCTAAAATTATTAGTACTTTGCTTGATAATCTTTTTAAAAATATATTTTTATAAATTGTTCCCAATTATAGATTGCGCTATGCACTGTTTGTAATTTCTATTAGCCAATATTCCAAATTAGAGTAAGATATTCTGAAATCAAGACTTTTAATTATCCACTTATAAAATTAGAAGGTATTTTAATATTGTTATTATTAACTATTCTGTTTTGCTCCCAAAAGATTAAATTTGCCTAGTACTCTAAGTTTATCCATGTATAAATTGTCTCTCCCTAGACCCCTAACTTACATGGATTTTGAAAACGATTTAAGTAACCAAATTTGTACTCAGATATACTTCCAGGCAAAGGCATACTTCACATTAACTTCATGTCTTTAAAAAACCATAGTACTTTGTATTGGTTTTGTTTTTCTTTTAAAATCAAGAAGTAAGATAAAATGTTGGTTCAAGACAATATTATGCAGGCCTCCATAGGTTTGTTTTTAAAGTTATAACAGAATAATAAAAGAAAATGCAATTAAATGCTTTCTTGTAAAAACAACTAATTTCCCTTGTAATTGAGTTCTTAGAGTTTACTAAAGAACATCCTTGTTCATTTGCATTTATAATGTTTCCCTATATCTCTTATTTGGGCTTGTCAGCAACTCAGTTATTATTTAATTTTATATTGCATTTGTAATATAATGAATTACTCCTTCATATAAATTGACCAAAATTTAGAAACAAACATAAAATTGAAAGTAACAAATTTGTGATGAGAGAAAGCACCTATAATAAGGAACATACTATATTAAATTGTTTTCAGCTTATTTACAAATATATATCCAATTATAAAATTTCTTTAATTTTTAAAGAAAGAAATTTTAGGTCTGTCAATTTCTGTAAAATGGACGTTTATTTGATTGCAGCTGAGCCCTTGGGGTGGGGATTTCAACTATTTTAATTAGGTCTTTTTCAAAAGACTTGTACTGTTGGAATTAGCAAGTGTAAGTACTTAAAAAATGTAAAATATAAATTCCATCATCTCTCAATTACTCATAGAAATAGAGAGAAATTATATAGATATTCCAGCAAAGGACAGGACCCAACAATAATTACTTGTGACTTTGAAATAGCCTATGTTATATTATTCCCAGTCAGAATGACCTTTCAAATTATGCATTTTTCAGTTTCATGTAAAATTGGTTTGAATACACACTGTGGTGACAAGGACCAATTCTATGTATGGTGAAAGTAGAAGTAATATATATATATATATATATATATATATATATATATATATATATATATATATATATATATATTACAGCTAGAATCTCATGTGTAAGTTTTTCCAGAAAAGTAACCATCAATGATTAATAATAACAATCCTATCTAATAAAAGAGTAATATGCAAATTGACCATCACTCCAACACATAAGATGGCTGCCCCCATGTGGACACAAGATGGCCACCACAACATGGCCAGCAGGGGAGGGAAGTTGGGGGTGACCAGGACTGCAGGGAAGGGCAGTTGTGGGGGACCCAGGCCTGCAAGTGAGGGCAGTTGGGGGCAATTAAGCCTGCAGGGAAGGGCAGTTAGGGATGACCAGGCCTGCAGGAGAGGGCAGTTAGGGGTGACCAGGCCTGCAAGGGAGGGCAGTTGTGGGCGATCAGGCCAGCAGGGGAGGGCAGTTGGGAGGACCAGGCCTGCAAGTGAGGGCAGTTAGGGGAGACCAGGCCTGCAGGGGAAGGCAGTTAGGGGTGACCAGGCCTGCAGGGGAGGGCAGTTAGGGCCAAACAGACTGGCAGGGGAGCAGTTAGGCATCAATCACGCTGGCAGGGGAGTGGTTAGGGGGTGATCAGGCTGTCAGGCAGAAGCGGTTAGGGGCAATCAGGCAGGCAGGCAGGCGAGCAGTTGGGAGCCAGCAGTCCTGGATTGTGAGAGGAATGTCTGACTGCCTGTTTAGGTCCGATCCTACCGGGATCAGGCCTAAACAGGCAGTCGGACATCCCTTTAGGGGAGCAGGCTGGGCTTTGGGACACACACACCGTGCCCCCCCCCCCCGCACGAATTTGGTGCACCGAGCCTCTAGTAATAATAATAATAATAACAAAACAATAGATACATGTAATCAAGTGGTCATTGTTTTTAGGTCTTAAAATTGTATTTTCATTATAGGTTTTTAAGTAATAAAATGTTGAATTCTTTCAATAACACTTGCATCCTTAAGATAAATAATTTTAGTTTCTCATAAAAATAATTCTATACTTCTATTTCAAGAGCGATGTATTTTAACACTTAATGAATTCTCCTTTATTTTTTTGACTTGCATTCTATGGCAAGGCTTATAAAAGCCATACCACTGTGGAGAGGCAAATTCAACCAAAATCAATCATGTTTTATTATGTTCAGAAAAACAGTTTTAATACAACTTTCTTCTTGGAACCAGTTAGAACAAATGCAATTTTCTACAGGGCTATTGTTCAGAATGATGAACCACATATATACACATCTGGCCACCTGAAAAGAGAATCCCAGAAAATTTGAAGATACTCCTACAGAAACAACACTTGATGAATGGAGCCTTTTATCATCTTCTCTCTACTCCTACCAAAATGAAAGGGCAAAACATCTCTGAAAATTTGTAGAGCAGTCACATATTCATTGCAAACCACCACCAGAGATGCTTAACAGAACACTATATCCTACCAACTTGTGATTGCAAACAAGCCAAAGGCTCATATTATGAACAATATCACCAGAAAACAGTAAACTTCATGATATAAATGTCAGCTTGACATGATGTATTAGTGTGCCACCCCCAAATATTATTCTTTAGATGTTGGAACACAGAATGCTCACTTCAGCAAAATATATAGGGACTTGTGACTTTTTGAATTTAACATACCACAGGGGATATTACCCAGTAACTATGAAAAAAAATTAACAAATTTTGGATTAGAGCTCCAATACTAAAAAGGCATTAAATAAATGAAATTGCCCAAGGTTCTGGTGAGTTACAAGTTTTGGAGGCTCTGTATGAGAACTGCAACATAACTCATTATAGCTTCGGGCACTAATAAGTTATGAGGCACTCACACGTATGAGATAAACCCCATAACTTACTGAAGTCTATATCATACCTTCATTATATCCAGGGACATGTGAAATAGCTGAAATTCAGCTCAAAACCCCAAAGTTCAGTAATAAAAGTGAATAAATCAGCCCATCTATTGATTTTGCTGTCTTTTTTGTGCTTTTTGTTATCCTACTTCCCTTTAACATCTGAAAGATTCCAGCATTTCTCTTCTGAGCTCCTTCCATGTTGGCATTTTAGGTATGCTGGAAAACATCAAAATAAACTAGGTTTCTGCTTTGCTCTGCTCTCAAGAGTAATTATATTAGTCAGTCAAAAATCTTAGGCACTTTCTTCTTCTAACAAATGAAATGCATTACTTTACTCCAAAGGCAGAACTGTGGAGACAAATTCAAAATCCATACTCATATCATAATGTATGGTGACAAAGAGAAGTATGAGAAAATAATGCAGTGTATTTTAATAAAGTTATAAAGGCAGTGTGATTTTTTGATAAATAAGGAACTTAAATGGAATAATAGAAATCAATCATTTAAGAAAGCATCCTATATCTGAAATACACACACACACACACACACACAGGACTTAACACAATAAGAATGACTATAAATACTTTTAAATTTTGTATTTATATAGTTTAATGTACATTTTCATAAAAAGGCAACATAGGTGATATTTCTACTAATATAAAAATGATCACAGTGTAAGAATAAGTAAGAGAGCATAGAGGACATTCAAATTTTTAAATAAAAGATCACAAGTGTGTGATTTAAGGAGATAATGAAAATTATGCAAGATTATAAATTTTATCATGCAGATGTGTCCTTAAATAAAAGTTAAATGGAGATATTTGCCTTTCTCAAAAAATCTTTGCACAGTATTCAACAATATGAAAACATAGGCAGCAGAAGCCTACAGACTCAGAGGAGAACCAAGATCAGGATAAGTGTGGGCACAGATGTCACTGGCTAATTGATGTGTGTGTGAGACGGTGGGTGACAATCAGTGACTGTTTGGGGTTAGAAGATCATTAGTGCTTTAAGACTGTGAGCCCCTCATGGAACAGATATTGTGGTTAAAAATAAGCCAAGGATTTTGGGTACAAAATGCTGAAGTAGATTACATTTGATATTAGTATGAAATGATTATCCATAAAAGCACAGTCTTGAGGAAAGACTAAAGTTGTAGATTATATATATATATATATATATATATATATATATATATATATATATTATCATGTTTTCTTTGATTACAAAATCCACATTATTACAGTTAATAATGTGGATTATCTATTAACTGTAATAATGCAGATTATCTATTAACCAGTTAATAATATGGATTATTAACCAGTTAATAATGCGTATTAACCATTAACCAGTTAAATGTGGATTATTAACTGGTTAATAATGTAGATCAATTATTAACTGGTAAATAGTGTGGTTTAATTATTAACCAGTTAATAATGTGGATTAACCATTAACCAGTTAAAATTTGGATTAAATATTAACCGGTTAATAATGCGGATTTTGTAATCAAAGAAAACATGATAATTTCAAGAGAAACGTCAAAAGTGCTTTATTCAAAGTAATGTCCATCGCTAGCTACACATTTTCCCCATCTTTCAGGTAATTTGTGGATACTGTCCCAATAGAACTTTTCTTATTTTGAGGCAGATCATTCAGAGACCCAATTTTCTACTTCTTCGAACGTTTTGAAGTGCTGCTCAGAAAGTGCGTGTGCCATCCATCAGAACAAGTGGTAATCTGAAGGATCAAGGTCTGGTGAATACGGCGGGTGGGTTAATACTTCCCAGGCAACATCTTTTAAAGTGTCTTTAACTGGTTTTAAAGTGTGTGATGGTGCGTCATCATGAAGCAAAATTACTTTGCCGTGTCTTCTGGCCCAGTCTGGTCTTTCATGATCAAAGCGTGGTTCAAATTGATTATTTGCTGTTGGTAGCGATCAGTATTAATGGTTTCACCTGGTTTTAGAAGCTCATAATACACCACACCTTCCTGATCCCATCAAATGCAGAGCATTGTCTTCTTTCCGAAGTGATTTGGCCTTGTAGTCGATGTAGATGGTTGGCCTGGATCAACCCATGATTTTGTGCATTTGGGATTTTCAAAATAAATCTACTTTTCATCACCAGTCACAATCTGATGCAAAAAAAGACTTTCTTTCATGCCTTTGAAGGAACATTTTACTGATGACTTTTCGGTTTTCCATTTGTCTTTCATTTTTTATAATGAAACCATTTTCCTTCCTTTAAAATCTTTCCCATTGCTTGTAAACAATTGGAAATTGCTTGCTGAGCAACGTTTAATCTTTCTGCAAGTTGTTTTTGAGTTTGACATGCATCTTCAACCAATAATGCTTGTAATTGTTGTTCTTCAAACTTTTTCAGTTGACCTGGACGTTCTTTATCTTTCACATCGAAATCATTATTTTTGAAGCATTTAAACCAGCTTTTACAAGTATCTTGAGATGGAGCATGTTCACCATAAGCTTCCCGAAGTATATGATAACTTTCAGCAGCACTTTTCTTCAAAATAAAGTAATGAATTAAAACTTCCCACAAATGCTCTTTTTCTGGCACGAAATTTGACATTTTTAAGTGTAAAAATATCTATAATGTTAACACTTTCAGAAAACTTGAAACACATGAAGTTTTGAAGCTTGTTGTCAATATAACAAAATAGCATACATATCAAATTGCATATACACTGAATGGCCAGATTATTATGATCTCTGAATACATAATAAGCTGACCACTCAGTATATGTGTGTGTGTGTGTGTGTGTGTGTATGTGTGTGTGTGTGTGTGTGTGTGTGTGAGGCCCGGTGCATGAATTTGTGCTTTTGTGCATGTGTGGGGTCCGGCCAGCCTGGCCAGGGGAGGGGACATGGGCGGTTGGCTGGCCTGCCTGCTGGTTGAACTTCTGGTTGAGGGGACAATTTGCATATTAGCCTTTTATTATATAGGATATACACTGAGTGGCCAGATTATTATGTGTTCAGAGATCATAATAATCTGGCCACTCAGTGTATATCAACATATGTGTAACTCCATCTATTGAAAAAAACTGCATTATTAACTGGTACACCTATACCCCAAATATTACTTGGATATACTTAAGGCTTAAAAGAACGCAGATTCTCATTTGAAAACATGCATAATTTGTGTATATTTTAGACATTAACATTTGATATGATAAAGAAATATCCCAATGAATAGATTCCATAAGATACTATAATAGTTTTAGAAAATACAGCCATAAATTAAAATGAGGTGGTTTCATTGATGTTTGAAACTCAAAACAACTTTTTTTTCCTGGAAACTCCTTTAAAAATGATTACTTTCTTGATAAGTTCATAAAAGCCCATTTAACTCTTTCTATAGTAGTTGTAATATACATATGTAATGTATACACACACACACACACACACACACACACATATATATATATATATATATATATATATATATATATTAAAGGAGCTATAGAATCTAACCTTCTGTTGTGACTCTATTTGTGAAAAGAGGTTTCCCATGCTCTAACAGGAAATGATAGGAAAACTGAGGCTCAGAATGCTCACCAGTGACCTCAGGAAATAATGTATATATCTGCATTATACCTTCTGCTAGAACAAAACTTAGCTATATAAACACTTATCCACCCAATATCTGTAGTGTAATACTATTAGATCTAAGTAAGAGAGTTCCTGAGATAGAGGTGGAATGGACCTTAAGATGCTGATGATGAGGCAGCTTTCAGCTGCTCCATTTGGAGATTAGTCCACTTAATGAAGACAGGCCTTGTGTTTCCTTCTTTGTTTGTGTGATTGGTACTAAGCGAGGACTCTGGTGGAACCAGTGTGGACTTGTGACTCCTGCTGAGAAATAACAAGTTCCAAGTGGAGGAAAGTATCTACATTCGCTCTTTATAGATATACTAGAGGCCCAATGCATGAAGATTAGTGCAAGAATGGGCCTTCCTTACCCTGGTTGCTGGCACTGCCTTTGCTCCTGCTGGAGCCGCCTTTCCGCTCCAGCCTGGAGCTGCCTTTCCACCTTCCCACGCTGCCCAGAGGCCCAGGGCAGTTGTGGTGGTGCCGAACGCCTGTGTCATCGCCATGGCGACGACGCAAGCATCCCGCCCTGCCCCCAGCCTCTAGGCACCTGCGTATGCAAATTAACTTGCCATCTTTGTTGGGTTAATTTGCATACTCACTCCTGATTAGCTGGTGGGCATTGCGAAGGTACAGTCAATTTGCATCTTACTCTTTTATCAGTGTAGACTAGAGGCCCAGAGCATGAATTCATGCATCTGTGGGATCCCTTGGCCTGGCCTGCAGGGATCAGTGGACCTCTGCACCACCGCAGCCTGGCCTTACCCTCCAGCTCGTCGTGCTCCAGCCCACTGTCAGCGTTGATCCCGCACAGCACAAAGTAGTGTGTTAAGCAGCAGGTGGCTAGGGAGGAGCCCAAGCCCAGGCCAGGCTCCGTGCGGCTCCCACTCATCCCAACCCCGCTGTGCCTGCCACTGACACTTGATAGGCTCACTGCCACTCTGCTGTGGTCTCCGCATGCTGGGTCCTAGGGAGATACTGGTGCGCCCATGACCCTCAGCTGCTCGTCATCACAGCCTCCCTCCTCATGCAGCACCAGAGAAGCAGCTATGGGCTGGCACCCAGTCAGTCCCGATGCTGGTACCGGTCCTGGTCCACATCGGGAAGGGGCGTGCAGGGGTAGTGACTGCAGGAGAGGCTCACACCGCTACAGCTGTACTCACCAGCCATGAGCCCAGCATCTGGCGCCTGTCAGTCAGCTGAGTGGTGCTCCCACTGTGGGAACACACTGGCTACTAGGGGGCAGCTCCTGCATTGAGCATCTGCCCTCTGGTGGTCAGTGTTTGTCATAGCTACTGGCCATTAGTCTGGTCATCCAGTTGTCTGGTCACTTAGGCTTTTATATATATACAGACTAGAGACCCAGTGCACAAATTTCATGCACTGGTGGTTCCCTCAGCCCGGCCTTCATGCTCTCGCACTCCAGGAGCCCTCGGGGGATGTGGGGAGCGGGCCTAAGCTGGCATTCGGACATCCTTAGCACTGCCGCAGAGGTGGGAGAGGCTCCTGCCACCGCGGCTACACTCGCCAGCCATGAGTCCAGCTTCTGGCTGAGCAGCGCTCCCCCTGTGGGAGCGCACTGTCCACCAGGGGGCAGGTCCTGCATTGAGCATCTGCCCCCTGGTGGTCAGTGCACATCATAGCAACCAATCATTCTGCCGTTTGGTCGATTTGCATATTAGGCTTTTATTATAAAGGATTGTTGTAGGAGAGGCAGCACAAAGAGCTTCAGCTCAGAGAGCACTAGAAATCTCCACAGAACTAGATATTGAACAGAGGCCTTCTAAGGAAACAATAATTTCTATAATAGATGTCAACTTTTATCAATGTTGAAATGGACAAAATTGCAAAGATGGGAGTTTTGAACATTAAGCATTATAAGTGGTCATCTATGGTGATGAATGGATAGTTTTATATGTCTTAATGACTGTTTAAATATCTACAGACATATTTATCTTTAGTAAAGTCCTTTCTTGGTTATGTCACTCTTTAGAGATTAAAGGGGGATAATAATATGAAAACAAATGCTATTGGTAGGGTGATCATACACTCCAATTTGCCTGGGCAGTCTCAATTGAAACCTATTGTGGAGGCATAATTATTAATTGCACCCCTTTTCATTTCACAAGTGTCATGGTTTAGATAATAAACTGTACAATCATACTGCTTGGTAGATCCAAGAAGACACTAGAATGACAGACATTGAAGATGACCATTACCCTCAATCCACTACTTTCAGCCTACTTAACATGTGCTTTGGCTATCAAATAATATTTCATCACTTTCAGTCAAATCATCCAGCACAAATTGTTACTTGTAACATATTTCATTAGTTTTAACAGGATCAAGATAATGTCACAAACATTTTGAAATAGATATAAGAAAGGTCATTACAATTCTTAATCAAATAACAAAATTCTGCATTGCTGTTTTCAGAGTGAGACACAGCCTAATCTTATCATGTGTCCTCATCCAGCCACTGTTCTCAGAAATGTTTATGTGCTGCTACAGATAATGAAGAAGTTGATTTAATTGAAATTCTCGTGTTTAATAATAACAGCAGCGGAATAAAGTAAGAGCTCATAACATCTACTCTGTCTCTTTGTAAGTTATGGGACTTATTCTTTTGTGATTTTCTTCTCTGCAATGTGATATAATGTGCTATACCAGTGGTCGGCAAACTGCGTCTTGCGAGCCGCGGTTTGCCGCTCTGTTGCCTAATGAGTTTGCCGACCACTGTGCTATACTAATATAGGATATTGACACACAATAAGTCACACCAAAAAGGAAGGAGAATTTTGACCACACAGGACATAATAAGATAATATTCATGTATCCCAATATATTTGAAATAACGTTTCTTGTTTTTATTGATAGCAGCTCACAGAAGATGATGGTGGTTGAGGGACTCTGTTTATTATGATAATACAAACAGAAGAATGCCATGTCTAGTTACTTGCTTTGTGTTATATATTTTCTACTTTGACTAATTTCTACAATGTTTACATTATTACTAATAAGAGTATTCATTATGTGTTTTTTCCCTCATGTGAATAGTGCAAATATTGGCAAAACAATAAAAAAATAATTATTCCCCCATTTAAAATCTTACACTAGCTGCCTGCTATAGACTTAATGTTTGTGTACCTGCCTAATTCATATATTGAAGTTTTAACTTCCAATGTGATGCATTAGGAGGTGGATCTTTTGGGAAGTGATTAGGTCATGAGGGCAGACCCCACATCTGAGCATATTCTCTTAGTCACTGAACTGTATTCATTCTAAAGTTTTAAACTTATAAACTAGTAAGTGCTTAAATGCTTTCTATATATCATGCTGTTTATCCATCACAATAATATCCTGCAGTACAGTGTTGCCATAATTTTACATATGAAAATGACTTTTCCAAGTTTATGCATTTCAAATGGTCAAGTTTGAATATCATAACTTCACATGGATTTATTCTATTTTTATTTATAGAAAATCTTTTTTATTTTCTTTATAATAATTATTTGATAAGCAGCATTTCTTTTTTTTCAATTTTGGAGAATTTAAATCTCTTTCATTTGGCAACTAGAATATTTCTCTCAATACATGAGTCACTCTTTCAAGAAATAATTTTAATAAATAATAAATAATTCATTAGGAATATAAAAGGAAATTAAACTTATTATACAACAGAAGTAGAGAAGTTTATATTTTGTTCCTTGTTGTGTTCTCTGTAAGACTTTAAGAAACATAAAGTAAGTGTCAATATTAATCCTGAATCTTAAAATGGACTAGAGATATGACATAAAAATAAAAACTTATTATAGCAATTTACAGATCTGTTCTGTAATTTCATAAGAAAATAAACTTTGTTAAAGTAGTAGTAAAAGTCCTATTTTGTACTTTTCCACTGGAATCAACAAAACTTTCCAGAATCCTAAACAATGTAGAAAAAGAAAAAAATCATATGAAAAATGGCACTTAGGAAAATGTGCAGTATATCAGTTAAACAGTGTAATTCTAAAATTATTTTACATTTGCTTTCTGCAAGCAAATTCTTTATGCTCAGTCCTGCTTTCTCTTTTGCTTTTAATCAGATGTCGTAGCCACCCAGCTATTTCCTATTCACTTACATTAGGAGCATACAGCCAGGAGCTTCCATGACAGTTAAATGGATGAGTTATAATATCAGTGGGAAAAATATCTGGACATTATGATAAATGTTTTTATAATTCCCCAGTTAAAGAAAATAATTTACCCTCTGAACAATATCCCTATTACCCTGGGGTTGCTTGAATTTAGGTTGGAAGTATGGTCAATTACCTCACTTTCCTTAGCTCTCTAGCCGACTGATTGACAGAGGTAAATGTCTTTATACATATGAAACAATGAGAGACTGCTAAATGGTGTGCAATTGTGGGAACTTCATTTATAATGCAATGAATTGGGCAGGTGAAAAGAAACTATACATCTATCAGAAATATTATTTGTGCTGTTATAGCAGTATAAAATATAAATTGAATTGGAATAGAAATAAACTGAACACTTTCATTTCGGCAATGGAAATAAACATTGTTTCCATTTTTTTCAAGGAAAGTGTTCAGTCATAATATTATACATTATTGTCTCATGTGGGGCATAAAATAAGTTGCAGTAGAGATTTTACACACATATTACCCTTTGTTCCATACAAGGACCTGAGGAGTAAATGTAAAGAAAACATTAACCTAACCACCTCATTCTTTCTCTCCTAAAGTCCTCTTTATGCATTAGGAAAACTTTGCAAGGCTCTGCTATTTTATTTTTAAGTTTATCACCTTTTCAAGGATGATGATTACCACATCCTTAGGCAACACATTATTCATAAAATATCTTGGGCAAGCATGCGTACAGAGGGGGAAACAAATCTGGAAGACTTCCATCTATAGAGAACTTTCCTCTAATCATAGCTTGGAATAAAATTCTGTTTTGAAAATCTTTATCTTTTTAACATCTGATGTGTAATTTATGTCCAAGATTCACTCAAGGTTAGGTCCCTGATCAGGGCTCTTACTTCCCGGTCTGGGTGCATATGAGATACAACCAATGGATGTTTCTCTCTCACATCACATTGATGTTTCTCTCTCCCTCTCCCTTCCTTTCTCTCTATGATCAATGAAAGCATATCCTTGGGTGAGGAATAAATAAATAAATAAATAAATAAATAAACAAATTTATTAATTAGTAAAATGCCCCAAATTAAAAATCAGTGTTTCTTTTTTTTAATATTAATATACTGGAATAAAAATCGTCTTAACTCATTAAAAAAAGAGATGTGCATGCCAAGCTAGTGTAGCTCAGTGGATTGAGTGTTGACCCATGCACCAAGAGGTCATGGGTTCGATTCTTGGTCAGGGCATATGCCCAGGTTGCAGGCTGGTTGCCAAGAAGGAGGTGTGCAGGAGGCAACTGATAGATGTTTCTCATTGTTGATGTTTCTATTTCTCCACCTTTCCCTGTCTATCTAAAAATAAAATAAACATTTAAAAAAAAAAGAGAGATATGCACACCTATAATTCATTGAAATATTGGTCATAGTCTTGTTTTTGAATTTATAATGGTTTCTGTAAAATTTATTTTTTTATGCAATAAGATGGATAATGTATGATTGGTGGCACTGTTTTTTCAGAGCTGTCCAGAAACAAGGAAGTCATGATACTTTTGTTTTCATTAAAAGTATTAGTTGCCCTGACTGGTTTGGCTCAGTGGATAGAGTGTCAGCCTGCAGACTGAAAGGTCCCAGGTTTGATTCCGGTCAAGGGCATGTACTTTGGTTGCAGGCACATCCCCAGTAGGGGGTGTGCAGGAGGCAGCTGATCGATGTTTCTCTCTCTTTGATGTTTCTAACTCTCTATTCCTCTCCCTTCCTCTCTGTAAAAAATCAATAAAATATATTTAAAAATATTAGTAAATATCCATAGTTTCTTGTAAATAAAACACTCTAAAATTTTCTGATGCAGGATATATTCATGTTCTTAAAATGAGTAATAATGCTGCTAATATAATGAAACTCTTGAATTTCTTGAGTGCCATTATCAATGTCTGTATCCACCTACCACAATGTTCCATAAAATGTTATCTTTCTTAAAAAAAAGTTATCTTTCTTATAGGCCATGATATAAAAAGATAGGGAAAAATTAAAAGTCACTACAATAATTAAACCATATAAAAATGAAAAATGATTGTAAATTTGTGAAGTCCCCATGGAAAACAGTATGGAGGTTCCTTAAGAAATTAAGAATGTAACTACCATATGACCCAACAATTTCTTCTTCTGGTTATTTATACAAAGAATATAAAAACACTAATTTGAAAAGATATATTCAGCCATAAAAAGTTAAAACATTGCCATTTGTGACAAAATGGTTGGATCTTTAGCATATTTTGCTAAGTGAAATGTCAGATGCAAAAACAAACAAAGTATGATTTCAACATGTGGAATATAAAGCAAAACAACACAGAAACACAGATACAAAGAATAGGCTGATGGTTGCCAGAGGGCAGGGCAGTTGTGGGGCCGGGTGAAAAAGGTGAAGGAATTAAAAACTACAAATTGGTAGTTACAGAATAGTCACAGAGATGTAAATTATAGCATAGGGAATATAGTCAATAATACTGTAATAACTATGTATGGGATCAGGTGGGTACTTAAAATATAGCAGGGTATACTTTGCAAAGTTTATGATTGTCTAACCACTATGATGAAACTAATACAAAATAATATTGAATGTAAACAGTAATTGAAAAATAAAAATAATACGTTTTCAATTTTTAAAAAGTGAAAATGAACTAACAAAACAAAACTCATAGATACAGACAATAAGTAGAATGGCTGTTACCAGAGGGCAAGGGGGGGTAGGGGAGTGCAAAATACCTAAAGGTTAGCACATATATGATAAAAGAAGGAAACTAGACTTTTGGTGGTGAGCACTCAATAGAGCATACATACTGTATTTTTTCGTGTATAAGACACCCCCACCCCTTTTCCAACCTATAATTAAAAAATCAATATTTTAAACATTTTGCTGATTTTCCTCTTAAGGCCTTCTTCTTTTTTGGCATCTTAAGGAGTTGTTCTTTCTGTTGTCTCCACTGTCTGATCATACACTCAGTGGGAGGAAGTCCAAATTGTCTCCCTGTAGCTCTATTTCCATGATCTTGTGCATAGTTGATTAAATGTAGTTTGAATTTTGCAGAGTAAGACAATTGCTTACCGGTATTTATCTTTTTATTTTTATTATTTTTAAAATTTCTTTATTGATTAAGGTGTTACATATGTGTCCTTATTCCGGTATTTATCTTTTTACTTTTTGACATCTTTATTGGCTCAGAACTGCTCTGGTCCCTCTTGCATCTGTGCACTCTCTGCCTCCACCTCCAATTATGGCATCAGCTGACATCAGTAACAATAAGGCTCCTGATTGGAGGAAGCCTGTTTGACAAGGTATGGGCAGCTAAGCACCTGCAGGGCTCCCTCCTTGGCTGACTTCCATGTATAAGACACCACTTGACTTCAGAAAAAGAATAGTGTCTTAATACATGGAAAAATATGGTATGTTGAATTATAAAGTTGTGCACCTGAAATTTATATAGTGTTATTAACCAAAATTCCCTCAAAAATTTTAAAAGAAATTTAGGCTAGAACAAAATTACCCTGAGCTGAGACTATGAAGAAGATCTCAGCAGAAGAGAAAATATTTGAGCCTGACTATGGAGAAATAGAATCCAATGTTTTGAAAAAGAAAGACAATGTTGTATAACAACTTATAATTATAAATGCTTTCCTAATTCATTAAGCTGAGATAAAATATTTCTGTAAAGAGCAGTCTACATGCAATTTGAAATGTATTATAAGGTTTATTTGTAAAAGGTCTTTACAAATTAAGACACTTGCATGACAATGAGGGGCTATTCAAAGTTTTTCTGCTGTGGGTTTTTGGTGATCAGGTATCTTTGTAGAGCATAAATCCTAGAACACTCACTTTTTTCTCTCTTCCATGCAGAGGAATTTGGGTGTAAATTTGCATTTCTCCTTTTTAAACTACTATTTCCCCTGGGGATCTTTTTTAAAATATATTTTTATTAATTTCAGAGATGAAGGGAGAGAGAGAGAAACAACAATGATGAGAGAGAATCATCGATCAGTTGCTGCATGCTCCATAGTGGGGATGGAGCCTGCAACCCATATTCCCTTGACTGGAATCAAACCATGACCCTTCAGTCTGCAAGCCTATCCACTGAGCCAAATCAGCTCTTGGTAATCTTTTTTGAACCCTATTACTAGTAGTGGTTCTGAGAGTAAATCAAGACAAAGTGAAAAATGAGGCATCATCTTCTGTGGATAATTTGCATTTCAATACATTCCCACACCAAGTGATGCAAGTCCGTGGATCTCTGTTCCAAGGAGTTTCTCTCTGGTGCATCATCATTTCTTCAGATCAGAATAGGTTTGTCCAAATGAATGGAACCTAAACATTGTGATTACAATAACTATCTAGTTAATTGCACTTGTGTGAGTTTACATTTAGTGCTAAATTCTGGCTTCTTCATAAATAATATACATGGGTAGGCAAAGTAGGTTTACACTTGTGAGTATGCAAAAACAAAATTTATTCTTGCTTTATTTGTTTATTAATTGTTTTGTTATTACTTATTATAATTATACTAGAGGCCTGGTGCATGGATTCATGCACCAGCGGGCTCCCTCAGCCTAGCCTGCACCCTCTCGCAATCCGGGACCCCTTGGGGGATGTCAGACTGCCAGTTTCAGCCTGATCCTCAGCTCACCCCGGCCCGCTGTGCCTGCTGCCGCTGCTCAGTAGCTCTGCCGTGGAGGCGGGAGAGGCTTGCTCCAGCCGTGAGCCCAGCATCTGGTGCCCATTGATCAGCTGAGCTGCACTCCCGCTGTGGGAGTGCACTGACCACTACAGGCAGCTCCTGCATTGAGAATCTGCCCCCTGGTGGTCAGTGCGCATCATAGTGACCGGTCAACTGGCCGTTCGGCGTTCAGTCATTTGTTCATTTGGTCACTTAAGCTTTTATATGTATAGATAAACATAATTTTGAGAACCCCTGTATTTTACATCTGGATTTTTTTTAGCCTTCCTATATGTTAATCATTCACTAGAAAGAATGTGAGAGTTGGTTTCTTTCAGATGCACTGCATATTTGGGCTGTTTTCTTAAAAGTTACAACATATCTGTCTTTATCTTATTTCCTGGGTGATTATTCTAGTATGATCAAGGTGCTTATTGTTCATGTGATTTTTTTCTAGTTATGGACTAACATTTTTATTATTGTATTTTATTTTTTATGTCAAGAATTTATATATGTATAAATTATAAATATTTTATATTACATACATATCTTTATTCTGTATAATAAAGAGCTAATATGCTAACTAGACCAAACAGCAGAAGGACCATCCAGATGACCTTCTGGACAAAGCCAGGGCTGCGAGGGCTGGCCGAGGCTGTGAGGGGCTGTGAGGGCCAACCCCCTTGCAAATTTTGTGCATTGGGCCTCTAGTATTAAATATATAAAAGGACACTATTAAAACATACTCCTTTTTCATGTGTTTTTTTGTTCAAGAGTGTTCAAAGCTTGCTTGCTTTCTCTTTAACAATCTTCAAGTTTGTTTAAATACTATTTATTAAGGGGTCACCATGCTAAGGGTTACAAAGAGAAACCAAGCAAAATTATTACATTTGTTTTTTCAAGAACTTTCACACCCAGAAATCAAACCCAAATTTTGAATTTAAAAATGAACACATACAATTATAAGCATATCTAGAAAAAAATATTACATGACAAATGAAAGTTAATGTTTTTATATAGTTGTTATAAAATACAAATTATTTTGTGTTTTATTGGAATTGAATAATAGTTTAAATATTTTTGTAGAGGAGATATGATAGCAGGAGATTTCTGAAACAGGGGTTATCTCTTCCTCTCCATCTGAAATTTGTTTTAAAAGTCTGAGATTAAATTGAGCATTCAGATAAGCCCAGTAAATTTCTAATCAAAACAGAATATATATTGATATGCCCAAGGCATTTTTTCAGTCATAAGAACTTTCTACTAAGTTCAGCATTATTGGGAGAAAAATAAAGATGAAAGTATATAAAGTTACAGTGTACCCATAATAACAATATATAAAACATCCACAAATTACATAATTAAGTGCATAAAGAGTCTATTCAATAGCTTGATTTTGTGTTTTTTTTTCTTTTTTGATCCCTAAAAATTGGAAGATGACTCTCATTGTAAAAAATCTACTAATAAGCATAGCATCGTTGTGGAAAATACAAAGGAAAAATTCTTTGTAATGGAAATGTTTATTCTCTCCTTAAAGACTGTAGCAACATTGTATAAATTTGTACTGTAATGCATGCAGGTGCAGGTGTAAGCACTCAGGTTTGGTTTCCTGAAGAGCTTTTGTGTATGTGTAGGATAAAAAATTTTTTTGCTGGCACACCATCTCCAGGTCTCCACGTTTGTATGTGATGTCACGTGTAAAAGCAACAAATCAGAAGATGCCTCTACAGAAACTGATTTAAAAAACACCCAACCTGCTCCTAAACAATAACTCTGGCCAACTAAACCATGGCCTATCCGAAAAATACATGAACATCAAAACTGAAATTAGGAGAGTAATAAACCCTGCAGACAGACTTTTGGTACCTAAGTCAAATAGCGGCTCTAACAGCAGCATTATTGTGGGCCAATTATCTAAAGCCATTTTGAAAGGCTGTTTTTCAGCATGTTTCTTCAATTCTTCAGTCTGTGGTGATGACCAACATCAGATACTATTAAGAAGTCTTCAAGCGTGTAAAATAATATGATTTCACAATGATTACATATTCCCTCTACAGCTGGCTGAGTTTTTACATCTCCATTTGTCATTGACGATTGTGTCCAATTAAATGATTAGCTTTTAAAAACTGCTGCACATTATGAGAGTGAACTTGTGTTCCATTGCACTGAGTGATGCAGAAACAAACTCATTACAGCATGTAATTCACCCATATTAAATAACAAACAGATGGCTGCTGTAAATGAGAGCTCCTTTTTCTCTTCAAAAGTGCCAGGAAAAAGGTGTTTTTATTTATCTTTGTTTCCAGCTTCTTTCTGTTTTCTTGACAAGTGGGCAGCTGGCTGCTGAGGTTTTCAATTGGTGCAGAAGAATGAAAAGCCTGTTTCCATTAATTTCCCCATAAAATAAGTCTTTGAATCATTTCTGTTATAAATGCAAGTGCAGTAGCAAGCTGCTGCTTGATTAATTCACTTATTATGAAGATTTCATCTTTTATAAGAGGGCCTGCAGGTAATTTATCTTGTTTAGTAAGATTAGAAAAATGTAATTATCTTGATACCTTTGGACCCCTCTCATTTTAATTGTGTTCCCATAAATTTCAAACATAAAGATGGGAATTTTTGTGCACAAATGTTCCAACATGTGGTCAAAAAATGTGCTGTAAGATCTGCATAAATATTTATCAAGTAACATACATTAAGACTGTACTATCACAGGAATGCAGAGAAATAAAACTAGCAAATAATTGTGCTGGTATATACAAACAATATCTGCATTTCTAGTTCCCTAGTCACCTAACAGCTGGGATGAGGTGAACGTTTTAAGATTCGTTTAAAAGACTTTTTTTTTTTTTAACCAAGCGTAAATGTCACTAAGGAGATGAAGAAATCTGTCTTATTTATACTAATAAAATTAAAACAGTTTGTCTTAAAATGTTCCAAATTCAAGTGAATTGACTTACGAGTGTATATTTCACTCACTGTTTCCATGACATTTGTTATCCAGGGGAATCTGGATACATCTCTGGTTTTATAATGACAATGCAATTTGATTCGCTCCTTTAAAACGCATGTGAAGAGAGAAACGTTTTCCGATCCCGTATCATGAGTTGCTCTGCATATTGTGTCTTGCAGGAACCATTCTCTCGGGCTCAGTAGGACCACTTCTCTTTTCTCTGATCTTTCCTTCAGTCCTGTTGGACTTGCTGTTTTAATACCTTTCATTGCATTATATTAATATTAATTAATGTGCTTGTTCTAGATTTAAAATATATCATGATTACTTACTTCATTACTTAGCATTGTTCTAAATATATATTTCTGTCAGCCTAGACTCATTGTTCTGGAAGAAGGCTATCAGGAATATTATATAATACAACTATTCTTTCAGAGTTGTCCTGGCTTTCGACAGGAGAGCATTCTATCCTTTGTGGTATGCTGACTGGCATTAAACAGGTCAAGTGATGGTTTAGGTAAATTACATAAGGTCTGTGCTCATTTATGCATACAACGAGATATAATTGAGATACACCAAGGTTTGCCATATAAGGAATAGCATGTATATTAAAATGATGCAGTTCAATTTCTAACTATCATACCTTTCCACTTTTAAAGCACCCTTACATATATTTCAATAATATTGTGCAGCTTGCAAAAGTGAGTTAAAATAACATGATAGAAACACGGAAAATATTGGTCTAAAAGGGTTGCCTGTTTGTATATTCATCTTTTACCTTTGTGATCTACTCTCTTTATTTTATGGATATAGTCGCTGCCTCTAAATGGATCTGTCTCTAGGGCTTTGTGTCAAAAATTGTAGATGGTCAATATTTGCATGTTATTCTCTGATACATTTTATGAGTATGTGCTAAGGCTGGATTATGTAATAAGACCCAGTGTCAGGGACAAGGAAGCTCCTCAATTTACTAAACAACTGGCCTCTTCCCCCTTATTGTCTGTGTCGCTGTGACCTCAGATGTACATGCAGTCCCTGCCCTGTCTACCCAGCTGATTTGCTATGAGCATCAAAGAAAGCACTTTGATGAATGAATTAATTTAATTATCTTGTTCATTCTAGGTACCTCAAAACACTCTACCAAATATTTAGTGTTAAATAATTTTATAATGTTTATCAGGGTTATACTATTCAATATGATGCATAAAAAGAGACAAAGGAACTAAGTAGATTTTTAAAGGGTACAAATGTCAGGTTAATGCATCTGATGTAATTCATTACCCTGTTATAATAATAATGGGAGGAATTGCAATATTAATAAGTAATCCTATGTTTTGATAATTGATAGAAATGAAGTGGCATCTTAGCATTTTCCTCTAATTTTTTATTGTATTATTAGGTCTTTGCCATGTCTCCCTTCATCTGTCTGTCTTCTTACACTATTAACTAATGTTGATTAACACCCTCTTTATGGCTTCATTTAGACATTTCTATGAAAGCATCTGGAATATTTCTCAAGACTCTCAGGAGTTCTCTTTCATTGAGATAGAAATATGTGAAAAAAGACTTCTGAGATTCACTCTTAACTTGGAGCAGGCAACTCTGAGAAAAAAGAAAATGCCCGAATGATTTTTTACCTGAATGCAAAATTGGTCATGAGCTTCCTCTATTGTTAGGCTACTACATAAAATAAAATAAAATTTTAGGAACAATCGAGGAGATAGTTTTATCATTGAGAAAAGGATTTGAACAGAACTACTCTCTGGCTCAGGAAAATTTCTGATATCTCAATGGTACAAAATCTCAAATTGTCAGTATTTACAAAATTTCAAATTGGTTCTGAATTTGCACTAATGAATCTGGAATAAGTTGCTCTCAGATTAAAAAAAATAAAAAATAAAAGGTGAGCACAGAAGAAAAAAGGTTAAAGAAAAAAAAGCACACATACATACACCAAATGTCTGCTAATATAAAAGCTAAAATGCTTAGTGAACATTAATTTTGAAAGCCCTATCAGTTGGCAGGCCTTCATTTCCAATATGAACATGGTATCATGAAGGCAACATTTCGTCATTCTCTTGAAAAGCATCTAAAAGCAACAACAAAAACATTATGTAAAAAACAACTTAATTTTCTTTAAAATATGTGGGCTCTAAAGCAGATATAAGTAAATCACCAGAAATACAATAGGAGTTAGGAAAATGCCTGCAGGAGAGAAATGGCAAGAAAATACCACCAAAAGATAAATAAGAAATGAAAGGACCTAGCAGTTACATCTATGGAACACATGAAAAAATTAGTTTTAATACCGAGGTCCAAACCCTTCTAATAGCAAAAATAGAAGTGAAATTAGCACTGCTCTGCAAATAATTGGTCATTTCAGTTCTGTGTTATAATGTAAGATGCCACTCTGTAGTAAACCACAATGGCTCAAATAAAGAACACAGATAAATCTAATGATTATATGGGGTGAACTGGCTTATCTTATGTTTAAGATGTTGTCAACTGAGATACTGAGATAGCCTCATTCACATGGCTGGCAACTGAAGCTGCCATGGATCTGTTTCCATTGACCTTCTTCACATGGTTGTTTGGGCTTCCTCAGAGAAGAATAACCTCATTTAGCAAGATCTCTGACATGGAGACTCTATTATAAGATTGGAAAGGTAGAAACTGCCAGGACTCTTAAGGCTTGAATGTGGGGTTGTCACATTTTTACTTGCTTTGGGGTTGTCTCTACCATTTGTAACAATTAATAGGACATCAGAGTATATGGCTATAGTTAGTGTATTTCAATATTTCTGAAATTTCTGTATTCTTGAAAAAGTATATAAAATAAAATAATATTAAATAAATATTTTAATATTAAATATTTAAAAATAATTAAATAAAACTAATGTTAAAATGAATAAAATTAGATATTAAAATAATATAAATAAAAATTTAAGCATCACTTTCTTATAAAAATTGAAATTTAACAATATTTTCTTCTTTTTGTAATAAAACAAAAATTTGATAGGCACTGGAATGACCTTCCTTGAGTAATTACTGCATAAAAGCACACAAATGAATGGTAACGTTGTATTAGTCACTGGGTATTTTATCAGACCTTCTGACCCTGTTTTTAAAAGTTGTCTTCTGAAAATGAGTGGGATTAGAGTTATGTTACAATAACATGTCGATATGTAATTATTTTCCATAAACATAGTAAATACCTGTTTTATAATCAATTGTAGTATTGCCAGATACTTTTATTCTACAGTAATATTTCAGAAAAGAATATCCATCAACATCTGGATATTTTTGACTTTTTCACTTTGAAAAGACAAGTATTTAGGCACCTTACAGCAAGTGCCATCATTGGTTAAACTGGATGACCTTTTACATATGACCACCAGCGGGACCTCAACTTTTCATCTTAGTGACTTTTTCCTCCATACAAATTACTATGGTATTTGGTCCATAACACAATCTTAACCACAGGCTTTACTAGTTATACTGTTTCTCCTCTTTCTGATTTTTAAAACAAAAGAAAAAATGTTTTAATACCTTGTGCTTAATACTCTTAATGCTGTTTATGCCTCATCTGGCCACCAGATGCACAACTAACCACTTCCTATCAAAGAGGTTGTTTAGGGATTGATATGTTGGCAATTAGGTTGTTCATATAACTACTCGGCATGGCGCACCCTTCATAATATTGTGCTTCATGACATTTGAAATTCACAGGCATCCATTAGTTATCTCATTTGGTCATCTCCACAACCCTGTGAGGAGACAAAACTGGTATCAACTTCAACACTTTTTATTTTTAGATGCTGAAGTTAAAATCCAGAGTGATGAAGTGACTTATGAAAGAGACAACACTTAGACACAGTCAAGCTGAGATTAAGAACTCGTGTTTCTACTAAAATTATTCTAGAGAAAGCTTTGTAGCTACCTTCTCTCATTTTGTAGTCACACGGCTTAAAGGCTCTCATAAACTATAAAAATCCATTGCTTAACTTACACTTGATCCCAACTATGGATAGATTAATTCAATCCAGCTGTATAACTAAAGAACCTAACACTAGATGAATAAATGATTGACTAAGCAAATAATCACATACATAAATACATATTGTGATCATACCACAATGTATATTATCACTGTATCTAAAGGTTATAGAGATTTATTATGCACCTAGCACTGAACTATACTATGCACTAAAAATGTCATATCATTGCCTGGCCAGTGTTGCTCAGTGGTTGGATATTGCTCTATGAATTAAGAGGTCGCAATTTGATTACCAGTCAGGCACATGTCCAGTTATGAGCTCAATCTCCAGTAGGGAGTTTGCAGGAGGCAGCCGATCAATGATTCCCTCTCATCATTGATGTTTCTACCTTCCTCTCCCTTCTTCTCTAAAAACAAAATATATTTAAAAAAATACTGTGTATTCTCTATAGAATTGGTTAGGATTAGTATTCTCAATTTACAGATGATAAAATGCAGTTCAAGGAACTTTTCCAAGGGTACACAACTAAGAAGTGGTGCAGTCAGGATTTGAACCACTTCTATTGACTTCTTCAACTTACTGCTTTTACTGCATTTATCTTTATCAACATAATTAGAACTTACACATGCAAGGCACTATTCTAAATAACTTCTAAATATTAACTAATTTAATCACTGTGATATGCTTATTCCAGCTGCTGGCAATTTTTGTTCCATGTGCTTCATAACATGCATGAAATATGGAATCCATTCCAGTTCATTTAAATTATTCACAGATTTGATGCTTCTTTTCTTCTAAAACACATACAAAATTCAATTTTTAAAGAGCATAACAGCTTTTTACAATATGCTTTCTTAAAATGGATTTCTCTCTAGAATATTTTATTTTTATTGTTTTTAGTTTTTTTTTAAATTTCTTTATTGATTAAGGTGTTACATATGTGTCCTTATTCCCCCATTACCCTCCCATCCCCCCCATTTATGTCCTCACCCCCCTGGTGTCTGTGTCCATTGGTTAGGGTTATATGCATGCATACAAGTCCTTTGGTTGATCTCTCTCCATGACCCCCACCCTCCCCTACCTTCCCTCTGAGGTTTGATGGTCTTTAGAATATTTTTAATAAAAAAATTAACATGGTATAAATATACAACATAATTGTCTCCACTAGTTCACTCACATTTCTTTGCAATTCTAGCAGTTTCATATGCTATCTAAATTCATAGCATAAAACTGGACTTATTGAGATAACTATAGCAGATAAAATTATCCCCATGTTATGCTATAAACAGTAAAATATGATACCTATAACAGGTAAAATGTACCCACTTTATACTATAAAGAGCAGAATTTGATAACAATAGCAGACAAAATAGTGCCCATGTTATAATAGGACATGGAGCAAATTAGTATTTGTAGATCTTCTTTGACATCTTTATAACTTAATTAGTTCTTACCAGTTGCAATGATTTATACAATTGTTCTATTGTGAAATTTGAATTGTTCTATAAAATATTAGAATACACTTTGTCTATGTATACATAAGAGCTGCCTGGCATAAATCTATAGATCAATTTGGGGAAAATTGACATGTTTTCCATATTGAGACTTCGAACCCAGGAACACAGTATATCTCTCCATTTATTTAGGTGTTCTTTGATTCCTATTATAAGCACTTTGTAATATCCAATATACAGATCTTGTACTTACTCTATTCAATGATATTTAAATATTTATTTTTTAAAAGTGAATCTAAATAGTATTATGTTTTTTCAGATTCTTAGTATATATAGTATAAAAATGTGATTTATATTTTGTGTGATAATCTTGTCTCCTGTAACTTTGCTAAACTCATCAGTTGTAGAATATTTTTGTAGGTTCATTGAGATTTTCCAAGTAGACAATTAAATAGGGATAGGATTATTTATTAATCTGTGATATGGGTATATTTTACTTCTTTTTCTTCCCTTATTGCAGTGACTGAAGCTTCCATGCTGAGTTGAATAAGCAGACATTCTGGTCTTGGCCCTAACCTGAGAGGGAAATGATTCAGCCCTTCACCATTAAGTATGAAGTATGATATTAGCTGTAGGTTTTCTTAGATGCAATTTTTACAAATTGAGATAATTTCCCTTTATTCTCAACTTCTTGAGTAGGTATTCCCAAGGATTAAAAAAGGGAGATTGGTGGAGGGCATAATCAAGGTGGTTATAAGGGAAATATGAGGAATTCTTATGGTGTTGGAAATGTTTAGTTTCTTGACTGTGGTGGTAGGTACAAGGACCTCCAAAGGTTATAAAATTGTATTAAATTTAATACACACACAAATATAAATGAGTATAAGTAAAACTGTGGAAATCTAAAAATGATGAGTGGATTGTACCAGTGTCAATATCTTGGTTTGATGTTATACCACAGTTTTGCAAAATGTTACCACTTGGGGGAAATGGGTAATAGATACAGGGATCTCTCCCTATTATATCTTACAATTGCATGTGAGTTATAATTATATCAATATACTATCAATTAAAAAATTAAAGTTGTTAACTATTGTCTGATAGAAGTTTGATCTTTTGCAAAAGGATTACCAAGGGAATTAAATGCAGGTGTGGACATCTCTGATGAGTTTTATTTAAATTCAGTTACTTCATTTATTAAAAGGTAAAATTTTGTGAATATACAGTTTTAAATTATCTTAATGTAAAGTATGCTCAGCAATTAAAATGTGTCTACTACTAATGTTTAATATGATTACCCCTTAAATAGTCATAATTCAGCCATATCTGACAATTAAGTAAGGTGCATTTATGGATGGTGAAAATAGCTAAAGTCCTGCAGCTACAGTCCTGAATATATATAGTTATTTTGTGAGTTTCTGCCATTTCTATTTTTTCTTGAGAGTAGTTTCTAGGATTACTAAAATATAGTATGAAAATTGAGATATTTTATCCTGATACATACAGTTTTTGTAGTTAAATTTCAAAACACACATCAACTAATTTATAAAACCAATTATAATTAAATAAAACCAACCTCAATCTAAACACCTGTTCCTTTCTGGGAAAGATTAAACACAATTCCAATCTTCCCATGAGAGTACCTCAGAGCAAGATAGTACTATCCTTCAACACACCTCTCAAATCAGGAACTCACTGAACACTAATGCTGGGAGGAAACACTAGACTTTTTTTTCTGGAAAAGAAGAACTGGACTACTGTAGATTTATGAGTTCTGCCTAGTTAATTTGAAGAAATTAAATTTCACAGCTCCCTCCCTCTAATGCCTCAAGTCACTGGTAGTTTACTATAACTTTGACTTTATTCACATGTTATAATTTACATTTTTGCAAAACCTGTTTTCTGATCTGGGATATGTTTATAAGCACAAATCAGATGGAATCTAATATTTATTGAATGATAGCTTCCAGTCACAACACCAATCATTGTGTATGTAAGGTATATGGAAATAAATTATTTCTATTGGGATGAATTAGAGAATAAAATAGTAATTTTTACTGATACATGGTTTCTCTTCCATAGTTACATAGTAAAACAAAGGGGGCTTAAAAACTCACTAGAATAGTAAGTAAAAACCAGATTTATGTAGACAATACTACTCCAGGATGACAAAGCATTTGGGGATGCCGATTTGAAGCCTCCTATTGACATCACAAATATGAAAATTAATTGAAAAGAAGGAAGAAAGGAGGGAAGGGAGGGAGGGAGGGAGAAAGGAAGGAAGGAAGGAAGGAAGGAAGGAAGGAAGGAAGGAAGGAAGGAAGGAAGGAAGGAAAGAAAGAAGGAAGGAATAAAAAAACTTGGCCTTAGAAAAAGTCACATATACAATTACATGCCTTTTCCAAAAACATTTTAAAAGTTCCAAATAATTGAGCATGATGACTGAAAAAAAAGTATATGGCAATAAAATATTTAAAGACCTGTTGATAAGGTCACATCTATAATAATAAAAGCATAATATGCAAATCGACTGAATGATCAAACAGCAGAACAACCATCCGGATGACCTTCTGGATGACCATGCTATGACATGCACTGGCGCCAGGCCAGCCAAGGCTGGTGCGATGCGATTGGTCTGGGGGAACCCCACCATCACCCCATGATTGCCCCGCAGAGGGAGGCCCAGGCCACCCTCTGCACGGAGATCAATCTCGGAGTCCAGGCCGGGTGTGTGCAGCCTCCCTCTGCTGGGCTATCTATCACCCCAAAGAGGAAGGCCCAGGCTCCCAGACCTGTGGCACTGCGCAGGCCTCCCTCTGTGGGGCGATTGTTCCCGGAGCCCTGCTATGGATCGCCCCACAGAGGGAGGCCCAGGCCAGCCAATTGATCACACCCCACACCTGTCGCCCACAGAGGGTGGTGACCAGTGGCAGGGGAGGATGGGCAGCGCCACACAGATGGCAAGCAGTGGCAGTGGCGGGGGTGGGGCCAGCTGCCGGCAGCTGGGGAAGGAAAGCCCCGCTAGGCCCTGATCACCGGCCAGGCCTAGGCACCCTACCGAGGGGTGCCAGATTGTGAGAGGGTGCAGGCCAGGCAGAGGGGCACCCCCCCCCCCAATTTTGTGCACCAGGCCTCTAGTTGAACAATATTTGTAGAGGGAATTCCTACTTTCCAATGGATGATTCAAGGTCTTAGTTTCATTGGAATATTACCAATTTTATACTTTTATATGAAACAGAGAAGGAAATATAGGACATGAGAAATGTAAGATATATAACATATATAACATTTGACCTGACAACCATTCCCAGATATATAATATGTAAGGATATCAAGTAAATACTAAGACAATTAGACTTTTTTTACATTTACATAAGATTCGTGATGAGTAGAAGTTGTCAGCAAATAAGAGGTCTTGAAATAAATAGTAACTTGTGGTCTTTGACATAAATTAAAACTGACCCTGTGTTATTCACAGTTATATGGTTGTAAAAGTTCTTTTTCTATTAATATGAGAAAATTTTACAAAACACCCATCAGATATAGAACTGCTATTTCACTTTTAAAAGGATTAATACTGTTGGAAGTTTTTCTTAGAAAATTGTTGTGTTTTTATTTTAAATCAGTGAAACAGTATGTAAAATATGTAAACAAAATGTATTAAAAATTAAAAAAACAAGAATAAGGAAGCAAAAATATTTGCATGACTTTAAAGGAGACATGTACTATACATAGAAATTATATAGCAGTAGTGTAGATCAAATGATCATCTACACTGATGAGAGCTTTGAACAAATTGAACAATATATTATTTTCAGTTTGCTTTATAATAGCCCAGCCTTGAAAAAATAAAAATAAGTACATATAAGATTTTATTTCTAGATATAGATATTGATTTAAATTAATGTGAAGGACATGATTTAAAATATCACAATTATAATGTTAAAATATTTTATAATTTTATTCAGTAATAACTAATCTTAAGATTCCTCACTATAATATTTGAACATAATAAGAACAATTCATGGTTCATTTTTCAATGCAAATAGTGCATTAAATAATGTTATTGACAATTCACATTGCTACTGCTTTAGCAGAAGAAAATCTCTACAGATTGAGTAAATCAGATCAGTTTATCAAATCTGACATTTCTGTCAATAGAGTACAAATTATGTGAAAATCTTGACTACAATGACAATTAGTAATTTTGCTGAAAAGAAAGCAAAGCAAAACATATGGAATCCATAATAATCTATAATAATAAAAGCATAATATGCTAATTAGGCCGGACAGCCGAACAACCTTCCAGACGTCATTCCGGACATCCTTCCCAATGAAGCCACGGTGACGGGGGCCAAAGCAGAGGTGGTTAGGGGTGATCAGGCAGGTAGGCAGGCAAGTGGTTAGAAGCCAGCAGTCCCAGATTACAAGAGGGATGTCCGACTTCCAGTTTAGGCCTGATTCTGCAGGGACATTCCCCAAGGGGTCCTGGATTGGGAGAGGGTGCAGGCTGGGCCCCCTCATGCATGAATTTCATGCACCGGGCCTCTAGTAAAATATAATAATGTAAGAATTATGTATCTTTATTTGATTACTCATCTAAATATTATGGACCACCCTAACCAGTTTGGCTCAGTGGATAGAGCATTGGCCTGCAGACTGAAGGGTCCCAGGTTCGATTCCAGTCAAGGGCATGTACCTTGGTTGCAGGCACATCCCCAATAGGGGGTATGTAGGAGGCAGCTGATCTGATGTTTCTAACTCTCTATCCCTCTCCCTTCTTCTCTGTAAAAAATCAATAAAATATATTTTTAAAATAAAATAAAAATAAATATTATGGGCCCAGCCCACATGTAAACATCCACACATGGACAATAATAATTAAATTCAATCACTTTTGACATTTTGTCAACTTTTAGTTACATAAAACAAACAACAACAAAAAACCCCACTCAGCTTTACACATATAAGCACACATAGACTCATAATGAATTTATACTTATCAAGTTAGGAGGTTAGAACATATTCTCAGATAGCTTGTTTTTTTTTAAATATATATTTTTTTAATTTATTTCAGAGAGGAAGGAAGAGGGAGAGAGAGAGATAGAAACATCAATGATGAGAGAGAATCATTGATAGGCTGCCTCCTGCATGCCCCCCACTGGGCATCAAGCCCGCTCATCAAGGCATATGCCCTTGACTGGAATGGAACCTGTGACCCTTCAGTCCACAGGCCAATGCTCTATCCACTGAGCCAAGCCGGCTAGGGCTCACATAGCTTGTTTTACACCTAATCAATATTCAGTCTTATTGTACCTTGCCCTCCAATTTTACTCTTGCTGTGGACCCATACCAGTGAAAGTAACTGAATCAAAAAGGAGTTGTAAAGTCAGGGAGGTAATGAAGTGAGCACCTCGAGTAGTCCCTGTGGGCCACTAGTCAGGTGTTGGCTTTACTAAGAATTAGATGGGAAGCCCTCAGCGGGTTTGAGAAGAAGAGTGACATGTTCTGACTTCTAATTTTAAAGGATCATTTTTACTGTTGTAGTGAATAGAGATTCTGTTAATTCAGATTTTGAATTTAGTGTTTGGTTTATTTCTTTACCATTCTGGCCTTTTTTAAAAAAAAAAAATTTGAAAGCTAAATTATATGACAAGTGAATTAGTTCATATCCTCATCTCAGAAGAAAATGTAGATTGTTTTAATTACAAGTAGATATTATTCACTTATATATATTGGAACTTGGTATTGAGTAAAAATATTTAAAAAAAATATGTGCTAACCTGATATTTCCCCCATGTAACAGAAAGTCTGGAATTAGGCAGACTACAGCTGTATATCTGCTCAAATGTGAGATAAAGAAGCCAGGATTCTGTCTTTCTGCTCCACTGTCTCCCCCACCCCCCAGTTTTAATGTTATGACTTGTTTTCATGATTATAGTGTGGCAGCTCCATTAATGTGATGGGGGATGCAGAGTGCACACAATTGTGGCCAGCATTTAGCTATGTTCACTGCACCAGGAGATCTGCATTTTTAAACTTGCTAAAGTAGTTGAGGTAGACATTAAATAAAGGGGACAACAACTATAACCAGCTAGTATTTTTTAAGAAAAAAATAATTTATGCTTTGTAATGTGTATGCATGTGAGGGGGAGAGAGAGAGAGAGAGACTTGTTATTCCACTTATTTGTGCATTCACTGGTTGATTATTGTATGTGCCCTGACCAAGATGGAACCTGCAACCTTGACATATCAGGATGTGCTCTAACGAACTGAGCAACCCAGGCAGGGCGAGTTTGTTTCTTGAGGAAGGAGAGAGGGTCATGTCTTCCACATGAAAAGGCTAAGGTGCCATAATTAAAACATAGGAAAGTAATTACATATGAGAAATGCCTCAAAGTTGAAGAGGGGAAACTAGGTCTGGCCTGGAGGTCATGGCCATGAGATAAGTGATTTATTTATTGATACAGGGGAGTATCTCAATTAATTATAACTTCATCTTTGCCTCATATGGTGTATGTGTGTGAAGGGGAGGGGGAGAGAGAGAGAGAATATATGAATACATGAAGAATAAAACCCTTCTGTTTTCTTGACTATTCAGAAACATCTCTGTATATAGTCATAGTACTAGTTCAGCATGGTAGTCCTGTTTTGTCCTAGTTGGATTTTCAGAAGCAGGAGGGACTGGACTTGTACATCTCATTTTCATTTTTTGACTCATGAAAAGAAAACAAAAAGGGAATAAAGTTTATTATGATTATCATCCTCCCAGGATTATACAATTAAAATAATTTACCAATTACTATCACTAACAACTAGATGGAAGAGGAGTCCATGCCTTGGAATTCACTGCATAAGACAGTAATATTAAGATTAAACTACTAATGCCACATAGGTGACCAAAGGCTACAAATGATTTATTTGTTTAAATCATTTATTTGACAAATGATTTAAACAAATAATACAATTTAAATGAAAGAATAAATACAATATCAGAAAAAAAATACTATAAACATTAACTGGGTATAAGTAACCAGATGTGTACCTGATGGATTATTAAGGCTCCCCTCAACAAAAATTCCATGAAAGAAAATTATTGTTTATGAGACAAACAAATCTCTAGAGTACAAAGAAGAAAGATGAGAGGCCTGATTTGTGAGACGGCATTAGATCCTTGACCTCATTTCTCCAACTAATTTATTTAGCTCTATCTGTACTGACTTACCTAATATTTGCCTTATACGTGCTTTTACTTTTACTTTACTAAAGATTTATCCATTTAATTATCCAAAGGATTCATTACAGAGATGTTTGAAATCAACTGTGACAGAAAGATTGTCAATTAGTTCCACTGGTTACTACACATGAATAGTTGAGTTTATTTCACAAAATGTTAAAATAACTTCTCCAATTAGGAAATGTTATAAGAGAGTGACTTAAAATAAACATGTTATATTTACTGTCCAATTGAATCATAGGCAGAGCAGAATTATAGATTATGGTGAGATGTTTTAATGCAGTATATAAATTCAGAATACTTAAATAAACAGCAGGGACTATTTAAAAATAAGCTTATTTTATTATGACCCTATTCTTTTAGTAACATTGCTGTCAATAACCCTCTTTTGTGCAAGTAATTTGTCCTTCTCTTTCTAAGTCATCCTAGGCCTTCATTGCTTGACCAATTTTTTAAAATATTAAGGTATAGTTTGGAGCAATGCCCACTGAAATAGAAATATATTATTTTTTTCCCCTGTGATGATCCCTCTGTATTGAGCTAGAGATCCACAAATATACAAAGACAGCAAAAGACTAAAAGTTTAAGGAGCTGCCATCCTTTTGCTTTTATTTGCCAGAGATCCCTTCATTCTCTGCTTCAGTAATAATTAATTCACATCCTTGTTACTATGCCACTCTCCACTCAAAACTGCTAATTTTATAAACGAATAACAACTGATCAGTTGTTTCTGCCATCCTTATACACAGTGTTGAAGGGCAAGGGCTCTGGAGTCAGATGGCCTGGGGTGGAACCTGCCTTTGACACTTACTAGCTGTGAAGCTTGAAAAGATTTTCCTCTCCATGTTATATTTGTCTCAACTGCATGATGATGCTTGATTCCGATTATTGTTAAGATTAAATGAGTCAACACTTTAAAAGTGATTTAAAAAGTGTCCAACATGCCTACGTGGTTTGGCTTGGTGAATAGAGCATCGGCCTGTGGACTGAAGGGTCCCAGGTTTGATTCAGGTCCCGGGTAATGGGCTCGATCCCCAGAAGGGGGGGCGTGCAGGAGGCAGCCAATCAATGATTCTCTCTCATCACTGGTGTTTCTATTTCTCTCTCCCTCTTCCTTCCTCTCTGAAATCAATATATATATATATATATATATATATATATATATATATATATATATATATATATATATTTTAAAGTGTCCAACGTATAATAAACATGGCATAAAGTAATTATCTAAGAGTTTCACATGTTCTATTTGTATGGAAGCTCCTTTTCATTTGATTTTTCTGGATTTATCCCATCCTTTTGGAAATTATGCCTGACTGATCACATAGATACTTGCCTATTCTGCATAAGCAAACGGACATTTTACTTATTTTTGTATGGAGGGTTGCGTGTATGTGTCTATTACTGACATTATAGAACTTATTCTCTGATATATACACCAAACTACTTGTAAATAACTGAACAACAAAATAGATTGCATGCAACATTTTTCAGAAGTATAACGGTCCTTTCTAAATGTGTCAGATATCTAGAAAGAGCCATTCCCCCATGTGTAATTCATAATTAGCTAGCTCTTCCTAGCCATGGGAAATTATGACAAATTTGAATCAATCCCCCAAAATTCTCAACTTATGAGAATCCAGATATTGTGACGTCATGGCAGCTTTTCCTCGTGACCGACTAGTTTCTTGTTTTGCATTCTCATTTCTCAGATCAGTTCTTTCCCACATTGACCTGGGTTCTCAGAGCTCATCCTCCAGTGGTTTCTAGAAAAATCCATGTAGCATTCCATTTTCTTGTTGCTCCAATCTCATTTTTTCCATCTCTCTCCCTGCTCTGTTGCAGCAAAATAACCCCTCCCCTGATTCATGCATGGCAGTCCCACCCCTTGAGATATGATATTCTACCCCATTTAGACTTTGCAAAGATTTTCAACTAAAAAAGGCCTCTACTTGTGAAGAAGTCTTATATTCACTGCTAAGAAAAACAAATTTTTTGGACCTTTTCATAAATGAGCACTGCTTTGATTTCAGAAATTATGATATGCTTTCCACAGGTATGTCATAGGTGTTCTAATAGCTGGCCTCGCTGGACATACTGGGTGATTTTGTACCTTTGCTAAAAATGCACAAGGGTTATATATACCATATATCTCCCATCACACCCCCTTTCCTCACCTCTGTCCAGCCCCAACCCCCCAGGTCTTCAAAATCCTATTGCCCGAGTCCATAGGCTACTAGTATGCATATAAGCACATAAGTTATTTGGTTTATCTCTCCTCGCCCCTCCACCCTGACATTGAGGTATGTCAGTCTGTTCCATGCCTCCATACTTCGGGTCTCATTTTGTTGGTCAATTCATTTTGTTCATTAGATTGAGGGATCGTCGGGAATTTGCATAGGGCCTTTCCAACCAAAAGCTGCAAGAAAGCTCAGTCCTTGGCAAAAAACTGTATCCAAAAAGAAAAGAGACAGATAGGAGAGGACAAGTGCCAGATGTATGGAGCAATAGGGTGTCCTAATTAGCTGATATAAGATGAGAAAAACGATTAACACGTTTCTGTCAGGCAACACTTTGAGTTTCAGACAGTCAGCATATGGGACTCATGGAAAAGAGGACAATAGTGACTGGAAGAGGAGGAATTGTACAAAGCTGGGCAGAGGCCAGGCCTTGAGGGACTCTGATCAGGATTCCAGCTCCAGGGAAAAGAGCAGGAGCTTAATCAAACAGGGAAGTTTTAGAACTGTGTCCTGGAAGAGGCCGTCAAAATGAGGTAACAATGTTAAACTCTGTCCTAAATTAAGAGTGTGTCACCCTAGCTGGTTTGGCTCAGTGGATAAAGGGTCAGCTTGTGGACTGAATGGTCCCGGCTTCAATTCCTTGAGGCACATGCCCAGGTTGCAGGCTCAATCCCATTAGGGGGTGTGCAGGAGGCAGCAGATCAATGATTCTCTCTCATCACTGATGTTTCTATCTCTCTCTCCCTCTCCCCTTCTCTCTGAAATGAATAAAAATATTTTCTAAAAATAGTGTGTCAAGCAGAGTACTCTGCACCAGTCTCAGGAATGGACTCCAAACCCCTCTCTCTGCCCAATGGATCTTCTTATCAGAGTCACCAAGGAAAACAACAGCCAAGCACCGAATGGAACATCTTACTCACTTACAGAGAAGACAGAGCAGCATCAGCTCCAACAGTGGGTTCTATCCCCCATGGCCGGTGGGTCTGTCCCTGTGGCCAGTGCAGGGCAACTGGTCTACTAGTGAGTACCTCATCTTGTGCTGCCCTGGAGTGAACACAGTCACCTCCCTGCACAGGACAGATATAGCAATGGGGTTGGCAAGTAACCACATGACATACATGTTTTAAGCAAAGACAAAAAAGGACTCATTGAGCCTAAAACAAGAAAGATATTTCACACAAGGGATAAGCCTGACATTGACCATGTAGACTCTATCTCTTGGGAAGGAAACGTTCCAGGATCAAGGCCCATTCTTATGTGGCTGAGTGGGGGTAGAAAGACTGTGTGTAAGAGACTGCCTTTCCCAAAAGGTGTTTATAAAACTTAGCCACAGCAGTGTATAGTCAAAAGCACAGTTCTAGAAACAAATCGACAGAAATAAGAATCCTAGCTTCATCAGGTTTTAACTGCAGGATCTGAGTAACTTAACTACCCCACTAAAGCTCAGCTTTCTCGTCTGAAAAAATATAAATTCTGATTGGAGTTTTGTGAGTATTAAATAGTAGAGTGTATGTTCATCACCCAGTAAAATGGCTAAAACATAGAAAGCAACACCGATGTAGTGTTTTTAAGTATCTCTGACACTGAGATGATAAAGCTAAGAGAAAGGGGGATAGGTAAAGTGTTGCTTCACCTTTAAGGACAACATAACTTCTGATATTAAAAATAAAGACTAAGTAATCAAAGTATAGAACTATGTATAGAACTAAGTTGGGTGTTTCATCTTTTGACTCTACACTAAATTTTATTTAGTTCAAAACAAAACTAAATTGGTTATATGTAAACTGACCAGAACCTAAGTGTTCAGGTTTACTGAACTGACACTTTTGACCAATGAAACCAGAGGTTCTAGAGGAAATCACATCTTTTCTGGGTTCTAGAGCTGCCCACATTCCTTGCCCCTGCTACCTTCCTTCTTCTTACTAATACATCACTCCTACCTCTAGTTCTTTTGCCACATCTTTATTTTTTTTATCTTCCTGCCTCTCTTATAAGGTCTATTTTTTTTTTTACTTTTCTAAAACCTTTATTGTTGAAAGTATTATATATGTCCCTCTGTGTCCCCCAGTCTAACCAGCCTCTACCCCCTGTCCCAGGCCTTTTCCACCTTATTGTATGTGTCCATGGGTTACGCATATGTGTACTAGTATACAAGTTCTTTGGTTGATCTCTCTCCACTCCCCCAGCCCCAACCCCTGCTTTCCTCTGAGATTCCATAATCTGTTCCATGCTTCTATTTTGATTTTATTGGGTCCAACTAGATAATCCAAGAGGATCTCCCCATCTCAAGATCCTTAACTTAATAACATCTACAAATTTCCTCTTGCCATGAAAGGTTCTGGTGATTTGGATATAATCATCTTTGGGGATGCCATTATTCATCCCTATCACACCTTTCTTAACAAAATTAAAATTTTTCAGAGTATAATTAGATGATTTTGGTAAGATTTTAGCATAGTCATTTTATTTGACTTTGCAAACTTGTCTATAGGGAATGGGTGTGCTGATACATGAACTTACTTTTTTTTAAATTAATTCAATCAACATTTATTACGTACCTAATGTGGCCTAGGTACTAGAGAAACCAAGTGCCAGATGAAATGGTAACCCGGAAAGCACCAAGAGAGACCAATAGATGTATGCATTGTAGTAACAGACTACATAACTCTATGATGATAATTAACTCTCTATTACAAGAACACTATAGGCCTGGTGCATGTCCCTCAGCCCAGCCTGCACCCTCTCCAATCTGGGACCCCTCGAGGGATGTTCGACTGCCCGTTTAGGCCCAATCCTGGTGGGATGGGGCTTAAACGGGCAGTCGGATCCCTCTCACAATCCAGGACTGCTGGCTCCAAACTGTTCGCCTGCCTGCCTGCCTGCCTGATTGCCCCTAACCTCTTCTGCCTGCCAGCCTGATCACTCCCTAACTACTCCCCTGCCAGCCTGATTGATGCCTAACTGCTCCTCTGCCAGCCTGGTTGCCCCTAACTGCCCTCCCCTACCGACTTGGTCATCACCAACTGCCTTCCCCTGCAGTCCTGGTCCCCCCCAACTTCTCTCCCCTGCAGGCCTGATAGCCCCTAACTCCCCTCACCTGCTGGCCTGGTCGTCCCCAACTGCCATCCCCTGCAGGCCTGGTCCCTTCCAACTGCCCTCTGTGGCAGTCTGGTCCCTCCCAACTGCCTCCCCTGCAGACCTGGTTCCCCCCACTGCCCTCCCCTGCAGGCCTGGTCACCCCCAACTGCCAACTGCCTCCCCTGCAGGTCTGGTTGCCCCTAACTCTCCTCCCCTACCAACCTGGTCATTCCCAACTGCCCTCCCCTATAGGCCTGGCCCCACCCAACTGCCCTCTGTGGCAGGCCTGGTCCCCCACAGCTGCCCTCCCCTTCAGGCCTGGATCCCCCTCAACTTCTCTCCCCTGCAGACCTGGTCCCCCCACTGCCCTCCTTGCAGGCCTGGTCACCCCTAACTGTCCTTCCCTGCTGGCCTGCTCTCCCCCAACTGCCCTCCCCTGCAGGCCTGGTCCCCCCCAACTGCCCTCCCCTCCAGGCCTGGGTGCCCCCCAACTGTCCTCCCCTGCTGGCCTGATTTCCCACAACTGCCCTCCCCTACTGGCCATCTTGTAGTAGCCATCTTGTGTCCACCTGGGGGCAACCATCTTTGACCACATGGGGGCGGCCATCTTGTGTGTTGGAGTGACGGTCAATTTTCATATTATTCTTTTATTATATAGGATAGATAAAAGGTATATAAATTCATATGGGAAATTCAAAAAGTGTCTGGGAAAAGTGATGTTTTGACTTCAGTTTTTAATGGTGTGTGGAGATCTCCTATATGCAGGGAAGGAAGTGCATTGGGTCCCTGAGCCCCATGTGCAAAACAGTGAAGAGTGGGAGAGGATTTCAGTACATGCAAGCAGTGATGTCAGCAGATACCTAAATGAAGGGTGTCATTGGAGGGATTAGCAGGGTTCAATGCTGAAGAAATAACCAAAATCTGGATTATTGATTATCTTGTATCCTGAGCCAAAGAGTATAAAATTTATCTAGAACATCATTGGGATCAAGTGGATACTTAGAAGCAAAGTCTGGAGGGTGGTTTGGCAGGAGGATGTAATAAATGGAAACAAATGAAAAGTGTCTGAGGGGAATAAATAAATGCCTCTCAAACAGTGAGTGAGGAAGAATATCTTGAGCTTCATGTGAGAGGCACATCCCTGGCTAAAACTTTGATTTTAATCTGAGGACTTGAGCAGAGAAACCAGCCATACCATTTCAGATTTCTAACCTAAGAAAACTGTAAGATAATAGTTGTGTTCTTTAAAGCACTACATTTCTGATAACTTCTTATGGCAGCAATAGAAAACTAATATAATAATTCTATGGGAGCTTATACTCTGGTTTCCAAAAAATAAAATTTCCAATTTGATAAGAAAGAGAAACTGCCATATGTGCGTGTTTTTTATTAAATGTAACTAAAATATTTCAGGACAAGTGATTTCCTCATTAACAGAAACAGATATTTTTCACCCTATATTCAGTTAGGATTATATTTTTTCTCCTATTCTTTATATATTAGTTTAGTAAATAGATCCATAGGGAAGAGCACATGGTCTAGACCTCATAATCAAGCAACCCATTTTCTAAGACAGAGTAATTGGACCAATCAGATTTCTGTCTGATATTTGCCACTTATTAGTAAACTAGAGGCCCGATGCACAAAATTCTTGCAAGGGGCTCAGCCCCCACCACCACCGCAGCTGTCTCTGCCTCGGCCCCCGCCGCCACGGCTTCATCCGGAATATAGATGATATTTTTTGTGAAATTGACAGTTATGTGACTATAACAATGCCTTCTTTAACCTAAATGAGACAGAGTGGGATTTCTATTATTTGCAACTGAAAGATTCCTGATTAATTCACCCTTCAATTAAAGCTAATAAAAGTCTATGCTTATGGCATAATAAAATTATAGACTTTATTAGTGTTCACTCATCTTTTTTAGTTTCAGTTTTCATCATAAGTTAAATAAGCATTATCATAGTCTATAATGTGGTTCAATGTCTTCAAAAGTATAAAATGTGGTTTTATTACTATTAACAGATTCAACTGCTGAATGTTATGCCATGTCTCTTAATTAAATGACTGAGCAAAGTTTCCATTGTAAGACCAAATGACAAATGAGGCTAAGTAAAAGTTACTTTGGGTATAAGACATAAATGAATCTAAAGAGAGCCAATGGCATTCAAAGCACAGAACACACCAAGTTAACATAGCATTGAAAAACATATTGTGAACCCTGGTCAGGTGGCTTAGTTAGTTGGAGCACCATCCCATGCCCCAAAAGGTTGCCAGTTCAATTCCAGGTCAGGGCACATACCCAGGTTGAGGCTTTGATCCCTGGTTGGGGTGCATACAGGAGATGGATGTTTCTCTCTCACATCAATGTTTCTCTCTGTCCCTCTTCTTCTTTCTCTATAAATCAATAAGAACCTATCCTCAGGTGAGAATTAAGAAAAAAAAAAAAAGCATGGTGATAAATGCTGAGAAGCATCAGGAATAGCAAGATAAGAGTTCCACTCTAAAGATTAAGTGGCCATTCAGGAAATATAGGGCAGTCCTTATTCAAAAGATTCAGATTCAACTACTATTTGTGAAGGCCTGATACAATGATAACCAGTCCCATCAGTAAAAAGGTATGGTGCTTGCTATCAACACAATTTTGCAAATAATAAATTGAAAACTTATGGAGATTTTAAAACCCCATCAAATTTATACAGCTGGTAGTAGAAAACCTGAAAATATAAACCCAAGACCTTTACCCCAAGTCTATATTATTTTTACCACAAAATGTAATTTCCATATTAGTTTGTGTTTATCTACTCAAGTAGGCTAACAAAAACTTCAAAGATTAATAGTCATAACACATATTCTTCCAATATAATCAAATAAAACCCTTAATTATTGTATGTATTAATGCCTAACATATTTTGATTTACTATCATGCTCAGAAATTCAGGAGTATTTTTGAAAGAGCTTTTTAGCTTTGATTCTAAATATTTTATATCTAAATATTTTGCTTATGGAATATATGTATGTGTACATAACTACATGATTACATGAAGACATATATAATTTTATATTGTTTTCTCTTTTTTTCATTAAAATATTAATTTTTTTCTTTAAGTCACTAAAACAATGGGCAAGGATTTTTAGCTCAAAACAGTGTTCAAACACTTTAGCTAAATTGATACAATAATGCTAAAAGATTATTGCTTTCTAGTGGCCCAGTGCACAAAATTCATGCATGGGGGGGTCCCCTCAGCCCAGCCTGGACTCTCTCCAATCTGGGATCCTTCAAGGGATGTCCAACTGCCGGTTTAGGCCAACCCAGCAGTCAGATATCCCTCTCACAATCCGGGACCGCTGGCTCCTAACTGCCCCCCTCTGCCGGCCTGGTCAACCCCAACTGCACCCCCTACTTGCCTGGTCACCCCACGCAGCCTGCTGGTCAGTCCTTTGGTCATCCCTCGCTAACCCCCCTGCTGGCCTGGTCACCCCACACAGCAGCCTGCTGTTCGGTTGTTACTGTGAGGGCGTTGTAACCAATTTGCATATTACCCTTTTATTAGTATAGATAAGGTCAATAATTTATGAACTGAGAAGGATTAATAGGATTTACAACTCTTTTCAACTACATATAGCACAAGCAATACTAATTATATTTTCATTAACCTTTGAGGCTAGATCAGTTCTAATAATTTAGTTCTTATAGAGACCAATCCATGGTTTTATGGTAAAATAAAATGTAAACAAAAATAAGGTCAAGGTACATACTTATTTCAGGAAAAAAACAACAACAAAAAAAAAAACCCCTCTGTTTCCATGAATTTAAAATCTCATTATAACAAATCAAATTTGACATTTATTTTGAATTTGTCAAACTCCTTTTGATCCAAAATAAAAGTCTTTTAATAATTAGTAATTCCACTCTTTGGAATGTGCAGGGTTTGAGTATCCCAAGTGTACTGAATTAGCCCTTTATTGCACAACACTTACAGAATAAACCCATGTGGTTTTGCTGAATACTTTTCTCTAAAGAAAAGCAAGATGAACATATGAGGAAGCTGTTAAATAAGTAGCCCTTCTCCCTACTTTTTTTCGGATCACACACTCCATCTCTAGCAACAGTTAGAATTAGGCATGAGATAGACTGTTTCATGAAAAAATGTTAATTAAGCCACTGATATTTTGCCCATTATTTATAGCTAAAATGACATCTTAAATTATATAGGTCTTTATTTTAATCATTCCTCTCACATATAAGTTTAAATCCCTAGTTTTCTCTACTTACCACACATCTGCCTATAATATTGTAATATCAGATTAAGCAAAAAATTTCTCCTTTTTGTCTGATGAAAAAAGTCAGAAAACAAGATATTTTGAAATTATTAATTGTTCATTATCACCATCCTCAGATAAGCTTTCATGAATGAATGTAATGAAATTCTACTGTAAACTTCTCTCACTCATTATATCAAATATTTTATCCTCTGCTTTCTCACTTCTCCTGAACTAAATACTCATTCTATGCCTCCCCAACTCAACTCTTAGATACCTTAATATTCTGATGAAAGAAAACAATAAAACAATAGCTACAAGATTCAGAGTTCCCATCTTCTCTCAAAAGATATGAACAATTTTGGTATCATTTTCCACCATATTCTTCACTCAATTTACAGGGCTTGAAGAGTCAACTGCTTTCAAACGACCATATCCCACATATGTTAGAAATCTCAACTAGCTTGTCTATATTCTCTTCCGCATTTCAAAAGCTGTCTTTCTCTACTAGATAATTTTATCTGGATCCCAGGTTGGGGTGCATACAGGAGGCAACTGATTGATGCTTCTCTCTCACATCAATGTTTCTCTTTCTCTCTCTCTTTTCTCTCTTTATCTCTCTTCTTTCTCTCACCGTTCCTCTCTCTCTAAAAATCAACAAAAAAACATATCCTCCAGTGAAGATTAAAATAAATTAAAAAATTAAAAAGAACACATATTTACCCTCCAACCTCATTCCATTTGCTTTGTTTTCTCTCTATTCTTGTTTTTAGCATTGGTACTTGAGACAAGTTAACCACATAAATAATCTCCATCTATTACTCAATTAACCTATCAACTCAATCTATATTGTCTTTAGCAATTGTAGGAATCATTAAATAAATATTAACTTAGTTTAAATCCAGGTAACTTGTCAGGTCTCTACTTAATTTCTTGTAATTATGCTTTGTCAACATTTTATATATTTCTCTCATATGTCTGGTTATTCCTTCCTTGTTTTGTCTGACTGTGCCTTTATCACCTTTTAAATATGGTGCTTCATCTTTATTTCCCATTTTCCATGGATTCAAAAGGAAATCTTGTCTATCCCCATGGGTGTAAATGTCACTTTATGACAGTGGTTCTGAATTACAGTGCCAGGTCAGATCTGGCTACATATATTCAATGCTTATTCAACATTTCTACATTATATCTTATTTATATCTGTACCTTAGCTTCTCCAAAATGAGAAACTTGATATCTGGCTTCTTATCTGCTCTACCTTCTACAATCTTTGTATTTTTAAGTGATTGTTCCATTCTTCTACATGCGCAAGCTAATTATCATTAAGTTTTAAATTTTCTTTATTTTTTTTATTTAGTTCTCATATCCAATCCATTACTAAATTCTGTGATTTCTACCTCCAAATATATCTACATTGTTTTCATTTCTCTTCATCTCTACTAATATAACACTACTCCAAATTGCAAATGTTCCTTTCTATTCTATTACTGGCCCCTTCATTTGCATTTTTGCCCCTGTTCTTCATTCAACATTAAATGATTTTTTTAAATGTTAGTTATATTATTCATTAGCTTAAAGCAGTTCAATAACTTTCTAATTCCTAAAAACCTACATTGCCTAAAACACCCTGTACAATCTGTATCATTTTGTATTTATATTTCATTTCTTACCATTATCTCCCTTGTTTTTATCCTTTAAGAATAGAGGCCCTCATTCTGTGACTTAAAATCAGGCTCTTTCCTACCTTGGGATCATCACATGAGCAGTCTTCTGTCTTAAATGTGCTTCTTCTTACCTCTTCATTTAATTAACCATTTTCAGATCTTAGCTTGAGCATCATCATCTCAGGACATATATTTCCTTTTGACTCCAAACTACATTATATCCCCATATTCTATGCTTTCTGAATGAATATGACATTTATTTAATCCATTTCTTATTTGTAAAATATATTTCCTTCTGCCTAGACTAGAAGTTTACTGATGGCAGAAGCCATACCTATTTTGCTCAATGCTATATCTGGAACAGTTGGGACAGTATCTGCCACTCAGTTGATATTCAATAAATAAAATTTTAATTCCTAAATGAATGGTTGCTTACTATATCACCTCTAGATAATGTCAATTTAAGTGTGTTCTAGCTACAGGGAAAATAACATGATGGCTAAGTTAATTTCAACATTTTACATTCCCATTTATTCTACCATTTATTGGATTTATGAACTTTCCACATTGAAGTAGTATGTAAAGCATGGTCAAATTTGGGTTAATAACAAAAATAGTTTTCTCAGCCACAAGATGCAAAGTACAGACAATGGTGAATTCCCCAAGTTAGACTGTCCTGTATGTCTATAACTAGAGGCCCAATGCACAAAATCCATGCTAGAATCTCAGCCCTAAAGCCCCAGCTGCCTCGGCCCTTGTGGCCCCAGGTGCCTCGCAGCCCTGCAGCCCCGCCCCCACCCACTGATCATTCTGTAAGGTAATTTCACAGTCTGGTCTAATTAGCATATTAGCTCTTTATTATATAGGATAATAATGTGGACTATTCTCAGGGACCAGCTGGCATTCTCAGGTGAAATGCCGTGTTCTCATTGAACATTTGTTCTAAACTCTATGGTATGTCAGAAATAAAACAGGATTTTCTTTTCTGGCTTGGACACATCAATATTAACTAATAAACTATTTTTACAGTAATATGTACTCCCAATTCAACAAAGGAAATTTAAAAACTTGTTAGAATGCAACTATTTACAATGCCTGAAATCTAAGTATAAAGCAATTCTCCAACAGCCTCTTACGCACAAAGAGAAACTTACTAACAAAGAAATTTCCAGTAAGGTTTTATGTTTTTTCTCCAGTACTGAGAGCTAAATGAGAATAGAGTGTCATGTACCAACTAATGAGAGCAAGAATCAGAAATGTAAAACCCAATAGCCTCTCAAGATTTTCACCTGTCATTGTGAAAGTAATCTATTGGAATACATGCAAGAAATATATTTATTTGTGCATCTTCATTAAGATGAAATAATCAATTCCTCCTCTAACTACAAATGGATAAAAATAAAGTTGTAAATAATAAGACTTTATCTTGCATATAGTGTGTGCGTATATATATTCACACATATGTATATACAAATTTAAATTCTATCATCTATGAAATATATAATATAATAATTAAATGAAGAGTCATAAAATAGAAGTGACACACTAGAAAAAAATTATACTGCTACTAAGGTGTTTTACACAAACTTTCTCACCTCTGCAAATGGACATAAAACCACATTTATAAACCGCAGCTCTAGATGTTTTTTTGTGCTCTAAACGATGCTAATTGGTTGGCTTACCTTTCCCAGTTGCTTCTGGGTGCTGAGCTGTGTCTTAACTCCTCTTCATCTGTGTGCTGTGTCTGGTAGTGCTCACCTCTCTCATTCTTCACCTACTTGTTCACCTTCACTGTCCACTCACTGAACTTAAACTCAGCATGTCTCTGGTTGAGAGTCAAAAGTATTTTTTTATTGTTTGAAGTATTACAAATAGTAGTACATATGTCTCCTTTTTTTTCCCCATTGACCTCCCCCGGCCTCCCCTACCCCCCAGTACATGCATTTACCTGCCCCCTCCCCAGTGTCTTGTATCCATTGGTTATGCTTACATGCATGCGTACAAGTCCTTCAGTTGATCTCTTACAGCCCCCCACCGCCCACAACCTCCCAACCTCCCCTGCCACAACAACATGGATGGAGATGGAGAGTATTATGTTAAGTGAAATGAATCAAAAGTATTTTTGACATTGTACAGATCTCTAATTCTCTAATCTTTGATTTAAATAGATATCATGAAAGTTATTGCGTTAGATTTTAAGGATTCTATTTCAAGATTTAAGTCTTATGACTAACGTGGCTTTTTACTGTATTTTAAATTACATATGCTAAGTGGAAAGAGTGTGGCAAGAATAATCCAACTATCTTGGCAAACTAGGAGGCGCTTATACAGCAGTTTTATCTCTACTCTCACACATTTCCACCTTAAGAAAATAGTTAACAATTATAATTTCCTTCTCGGTGCCCATCTAGGCTTTAATAGATGTCCAGTTAAATTTGTATTTTATATATGCCAAATATTTTTAGTATAAATGTGTCCCAAATATTTCATAGGACATAACTAAAATATTATTTGTTGCTTATCCAAAATACAAATTTAACTAGGTGTCCTATATATTTATTTGCTAAATCTGGTAACCTTATGTCAAGCTGTATTTCAAAGAAAAGAAAGAGACAGAGAGAAAACAACTAAATCATGGTACATGAGGCCTGTTCTAAGTGATTGGCTAAACATTTGAAAATTTAAAACTCAGACTAAAACTCTCTATATTAGGAAAGGTTTTTGTGAAACTACTCCTGAATTCACATAGATAAGACATCTAAAAATGTCTTGTAATGTTTTTATTTTATTTTCAATTCTTCAACTCATTCTCTTTTTCAAAAAGTGATGGAAATAAACCGGAGACCACTTCAGTCAATGGTGTTGATGTTTATTTCAGGGGCCCTTAGAAAGCTATCATACTTTCACTCTCCCTATTATGTTATTTGCTTTTCAATATGTAAATAGAGGATTTCTTTGTTAGAATGATACATGGCTTTCAAAGCATTAATATTTACAAAGGAAAGCCTTAAGGCTATCAGGGCTCAGACAATTAGGTTTAACTTTTTAAAAACATAGCCAAATGTCAGTTCAGCAGAATTCCTTGTATACATCTAAAACAGCAGCCGGAGAATGCTACTGGCTTAAAAATACCTTTACTTGTCCCAGCATAAAAACATAAGGAAAAGGAAGTTTAATTTTTTCCCCCTGACACTAAAACTCTAAAGCTTCAGGAAATTTCTTTATTACTTAGTACTGTATGTTCTAATCAAGCATAAAGAAGGAGAGTGACTACTATCAAAGGACCCATAAAAAGAGTTTATGATGTTTCAGAATCAGACAACATAAAAAAGGACATATTCAAATTAGAAACCCTATTATAAAGTGTGATTCTATAAGGAATCTCCATAACAGTCTTAATAATGTGATTAAAGAGACAAAGTAATAGCAATATACACAAGTACTAATTAGAACATTGAAACCATTATGCCTCATGTGGGAGACAAGTCATAAAATTCAAAGAATATTTGTAAGAAACACTATCAGACTAGCTTTTAAGTTTTTTAGTGCCTGAGGCTGGTTTTGTGAACTTGTGCTATGAGTTGAAAATGTTTAAGAGAATTCAGTTGGCCTAATAATGCATGCTTGTTTCAGAATCTTATTATAATATAAAAATGATTTTGAGAGAAATATTTTTCACTAGGCTCAATGGTGTAGTTTATGAAAGTCTAAAAATTGAACCAAATTCACAGTATTCCATACAATAAAACTACATTTTTTAAAAAAGCTATATATACCATTAGTGTGCTGCCCTGAGTTCTAGGTGTCAGAGGTGGTAATAAATAAGAATAATTATATAATGAGAGCAATGTTTTCAGTTCAACATGTTTTATATAATAAATTATTTACTTTTATTTTAAAATGTGTTGAAAGTATCTAAGTACATAACATAAAATGAAAGTAATTTGCATTTGAAATATTATTTGAGAAGCTCAGAGCAAAGAAACAATTAAAATAGAAGATCTGTCATAAATTCTGTTCCATAAGGATGTGTTAGTGTGCATTTACATGATTCACATGGGTTTGGATGGGTGTTCTTGAGGATTTCACACCTGCAGCCTAAAGTAGGGAAACTCATTTTAGATGAGTTACTGCTAACATAACTAACATGTGAATTTCTTACTCACGTTGGCAAAGAATAACTTGGAGGGTGTGTAAGCACAAAAAGAATCCTATATAATAAAAGGGTAATATGCAAATTGATGGTAACGGCTGAACGACCGGGAACTGGTCTCTATGACACACACTAACCACCAGGGGGCAGATGCTCAATGTAGGAGCTGTCCCCTTGGTGGTCAGTGCGCTTCCACAGTAGGAGCTCCACTCAGCCACAAGCTGGGCTGACAGCTGTGAGCGCAGCGGCGGTGGTGGGAGCCTCTCCTGCCTCCGCAGTCGGACATCCCCCAAGGGCTCCTGGGCTGCCAGAGGGATGTCTGACTGCCAGCTTATGCTTGTTCCCCTGGGGATCAGGCCTAAGTCAGCAGGTGGACATCCCCTGAGGGCTCCCGGGCTGCCAGAGGGATGTCTGACTGCCGACTTATGCCTGTTCTCCTGGGGATCTGGCCTAAGCTGGCAGGTGGACATCCCCTGAGGGCTTCCAGACTGCGAGAGGGCACAGGCCAGGCTGAGAGACCCCCCCCAAGTGCACAAATTTTCATGCACAGGTCCTCTAGTTAGGTTATAACAAAACTCAGAGAGGAAATTGACTAATTTTAAATACTATTGATATGCATATGGTAATTCTTACTTGGTATAGATCTTCAGAAATTAATAGGTTACCAGCTTCCTGAAGATATTAATATATTACACATCATCTTGCTTTCAAAATGTTTCAAATATTTTCATTTTCTATTAGCAAGCAAAGATTTCAATAAACAAGATGCAAACTCTCAATGTTACTTTGAGCCTAGTTAAATAATATTAACACAGTTAAGTTTTCTTTCTTTTTTTTTTTTTTAGGGTGTCAGATTAAATCTTTATTTATTTTTATTTTTTTAATTGTTTGAAGTATTACAAATAGTAGTACATATGTCTCCTTTTTTTTCCCCCATTGACCTCCCCCCGGCCTCCCCTTCCCTCCAGTACATGCCTTTACCTGCCCCCCGCAGTGTCTTGTATCCATTAGTTATGCTTATATGCATGCATACAAGTCCTTCGGTTGATCTCTTACAGACCCCCCTCCACCAACCTCCCCTGCCTTCCTGCTGTAGTTTGACAGTCTGTTCAATGCTTCTTTGCTTCTGTATCTATTTTTCCCCCATTTCTTTCCTTTAAAAAATCTTGCCTCTGCAGACTAGAAATAAACATATAATAACAAAAAATGTTTGACTCCCAATTTCAATGTCCAACAGTTCTGAGTCCCCATTTCAACGTCAAACAATTCCTTATGTGTACATGTCAGCAATGATATCTGGATGGTGGGCACATGGTGGCAATGCAGGTCCGACCCTCTCTGGTTTGGTCCTAGGCAACCTTCTGCGTTGCACAGCTGCTGACTGCTAGCGTGGCAAGGCGTCGTCAGCATCTTCCATCTCTGGACTGTTTCTCCTCTTGTCTTCGTTTTCTTCTAGTGCTATTTTGGAGGGAAGAGGGATAGTTATACCTATTGCCTTCACTATGCTTCCCCTATGTCTTTCCTATAGTCTATTTCAGAATTTAGTTCACTGTTTCCAGGCATATTATGAGAATTGCAAGTGCCTGTAACTATAAGTAATCAACTTTCATTCTTTACGTATAAAGATAATCAAAAGCACTTCTCTCCCCTTCAGTAATATACAGCATTTTTTTTCTTCCACCTTGGAAAACATGGAACAAATATAAGTGTTAGAATTAATAATGAATTTGATGAGAGATGATTATGATGATGCATTTGTTTTTGCTATCTATTAAAGACATGCCTGGGTTTATTTCCTACTTTCCCAGTCAATTTATAGTGTTTTATTTTTAGATATTAAAATATTAAAAGCGAAAAAAGTTATGTAATAGAACATACTTATTATTTAGATTGTTTAATTATATTAAAATAAAATTATAAGCAAGAATATCATAAATTATTCTATCATTTTTAAGATTTATAAATAAAACTTTTCTCATTCAATTTTAGAGGGTTCTATTTAAGCCAGTTAATAAATATTTACTTACTAGGTAAATAAAGGCTCTGTTGTATATATTGGGAATTGGAAGTTGAACGAGGAGAGCTTACAACTTCATTGTTAAGGTGGAGAGGAAAAACACACCACATTTATGGACTGCCTTATAGAATCACAACTCCATTTTGGGTGTTTCTTCTACCTTCTGTGTAGACTGGGAGAAGTAAACCTAGATGCCCTTCTGTAAGTATTGAAAGCAATCTATGTGCAGCCTGCCCTATCAATTCCAGTAAAGCCGGGTCGGCACATGGCCTGAGCTTGGCCACTAAGTAGGCCCTTACACTTGAAACTTGAATGAATGACAAAGGGAAGGAAGAACAAGGCTGCTGTGATTCAGAAACATAGTACCTGCACCTTGATTTTTTTTAAGCATTGGTATTTTTTTCTTTCTTAAATATTTGATAGAATTCACCAGTGAAATCATCTGAGCCTGGGGTTTTTATTCAATATATTTATGGTTCACACATTTATTTAGATTTTTTATTTGAGTCTGTTTTGGTCATTTGTCTTTCTAGGAACTTTGCGGTTTATATATTTTGGCATAAAATGTTGCATGATAATCTTTTAACTTTTAATTTCAATAAAGTTGGTAATAATGTATTTTTTCAATCTTTATATTGATAATGTGTCTTCTAATTTTTTATTCATCAGCCTAACTAAAGATTTGTCAATTTTGTTGATCAATTTTATAATCAACTAACTTTTGGTTTCATTGATTTTTCTCTATTGTTTTTCTGTGTTTTTTTTTATTGGTTTATGCCACATAGTAATAATTTTCTATGTGATAGCATCATTAAATATTTATTCCACGTTGTGATACCATCTGCAAGGTTTTCTTCAAACAAAAATCAGAGAGCCCTATCAAAATTCAAACCTAATACTTTTATTTCAACATTTAAATTTCAATGACTCCTTGGATAAAGTTTCTGATAAGATAAAATTCAAAAATTTAACCTGATCAATATGGTGTGGTAGCATTGCCACCCTGCCTCTGCACCCCAGCTTCTGATTATATTAGCATCTTCACTGAGGAACAAACTGATTAAGGTGAATAACCCATTTTTATTTGTTTAATTTTACCTTCCCATTTTAGGTTGATTGTTATATTTATAAAATACAATAACAAAATTCACTGCAAGAATAAAGCAGAAAAAATAAAAGACACATAGCAATAAAATAGATAGAACCCCAATGATTTCGATGATATTAAATGTAAATAGTCCAAACTACCCATTTAAGAAGCAAATATTATAACATTAAATTAGAAAACAAGACCAAATACTACACTGCCAACAAGAAAGCCACTTAAATATAAAGACAGAATAGTTGAATATAAAGAATAGGAAAAGATATATTATGCTAACACTAATCCAAAAATCAACACACTGAAGTTGCTCCATTAAAATTAACTAAATTTCTAAAAACACACACAATATTTCCTAAGGTTTAAAAAGTGATTTAATTAAGAGAAAGGGGTACGTTCTTCAAGATAACATAAAAACCCTAAATATTTAAACATATCATTTCAGAGTTTCACATGAAGTAAAGACTGAGAAAATTGAAAGGAAAAATAAGTAAATCCTTAAATATAATGAAATATTCTGATACCCCCATCAAAATATTTGACAGATTAAGTATTCAGAAAACCAGTAAGAATACAGATGTGAAAAATATTATAAATTGAATTGATCTATTTACTTCCAACTAGAGGCCCATTGCATGAAAATGTGCACGGATAGGGTCCCTAGGCCTGGCTGGCTATCGGGGCTGATCAGGTTCCCTGCCTCCCCGCCTCCTCCTTCCCTCGCCACCTGAGCTCGGCCACTGCCACTGGTCAACTGCCATGTTCCGCACCACCCCCTGGTGATCACCACACATCATGGGGAGCAATCGAACTCCTGGTCTCGGTCGAGCTCCAGAGGGGACAATTTGCATATTAGCCTTTTATTATATAGGATTCTCAATCAAAAACAGCTGAGTATATCGTCTTTTCAAGTACACATGTTGCATTTACTGAGATAGTCCATATTTGAACCATAATATGAACCATAACATTTCAATAAATTAAAAATATTTGAAACGTGACTTCCCTCTTCATAATACAATTTTCTAGAAATAATTAACAGAAATATATCTTGAACCTCCTAAATACTTACCAATTAAACGACAATTCTATATTATTCATGGATCAAAGATGAAATCATAAGAAAAATTCAAAATATTTTGAAGTGAATGAGAATAGTAGACTATATAAAATTTCCTAAAGCAGCCATCCACTACATAGAGGAAGAAATATGGCACTAAGTGTCTTTATGAAAATAATGGAAGACCACAGATGAGTGAAATTTTATCTTTAAAAACACAAGAAAATTATCCATTTAAACTTAAAAGTAAGATGAAGGAAAGCAACACAAACCAAATGTTAAAAATATACAAAACAAACAGCAACATTGAGAAGGACCAATGGAACATAATTTTAATAAAGTTGACACATTTTAACCACATTGAGAAAGAGAGAACTTAAATATTACCAACATCAGGTATTATATCCAGGACATTACTAAAGATCAATGTTATAGTTTTTTTTTTTTTTTTCTAAGAATATTCTTCTAGGGATAGGATCCATAACTTTTTTTTAATATATATTTTATTGATTTTTTACAGAGAGGAAGGGAGAGGGATAGAGAGTTAGAAACATCGATGAGAGAGAAACATCGATCAGCTGCCTCCTGCACACTCCTTACTGGGTATGTGCCCTCAACCAAGGTACATGCCCTTGACCAGAATCGAACCTGAGACCCTTCAGTCCACAGGCCCAGGCTCTATCTACTGAGCCAAACCGGTTAGGGCAGTGTTATCATTTTTGTAGAATATATTTGCAGAATGTTTACTATTTGTGCCCAAGTTATTTCATTAAAACAAAATGGGATATTATTATATATACTTATCTACATATTTTATTTTCTTTATAACCTATCTCATAAGTCCGCAGGCCAACGCTCTATCCACTGAACCAAACCAGTCAGGGCCAATGTTATAGTTTATAGCCACATATATTTTTAAAGATTTAAGATGAGAAAAATAGTCTATTATATTTACTTAAACACTAACTATTTCTATCATTATTCCTTTAATCAGAAAGTATCAAGTTTCCTTTGGTATCATGTTCCATCAAACTGAAGAACTCAACTATTTCTTTTAAAGCACTTTGGTCATTAACAAATTCTAAATTTTTTTCTATTTTTGAAAATGTCTATTTCATCCTCCTTTCTAAAAAAGTATTTTGCTTACATAGAATTATGAGTTAACTGTTTTTCCATTTGGAACTTAAAAATATATGGTCCCACTGTCATCTGGCGTCCTTTATTTCTGAATAGAAAGTCTGACATTTAAATTACTATTCACTTACATGTAGTACTAGGGGCCCAGTGCATGAATTCGTGTATCTTGAAAGGAACTGTGGACTGTGAGACTGTGGTGGGCACAGGAATGGGTCTCAGCCCATCCTTCGTGCCCCCACCTGGCCCCTCGCACTGTGGCCCCCAGTCCCCCTCTACAGATAGCCCCATGATGTCTTGTGATTTTCCCTATATAATCTGTGACCTACATTGCATTCAAGAGTTCAGGCTTTTGAGCATTAGCTTCCTGTTCTCCTGGATGGTGACATTCAGAATAAAATAGCCAGTATTCTTGCGGCAATTCTTGGTGTCTAGTGTTTGTCTCTGCTAGTGCTGGTGGATGAACACTTTCTGTTCTATAATATAGTTAAACTAGAGGCCTGGTACATGAATTCGTGCATGGGTGGGGTCGGGCTGGCCCCACCCCTGATTGAGGTGGGAGGGCCAATCGGGGGTGGGGCCAGCGGGGGGAGGGGCCACAGGCGGTCCAGTCAAACTCCTGGTCAAGGGGACAATTTGCACATTAGCCTTTTATTATATAGGATAATTGCACACATAATTATTTGCTTAAGATTATCTCTCCTTTTATATTGCATACATCTATAAGTCATGAAAAATTCATGTATTGCCTCCTGTTTCAGTGATATGCTTTTTAAAGTACTTTTACACAGAATACATATATGATACATTATTTTATTATTCAATAAACTAGTATATATAATTGAAATGGAAAGATAAGAAAATCATGTTAATCATATCAAAGAAAATGTGTTAGAATATTAAAAATTAGAATGAAGTGTTAACATTTAGGATTTTTTAAAAATAAACAGAATAGAAAAGTATCTAGTTGTAGCACTGACAATTCAATCATGCTCAATTGTTCTTTATCTGCTGTGCTTGATGTCACATGTCATTTGTTAGATACTAAAATGCAGAACTGGAGTTATAATGACTCTGCATATGACCAAAAAGTCTTTCTGTTAAGACTTGCAAAGTTGGAATATGACAGTGTCACAATGGGACAGTGCTCAGCTAAATGGCATCTCTCTATATGCCAAGAGTTGTGGGACTTGGCACTTAAATCTTAATTACAAAAAAAAATCATTCTCAGATATGAAAGGTCTACAGGGAAATTGAATAAGTCACAAGAGAGAATCTTAGTCTTAGCTGTGCTTCACATAAATTTAATTGACTCATATAACACAAATAGTCCAGATATATTAGTAAATCAGTGAGATTTCATATATTCATTGGAAAGAAAAGACTCTTCTATTGAAAAGGAAATATAGGTTGGGGGGTAAATGTGACCCATGAATAACAGAATACCTTGACTATGAAGCTGAATTAACCAAAATAGTTGTTTAGAACTTCTTCAGTGTTATGAATACTTGGGACAGTATTCAGATGGATGCCTCTGAATTCCTTCGCAAAATAAGTTTACCTCAAATTTACATATTTTGTGAAAGAAAACAAATATCAAATGAAAGAATTAATTTAGCTAAGCTAGCTGAAGAAGATATTACCAAGTGAGAAGCCGATAATATTATTCCCTTCAGAGGTCCATCTGCCTGTCTCTCAGTGACACACATCATAGCTGCGGCAAGCAGGAATGTGAAAGAGAAGCCGATTTGCAGGGAAACATTTCCTAGTTAAATAGAGACCAATTTCAGATTTGGAAGAACAATAAAATAGTTCTGTCACACATGATTTAGAAAATAACAAGCAGTGACAGTTTTCCTTTGATACTTGCAAACTGTTCCAGCTGTACAGTGCATGACTGATCTACTGTAGATAAAGAATATCAGCTCTGGCCTGGTTGCTCAGTGGTTTGAGCAGTACACTGGAAGGTTGTGGGTTTGATCCCTGTTAGGGCATATACCTAGGTTGAAGGTTGAAGGTTCGATCTCCAGTGGTGGTCTGTACGAGAGACAATCCATCAATGTCTCTTCTCTCTCTCTCTCTCCCTCTCCCTCTCTCTCTCTCTCTCTTTCTTTCTCTCTCTCTCTCAGTTCCTCTCTATCTAAAATCAGTAAAACCTATCCTTGGGTGAGGATTAAAAAAAATAATGTCAGTAAAAGTGGTCAGTGACAAAAAAGGAAAACACATATTTGAACACCCTGTGTGAGTGTCTATTGAATTGTGAGTCTATTGAACACTCAACAGAAAAAAAGAATAGATTATCTTAGAATATATGTTTGTGTCTATATACTCACCCACCTCACTCAACGCAACCACCTAACACCCCAGTATAAAAATAATTTATTTTCCCTACCTCAATGGTAATTATTTCCTAGAAACAAAGATGAACAGTTTGAATTTTCTTGGTTTGTCTGTTTGTTTGCTTGTTTGTTGACAGAGACTTGCAACTCTAATAAATCCAAATCAATAAGATGGGTCAAAGTGTTTTATACAACTTACATATGCATATACCCACATAGTTGTTTCCTGCTTTCTGACATTATCCTTACCTTTGCTATCTAAATTAAGTTGCTTAAGTACTCATCATATCTAATAAAGAGGGAATATGCTAATTGACTGCCACACCCTCACAAGATGGCCACACCCACAGCCACAAGATGGCAATGCTCAGTCCCCTCAGCCCCGCCAGAGTCCCCCAGTCTCCTCAGTCCTGCAGGGGAAGGCAGTTGGGGGCAATCGGGCTGGCAGGGGAGGGCAGTTGGAGGCAACTGGGCCAGCAGGGGAGGGCAGTTGGGGATGATCATGCCGGCAGGGGAGCAGTTAGGAGTCAATCAGGCCAGCTGAAGAGTGGTTAAGGGGCTATCAGGCTGGCAGGCAGAGTGATTAGGGACAATCAGGCAGGTGAGTGGTTAGGAGCCTGCAGTCCCAGATTGTAAAAGGGATGTCTGACTGCTGGTTTAGGCCCGATCCCACAGGGCATTGGACATCCCCCGAGGGGTCCGAGATTGGAGAGAGTGCAGGCTGGGCTGAGGGACACCCCTCCCAGGCATGAATTTCGTGCAGCGGGCCTCTAGCATTATACATAAGAAGAACATGACCTTCACCACTAATTCCTCCACTACACATGTCAGTGTCACCTGTGATACTGGGGAATGATTGGCTTAAGGCTTACTTCTGAGTCACTTCAATTTGCAGCTCCCAGGATTGATGAGTCCATAATCACTGCCCCCATGCCTGCCTCAGGATTCTTCTCCCTTTATCCCTGATCACTGTCTGGGACCCCAGGAGGTCCATTCTTTTTCTGTCATTTATTGAAGGACTAGGTACATAATGTTAATGTGTAGTAGACTTTTACTGACTTTACGTGCAAAGAAGATATCTTATCAGTCAAATTAAAAACTAATTTAAAATCTAATTCAACCCATCATTATTCCCACAAATATATATTGGCCTTCCTTTCTATAAAGGATTCCTCACCATTTCTTCTTTCAGTCCTAAGCCTACCCTCTTATCTTAAGGAATCCATATGAAGTAAACAAATATACACCATTAAAAGAGAATGTTATCAAGACATCAAAACTTACTGTTTTAGTATGTAGCAATTTAAACCTATGTCTAAAATATATCTAACTTATTTCATACTCAGAGGTCTTATCTTTGAAAAATTTACAGTTTATTATAAATTGTCACTCTAACAAAATGCTAGTTTTATTTTAAAAGGAAATTCAGTTTTCCTTCTAGGCTCACATATAGCAACAGTTTTTAATATATCATTTCTCCCCAAATAGATGCAAAAATAGAAGATAACAGAGATTGTTACAAACATAGTTTTGACTTAATTAAAATTATAATAAAACATAATAATGCTAAAGCTAAAATAATGAAAAATAGTAATTCAGAAAAAGAAATTGTGTTTGTCTGCTATAGTAATTCACTGTTCATTAAAGACTTGTCTTGAGGATTTCCCAAAATGTTATAATCAAGGAATAAAGATAACATTTTAGATCCTTAATTTTTTCTCAATATCAATTAATTTTTAAAGTAATACCTTAAAATGTGTATTCTTAAATTTCACAGGTGAGGCATAGCTCCTCCTTTTCTAAGACAAAGTCAGAGCAAGAATAATTTACATACTCACGGACAATCATGATCAAGTATCAAGTAAATAAGCAAATAAATAAATAAGTGTATATAATAACTTCTCATTTTTTATGTTAGATTAGAATATATTAAACATATTGGCATACATGTGTACGTATATACTTACATATATTTATATTTATGCTATTATGAGAATTCATTTTCCATCATTTTTCAAGGGATAACATTCCCTAAGTAGGTAGAGAAGAATCAACTTCTTCATGTTACTTCTTATCTGTGATACTGTATAAGGTAAGTTCTATATCCCATCATAAGGATGAATGGCTTTTCTTCTATACCCTATAATTTGTACAAATGATCAGTACATTGTTACAAATCTGTGGTGTTATACCCAGTAGATTTCTATGCCTGGAAGTGTTCTCTGGCAGCTGGATTTCACTCAACACACACACATGTCGAAGGGCCCGAGAATCATTACTACCACTCCCCTGTCAATGTGCCATAATTCTCAGGATTTGTTATCAAAGCCATTGTTGTTTCTTAAAACAATACATAAGTTTTCCTTCTTTTTCTAAACTCTGGAAGAGTTTAAATAGCAATGGGATTGCCTGATCTGTTAGAGATTAATAAAATACCCTGTGAAACCTCCTGTTTTTGTTTTTTCTTTTTGTGTTTTCTTTTTGCCTTCATTCCAGTTCTTTGGAACTTGTTCCATTGATTCTAACATTACTGAAGAAATATTCTGGTAAAATATATTTCTTGGCAGTTTTCAAGGCTTTCAAATTTATATGCAGAGTATTGTGTAATGTCATTTCAAAACATTTATCTTTTGATTGCCTTTTCTCCTTTGTCATTTAATTTTTTTATGTCATTTCCCATCCTCCCTTGAAGTTTTTAATTAGGTTAGCTAGGGTTTGACTGCTTATTAAATATTTTCCAAAAAAACCCCCCCAAGTTTATAACTATTATAATTAGCCTTGTTTTTCAAAGTTTTTATATTTAAATTAATTTATACTTTCCACTTTTTATTTTCCTTCCTTGTTCTTTTATCAGTTGACCTTTTTGTTTACAAATTTTTCCTCTCATTTAAACTATAGAAGTATTGATTTATATGAATTACTTCTAGGCACTGATTTAGAAATGTCCCACAGATTCTTGTATATACAACATTTTCATTATTTTTTCTAGATAATTTCTGATTTTATTCTTTACTAGCATTTCTTCTGGATTTCTGATTCAAAGAAGTTTTTGTTGTTGTTGTTACTTTTTGTTTTTAATCAATAGTTTTATAAATGAATTTTAAGTTTTATTACTTTGTGGTTAGATAATACTGATTGTATCATTTCTATTTGGGGGATAGTTTCTTTTTCAATTAACATATGGTCAGCTTTTGTGACAGTTCCATATGCAATTGTAAAGTCATATTCATGAGAGCTGGGATTCAGGATTATATAAATATCATTATTGGTATCTACCATATTGATTATGCTGTATGGGTGCTTTACATTTTTATGACTTTGTTGCCAACTTAATCCACTTGGGTCTGTGAGAGGTATGTTAATATCTCATATTAGGATGTTTTATGTGCTTTTGCTTGCTTCTCTGCTAGTTTCTTTTATATAAAAGTTATTGGGATGTTTTCATTATAAATTGTAGCCCTTAGCAGTATAAGGTGACTTTGTCTTATGTTTTAGAGGGAGTTGTATTTTGTTCAGTGTTAAAACCATTAACTGTGTTTTATCCTTATTTTCATCTCCTGGCATATTCTTGAATATCCTTTTTATTCTCTTATTGATTTTTTTCATTTTATATATGGTTTATATAATATAAAGTATAAAATAGAGTTAGATTTTGCATTGTTAACAGCCTAGAAATATTTTTTAAATGGGTAAGATAAGGTCATTTAAATAGGACCAATTAATTGGCTTGCATTATCTACCCCTCTTTTTGTTGTTATATCTAATTGTATTTACAATTTTTCAAAATTATAATTCTACTAATTAGCTCACAGATACTGCTTTTAAATTTTTCTATATCCTCAATATATGCAGTAATTAAACTTACTAGTAATGTCTTCACCATTCACTGTCTCTTCACACTCACTTTAAATATTTTACTTCAAACTAATAATACCTATGAGGCAGTCAGTAGTCTTTCTTTTCAGCTTTTTTGAGGTATATTTGACAAATTAAAGTTATATTTACAAATTTCAACTGATTTTTTAAAGTAGTTTTTTTCCATATGTATTGTGAGAACACATAAGATAGAGCAAAAGTAGGTTTACAGTTGTGAGTATGTGAAACACACTTTATTCTTGTATTATTTTTGTATTCTTTTCTGTACAAACAAGTGTAATCCTACTTTTGCCCCACCCTGTATAATCCTGTCATTTTCATCCCTGTAATTTAGTTTCCATATAACTCAACGTTCCCAGCAGATATTTTGCTGAAGTGTGTTCTAGCATTTTTCTTAGTTGTCTGAAGGACATTCCTAAGAAATCATGCAAGAAGTACTCTAGAGAGCAAGCCTTTGGTTCTGACATCTTAATAACTTAAAACTACTGGCCTCTGGCCTTTATTGTTAAAGTCAGTTTGATTGAAATAAAAATATGAATAAATATTTCCATTTCTTGACTACTTTAAATATGTTGCCTCATTATGTTTAGGGATTAAGGGTTTCTGTAAGGATTTATTTTCTTTATAAGATAATTAGATGGTTGCCTTGGCTGATAGATATAAAACTCAGCAGTTTAAGTAGAATACATTCTGTTCTAGAACCATTATTCAATACATAGTATCCCCTATCAATATGAAGATTATCTTATTATTATTACTCCTACTTCTAATTTCATCAGAAAAATATACTAATATAGATACCGATAGTCACACACACTTTTAATGTGTCAATTGAATGATTTTGTTCTGTTTTTGGTTGTGGTTTTAGCTCTATAGGGATCTATAGTTCAATGACACCCTGAAGTCCTCATCAGCCTAGATAGCTATGTCCTCTCTGTCCAGGTCTGAAATAGTAATATGAAGAGCTACTTTTTAAGGTGATTTTTTTTTAACCAGGATATTTTGAGAAATCACCTTCAAGATTAACTGTAATACACATATGCTAGTATCTGCACCTTCAGTTCATCCAACAGTATGTTCACCTACGTAAATTATAATAATGTCCTTTTTTCTCCACTTTTGCTAGCAAAGTAGAAGATACTTATATCCGTCATTGTAAGCAACAGTTGTATAGTTAAGGCAATTATCTAGACATGATATCATAAATATTAAGAGTATAGCAAAAGGAAGGGGGTGGCAGGAAGAAGGGGGTCCTAATATAAGGTGACAGGAGAAGATCTGACTTTGGGTGGTGGAAACATGGTGTAATATACAGATCTAGTAAACATAGAAACCCACACCTGAAACATATATTCATATTGACCAATGCCACCCCAATTAATTTAATGAATAAATAAAAATAAAAATGAACTAAATTAAAAACTGCAAGTAAGGCACAAAAAAAGAGTATAAAAGTTGCCTTGAAAGAGAACTATAAAGTATATTCATTGTAATACATAAAATATTTTAATACAAATACACACTTTAAAAATAAAACCAAATTTAAAATGACTAGTAAACACAACTCAACAACAACAACAAAAAGAAACATTATTCTGAGGGTTAACTTTCAACAATAAGACTATATTCTTTGTTGTTTGATTTTTTTTTTTCAAATTGATAACTTCAAACTAATTTTCCCTTAGATTTTGGTCAAACTGGCAAGGAAATTCATTAAAAACAAAAGGATTACTGTTTGTAATACCATATCAAGAAGATTGATTTGCACAACATTTATTATGGACTAAACAAATGTTAAAGGTGCAAAGACCATACACCTGCCTCAGGTAAAACACTACCAGAATTATTCATCCAACAGACATAAATCTAGCAAGTATATGTTTTAAAAAATTATATTGTTAATTTGACATGTTTCTGTAAATAAATTTGAATTAAAATAATTTTAACTAAAAAAAATAATGCCTTTTGGAGATCAAATTACATGCAATTAAAACATGCAATCAATTTTGTTTTAGAAAAAAATAATTACAAATAAAATAATGTATTTTCATAAATGTTTTTTATTGTGGTAAAATGCCCATAACATGAAATTTACCTTTTTAACCATTTGTAAGTGTGTAATTCAGAGACCTTAAGTGTACTCACAATGTGTGCAGCTATCAATATTAACCATACCCAGAATTTAGTCATCATCCAAAACTGAAACCATGTGCCCATCTATACTAATAAAAGGGTAATATGCAAATTGGTTGGGATGCCCTCATGAAGTGACCAAACAGCACGCTGCATGGGGTGACCAGGCCGGGAGGGGGGAGGCAGTGAGGGGTGACCAGGCCAGCAGGGGGGGCAACCAGGCCAGCAGTGGGGGGCAGTTGGGGCCAACCAAGGCTGGCAGGGGGGGCAGTTAGGGGCGATCAGGCCAGCAGGCGGAGGTAGTTAGGGGTGATCAGGCTGGCAGGGGTGGCAGTTAGGGATGACCAGGCTGGCAGAGGGGGCAGTTACGGGTGATCAGGCTGGCAGGGGGAGCAGTGTGAAGAAACCAAGTTGGGGGGGCATTGAGGGGCGACCAGGCTGGTGGGGGGGGCAACCAGGCCAGTGGGGGGGGCAGTGAGAGGTGACCAGGCCAGCAGAGGGTGGCAGTAAGGGGTGACTAGGCTGGCACAGGCTGAGGGGTGCAGTTGAGGGCCACCAGGCCGGCAGGGGGGGAGGCTGTTAGGGGTGATCAGGCAGGCAGGCAGTGAGTGGTTAGAAGCCAGTGGTCCCGGATTGTGAGAGGGATGTCTGACTGCCAGTTTAGGCCCAATTGGCATCCTCCAAGGGGTCCCGGATTGTAGAGGGTTCTGTCTGGGCTGAGTGCCCCCCCCCACCTGTACGCAAATTTTGTGCACCTGGCCTCTAGTTGAACAATAACTTCCTACTGTCCCTACCCCTCAGCCCCTGGTAACCACTATTCTACTTTCTATGAATTTGCCTATTCTATGTACCTCAAATAAGTGAAATCATACAATATTGGTTCTGTTGTCTCTAGTTTATTTTATTTAGCATAATGGTTTGAAAGATGATCTATATTACAGAATCTCATTCCTTTTTAAAGCTGAATAATATTCCATTGTATGAATATACTGCATTATACCCATTAATCCATTGATGAGCATCTGGGTTGTTTCTACCTTTGACTAAATAGGTGGCTGTAAACACTGGTGTATAAATATCTGTTAGATTCACTACTTTCAATTATTTGGATATATAATTAGAATTCTATGTTTAACTTTTTGAGGGACAACTACACTGCTTTTCATACATATTTTAAAAATATGACTATTTTTACTTTAGTTGCTAGGATAAATAACCAATAAGTTAATGAAATAAAAATAACATGGAGAATTTTAAAATTAAATTATGTTTGTTTCTTTATAGAAAAACAAATTAGCCAAAATCGGTTTGGCTCAGTGGATAGAGCGTCAGCCTGGGGACTGAAAGGTCCCAGGTTCGATTCTGGTCAGGGGCATGTAACTTGGTTGCGGCACATCCCCAGTAGGAGGTGTGCAGGAGGCAGCTGATCGATGTTTCTCTCTCATCGATGTTTCTGACTATCTATCACTCTTCCTTCCTCTCTGTAAAAAATCAATAAAATATATTAAAAAAAAAAGAAAAACAAATTAATTGAATATTTCAATGCTCAAGCATATTGTCCTTCCTAATCCTGCATGGCAAACCTGCTTCTATAGTCTTTAAAAGCAGGAATAATTTCACATATGAATTGTTATAAACAAAAAGGAAAATCTGCTGTTTCACCCAAACTACATAGTGTTATCATTTTTTAAATTATTTTTTAAAAAAATATGTATTTTATTGATTTTTTACAGAGAGGAAGGGAGAGGAATAGAGAGTTAGAAACATCGATGAGAGAGAAACATTGATCAGCTGCCTCCTGCACACCCTCTACTGGGGATGTGCCTACAACCAAGGTACATGCCCTTGACCAGAATCGAACCTGAGACCCTTCAGTCCACAGGCCCAGGCTCTAACTACTGAGCCAAACCGGTTAGGGCAGTGTTATCATTTTTGTAAAATATATTTGCAGAATGTTTACTATTTGTGCCCAAGTTATTTCATTAAAACAAAATGGTATATTATTATATATACTTATCTACATATTTTATTTACTTTATAACATATCTCTGTATATTTTCATATTATCTCATTATTATAAATCATTATATGGATAGACTATACTTTATATAACAGAATCTTTATTGGCAGCCTAAGACATTTTTAGGATTTTGTTATTACAAACAATGCTGCATTTATCATTCTTAATAATATATATTTGTCAAATTGTGTGATTTTTCTGGATGAAATTATTAGAAGTCATAGGTGAAGGGTTATATACATTTTAAATTTTGCTAATTTTTATAAAATTTAGTTTTGCCAATAGAAACTTTTTTCTATATATTATCATGCTAAGAAAAGCCTTTAATAACCCAATTATATAAGAATATTTTTGTAACTTTTCTTATATTTTAAAGTTATAAATTTTAATATATCTGAAATTTATTTTTCCATGGTAATATCTAGGAATCAAATGTAATTGTTATTTTCTAAAGACCTCAGATATATTCATAAATAGTTTAGACTATAGGATATTAGAAATATTTCTTTACTAGTTTCACTTGACCCAAATTGATATATAGCAAAACTTGTTTAAAATCTGCTATATAAGTTTTAATTTTTTATTTTGAATACAAGAAAGTTTATATTTGTTTTTATTGCCTAAATATGGCAAATTAAATTGAGTTAAAATAATATTAAGTAAGACAAGTACGATAAAGATTGATTTGAGATTTTTGAAAGTTAAAGAATCAGAATGTCTTACTATAAAAATGCAAAATGAGTGAAATTCACTTTCAAAGGTTTTTAATTTAACCTAGTAACTTCAGTTACCTTTACAGACAAAATAGAAATTATTAAATCACGTCTTCAAAGAGGTTACCATATGTTTGAAATCATATTATCCTATACCCCCCAAAAAGAGTGAAATTAACGTCAAGTAAATTTTTTTTTAAATATATTTTATTGATTTTTTACAGAGAGGAAGGAAGAGTGATAGATAGTCAGAAAGATCGATGAGAGAGAAACATCGATCAGCTGCCTCTTGCACACCTCCTACTGGGGATGTGCCCGCAACCAAGTTACATGCCCTTGACCGGAATCGAACCTGGGACCTTTCAGTCCGCAGGCTGACGCTCTTCCACTGAGACAAACCTGTTTTGGCTCCAGTAAATTTTTTTATGTGTAACAAAAGCTAAAATAAAGAAAACATGACTTAGTCAAATATATACTATTTAAAAATTCTTGATAGAAGTGTAAATGTTGGCTCTCTATTGGAGTTGTTTATTAATATTCCAAACTATAATTTAGCACATTATCCAGGTTTTACCCACTTATTTTTTCAATTCATCTGATAAAATCCTTTTAGAGATTTTATTTACATATATGTAACACTGGGACATATACTGGGGTATAAAATGAATATTAACCAATGATACTTTTAAGAAATTTGAATCATTTTTCAATAGCTTACATATTTCCATAGTTTAATAAAAATCAAAGAAAATCTACTAAATTGCCTGGCTGATATCGCTCAGTGGTTGAGTATCATCAATCCATTCACCAGGAGGTCACAGTTCAGTTCCAGGTCAGGGCACATGCATGGGTTGCTGGCTTGATCCCCAGCAGGGGTCATGCAGGAGGCAGCGGGATCCAGGATCCATGCTTATGTTTCTCCCTCATCAATGTTTCTATCTCTCCCTCCTTCTCTTTTCCTCTCTCTAAATATCAATTAAAATATATCTTTAAAAAAGAAAGAAAAGTTACTAAACTTACATAGAAGACAAGATCGTACCCCTGAAACTGTATTAAACTTACAATATGAAAGATTAGAAAAAAATACAAATAATTGTTTTCAAATTTTGTCTTTCAGAAAGTTTTCCTAAAATTATATAATTAATTTATACATTTTAGAGACCCTGATGTAGAATAGTTTCCCATTTTTTTTGTCTCCTATTTATGAAACTTAATTTCTTGGATGATTAAATACTTTTAAAATAAAACCATGTTTGCAGTACTGTATACCTTCATTTGTAGAAATAAAGCCTTAGATATCCATTAACTAAAGTTTTATCTTCTTTTTGTCTTACAGAAGACAGAAAGGAATCCTTTTTTCAATATTTAAAAAATGATGACATAACATTATCAACCTAAACTAACTTATAGATGGAAGTTAATGACAGAAAATTAATGTATAACAGAGTTCTTTGTGTGGTATTACCTTAATGCAAAAAATAAATGACGTTTTACTTTTCAGTTTCAATGATGTTGGTTATAATTTCTCTGAGTAAGCATAATTTTGTTTAAAAACCTCAGTTCATAGCAGAAGCCAGACAATTGCTGTCAACCTAACGCAGTCATTGAGTGTTTCTATCTGCTGCTAATATCCCAGCCATCCTTTAGTTGATCTTACATCTCAGCTTTCAGAAAATGAGTGATTACTTCTTCATACCCTTTCCCTTCGGCTTTATAGAATGAACTGAATTACTTAATAGGTCTCGTTCTGCCCTTTGAATTCAAGGTCTGAATTCTCTGCTGAACTATCTAAGATACTTTTAAGAAATTTGAAATAAATTTCTTAAAAATAAATTCTCAATGAAGTCATAGCCTACATTTCTCTTTGAACTTTTATACAAATGTTACATTACTCTATTATACAAAATTAATTCAAAACATAATGTTACATATACTCTTACCCTTTACTTAGCTTTCAAGTTCAGTGATTCCTCATTGCCACTGTTATGAATTTTGGAGACATAGGTAAATGTACATAAGGGCATTAACTAATAGAAAAAAAAACAACAGTTACAGGGCTTTCTGAATCATGAGCAATACACTATTTTTGAAAAAAAAAAGAAAAGTTTTGATTATGGTTTTGTCCTTTCAATAGTGTTATTTCAAAAATAATTAGTCCATCTTTATTATAGATAGCATATAGTCAAGTAATAAAGCAAATCTGACATCAAGTAATGGAGTTTAGAAATAAAATGATAAGATGAAATCCATAATATTCAACTGCATTAACAAATTAGATGTGTAAGCCATATTTGTATTTCTTAAGTGCAAGTTATATGTTTTTAAAATAATGTAGACAAAATATTATCTAAATGACCTAAAAATAATGGTAAAAACAGATTTTGCTCTAATGAAAAAAGAAGAAAAATATAGATTGTAGACCCTTAGTTGATCATGTAATGTTAGAAATAATCTCACTGATACAAAAAGGAGGAATCTGCAGATCTCTCTGTAGCTCCTGCTGGGTGGCCCCAAACAGTGGCTGACTCTACACCTCCTTGGAGATCCAAGAGCCAGTGTACCCAGTGGTCAGTGTGAGACCATACCGTATTACAACTCTTGACATCCATAAGAGACACACTGAAGGGGCAGACTCAGTGAGCACCAAAGCCCCACTGAAGCAAGTCCTGCTCCATAAGCTTATCTCCTGCATAGTAGCTCTCCCACTATAGTTGCAGCTGGTCCCCACAGCCAACTGGCCTGGAGGTCATTTCCTCCCAGTGATATCAACAGTAATCAAGGCTCAATTACAACAAGACTGTGCACACAACCCACAAAGGGGTGCACCTAGAGTGTCCTCCTCAGGTGATTGGGGAGGCTGAACCTGGGCCCTGTTGGACACCTACTACACAAGGCCACTCTACCAACTCAGGGAGACTTAGCAGCTCTACCCAATACAGAGAAACAAACACAGGGAAGCAGCCAAAATGTGGAGACAAAGAAATATGTCACAAATGGAAGAAAGCAAACTACTGGTATAGAGTTCAAAACCACAGTTATAAGGTTACTCAAGAATCTTCTAGAAACCTCCAAGGGACTTAGTGAGATGTTCAAGAATCTTAGTGAGAATGCCAAAAAAAAATGGAAAATTACCAGTCAGAAATTAAGCATGCACTGACTGAAATAAAGAATAATATACAGGGATTCAACAGTAGACTAGAGGATCCTGAGAATAAAATCAATGATTTGTAATATAAGGAAGCAAAAGAATACCCAACCAGAAGAGCAAAAAGAAAAAGGAATCCAAAAACATGAAGATAGTATAAAGAGCCTCTGGGGCGTACCAATATCCAAATTATGGGGATGCCAGAAGAAGAGAGAGAGCAAGATATTGAAAACCTATTTGAAGAAATAATGATAGAAAACTTCCCCTACCTGGTGAAAGAAAATAGACTTACAAGTCCAGGAAGCGCAGAGAACCCCAAACAAAAGGAATCCAAAGAGGACCACACCAAGGCACATCATAATTAAAATGCCAAGGGCAAAAGGCAAAGAGAGAATCTTAAAAGTAGCAAGAGAAAAGCAGTTAGTTACCTACAAGGGAGTGCCCATACGACTGTCAGCTGATTTATCAACAGAAACTATGCAGGCCAGATGGGAGTGGCAAGAAATATTCAAAGTTATGAATAGCAAGAACCTACAACCAATATTATTCTATTCAGCAAAGCTATCATTTAGAATTGATAAAGAGCTTCACAGACAAGAAAAAGCTAAAGGAGTTTATCACCACCAAACCAATATTATATGAAATGCTGAAGGGTAGAAGAGGAAAAAGAAGAAAAAGGTAAAGATAAAAAATATGAATAACCAAGTGGCGACAAATACATATCTATCAACAATTGAATCTAAAAATCAAACAAATAAAAAATCTGATGAACAGAATAAACTGGTGAATGGAATAGAATAAGGGGCATGGAAATGGAATAGACTGATGATTCTCAGAGGGAAGTGGGTGTGGGGGGTGCAGGAAAGATTAAATAAAGATCTTATATGCATGTATGCGTTACCTATGGAGACAGACAATAGGGTGGCAAGGGCCTGGGGTGGGGTGGGAACCGGATGGAGGGGAGCTATGGAGGGGGAAAAAAAAGAGGGACTTCTGTAATAATCTCAACAATAAAGATTAATTTTAAAAAAAGAAATAATCTCAGCCAACAGTGTCATCTTATAATGGGGGAAATATATCCCAGCAAAAGAAATGATACTGTGTAAGTCATAAAGCCATAGGAACTCATGTTCTTTATCATATCAGCAAATTACTAAGCCAATATTATTCAAGAAGAAAGGTAATTTATTTTTTTTTATATTGCAGTCTTTTTTTATTTTATTTTATTTTTTTACATTTTTTTAATTGTTTGAAGTATTAAAAATAGTAGTACATATGTCTCTTTTTTCCCCCATTGACCTCCCCCCACCCTCCCCTTCCCCCCAGTACATGCCTTTACCTGCCCCACCCCAGTGTCTTTTATCCATTGGTTATGCTTATATGCCTGCGTACAAGTCCTTCGGTTGATCTCTTACAGCACCCCCCCCCCCCAACACACACACACACAAAACCTCCTCTGCCTTCCCACTGTAGTTTGACAGTTTGTTCAATGCTTCTTTGCTTCTGTATCTATTTTCCCCCTTTTCTTTCCTTTAAAAAATCTTGCCTCTGCAGACTAGAAATAAACATATAATAACAAAAAAAATGTTTAAGTCCCAATTTCCATGTCCAACCGTTCTGAGTCCCCGTTTCAATGTCAAACAGTTCCTTATGTGTACATGTCAGCAATGATATCTGGATGGTGGGCACATGGTGGCAATGCAGGTCCAACCCTCTCTGGTTTGGTCCTAGGCAACCTTCTGCGACGCACAGTTGCTGACTGCTAGTGTGGCAAGGCGTCGTCAGCGTCTCCCATCTCTGGACTGTTTCTCCTCTTGTCTTCGTGGTTGGAGCAGACCTGTTACTTCCTCTCTGTTGCAGGAATCCACATGGTCTTGGAGTTGTTTTCTGAAAATATACAAACATATTCTCAACTGAAAGTTAATAAAGGAATCTTTTCTATATAATTGATTTGGGATCCTTTTTATTTTTGCCCAAACAATTTTCCTTTGTCTTATTTAGACACCATGTGTGTTTTTCATAGGTGTCTTGCTGTTAGCATTACAAATAAAAGTTAATTTTGTAAAGTAAAAATTTTCTAGATGTAATTTACTTATAGGATATTTTTTCTTACATGATATTACCCTACTATCCCCCCTTTTTGATTTCTCAAATCGCTTATCAAACAAAAATATATACATTAATGGGCAATTTATTCTGTTCCTCTTAGTTGTTCTCCTTTGCTATAATTAATGCTGAAAACATGACTATAATACAAAAAAAATTTTTACCAGTAAAATTTGAGGTTAATTTTCTGTTTTGTGTTTTATAGTCTATAAAGATTATTAAGATTAGTTTAAGATTTAATTAGGTTATCCCTATAAGCTAGTTGCATTTGCAAAATAAAATTCAAAGAAATTTAATTAAAAAATGAGAGTAAAATTTGGTAGTGATAAAAAGACAGAACAATTAATATGAAAGGGTAGCAGAACAAAACAGAACATATAGAGTAGATGAACAAAGAGAGATGAATAATGGCACTTCCAGTTGATTACATGGTTTTTAAATGAAATAGGTAAACAACTAAATGCCTTCAAATATCAAGGTATTTTTAGAGAAAAACAGCACTTTGTGGGTTAGATACTTGATACATGTGTGCACACTTCAAGTCAATAGTATGCAGGAGTGTTATCAATGTCTAGCTGGTTGGAATATTTGCCCAAAGCTCACTTATATCACTGGTCTCTCCTACAATGGTGCTTTATTATATCTAGTCTGCAAACTCTCTCTACAGATGGAAGAAAAGATGCCATCGATATGACAGGGAGTGGTCTCAGAAACCTCTGATTTTCTAATTTTCTCAACAACCCTAAATTCCTGGCCTTATATACTTTTTACATAAAGAAAGACCTGGAAAAGCATAGGGTTTTGGTTTTTTTTTTTTTTTTTTTTTAAATGAATGAGCAAGGCCTTATTTCAACAGGAGAAATAACAGGACTACACCATTGGAAAAATAAATAAATTTAATTCTCTGTGGCCTATCAATTCATGAGAAGAATCCAGAAAGTAATTCAGCTGGCTAACCTAATGGATATGTATTTCACAAATATTTCTTGAGGAACTATTACTTGAGGTCCTTGTTGTAGGCCCTAAATTTGCTGAAGTGAACAAAACATATGCCTCCTAATATTTAAATAAAAAGGGGGGATAGTAGAAGAATATCATGTAAGGAAAAATATCCTGTAAGTAAATTACATCTAGAAAATTTTTACTTTAGAAAATTAACTTTCATTTGAAATGCTAATAGCAAGACACCCATGAAAAACACACATGGTGTCAAAACAAGTCAAAGGAAAATCCTCTGGGCAAAAAATGAAAAAAGGATCCCAAGTCAAATTTATAGAAAAGATTCCTTTATTAATTTTTGGTCGAGAATATGTTTGTATATTCTAAGAAAACAACTCCAAGACCATGTGGATTCTTGCAACAGAGAGGAATTGACAGCACTGCCCTAGCCATGAAGACAGAAGAGAAACAGTCCAGAGATGGAAGACGCTGACGATGCCTTGCCATACTAGCAGTCAGCAGCTGTGCGTCGCTGCAGGTTGCCCAGGACCAAACCAGAGAGGGTCGGACCTGCATTACCACCACTTGTCCACCATCCAGAACTGAAATATCATTGCTGACATGTACACTTAAGGAACTGTTTGACATTGAAATTGGGACTCAAAAGAACTGTTGGCCCAGAAAGAAACTCACTACAGACTGATTCATTTGCCTCTCAGCATAACCATTATTGCTTGTATCATTTTCGGTTCTTATAAGTGTATTTCTAGTATCACATGATCTCACTCATCTAGGGGAAATAATGAACAACATAAAATAATGAACAAAAATAGACCCAGAGACAGGGATGCATCGATGAGACAGTCAAACCTCAGAGGGAAGGTAGGGGAGGCTGGGGGTAAGGGGGAGAGATCAACCAAAGGACTTGTGTGCATGCATATAAGCCTAACCAGTGGTCACGGACAACGGGGGGTGAGGGGGGATGCGTGGGGAGGGGTTTGGGATGGGAATGGGGGATGAGGACAAATATGTGATACCTTGATCAATAAAGAAATTAAAAAAACACACATATGTGGCCTCTCTCCTCCCTAAGCTGGAGACATTATTCTAAATATAATCATACAATCCATTTTATGCCGGTGGTACATATTTTGAAGAATAAATCCAGAGTGTCATGATAGCATATCAGAGGGAAAACTGGCCAAATTTAGGAAGTAAAAGCAGTATGTCAATAGGACCAACATCTTTAAGGGTGAATTCACAACAAGGAGTTAAAAAGGAAAAAAAATAATAATAATGAGGAATTGATAAGACAGCAACTTGAGAAGAAAGCATTTTAGAACAAACAACAAAGGATTTTTGTTATACCTTTGTTGGGTATACATTATGTATCGTTGTTGTTTACTTAAATAATTATTTAATACATGTGCAGCCCTCAGCTGGATACCACCTCAAAGTCCAGATTTCCAGGTCCTGTCAATTATTCCACTTGCATTTGTGGTAAAAAAAAACCAAAAAACAAACACAACAAATTGCTTTAAAGTTGTTTTCCTTGTTGATGCCTGAGCTACTACAAAAAATGAATCCTATTTTTAAAACTATATTTTAAGGCATCAAAATAAGTTCTAGCACTATTGGCTTTCAAGAAAGAAAAACATATGAAAGTTAAATATCTTCTATAGTTCTTTCAGCAAGTAATGCTTTATGTTAGATCTATTCACTATTGACAAGTAAGAAAGAATGACTGATCAATTTGAAGGGGAAAAAATGTCTGCCTATTCTGGAGTTTTTCCTTTTTTAACCTTATAAACCACTAAGTAATAGTTCACTGGCTTTCCTAGAAGTGGGTGGGGTGCGGGGACAGGATGGGAGAGGTCAATGGGGAAAAATGGGACATATGTAATACTTTAAACAATATTTTAAAAAATATGAAAATAATAAAGTTCACTGGCTTGAAGTTGGTGATTGTCTTTGACTTGTCTTCAAGTTTCCCTGAAAGTTTCCATCTACACTGAGTGGCCTGATTATTATGATCTCTGAATTCATAATAATCTGGCCACATATATATTAGAGGCCCGGTGCATGAATTCGTGCATGGGTGGGGTCTGGCCAGCCTGGCCAGGGGGAGGGGATATGGATGGTTGGCTGGCCTGCCTGCTGGTCGAACTCCTGGTTGAGGGGATAATTTGCATATTAGCCTTTTACTATATAGGATATACACTGAGTGGCCAAATTATTATGTGTTCAGAGATCATAATAATCTGGCCACTCAGTGTATAAATCTTTGAGGATAATAATTGCACAGATATACACAGAAGTGTTGTTGAAAACATCCAATCCATCCTCTAACATATATCTAGGAGATAGAAACTATCTCTCCCATCCAAAAGAGGCAAGACCTTACATAATTGGATAAGATGGACGATATAGAATCCAGATGCATTAAGGGTTTCAGATTTTCAGTGATTTTATTAAAAAGATGGAGTAAAACAACTTTTATTTTTTCAAAGTGGCCTCCAAGAAAGAAAATAATTAGCCACATATGAATCTTCAATTATGTTTGGGAAGGAAAAAGCAGCAACACAGTCACACACACACACACACACACACACACACACACACACACACACACACAAGCAAAATTCTGCTGGATTCCAATCTTCGAGTTGTATGATTTTGGATGACACATAATCATGTGCTTACCTTTGCTTTTACTTTTTGTTATATTTTGCCTCATATTCATTGATACAAAAAGTTGGCTAAATTTAAATCAAGTCTAGACTTATTGATTGCAACTTGTCATTTAATTGTATACTCTGTTATATAGTAATAACAGGAAAGCATTCTGAGATGTTTGCATGAAGGGTGTCATGCATAGCAAATCAGTGATGGATGGATTATGTACTAGGTTTTTAAAAGTATTAGCTAACCTACTTACTAAACCACTTAAAATATTTTTTTGAAATCTTTGGATCTAGGGAGACAAGAAAGACTGGAGGGAAACAAATGCTGTATTGATTATTTTTAAAAGTTAAAAAGAGTGATCTCAAATAACTTGAAAGAATGACATCAATAGTTAATAAAATAATGGACCAGATATTCAGAGAGAAAATTTTAGGTTCAGAGACAATAAAATAAAGAACAATAAAAGGTTGAATTTTCAGGTAAAAATTATGACAGGTTATCAATATAAACTCCCAACAGAATTGGGGGGGAAAACTAGCAAGTAGAAGAACGAAAAACAGTGTGTATGTGCATACAATCATCAGTTTATAAATGAGGTCTGAAAAGACCTATGATTTTTTTCAAGTATTCTCAAAGTCATATTCAAGTACACCTATTCTTATATTAACCAGCACTTTTTGTTTATACTCTTAGCTTTAATTCTTATGTGCTCATTGAACTTGAAAGATTCCAAACAAGGTAGAGAGACCTCTTTAGAGAAAATACATGAAAAAGATATGTGTTGTAAAATATTAAATTTCAGTATGAGTTTCTGAAAACAATCTCCTATCTATACTGATATGTGTATATATATTGGAGCTAAGACACCTTAGATAAATGTTGGCCCTTCTAATATTCTAAATACATAACCTTAAGCAATCTGCTTAATATTTATTAACCTCATCCATAGAAAAGGGGTTATAATACATTCTCTGCAGTTTTTGTGAGCAGAGCATGTAAAATGTCAAAATTATGATAAATACTATATCACTGGTAGTTTTAAAATACTGAATTATTTAAGTTAATTTTAGATATTTCCATCACCTTAAGTGCTGTCATTTAGTAACAAATTTTAATGATTTACCTGCTTAATTCCAGACACTTTCCCAGGTACTGGGAATGCAATAGTTAGGTAAAGAGATCGAGTCCTAAGCTAATAGGAATTTGACATGGAGGTGGATTCAAATATATATTCACAATAGCAAGAAATATATATATTCAAATTCCAATAAAAGCTATGAAAAGAAAGGATAGATAATAATCTGAGGCACTGTAGACTAAAAATCTTTCTATACATTCTGATTTTAAACCCATGTTCTTTTATTTCTATATCAACTGCTTTTCTACAGTTTTTGTCTCTTTGACCTTTACAAACTAATCCAGTTTTATGCCAGCTCAATCCCAATCACCCATGTGGTCCTTCCTCCAACAGGGATGGGACACTAGTACCTTGAAGGGTGGATGGACCCATGTTTCAAGTTTCAATCATCACTGCCATTGAGATTTTTGACATTTGAGAAACCCAATACTCACTAACTCACCACCCTTCCTTTTTGCCTTATTTATTATCTAATGTAATTAATCTTTAATTTAATGCCCCCCTCCAGCTAAAATGGATACTATGAATACTCCACAAAGATTCTCTCTCTCTCTCTCTCTCTCTCTCTCTCTCTCTCTCTCTCTCTCTCTCATTTTGCTGTCCTGTCCTGGATACCAAAGCATCCTAAGAACATATTAAACCACACTAAAGCCGAAACCAGTTTGGCTCAGTGGATAGAGTGTCGGCCTGCGGACTGAAGGGTTCCAGGTTCGAGTCCGGTTAAGGGCACGTACCTTGGTTGTGGGCACATCCCCAGTAGGGGGTGTGCAGGAGGCAGCTGATCGATGTTTCTCTCTCATCGATGTTTCTAACTCTCTATCCCTCTCCCTTTCTCTCTGTAAAATATCAATAAAATATATTTTTTTAAAAAATAAATAAACCACACTAATGATTTAATCAATGTTTTGTAATCAATGAATAAAGACTAGAGATATGATTGCAAACTGAAATTAAAAATGGTAACAGGTCCAAGAACAACAAAAATTCTGAACTGAATGTTTTCCTCTTCCCTTCTTATGAGTTTTTTTCCCTCTTTATTTCTTGTTCACTTTGTTTAATTTTTACCCCTTCTCTGCTAAGTATTCAGTGGAAAGTAAAAGATTACCATTGGAAATGAAGAGAACATAGAAGAAAGAAAGGAAGAAAGAAAGGAAGAAAGAAAGAAAGAAAGAAAGAAAGAAAGAAAGAAAGAAAGAAAGAAAGAAAGGAAGGAAGGAAGGAAGAAGAAAAAAAGAAAGAAAGAAAGAAAGAAAGAAAGAAAGAAAGAAAGAAAGAAAGAAAGAAAGAAAGAAAGAGAAAGAAAGAAAGAAAGAAAGAAAGAAAGAAAGAAAGAAAGAAAGAAAGAAAGAAAGAAATGAATGAATAAGCCATGAGGAAATTAGAAAACATTCAGTGGCTAGGGCACCTATGGAATGACTGGAGGCTAGAAGGTAGGAGGGCTAAGCATACTCAGGCATTAGCAGACATGTCAAATAGTTTGACTTTTTCCTAAGGATACCACAAGCCAGAAAAGGGTTCTCTTGAAAGAATAACATGACCAGATTTATGTATGTATTGCTCTAAACTCCTGATTATTCCTCCTACTTTTGAATTCTCTGTTTTTTCACTGTGCCTACCGTAATTTCAGTTTAATGTAAACTGTATAGAGAGGGAACAGAGTGGACCTTTAGACACCTTTGACAATACAATATGGAGTCAATGTCAGCCATGAGAGTTATGTCAAGTGCTATGTCAACAGTGAGGCATAGATTCTCCAACTGCTTCTATCACGTAAGCTCCCCTCACTGTGAGTAACCTGTGTGTTACTATTGGCTTATTGGGGAGGTTCCTCCTAATAAACCTGTTATTGTAGAAAGACACAAACAGGGATGTGACTCCTTTCTGGGATGTTCCCTTGCTCTCAACAGTAAGCAAATTGTACACAGCCAACATTTACATCATAACTTTGGTACAAGACATCATTCGTTCCTCAGACAAGGTACCTCTCCAGGGAGAAGATGATATTCTCCAAACTCCCCACTGCTGTTTCCAGGTAATTACTTCTCTGTCTGCTGTTAAAAACTTATTCTCTTTTCCTCTGAGCCTCCTACAAACTACCACAGAGATCTGACTTCATCTCTGTGCTTCTGTCTATTAAATGCAGGGCAACTTCCTTGATAGTCTCCTTATTAATTGAGGATATGGCTCCTGTTTCACAGTAAATCATCAAATCTTATTACCAATCTGGAACAATCTCATGTGTATGTGAACAGCTTCTCCAATCTCATTGTCAGAATCATCTTTATAAAATGTAAATCAGAACATGTCACACTACTCCTCCTTCTGATTCATTTACAGCCTTTTTTTCCTCCTCCTAGATTGAAAAATGCACACAGCTTAGCCTGTAATAGTAGATCCCAAACAAGTGTAATTCTGTCCCCAGAGTACATTTACTAATACCTGGAAATAAGTTTGATTGCCACAACTGGAATAGTGCTATTTACATCCAATGGGTAGGGGTCAGGGATGCTGCTGAACATACTAAAATGCACAGGGCAGCACCTCACAACAAATAATTATCTAGTCCAGCATGTCAATAGTGCTAACGTTGAGAACCCCTTGCCCATTAAGTCTTTAGTGATTTGGTACCTTCCTATCAATCCAAACAAATCTTTACCATTCTTCTCACTCACTCACTCACTCACTTCACTTGACTCATGCCAACACCTTTTCGGTTCTTATATTGCCAAACTTTTTCCTATCTGGAGGGCCTTGGTCATTTTCAGTGCCTAAAGGTGTTTATTTTGTCCAATTTGAGATGGAGAAAAGTGAACTGTGGTAGATATACAAGTGGAATGAATAGGCCAGGCCTCAGGTCTGGAGCTGGACAGGTAAAAAGGCTTAGCAGAATTCAGGACATGTTGACGCATATAGAGGAGTTAGAAATTTTACCTAAGGATAATAGAAGCCATTGATCAAATATAAGCAGGGGAAGAGCATGAGAAAGTTTCTATTTTAATATAATAAAAATGTTTCTAAGAAGTAGCATTTATTGACCATATTTTAATATTCAGATTTAGGTATTTCATGAAGTTTCAATCCCATATAACCTCCCAACAGTGCCATGATAAAGTGAATAGCACTATTCACATTAATACTAGTAGGTGAGAAGACAAAACAAAGTGGTTAAGACTACTTCCCAGGGCCACACAGCTCACAGTAGGATAGGCAGGATTCAATGCCAAAAATAGTCTGATTCCAGACTCAGGACTGTTGTCACTAATAAGCAGATTCAAGAAAGAATGAGATAGGCAAATCAAAATAGCGATTCTGTGTAACAATTAGAGCTGGGGAAGATTTAGCGGCATTAGAAATGGAAATCCAAGGAGTAGGGAGAGATAGAAAATTAGATGGATTTAAGGGAAACTTAGGATATTCAGTGAATAGGACTTGAAACGTGAATGTGAGTATAAGGGAAAGAGTGAAAATTCATAACTAAATTGGTTCCAGTCTGGGATAATAGGGCATATGTGTTATTATTCTTTATTTTTCAGAATTATTAAATATAATGGTAGAGGAAATGGTGGATATTTAACTTAGATAATATTAGTTTTGTGATTATACAGAAGTTCAATCTACATGTATAAAAGGCTATGTGACCGGCCAATAGGCTGGTAGGTATGCTGTGCACTGACCACCAGGGGGCAGATGCTCAACTCAGGAGCTGCTGAGTGACAGCAATGTTGCAGAGTGCCCTCCTGCATACCAGGACCCCTTGGGGGATATCAGAGAGCCTGTTTCTGCCTGATTCCCCGCAGGCCAGGCCAAGGGACCTCACCTGCTGGAGAGACCCTGATCACTCCACAGACACCCTTCGAGTCCCTGAGCTGCCCCAGGTGTGGCTGGACAGGGAGGGACCATGGGAGGTTGGCTCCAGGGCATGTCTGGCTCGTCTCACCCAGTCCCACCCCGTTGGCCACCTTCTAATTAATTTCCTTTCAATGTGCATGGATCTATGCACCGGGCCTCTAGTCCTATCTAATAAAAGAGTAATATGCAAATTGACCATCACTCCAACACACAAGATGGCTGCCCCTATGTGGTCAAAGATGGCTGCCACAAGATGGCCAGCAAGGGAGGGCAGTTGGGGGCAATCAAGCCTGCAGGGGAGGGCAGTTAGGGATGACCAGGCCGGCAGAGGAGGGAAGTTGGGGGTGACCGGGCCTGCAGGGAAGGGTAGTTGGGATGGATGCAGGCCTGCAGAGGAGAGCAGTTGGGGTGGGGTACCAGGCCTGCAGGGAGGACAGTTGGGGGGGACCAGGCCTGCAGGGAAGGGCAGTTGGAGGTGACCAGGCCTGCAGGTGAGGGCAGTTTGGGGTGACCAGGCCTGCAAGGGAGGGCAGTTAGGGGTGACCAGGCCTTCAGGAGAGGGCAGTTAGGGGCAATCAGGCTGACAGGGGAGCAGTGAGGCATCAATCAGGCTGGCAGGCAGAAGTCGTTAGGGGCAATCAGGAAGGCAGGGAGGTGAGCAGTTGGAAGCCAGCAGTCCTGGATTGTGAGAGGAATGTTCAACTGCCTGTTGAAGCCCGATCCTACTGAATAAATAACAAGAAGAAAGGGTTTTCCCTTCCCTCAGGCCTAAACAGGCAGTCAGGCATCCCTCGAGGGGTCCCAGATTGGAGAGGGTGTAGGCTGGGCTGAGGGACACACACACACACACACACACACACACACACACACACACCCGTGCACGAATTTCGTGCACCAGTCCTCTAGTATATATATAAAAATGGTTCAGAAGCGAGGTATGTCCTCTGAGTTAGAGGTTAATAATCAGCATGCAGGTAGTAATGGATACCAGGACTTGGATGGCATTCCCCTGGGGGAATTTGTAGAGTGAGAAAAATGTACTCATTTACAATCCATAGGAGCCTCAACAAATGTGAAAGTGGGAGAGACAGAAAACTCTGCAAAAGGTTGACCAGAAAGACACAGCTAGAACAGGAGGAAAATGTAGGCAAATATTAGATGTAAAACAAATATTTTTTAAAAAAGAAAAAAGGTCAAAAATGTTCAGTATTTTTAGAACTCAAGTGTGGTACAGACCAAATAAAATTTGATTACTGACGTAGTGGTCAGTGAGAATCTAGATGAAGACACTCTCTCTGGAGCGATGGGAAGAAAAGAGAAACTGTAGTAGGTGGAGCTAAAAAAGTGAAGACAGTGCATGTAGAATGAAGATAGGAAAGGATCAATTTGTGATGAAGAAATGTGCGCTTAAGTATAGGAGCAACAAAACTTTATTGAAGAGAAAAGAGAAATGGAGAGAGGGAGGAGGGGAGGGAAGACAGGGTCAGGGAGAAAAGAGAATGAGAGAGACTGTAGAGGAAGAGAGAGGAGAAAGAGGGAGATACTGAAACAATTCATAGAGGCACTTACTTACTTGATATGATAGAAGGAGACAGCATCTAGACTACAGATAGCAGTATCAGGCTAAGAGAAGAACACAATTTCCCCACTTCCTGGGGCAAGGTAGGGGGGAGGAAGAAAAGAGGGAATGCAAATGCAGATGACTTTGAATTTGTGGAATTAGTGGGTCGCAAAAAAACAAAAGCTTCAATTTTCATAGAAACGTAATAGAGACACACTGAATACAAAGGGCTGAAATAAATGAGTAATCATTAACATAATATAATAGAACATTTTAATAAAATTAATATTTTTTCTTGAACATTAACTTACCAGACACTGAATAACTGCACAAATTAGTAAGCATAACGTAAACCTATTTTCCTGGTTCTCTGAAAGCGAAATATTTCCTTTTGTGCACACCAAACAAGTCAGTACAAGATTAATGACGTGGCAATCAGCTGCTAAAATATTCGCTGCTGGTATTAGTGGAGAGAGATGGTGCACCTGCACGTAAGGCGCGTAAGGGAAATGAATGCAACATGATTACAGTAATCAGTCATTAGCGAACATTGTAGTTCATTATTAATAATTATGTATAACAGGATATTGTAAGAATTAAGTTATGAAATTTTTATTAAACCGTTTCTTACATACCATTATATTGGCTGGGCCACAAGTTTGACATGCTTGGTGTAAAGGGTTGCCTCCCCTTTGTCTCAGTGGACCACAATTTAGGTTGCCGCCTGAATATGTGTCTCCCCAGCTGCAGCTCCTTTTGGCTCAATAATGCTTTTTATTATTTATTGCAGTCTAAAACTAATTTTGGTTTACACCATGATAAAAAATTGCTTAGTAACTGCTTTTTCTCATCTGTAAAAAGAACATTTAATGTTTACATATTAAAGATGTTTTTATTAAATGAAAACATGCATGAAGAAGTCCATCCTTCTGAATAAAATGATAATATACATTAAATCTTCATTATCAACAATTAATATTTATTGCAGATAAAAATGAACCAAAGGAAGATAAAGTGATCTTTAAGAAACAGGTGAAAACAAAAAGATTTGAAAATCAATAAGGTAAAATTGCCTTCCTCTTAAAATAATTAAACTAAAATCAATTTATTGCCAAACCATGGGCTACAATTCATTTAGCCATTATTTTCAGTATTTAGAGGACCCAGGAGTTAGTCCTCACAGATTACAGAACTCAGAGTTTTATAAAAGGACTTTGGTGCACTTATTGATAAGGAAGACTTTTAAATGAGGATAATCCTAACAATGCTCATCAAAACAAATGTGCTTTAGAAGGACTTCAGATGATATCTACAATCCTAGGCTGAGAAACTAGTTTAATTTTTTTCTCTTTTTTAACAGTGTTATCCTATCTAATAAAAGAGTAATATGCAAATTAACCATCACTCTGCTACACCCATAAGCCACACCCAACAGCCAATTAGGAGCGAGCATGCAAATTAACCCAACCAAGATGGCTGCAGCCACGGAGAGAGCAGGAGGGAGGCTTGGGTTTCCCCGGCGATGGAGGAAGCCAAGCTTTCCGCACACCCTGGCTGGACCAGGCCTCCATTCAAGGCTACAAAGTTTCAATTGTAGATGATATATAAATCCCAGATACCAGAGCCTCTGCTTGGGTCTCCAGTGGGTGTGGCCGGCCTGCAAAGCACCATAGGCCCCTCGCCCAGGCCGCCCCATGCCCCAAGGGAACCCCCACCCTGATCCAGGACACCCTTCAGGGCAAACCAGCTGGCCCCCACCCGTGTACCAGGCCTCTATCCTATCTAATAAAAGAGTAATATGCAGATTGACCATCACTCCAACACACAAGATGGCTGCCTCCATGTGGTCATAGATCCTGCCCCCATGTGGACACAAGATGGCCACCACAAGATGGCCAGAAGGGGAGGGCAGTTGGGAGGGACCAGGCCTGCAAAGGAGGGCAGTTGTGGGGGATCAGGCCAGCAGGGGAGGGCAGTTGGGAGGTACCAGGCCTGCAAGGGAGGGCAGTTGGGGGCAATCAAGCCTGCAGGGGAGGGCAGTTAGGGGTTACCAGGCCTGCAGGGTATGGGCAGTTAGGGGTGACCAGGCCTGCAGGGGAGGACAGTTAGGGGCAAACAGGCTGGCAGGGTAGCAGTTAGGCATCTATCAGGCTGGCAGGGGAGTGGTTAGGGGGTGATCAGGCTGGCAGGCAGAAGTGGTTAGGGGCAATCAGGAAGGCAGGCAGGCAAGCAATTGGGAGCCAGCAGTCCTGGATTGTGAGAGGGATGTACAACTGCCCATTTAGGCCTGATCCCACGGGCCTAAACGGGGAGTCGGACATCCCTCAAGGGGTCCCAGATTGGAGAGGGTGCAGGCTGGGCTGAGGGACACCCCCCCCCCCGTGCACGAATTTCGTGCACCGGGCCTCTAGTTGAGATATAACGATGTACAATAAACTGCATGTATTTAGAGCAGGGGTGGGCAAACTTTTTGACTCGAGGGCCACAATGGGTTCTTAAACTGGACCGGAGGGCCGGAACAAAAGCATGGATGGAGTGTTTGTGTGAACTAATATAAATTCAAAGTAAAGGAGCGGAGGGGAGAGCAAGAGAACTAGATAGAACAGCCGGATCCGGCCCGCGGGCTGTAGTTTGCCCACGGCTGATTTAGAGTGTACAACTTTATATGTTTTGACAAAGCCATGCATCTGTGAAACCATTGCTATATAAAGATAATGAACATACCTTTTTTCCTCCCAAATTTTTCTTGTGTCCCATTGTTAGGCACAATAGATAGCCTCTGGGGCAGGAGGAGAGGGAAGCATATGGGGGAGGGGAGTTTATCTCACCCACTGAACAAGGAAGTCAGCAGTCCTGGCACTTGCCAAGATAAAATTGCCAGATGTTCTTATAAATTCTGGGAAAAGCCATAACCATGTAAAAGGGGGATCTTAAAATCTAATCTGTCACCCAAAATATCTAGCAGGAATTTTGTGATGGCTGTAAACTGCCTAGACCTTTAACTATCTGTCTGTTTCCTGTTCTACTTGCCCTGGCTTACTAGCCTGTCTCATCTTATATTAAATTTTCTCATGATGCTTATGTTCACTTGGTTTTTGCATTGTTTTCTTTTTCTCCCTTGCCTTTCACTTTCTTTTTCTACCTGGGCTTAAAGGAGTCTTTAATTTGAAGTTCATAGCATTCACTAATATATAGCTGAGGAATAATCATGATATAAAAATGTTGGTATAGGTCCAGTATATCTTTTTCACCTACAGTTTCAATTATGTTTTTTAATTATGGAAAAACTAGTGGCCTGGTGCATGAAATTTGTGCACGGGGAGTGTGTCCCTCAGCCCAGCCTGCATCCTCTCCAATCTGGGACCCCTTGGGGGATCCTGACTGCCAGTGTAGGCCGATCCCCACAGGATCCCACAGGGATCGGGCCTAAACTGGCAGTTGGACATCCCTCTCACAATTCAAGACCACTGGCTCCTAACCACTCGCCTGCCTGCCTGCCTGCCTGATCGCCTGATTGTCCTTAACCCCTCTGCCTGCCTGCCTGATTGCCCCTAACCTCTTTGCCTGCCTGATCACCCCTAATTGCCTCTGCCTGCCTGCCTGATTGCCCCTAACCACTCTGCCTGCTGACCTGCTTGCCCCCTACTCCACCCCCCCCCCGCCAGTCTGCTCACCCCCAACTGCTCCCCCTTGCTGGCCTGCTCATCCCCAACTGCCCTCCCCTCCTGGCCTGATCATCCCTAACCACCTCTGCTTCAGTCCCGCCACCATGGCTTTGTCCGGAAGGTCTCCTGGCCTAAGTAGCATATTACCCTTTTATTAGTATAGATTAAATTTTGAGCACACTTATTTTTTTCTTTAACTAGGAAATACGATTTTTTAAATGTTAGCTGCTCTCTTATCTCTTATCCTCTTGACTGATGTCTTTTAATTTTACCTTTCGTCCTCATTTCCTCTTTTGTTTCTTAGATTCATCCTATCCCTTCATGAAAATGTATAATTTGCTTTTTAAAGTAATAGTAATCTCTCAAAGTTTACAACATGAACAGTTATTTCAAAGATGCTATTTTTATTTGTATCATGTCAATAGTTTTTAGTAAAGAATGTTTTAATCTTAACTGAGATTTGAATCTTAAATGTTGTTAGGTAGGAAGTTAGACATGAGCGGCTGGGGTGGGGCCTACCCTGGGGTCTTGAACAGACATTGGATCAACATTGCCTTAGGACTGCCTCTCTATGGGAGGCCCAGCAGCCAGCAGATAGTGAGCAGGAAGGTTTGGAACCAGCCAGATCTGGCACAAGCTCAGAGGAAAATGAGGTGACCTCAATGAGACCTTACTAGCATTCTGGATTAATTATAATAAACTTCGCATTTTAGTTTTTACCCCTGCCCCTGTGGCTTTTTCTGTATGCGTTATGGGAAAGGGCATGCCCAGAAGAAATATAGTTATGTAACCCTTTTCTGTCAATCATTCCTGAATACAAATGAAAGTCTCCACCCAGATCCCTCATTTAAAATATATAACCCAGGAGTTCAGGGCCATTGTCTCTCTCAACTGGCCGTCTCCTTGCTTGGAGTGTATCTTCAACAAATCCCACTTTGCTTTACTTTCATTTTCGTTGACCTTAAAATCTTTTCTGGGTTGACAAGAAAAACTGAGGTCCCCGCAGGTAACCCTAATCAGTAACAATATGATTTGAATGTTTATATTTTCTCTCAGCATAAATTGTTTAATAAATTTACATCACATGCAGAGTTATATCGATGTAAGCAAGGGACCAATATGTCTGTTTGGCTGGTTACAATCTAGACAACTTTGGAGAATTTATGAACTCTTTAAACTACAAACTTCCATATAATAATGTAGATAACAATCATATATCTTTAAAAATGAGATAATATGTTCCTGAGAAAATACATAGCTTATATCTAAGGAGTACCTCATTTAATTTGAAAGCTCTGGTCAAATTAACTATTTTAGCTATTAAGTATTATCCAGTTTAGTCACTAAGGACGCTGGCCTTTCAATCTTGCTTGAATGTCCTCTGGAATAATTCTGTCCAGTCAATTATGCAACATTTGGTTATGCAAGGAAAAAGAGCCCTATAAAATAACAAACCATGCAAATGAAATACTGATGAGCTGCTTCTGTATTGCTTTCCCCATTGATGTTATTCTAGTAAATCTGTCCCTGTGTTTAAGATGGTGAACCTGGCATTTATTACGATAACAGCATATGAGAATAAAAGAATAAATTACAAAGTGCATGATTCCTATTGATGTACACATTTGTTCTCTATCAGGAATGTGCCTGGTAACAACAGTCAAACAATGCTCTTTACCTTCCAAATTGAACATTGCACACTGCCTGACTTTAGACATAATTACTTCACATAATTGTTTCTGTCAAGAATAAATGAAGCCTTAAAAGAACAATGCAATCATTACAAGTGGAGCATCTTAAGATATATATTATACTGGGCTTTTTACCCTTAGTGATTTCTGGGTTTTGATATTAACGACTGAAGATTCTTAAAGTCTGCATCTTCAGGCACCAAAACCAGATATCTGAGAATCTGAGCTATTCATGGATAATTTTAAATACACTTTTGTTGCTCAATGAAAATCTAGTAAAAGCAGTATTTGTTTGCAGTTAATTTGTTCAGCCCAAGTGAAAACATGTTGACGATGCAGGGTTAGAAAAATGTGGGATCAACATCCATATTTTTAACACAAAACCATGCATATTTTGCATTGATAAAATAAGTGCTCTCTTTGAGTTACTGAATTTTACCTTAAAATTCCTGGTTTGCAAAGTGTATTTACATATCATACTTTCAGATTTAAATGTACTGAATGAAAAATATAAGGTATTTTACATAATGCATATATAAACCTGAGACAGTTATAACTGCATAAGCCAGTAATGCATTGCACTTTATCTGCAGTGATGAGATTAAGAGATCATAAAAATTCATTGTGTTTGATGGCTTTTTATAACCTCATTTATTCTAAAACAGAAAAGACACCAAACATACAAATGTGTGGGTCCACAATATAAGATATTTCTGTGATGTGGATTAAATATATATTTTTTTTCACAAGAATCTAAGTGTTATCTCGTTAATTCATTGACATATTCAATTAAAAAACCTACCAGGAACCCTTTTATATCAATCTATGATATAAAATAAATATTGAAAAGCATATGTGTAAAAATTACATAAACATAAATGTAATTGTGTCAGAAATAAGTAAGGTACAGTGAATGTTGCATGACTAGGGAGACCTGAATTATTGTGGAGAAGGGTTGCCAAGACTTCCCTAAGAAAATGCCTTGGAATTGAGATGGAAGGACAAATAGGAGCTAACTAGGCAAGTCTCTGTGGCTGGGTTAAGGCAATGGATAGGGACTGTGGCATAAGGGAAGATTTTACAGCCAGGCAGTGCTCAGTTACATGGGTCTTAGTAGCTACACTGCAATATTTTTCCCACCTTTTTAGGACAAATGGAAAGAAATATCTTTAATACAGAATAAACATATTTATATTAGAGCGTTAAAAAGATTCATTTGATTCCAATGTACAGAAGCTATTGGGAGGAGTGTGTATATGTAGAAGTAAGTATAAGAAAGCAGCTAAGCGCTGTTGCAGTAACTCCAGCCAAAGATGACAGGAGCTTGGATTAGGGAGGTATCGATAGAATAGAGAAAAGCACACATATTTGACATATACTGTATTTTGAAGGGAAGAAGTAGGAACTGGTATTAGAGTAGACATGGGGAGGATGAAATAGAAAAATGTCCCAAAGAGGGCTTCCAGAATTCTGACTTGTGCAATTGAGTGCTGAACTGACTATATAGTAATCAGAGTCACTCAGAATAGAGTTTGTTCAAGATTAGATGGTAGGACCATTGACATTTGGATGCATCAAAAGCAAGCTCTTTTTGTGGCATTCACATAAAAGACTTGAAAAAAGCAGTTGAACAGATAATGCTGTGGAGCTCAGAGAAGATTTCCAAGCAGGAATAAAGGCTGAATGACTGATTATAAGTAAATTCTCTTCTACCTGGCTTTTGTAACACTATTTTCTCTGTCTCTTATGTTTTCCTTCACTGGATTATCTTCCTCTGGCTTCCTAAAAATTATAAAATTTCAGTGATTTGTCTTTTTCCTTAATACTCCACTTTTGTGGTCCCATTCATTCTTTTTTATTATTATTGATTAAGATATTACAAATGTGTGGTTATCCCCCATTGCTCCCCCCCCCCAATCTTGCCCTCACCCTCACCTTCTGTTGTCTGCGTCCATTGGTTATGCTTATATGCATGCATATAGCTTGAGCTTCCATTCATTCTTATAGCTTGAGCTGCTTTCTGTATAGGAATGACATGTAAGTGAGGGGACAGTGTTATAACAAAAAGCATATGGGTTTGGTGTCACTTATGGTTTAAATTCTGGCACTACCACTTCCTGACTGCAGATAAGTTGTTTAATGTCTCTGAGCATCAATTTTCTCTTCAATAAAATATATATCATTATAGTATATGAATAAAATACAATATTTTTGTGGATTTTAAGAGAACCCTCAATGCACCTAGTAGGTTGTCTACAAAGGATTTCTCTTACTACTACTAAACCTATTTCTTCAACCCAGAACCCTTTTGGATTCCAGATCTATATATCTAGTTGCATTTTTGACATCTTTTGGGTGGATAAATTTTAACACACCAGCTTTCCTCAAACTAACTCCCCTTTCTGAATTTGTGTCTCACCAAATTGTTTGCACCCTTATTTCCCCAATTCCCTTCAAGTTGTCCAAACCAGGAAGCTGAAATACATCTTAATTTACTTATAAACAGTCATTCTGTCTTATGAAGCCAATGCCCATATGTATTTCTAATCCAATTATATCATCTTGATGCTTACTGTATCTTTAAAACACAATTAAGCTTTTCTTAATCAGTCTCCTGGATGGTTTGCTTCTTTCCGGAATATTCTCCTACAATCTACCTTACTCGGTGCCAGGATCACACTTCTAAAACACTAGATTTGCTATACATTACTTTGCTAAGAAAAGGCAGTGCCCTTACCATTCTAAGCCAGGATCTTTGAAGTTTCAGTTCTTGCCTAATTTTATAACTTGATCTCCATAAATTGTAATGTAATCTATTGCCATGCTGAAATATGTGCTCTTTCCATGTTACATTCTAAATTTTTGTTTTTCTGCCTAGAATATTCACCCTCTCACAATCACTCTCTCTCCACCCATTTATGAATCAAATCAAATATCACCTTCCCTGACTCATCTCTATCCTAGTTAAGGTCTAACTCATGTTTCCTTAACAAATTATATTATTGTGCATTGCCAAATATTTGTTTACAGTACTATTTCTCCCTTGCCTATAATGCCCTCTGTCCATTCCTCTGTGGTATCATATAGAACCCTGTAATAAATAAGAATATTTTGAAAATATATTGTGATACCGAATGCCAGTCTAAGAATTTTCTATCATGTAAGAGTTAGTGTTTCTGGATGTCTCCCAATTTCTTCAATGACAACATGTCAGAAACATAATTAGGTAAGTATGTGTTTTGAGTTATTTTAATTAAAACTTATTCTGGGAACCTCTGGAATTGATTTAGGAAGATTACTATGCTTACATGTGAGGTACAGTGAGTTTAGAGAAAAATAATCTGGATTCATAGTCATTATTCTTGAACTTATGGGCCTATAAATGAACAAATTATTTAGTTACTAGAGGCCCAATGCACAAATTTGTGCACCAGTGGGGTCCCTCGGCCTGGCCTGTGGACATCTCCCGAGGGGTTCCGGGTTGCGAGAGGGTGCAGGCCAGGCCGAGGGACCCTACTGGTGCATGATTGGGGCTGGGGAGGGACTGTGGGAGGGCTCCAGGGTGTGTCTGGCCCATCTTGCCCAGTCCCGATTGGCCGGATCCCAGCAGCAAGCTAACCTACAGGTCGAAGTGTCTTCCCTCTGCTGGTCAGTGCTCGTCATAGCTACCAGTCAAATGGCAGAATGGTCACTTAGCCTTTTATATATATAGATAGTACAATGTTACATCAATTTAATGATCATTGTAACAACCATAATTTTCTCCCTATGAATATTAAGAAATAAATAGCATAGTTGCTCAGGGGTTACTTTCAGAAATAAGCATATAAGTTATATACTCAGTTGCTTTGTAAGGAAAATACATAATTTGAGAAACCAAGTTGAGGCAGGGCATTTAATTATGCATTATACTTGACCATTCCTGAGGCATTTTACAGATATTTGAAACAGAAAAAGGTCTACTGGTAAAATCAGATTTTTTAAAAGTATCAAATGTGAAAATAATCGCACTTGACATATGATTTTTTACAAATAAATTCTACTATGAAAAAATACCATTTTTTAAAATTCAAAACTAGATATCTAGGCATTCTGTTTTGTTTTACTTTTGGAAGAAAGCCAAATGGCCATAATATGGGTGGGAATAGTACCATAAACAGGTTTTGTTTATTAGATGTTTACAACCACTGACTTGCATGTTAATGTTTGTTTCCAAACTTATTTAGAATTACTGGCATGCAGTACACAGTCTTAAAGGTAGGAACTCCTGAATATTTTTTCTGTATAACCTCTTAGAAAGTGGCTGCCTTCCATAATTTGAGTTGTCACTGTGTATATACAATCAAGATAAAATTTTCTCTAAGTGTAAAATATAAATGACCCTGACTTTTAACAAACAGCATCTAAAATATAAAATTTGTAGGTTAACAAAACTATCTACTAGGTAAAAAAATTAGATGGTCTTTTTATAGTGTTGAGCTGTTAACTGTGTGTTAATAAGATAATTTCAATGCTAATTTTGTAGAATTTCAAGAGGAAAGAGTTTTAAAAACAACAGCAGTGGCTACTTGGTCTTGGAATGTGTTTATTTTTTGAATGTCAGTGGATGAGTCCTTCATAATTTAACATTTTAATCATTTCAAGGTGATTTGCTTTTGCTGTGAGAAACCCTGTGTTGGCACTTTCCCCACATGTTTCCTAGGCATGATCACATATTAGTTGCAATTTTCTCTACAACATAAGACTTAATTATGCTAAAGAAAAATGCTTCTTTTTAAATAAAAGGTGTAAAGTATCACAGGTATCCAGTTTGAACTAATACTAAGATTAGAAACTCATTACCCCTAAAAATGTCAGTTCTGATGAAGCATTTTAAAAAATTCCAAGAATCAAATTCAAAATGTCTTTACTAAGCTGTTTTATGGTCGCGTGTACCATTGGAAATGTGATGAGTCTTCATGTAAAAATGCTGATTTGAATTAGATTTAGAATGTATGTCATCCTCAATTAGCCTTTCTTTCATCAAAATGATCTCACAAACACGGAGAATGAATCTTTATTTCCTCCTTTGCACATGGGAGGTCATTTGTCAGATTTAATACACATCTTCCTATGTCTTCCTACATGCTTGGAGTTCAAGATGGATGGTCACAGACTTCCTTAAAAGTTTCTAGCTTGAAATTTAAATATAATTTTAATAAAATGCCCAACCATTCATAGTTAGGCTGAAAATTAGAATAACATTTACTAAAATAATATTAATGTCTTTCCATTTGAGGGGGAAAAAACCTTTTTTTGTCCCCACCCTCAAAAAGGGTAAGTTCATACATTAGCAAATAGCTAGGTAATCCAGGGCAAGAAACATACAGTGAACATTCTTTTCTTGAATCATTCTGATACTTTTATGACCTAGACTAGAATTAATACTACTGTCTGTGATATTGTATAAATGCAATCACTTATATTGTGATTGCTAAATTCAATTATCCTAAAAAATTTTATAAATTAAAGTCCAACAGTTGGATAATTATGGTAATTTTATACATAATATAGGTGTCAGTTTAGTGATTATGAGACACATGAAAAGGGCAACCAGGATTGACTGACCGTTGGTATCAGATTTATATTCTCAATGATTTCCCAGGGAACCCCAATACATGGTTATGATTGGCTTCTAGAGAGATTTATTTATCCATTTATTAAGGTGCTATTTGCAAACCTACTGTTCGCAAAGCAAGTCCCTGAGGAGTTGGGCTGTTTATGAGAACACTTGCATTCTTGCATTTATAACTGAACAATTATCCCTTGGAAAACACTTAAAAATAGCTCTTGAGTAAAGAATCACCTTCTTTTGCAAGGCTCATCAAAGATTTGGACTGTTCACTCTAATAGCATGTTTAAGATGAGAATATAGAGCAAGCTAATAGGAAAATCTTCATTCCCACTTTGGCAATAAAAATGGTGGCTGCAAAATTTGTTTTGTGCAGTACCTGCTACTCACCACTCATATAAGTAGTTAGAAAACAATTCTACATACTGCATGTCTATGAAACATTCAGCTCGATAACATCAATAAAATTTAACAAAAAATTTTTAACACATTAAAACACAATACTTTGAAAGGTTCAATGGAGGATTCAAAGGAAATAAAAAAAAAACTTTGTTTACAGAAAGAGCAAAAGTATAAATGGAACAGTATGTATGTAAAGTTTTATGAAACGTATAGAAAGATGCTTTATAAATTCAAAGGTAAGAACAATTATTTATCTACAGGCATTTTGATATGAATTAAGATTGTAATGTTGATAGTAATTGCATTTTAAGACTTCAGGTAAAGTACTTAGAAAAGACCCTAAAGCTTCTGCTCTAACAAGCAACCTATTGAAATGATTATATCACCAGTTGTACTTCAAGTTTCTACTTGAAGTTAATAAAATTGTTAACGTTGTGCTAAAATTTATATTTAATAAAGTCATAATATTAACTCCATAATATATTACAATTTTCAGTAAAATGGTAATAATTATATGATTTAAATTTTAAACTAGTCTATAGCTATTTAGGATTGTTTATCATTTATTAAGTTTACTAGAGGCCTGGTGCACAAAATTAGTGCACGGGGGTGTATGTCCCTCAGCCCAGCCTGCACCCTCTCCAACCTGGGACCCCTCGAGGGATGTCCGACAGCCCTCTCACAATCCAGTACTGCTGGCTCCAAACTGCTTGCCAGCCTGCCTTCCTGATTGCCCCTAACAACTTCTGACTGCCAGCCTGATCACCCCCTAATCACTTCCCTGCCAGCCTGATTAATGCCTAACTGCTCCCCTGCCAGCCTGTTTTCCCCTAACTGCCCTCCTCTGCAGGCCTGGTCACCCCAAAGTGCACTCCCCTGCAGGCCTGGTCACCCCTAAATGCTCTCCCCTGCAGACTTGGGTCCACCCCAACTGCTGTCCCCTGCAGGCCTAGGTCCCTCTCAACTGCCTTTCCCTGCAGGCCTGGTCACCCCCAACTTCCCTCCTCTGCAGGCTTGATCACCCCCAACTGCCCTCCCCTGCTGGCCATCTTGTGGTGGCCATCTTGTGTCCACATGGGGGCAGGATCTTGGACCACATGAGGGCAGCCATCTTGTGTGTTGGAGTGATGGTCAATCTGCATATTACTCTTTTATTAGATAGGATAGAGGCCTGGTGCACGGGTCGGGGCCAGCTGGTTTGCCTTGAAGGGTGTCCCAGATCAGGGTGGGGGTTCCCTTGGGGCATGGGGAGGCCTGGGCAGGGGCCTGTGGTGGTTTGCAGGCCAGCCACGCCCCTCGCGACCCAAGTGGAAGCCCTGGCATCTGGGGTTTATTTATCTTCTACAATTGAAACTTTGTGGCCTGGAGCAGAGCCAAGCCTTCTGCTTGCTCTGTGGTGGCAGCCATTTCTATTGGGATTTATGTAACTTCTATAATGGAAACTTTGTAGTCTTAAGCGAGGCCTGAGCCCGCTAGGGTGTGCAGAAAGCTTGGCTTCCTCTTTTCAGCTCCCTGGCTGCCGCCATTTCTGTTTGGGTTTATGTATCTTCTATCTTTAAAACTTTGTAGCCTTGAATGGAGGCCTACGCTGGCAAGGGCAGGCAGAAAGCTTGGCTTCCTCCATTGCCGGGGAAACCCAAACCTCCCTCCTGCTCTCTGTGGCCCTAGCCATCTTGGTTGTGTTTATTTGCATATTTGCTCCTGATTGGCTGGTGGGCGTGGCTTGTGGGGGTGGCTTGTGGGTGTAGTGGAGTGATGGTTAATTTGCATATTACTCTTATTAGATAGGATACTGTATTCAATTTAGATAGTCACACGCATTGGCTGAATAGATAAAAGTGTACTAAGCAAAATCTTTAATAGAATATAAACATGACATTTTGGAAAACAAAGGATATATAACATGTGGTGAATGTTGCAATAAAAAATGAAAGGTAAAATTTGAGGATAAACTATCTTGGTATTTATTGTTTCTTACATTTGAAAACAATGCATATGAGTACAACATATAACATAAAATTACATTGTATTTATTTGATATTAATTTTAACAGTAATTTTACTTATATAAAATAAAAGTAACATTTCTTATATAATAACTAGAGGCCCAGTGCATGATGGAGTCCCTCGGCATGGCCTGTGGGGATCAGGCAGAAACCGGTAGTCCAACACTGCCTGGTGCTCCTGTGTTCCTGCCTGCCACTCCTTCTCATCCTGTCCCTGCTATGCCTGCTGCTGTTTGGTAGGTTCACTCCGGCTCCCCTGTGGTCTCCAGGCTGCCACGACCAGCCATGAGCCCTGCATCTGGTGCTGTGTTGAGTGTCTGCCCCCTGATGGTCAGTGCGTGTCACAGCAATTGGTGAACCAGTCAACCGGTTGACCAGTCGAATGCTTGATTAGGCATATGTATATCCTATCTAATAAAAGAGTAATATGCAAATTAACCACCACTCTGCTACACCCACAAGCCACCCTCACAAGCCATGCCCACCAGCCAATCAGGAGCAAATATGCAAATAAACACAACCAAGATGGCTACAGCCACAGAGAGCAGGAGGGAGGCTTGGGTTTCCCCGGCAATGGAGGAAGCCAAGCTTTCCACCTGCCCTTGCCGGCCCAGGCCTCCACTCAAGGCTACAAAGTTTCAATGATAGAAGATACATAAACCCAAACAGAAATGGCGGCAGCCACGGAGCTGGAAAGAGCAGGAGGCTAGGGTTGCCCCCGGTGATGGAGGAAGCCAAGCTTTTCACACACACTGGCCGGCCCAGGCCTCCGCTTAAGGCTACAAAGTTTCCATTATAGAAGATACATAAATCCCCCCCAAAAAATGGCTGCCACCACAGAGCAAGCAGAAGGCTTGGCTCCACTCCAGGCTACAAAGTTTCAATTGTAGAAGATAAATAAACCCCAGATACCTGAGCCTCCACTTGGGTCGCCAGGGGGCGTGGTCAGCCTGCAAACCACCACAGGCCCCTCACCCAGACCACCCCACACCCCAAGGGAACCCCCACCCTGATCTGGGACACCCTTCAGGGCAAACCAGCTGGCCCCCACCCATGCACCAGGCCTCTATCATATCTAATAAAAGAGTAATATGCAGATTGACCATCACTCCAACACACAAGATGGCTGCCCCCATGTGGTCAAAGATCCTGCCCCCATGTGGACACAAGATGGCCACCACAAGATGGCCAGCAGGGGAGGGAAGTTGGGAGGGACAAGGCCTGCAAGGGAAGGCAGTTGGGGGCGATCAAGCCTGCAGGGTTGAGCAGTTAGGGGTGACCAAGGGCAGAGGAGGGAAATTGGGGTGACCAGGCCTGCAGGAAAAGGCAGTTGGGAGGGACCCAGGCCTGCAGGCGAGGGCAATTGGGGGTGACCAGGCTTGCAGGCGAGGGCAGTTGGGGTGGACCCAGGCCTGCAGGGGAGAGCAATTAGGAGTGACCAGGCCTGCAGGGGAGGGCAGTTAGGGGCAAACAGGCTGCCAGGGGAGCAGTTAGGCATCAATCAGGCTGGCAGGGTAGTGGTTAAGGGGTGATCAGGCTGGCAGGCAGAAGCGGTTAGGGGCAATCAGGAAGGCAGGCAGGCAATCACTTGGGAGCCAGCAGTCCTGGATTGTGAGAGGGATGTCCTACTGCCCGTTTAGGCCTGATCTCACCTGGATTGAGCTTAAACGGGTAGTCAGACATCCCTCGAGGGATCCCAGATTGGAGAGGGTGCAGGCTGGGCTGAGGGACACCCCCTCCCCCGTGCACGAATTTCGTGCACCAGGCCACTAGTATGTACATACATACTAGTGGCCTGGTGCACAAAATTTGTGCACATTACAAGGGGATTAATTAGAGGAAATAATTTAATATTGCTATTTTCCCTTTATAATAGAAGTGTCAGAGATGAAAGAAAATTAGTAAAATGTATATGAAAACCTTCCTCCTGTCAGAGTCTGGGGCACACCACAGGACCCAGATTCAAGTCCCCACCCACCCACATGGGCCTCAAAATCGCGTGAGACCCAGCCGGCCCCCACCCCCATTGGGCTAGATCCAGACCTGTCCAGTACCATCCTTGTCAAACCCCGCTGGGCAGGGGACGTAGCCTCATGTCTACTGGCCCAGTGCTAAGACAGGGGGCATGGCCTGAGGTCCCCCAGCCCAGACCAGGGCAGGGTGCATGCCTTGAGGTCCCCCATCAAGCCCCGCCAGGTGGAGGACATGGCCTGAGATCTCCTGGTAAGCCCCACTGGGTAGGGGGCATGGCCTAAGGTCCCCTGTCAAGCCTTGCCAGGCAGGGGACGCAGCCTCAGGTCCCCCAGCCTGGCACCAGGAGGAGAGTACAGCCTCAGGTTCCCTGTCAAGCCCCACCAGCAGGGGGGTGCAGCCTCAGGTCTCCCATCAAGCCCCGCTGGGAGGAGGGGCATGGCCTGAGTTCCCCCGACCCAGCACTGGGGATGCACCTTGAGGTCCCCCATCAAGCCTCGCTGGGTGGGGAACACAGCCTGAGGAAGCCTGTTAAGTCCTGCTAGGCAGGGGGCACAGCCTCAGGTCCCCTGGCCCTGTGCTGGGGCGGGGGTGTGGCCTGAAGTCCCCTGTCAAGCACCTCCGGGTGGGGGGCACAGCCTGAGACCCCCAGCCTGGTGCTGGGGCAGGGGGAGCAGCCTGAGGTCCCCTAGCCCAGTACCAGGATGGGAAGGGCACTTTGAGGTCCCCCATCAAGCCCTGCTGGGCGGGGGGCATGGCCTGAGGTCCCCAGGTCTGGTGCCAAGGCGGGAGGCACAGCCTGAGGTCCCCATCAAGCCCCACCAGGCGGGGCCTCGGTCTGAGGTCCCCCGGCCTTGTGCTGGGGTGGGGGCCACGGCCTGAGTTCCCTGACCCAGCACTGGGGGTGCACCTTGAGGTCCCCTGTCAAGCCCAGCCAGGCAGAGGTGCACAGACTCAGATCCCCTGTCCCGGTGCTGGGGCAGGGGGTGCAGTCTGAGGTCCCCCGTCAAGCCCCACCGGGCGGGGGGTGCAGTCTGAGGTCCCCCAACCTGGTGCTGGGGTGAGGAGGCACGGCCTGAGTTCCCCCAACCCAGCACTGGGGTGCACCTTGAGGTCCCCTGTCAAGCCCCAGTGGGTGAGGGGCACAGCCTGAGGTCCCATGTCAAGCTCAACCAGGCAGGGGGGCACAGCCTCAGGTCCCCTGGCTCAGTGCTGGGGCGGGGGGTGCAGACTGAGGTCCCCCTGCCTGGTGCCCTGTCAAGCCCCACCTGGTGGGGGGCATGGCCTGAGGTCCCCCAACCTGGTGCTGGGGCGGGGGGAGCAGCCTGAGGTCCCCTGTTAAGCCCTGCTGGGTGGGGGATTCGGCCTGAGGTCCCCTTTTAGCCCTACAGGGGCGGGGAAGGGCATAGCCTCAAGTCCCTGCTGATTGCTCATTAAGGCTCTTGATGGGAACTTGGCCTGAGCTGTGGGTGCAGCCATCTTTGTGACAGAGTGATGGTCAATTAGCATATTCCCTCTTTATTAGATAGGATTATATATTTAAGGTTTAAATATGCCATTCATTTTTTTTTTCCTTTTTATTGAATTCATTGGGTGACACTGGTTAACAAAATTATACATGTTTCATGTGCACAATTCTGCAATACATCATCCCCACACCAAGTCAAGTCTCTGGACATCACCATTTATTCCCCCATATACCCTCTTTCACCTCTCCCCTCCCCTTTCCCTGTCAATCACCACACTGCTGTCCATGTCCATGAGTTTGTGTTTTTCTTTTCTCTTGATTTTTTAAAAAATAAAATTTTTCTGGGTTTTGTTCAATACTGCTCCCATTGTGTAATCTTTCTCTCATGGAAATTGTATCATAATTAGGAGAAAAAGGCAACTAACACATAAATTAACCAATAAATAACTTTAGTAGTAGAAGGTTTTATTGTGAAATTAAAACATGATAACAATGCTGGGGCTGACCAGCAGACCCTGAACAACAGATAAATGATTACTCTGACACAGGATTGCTGTGAAAGAGAGGTCTAAGGTCCTCTCTTAAAGGAACCAGACAGCCTCAATTGCCTACCTCTTCAGGCTTTTATTATAAAAGCCATTTGGGATAAAGTTTATCTTTTAGGTACAATCAGTAATCTTTGGAGGACACATGTGTCTGCAATGTCCTTTAAGCAAGGACACGTAAAGACTAGGCATAAAGATTCCAGTAAACACCTAAGGGTCTGCACATGCACAGACTTGCTTGGAATAATTACTAGCACTGCCTTCAGCTAACTTCTTTAAGTCAAAATTTGAAGAAACAGGAGTGGGCCACCTTCAGCTAACTTCCCTTTTCGGAATTTCCTCCTTACAAACTTTTCAACCAAGTCTCCCGTGCTCCCCTACATAACAAGTTAGACAGTAGATGGTAAGAGTAGACAGAGAAGGCCTATGTGGGGGTTACCATTAAGCCCAGACAAAGTGGTCAAGGAATGAAGACATATAAAAATTCCTGAATGGCATCCCAGATACAGGGAACTGATATATAAATGTTCTGAGAGAAAGGAGTTGGGAATGTAAGAGAGGCAGAAGGCAGGTCAGTGTGGCCAGAGAGATCATGACAAAGAAGATGACATAAGAGACATGCATGGGTCAAATAGCAGTGAGGATAATGATGACAACTCTTCTAACTTTTATTCAGCATTAAATATGTGGCAATCATGGTTTTAGTGTTTTACATGCAGATTTTGTTGGACCTTATCTGTAATGTAGAACATTTAGTATTTATTCAAAATGAGAGGAGAGAAAGAGATGTCTTTAAGAAATACCTCTTAAAGTTATCTCTTATGAGGTAACAGTGATAATTCACTGTTATAAGGAGAGGAAATAGAGAAAAACATGAGTAAGGGTGTGATTCTATTTTTACAGATGACTTTAAGGTGTGTTTGCATGAAAATAGGAGCAAATCTAGTGAATAAAAGTAATGACTCAGTTTCTTCATCATTAAAATGGGAAAATAATTTATTGTAAGAATTCTATAAAATGTGTGTGCTTGTGTATAATCGAATAGTGGTTACTAAGATGATGATTATGATGATAACGACACAATGACAATGATGATAAAGGAAGAGGAGGAATATCAGAAGAGGAATAGGAAGAAATTATCAAAACAAATCTTTGGGTAAAAGCAAGAGTACAATTTATTGAGAGCATACATTTTTAGTCTTAATAGAAAGGAAGGCAATACTGGTAAAATATCATGAATTTGATTAATTTGATCATGTAAAATTAAGTTAGTGCTCACCTACTTCTATTTTCCTAATAAAAATGTAATTGTTAGATTCAAAGACCCTATTGAAGGAGATTTTTGAGATAGGAAAAGATGGGAGAATGTTGAACTAGGTATGTAACAGTGAGAAATTGATTTACTAGAGAAACAAGGCAAGATTGCCTGGAAATGTTGAACACTTTTTTGATATTATTATTAAAATATTTAAGTATCATGTCTCTCTTTAGAAAAAACTAACTGGCTAGACATAATTGACTTAAATTTTGTAAAGTCACTGCAAACAGAAAGAGTGAAAAACAATAAAAAGACAATTTAAAGGACAAATTACCAAAATTAGTCAAATAATCTTAAAATTCTTTCAGGATTACTTTTCTCAAAGTCTTTACTTTATATTGATATATTAGTTAGTGTTACACATCTATAGCATCAAAGTACAAGTATCTCTTTTATAACCTTAATAAAAATGCATTTTGTTAGAACAAAATATCTCCATTGACTTTATATTAGTCAGTTGTCAGAAACCAAAATTTAGACAGAATGTATTCCCTACTACTTCAATAACATGAAAAAAAATACAAATAGAAAAATTCAAACAATATTATGTAGTGACATAATTTTCATATTAAAGTGCAAATACAAAATGTTTGGTGTTGCAGTAAGTTCCCAATATTCCTGACCTAAAAATATAATCACGCATTGTAACCTAAATTCAACAGAGCTCCAAGCAAAAGAGGTACTGGGGCTTAAACTATATGATATACTATAAACAACTTGGCCCTACTAAGAAACTTGCCTTAAAAAAATAATAATTTAATTAATAACAAGTACAACATTTTGAAATAGTCAAGGTTCACTCAAATATTATTTGTTTTTTGAAAATATGTGAGTTATTATATATAATATTCAGAAGTGATAGCCAACATTAAAAGTTCGGCTCTCAATAATTGTTAGAAAATTTGACTGCAATACATTTATCATATAATTTGCAAGAGATTTCCACTGAAGTCAATTCACAGACATATAGTGGGAGTCTGGAGAACTGGCAATCTATACTAATGAAAGCCTAGGTGGCCCTCGTGCTCTCACCTCCTCCCGCGACACCCTCACGTCATCACAAGATGGCTGCCCCCATGTCACCACAGGATGGCTGCCCCCACGTCATCACAAGATGGCCGGCAGGGGAGGGCAGTTGTGGACGATCAGGCCACAGGGGAGGACAGTTGGGGGCGAACAGGCCAGTAGAGGAGGGCAGTTGGGGGCAACCAGACAGGCAGGGGAGGGCAGGTGGGGGTGACCAGGCTGGCAGGGGAGGGCAGTTGGGGGCGATTGGGCCAGCAGGGGAGGAGTTAGGCGTCAATCAGGCCGGCAGGGGAGTGGTTAGAGGGTGATCAGGCTGGCAGGCGGAAGTGGTTAGGGGCAATCAGGCAGGCAGGCAGGCGAGTGGTTAGGAGCCAGCAGTCCCGGATTGTGAGAGGGATGTCCGACTGCCGGTTTATGTGGGATCAGGCCTAAACCAGCAGTTGGACATCCCCCAAGGGATCCCAGATTGGAGAGGGTGCAGGCTGGGCTGAGGGGCACCCCCCCCCCGCCCCGTACACGAATTTCATGCACCGGCCCTCTAGTTAGAAATAAAAAGAGACTATTGCCAATAGCCTTCTTTTAAAAGTAAGTTGGACAAAACCACAAAAGAACCTAAAAAATAATAGTGTCCCCTTGTCTACCACCTATCTTTTTGGTCATTACTGCTTCCCTAATATGGCCTCTGTTTCAGGAGTTCTACTGTGTTTAAGTTTCTCTAAACAAGAATACTACAGCCAGATTTTAAGATAGAAGTAGCCCTGGCTTGTGGCTCAGTTGATTGGCTTGTTATCCTGTACACCACAAGGTCCCTGGTTTGATTCCTGGTCAGGGCACATACCTAGGTTGTGGGTTCAATCCCCAGTCAGGGAGCATACCACAGGCAACCAATTGATGTTTGTCTCTCACATCGTTGTTTCTCTATTCCTTCTTCTCTCTCTAAAAATCAATAAACATATCTTTGGGTATAGATTGAAAAAAAAAAAAAAGACAAAAGTAAAGCTGAGGCCATTCTCCTACAGCTATTTCTTCTAGAAAACAAGATCATGGAGGAATGGGGGTGGAGTGGCCAGACTCTTTGTTCCAATTATTGGTAACAGACTAATGGTGTCAAGAGGCAGTTGTGGCAAGGACAGGTTTAGTGGCAGTTGACAATCAGTGCTAGTGGTAATGAACCTGGTCTCTCCACCACTGAGGTAGCAAGGACTATGCTCAAATTAATTTCTTCTCTAGGCCTTCCAAAAATTCTGGAAGCATCCTAATACCCTGTGTTAAATTCCTTTCTGCCCAAAATAGTTGTTTCAATGTTGTTTCAATTATTGCAATGGACTCTAATATAACTGCTTTCCGTTTTTATTATGCTTTTTTACCAGTAAAAAGCAATCATCTTGCTTTGTCCTATAGTAATGTCATAAAGCGTATGACACAGACGAAGAAAATGAGGCTCAATTTAAAAGAGAGCAGTTTGTGTTCAACAGAATTTGTTAAATACAGATCATATAGAGAAAACTCTGCTAAGTGATATATCTTCATTATCCTTAATCAGCCGTGGGCAAACCACGGCCCGCAGGCCGGATCCGGCTGTTCTATCCGGTTCTCTTGCTCTCCCCTCCGCTCCTTTACTTTCACACAAACACTCCATCCATGCTTTTGTTCCGGCCCTCCGGTCCAGTTTAAGAACCCATTGTGGCCCTCAAGTCAAAAAGTTTGCCCACCCCTGATCCTTAATGCACATGGTGATTCTCTCTGGTTGTTATTACTGCTGACATTTCACTGATATGGAAAAAGATTAAGAATGGTCAAGTCATTTCTCCCAAAGTCACATAGCTAGTAAGTGGTATATGTAAATTCAACCCCTGATGTATCTGGTTTTCAAGGCCACACTTTCACTAATATGATATATGGACTTTAGGGGAGGCCCAATTATGGAGGCTGGGGAGGAGACTAGATGGGGAGCAAGGGTAGGATGGATATTATAGAGTGAGAAAGACTGAATGTCTCAAACTTACCCCACTCAAATTCTAGTTCCAATACGCTCCACCTTTGCTATTAAGGTACCTTAAGTATTAATGCAATTTCTACATCTGAAAAAAAAGTGAATATTTCTATTGGACTATTGCAAGAGTTACACAAAATAGCAAACATGAGTTCCTAGGTCAGAGGAGGAACATGTTTTGGTTCTTTTTCCATCTCCCATTTCTCAGGGTCACACATTAGCAAACTACTATGTCATTTTTAGCAACTTAGTATATCTATCTATCTATCCATGTATCTATCTATCTATCTATATATATATATAGTTGGAAAATTAATGTATACATTGTTGAGCATATGTTTTTATTAAAGTTATATTTGGTGTGTTTCTTTCTTATCTTCTTTTCACAGTCACCTCAATACTTAATAGCTTAACAAAATAATGATTCAAACATGCATAAGTCATCTGATTGCAAAATATATTTATCACCAAAAGAAATGTAGTGGTAATGGAGGTGATATAAGAAAAGGCATTTTTAATTTATCAAAGCAAAAGTTGTTATAAAAAAGCAAAAACTAAACACCAATCATATTAATTTCACTGCACATGAATTAGCATGACTGACCCACAACATTAGATATATTATAAGTTAACACATAAACCTATGCTTTAATAATGAATAATCATAGACACTGAAATTAATAAAGTAGAAAACAAATATATTGTTCACACTCTAATTTATAATGAAATTTTATATTATAAATTATAAACTATACTTATTATATTGTGAATGCTAATAACATTATCTCCATCAATCCATTTTCTGTGTCCATCTGTCAGGTGGCTCTGAAATTTGGCTGGAAAACTCAACAATATATTTGTCAAGCAGGGTTATTTTTTACATAATTAATATATTTCTATTAAAAATAGACTTAATGATATAAAGAAGTATCAGCTTCAGATAAAGGAAACTGTTTTCTAGTCGCTTCTCTTCTAAAGTAACAGTGTGCTCCTGAATAAGTCACCTTCTCTCTCCAGATCTCACTTTATTCACCTTTATATTAAAGTAGAGGCCCAGTACACAAAAATCCATGCACTGGGGGGGATGTTCCCTCATCCCAGCCTGCCACCTCTCACAGTCTGGGAGCTCCAGGGGATGTCCTACTGATGGCTTAGGCCTGCTTCCCGTGGGGAGAGGGCCTAAGTCGCAGTCTGGCCTCCCTCTGCAGCAGGCAACCAGGCTGATTAGGGGAAGGGGGCTGCCCCCATCACCCCGCTGCTGCTGCCACTGCCGGCCACAGTGGCTGTGAGGCCTGAGCCCCGGGCCTCGCAGCTGCCGGGGATCATGGCTGCCGTGAGCCCCGGGCCTCGCAGCCACTGTGGCTTTGTTTGGATGGACATCCTGATGGATGTCTGACAGCTGTCCACCCTAATTAGCATATTGCCCTTTTATTAGTATAGATTTACTAGACCAGTGGTCGTCAAACTCATTAGTCAACAGAGTCAAATATCAACAGTACAACAATTGAAATTTCTTTTGAGAGCCAAATTTTTTTAAACTTAAACTTCTTCTAACGCCACTTCTTCAAAATAGACTCACCCAGGCCATGATATTTTGTGGAAGAGCCACACTCAAGGGGCCAAAGAGCCGCATGTGGCTCGCAAGCCACGGTTTGCCGACCACTGTACTAGACTGCATTTTATGCGATACACATAGCAAACATCACACTTATTTTGAAAGGCTATATGGCTACCCAATTCATACTTTTTTTTGGTTAATCCTCACCAAGGATATTTTTTCCATTGAGTTTTTTAGAGATAGTGGATGGAAAGGGGAGAGACAAAGAAAGAAACATCAATGTGGGAGAGACACATTGATTGGTTGCCTCCTGCACACACCTGACTGGGGCCAGGGATCAAACCTGCAACTGAGGTATGTGCCCTTGAACAGAACAGAACCCACAACCCTTCAGTCTGTGGGCCAACACTCTAACCCAGGGGTGGGCAAACTTTTTGACTCGAGGGCCACAATGGGTTCTTAAACTGGACCGGAGGGCCGGAACAAAAGCATGGATGGAGTGTTTGTGTGAACTAACATAAATTCAAAGTAAAGGAGCGGAGGGGAGAGCAAGAGAACCCTCCACTCTTTCGGCTCTGCGGGCCGGATAGAACAGCCGAACGGGCCGGATCTGGCCCACGGGCCGTAGTTTGCCCACGGCTGCTCTAACCACTAAACCAAACTGGCCAGGGTCCCAATTGATACATTTTGAAATAAATATAATCTCACTGCACAATAAAGAAGTACTCCAGCATATAAGAATGCAAGAATACATAAATGCTATAACAATCAAATTATTTCAAAGATTGAAATTACATATATGTGCTGAATCCTTAATGCTATTTTAATAGAACATATTTAACAAATCCTTTAAGATACTTTCTGCTTTTCAAAATCCATATAAAATGAATAAGCTGGTGAGCTTTGTGAACAAGAGAAAAGCAGAGATAGAATGTCTCTCTGAAATGAAAAGAAGTAGCAGATGTCTTGAATTCATGAATTACTTTCCACAGTGCACCCTACGCTGTGACAGTGACATGTAAGTTGTAATTGAGATGTGATCTTTAAGAGGAAAATGTATTGAATCTAGAATGTATTTTGGTTAGTCAGGCTAAATGAAGGGGGAGTTGATTATCATGCCTAAAGCAGGCAAGTAGGAATACCACTTCTGATTACCAACAAGTGGAGCCTTTGTAATGACTTCAGGGGAAAAAAATCTGTTGGAATAAAGTGAACATGGTAAATATTTAATTTTTATAAGATAACCTTTTCCCAAATAATATCTATGGAAAGTAAAACAGTGTAACATTAAGACATATGTTGCTGACATAAGAGTTAATAAAGACATAGAATCCACTAGCGGAATTAATATTCAAGTGGCTACATTGTCTCTGAGGCACTTGAATATAAAAAAAAGAAGAGATGATTTTATTGATCGGGGAAATGGTAGCAGGTTATGCTTATTGTATATAATAAAGACTATTGATTTTGTTAAGCAGAAAAATGGCACTTTAAAAAGCCCGTTTCATATCAACTGCAACTGAATGGTACTTTCTACCATTTTAAAAGTTTTCAGAATCATTTTTAATGGAGCAAAAAGTATAATTTTTCAGGAACATCCTTTATACCAACAGAATAAGAGTTCATTGCTATAATGAAGGTTTTTCTCTAAAATCTAAATTGAAATTGCAATCTATTCAACTAAGTTAAAATTATAGGCCATGTTCTCCTTGCAATAAAAGTACTTCATATTAAGAATAATTTCTTGCCAAAACCGGTTTGGCTCAGTGGATAGAGCGTCAGCCTGCGGACTGGAGGGTCCCAGGTTCGATTCCGGTCAAGGGCATGTAACTTGGTTGCGGGCACATCCCCAGTGGGAGGTGTGCAGGAGGCAGCTGATCGATGTTTCTCTCTCATCGATGTTTCTGACTATCTATCCCTCTTCCTTCCTCTCTGTAAAAAATCAATAAAAATATATTTAAAAAAAAAAAAAAAAAAAAAGAATAATTTCTTCAGCTTACACCACCTAAGGAGTTTGAGAGGAAAATGATTTCTTCCTAAGAAAATACAGAGATATTCAAAAGTTGATGATGATACTTGAATTGAAAGCAAATATACATTATTTCAGAAAGTTGTAATTATTTCAGTGAGTAATAAGACCTAAAGTGCTATAGGCTTACTAGAACTTCCTGCAATCTACCACTGAATCACTATTTATTGATGTTTTATAATATGCTAATGGAGATGACAGAGCTTGCTACCACTTTAATAAAGTACCTTCGAAATAAGACTAATAATTTGTGTGTAAATCTATGAACATCTGAGTATAATAGGACAAAATAGTATCATGAGAATGTAAATATTTTGCTTTTATTTGTGTTTTAGAATTGACAGATTTATTATGAAATAAACTGTTGGTAGACCGGTGAGAATCCTAGTTTCACTGAATTCACCCAATATGTGAGCATCTCTGAGGCTGATCTCAAATTCTTTCAGGGGACATAACTACACCACATTTTTCAGACTTACTGGTGAGGTGTGACCACGTGGCTAAGATCGAGACAATGGAATGTGAGAAGTGATAGGTGCCAATCCCCTGACTGGCCCACCAGATTTCCCTTTGTGCTTACCCATGCTCTGTTCTCTTTTCAGCTGGCTGCAATGGTGACGGTCAAGGTAAAAGTGATAGACAAATGTTGAAGGTGGCATAACATTTACCTTTCTGAATTCCTGACTGATATAATGAAAGAAAACTTCCCTTCCCTTTCCTGCTATATTTTTTTGCTCACTAAGAACTATTGTATTAGCAAGAAAGAAACTCAGTATATTTGAGCTAATATTAGTGAGAATAGCTAGCACTGTCTTGACTAATACCGAATTTTGTAGCTTAAGCAGGATAATGCTCTAAAAACAAACCTAACTTGTGAGTGCTTGCTTGTGTTATACTTTGAAAGGCAGCAAGGACATATACTAGTATAGTAGAGTGGGAAGCTTGAGGTGTTTGCTATACTCTTGCATTATATTTGGTAAAACTGCTGCTAGTAAAATTTGAAAAGAAGACAAGTGCTTATCAGGCCTCAGGCTTTAGAGGAAACTGTTGAAAAGATCCAGAATGATACTATGTATTTTTTTTACTCGCTGCATTTAGCATGATATTGCAAGAAAGAGATGACTCAAAAAAAGGAATTGGCCAAGTTGCAAACAAAAAGGAACAGAGAACATTCACAAAACTGGGAACTCCCAGGGTTGGAAAAGGGAGCAGCTTCTATATCCTAAACAGTAGGATAAAAGTCTAGAAAAGTTTTAGAGCAACAAAGCTCATCCTAATATATAAAAACCCAGGGTCCATAACTACTGACCAAAGGCTCAACTGAACACCGGAAGTCAGTGGCGACCCAGGACTGACTGCCACCAGTGTGGGTGCAGCAACCCAGGACTGACTGCCGAGAGGGCTGCGGATCAAGCCCTGAGAGAGGTCCGGAGAGAGAGGCAGGGTCTGATCCACAGCCTCCATGGCAGCTGTTGATCAGCCGTTGCCTCTCTCTTTCTCTCTGGGCTTTGCCAGCAGCTGTGCCTCTGTTTCTCTCTGGGCCTCTGCAGGAGCTGCTGATCAGCCCCGCCTCTCTGATCAGGCCCAGAGATAGGCCAGGAGACGCTGACTGGCATAGAAACCAACCAATCAGAACCAAATCTGGGTGAACTGCAAGGAGCCATGGCTGCCTAGGAGGCGGAGCTTTTGATGATGACTGGCATAGAAACTGACCAATCAGAACCAAATCTGGGTGAACTGCAAGGAGCTAATGGCTGCCTAGGAGGCGGAGCTTTTGATGCTGACTGGCATAGAAACTGACCAATGAGAACCAAATTAGCCTGCAAGGGAGGGCAGTTGGGGGTGAGATCAGGCCAGCAGGGGAGGAAAGTTGGGGACAAGATCAAGCCAGCAGGAGAGGGCAGTTAGGGGTCATCAGGCAGGCAGAGGCAGTTGGGGGCAAGATCAGGTCGGCAGAGGAGGGCAGTTAGGTTGATCAGGCAGGTAGAGTCAGTTAGGGGTGATCAGGCAGGCATCCAGAGAGGTTAGGGGCAATCAGGCAGGCAGCCAGAGGCAGTTAGGAGCCAGTGGGCCCAGAATGAGAGAGGGATCAGACATCCCCCAGGGGTCCCCAATTAGAGAGGGTGTAGGCTGGGCTGAGGGAACTCTCCCCTCTGTGCACAAATTTCATGCACCGGGCCACTAGTCTCTCTCTATATAACCCTAATATGCAAGTAGACCAAACGGTGGAACAACCGAACAACCAGTCGCTATGATGTGTGCTGACCACCAGGGGGCATGCACAGAACATGGCGGGTGTCAGCCGCGGCAGGATGGTGGAACAGGTGAGTGGGGGCACCAGACCAAGGCAGGGTGCCAGTCACTGTCATCAGGGCAAGCCTCTGGTGGTTACTGAAAATTCCTTGTTCCTGCTCCGTGGTCCTGCCTGGTGCTCACACCTGCTGCCAGTGCCCAGTGCTGGCCCAATCGCTCAGCGCTGTCAGCAGGTTTGAGCAGCGCTGCCGGCCCGATCACCCCTCAGGAGCAGATGGAGGTGGAGAAGCCTTGAGGAGTGATCAGGGCCGGCAGCCGCCTCTCGTACCCGCTGCCAGTGACCGCCCCGCTTTCACCTGCAGCTGGCGCCGGAGCCTCTGCTCGTACCCACTGTCGGTGCCTGGAGCAGGCCCCGATCACGCCTTAGAATTTCTCCACATCCCCCTGCTCCTGATCAGGGCAGCAGCCGCCACTTGCACCCACTGATGGTGCCGGCCCCAATCGCTCTGCACTGTCAGCTTGTGGGATCAGTGGTGGCGGGAGTGGAGCTGCCAGCAGACAGGGGACCAGGGGCTGTGGAGGGAGGGGCCAGGCAGAGGTGTGGAGGGTGCAGCCTTTCAAGTTGGACGGATTCATGCACTGGGCCCCTAGTAGAGACATGTCAGCTAAACGTAAACAAAACAAGGATCCAGCCTTGAGCAGAGATCTGGTGCATACTGAAAAGCTGGTACTTTCCCTCTAAAGCCTCTTGTTATCCAAGCTTCCAGAGGATGAGATGAGACAAAGAAGCAAATAAATAAAACCGACTAAGAACTAGGACAAACAAAAAGCTTTGGGTCTGTTCACAGGTCCTATAATTGCCTTGAAGCAAGTAAATAAAAAGCATTCCAAATATTAGAGGAATTGTATTTCCTCGGCTCTGTCCAGAGAAAGCCTGTGTGAACCCTGCCTCCTGGAAGTGTGGACTTCAGAGGTAATGGATGAGATGGGCCCTCCTAGTGAGTGGAGCTAGGGGGCAGCAGAGGACAAACTGGTGCGAGAATTTATTCCAGAGGCAGAATCTGGGTGTAATAAAGGCAAGAATGAGGATCCTCACCTCTCCAATCAGATTCTATTATGGCTGAGGACCACTAATGGTTTTGCCTTTTATTCTTCTCTTTTTTCTAAAATGACCATGTGTCGTTTAGCGTGTGTGTGTATACATATATGCACACTCAAATTCTGTACCTGTTCTTCCATTGTCTATTGGGAGGGAAGTAGTGGCAGGTATCGTATCATCTAGTTTATACTAGAAGTTCATATAGTTCCATATAAACTAGAAGTTTAAATAGTTTATACACTTCTTCAGACCATGGGGAATTATGGAAATCCTGGGCTTTGAGCTGTGTGTAGTTACCGGGTAAGTCACTTTGCATCAATCTCCTCAGAGAACAGGTGACTGCCTTCCTTGTCTGCGAAACTGGGCACACATTACATTTTTCACCCACACTTATGCTTAGGTATGGACATGCGACTGATTTCCATCTTAAAGAGTATGAATAGAAGTGTTTTGTACCTTAACACACACCCCCACAGACCCCACAATATAATTTCCTATGGACTTTCTTCTGTCTGGTAGTTTGAATGTTGGTTGGTGACAACTTGGACTTGGAAGTCATAGTCAGAGAGGCAGAGCATCTCTTATCCTGGGTTTTATGCATCATTTTGTAGAAAAAAAAGCCACTTTTTTGACCTCTATATCTGACCAGGATGTTACATGAGCAAGATAAACTTCTAATGTTTTTAAGCATTTAAGATTTATGGACCAAAATTTTTAGGCATTTAATATTAATCTTTTCCTCTCATTCCTTAGTTCTCCCTCTATTAAAAGATACTATAAAATATAAAAAACAGAAACAAAATTTTTAAAAAGGATAACAAGACTCTAAAGTATCTATCTAAGGTTAAAATCTATACTTCAAGTTAGAAAAAAAATTATAGAAAAAAACTGATAGACGTACTGAAATATAAATAAATACCAAAAATGTTTATATGTAGATGTGACTGTGATTCAAAATTTGTGTGAAATACTGAAGCTTAGAGGAAATATAAGTATAAAAATTATATTTTGGTTTACTTTAGATTATAATATCTATGTTTACTTCTGTGTATAATACATGAGGGATTTTGTCCCTCAGAGTGTAAATTATTTTTGTTAATTTGCTACTCCTAATTTAAGCTGTAGTATAATATCTTTGCAGTTTTATGGAAACTTCACCTAAGACTCAGATTTATTATATTCATAGAAACTTACAAATATTATTACCTGCTAAAATGCATTTCTTCCTATCAGCCCAGTTTAAATAAATGAGTTCCATGATCATGCCAATGAGGTGATTTATGTTCTCCTGACCTTCCATGGCAATGTGTAATTTAATATTACTTTATAGTTTGTGCCATATGTTATAGTTACTTTTATAGATCTCTTTATTAATTAATATTATAAAAAGCTCTTTGATTGTTTTCACTTTCTTCAGCCCTTGTCCTAGATCTTCAAGCCTCTATAAGATATTAAAATTGAAAATTTGTGTTGCTCAATAAAATAATATATACTACAAAACACATGTATTCCTTTAGGTGTCATTCAGGTTCTGCACTGTTACAGCATATGACTGAAGCTGAATCTTTCAGAATATTATGACAGTACAAATCACAAAAGATAACTTCTGTATAATGATGGCTGCACTACAGCTACCGGCATGGTTTACTTCCTGAGTTTTCCATCTAAACAAAAGTTAGTATTCATGGTTTCCATTTCCTAGGTTTGGCAACCACTGGCTTCCTTGGATCTGTTCTGTCTGAATTTCCACTTTGCCAAATGTAATAGGTAGAAAAGTACATTTCAGTTTCCTAAAGGTCAGAACCATTTATAATCAATACAAGCAATTTAGAATAATATTCAGAAGTTTGGCATTAGGGGTGTGAAGGGATCGAGAAAAAAAAAAAGGAGGACTCATGGACATGGACAACAGTGTGATGATGATGGGATCTGAGGGGTTGGGTGGAGGTGATAGAGGGGATAAAAGGTTATGGAAATTTTAAATTAAATTAAAAGATATAAAGAGAAAAATAATGTTCATCATATTCATAAATGATGAGCAAAAAAATAACTTAATACATTTATTTTCCCTATTTCTAACAAATCTGGTATTAGGTTGGTTTTACAATAATAAGTGTAGTGCTCAAAAAGTTACATAGCTTATACAAAACAAAAAACCCATGAGCCTTTCCAGAAAAGAAGCACAGAACATAAACCAAAGAAACAAAAATACCTTTTGTTTTTTCTATGAAGATAAACTTAGAGTAAATAGGATGGAGAAATAAAAGACAAAATTAAAATCTTTGAGGAAAGGGACAATATAAAAATGTCTCTGAAGTTCTTATGATATTATGGGGTATCACAAACATAATTGATGTCTAAAATACATATAAAATATATAAATTTTATATTATATATTATAGATAGTTTATGAATTAAATGTATATATATAAATGTTTTATAGACATATCAGTAGAATCTATAAGCATATGCCAGTAATTACTGTGACAAGAGAAATAAAATAAATAGATTTGCTTTTTTTATACCCCAACATTTGACAAGTATAAGTTTAAAAGGCAATGGCTACTTTTTTCTAAATTCCTTTCTAAAACGAATAAATAACTATGAATAGCCCTCTTTTTAAAAGAAAACTGGTGAGGGGAGTGGGTAAAGGAAGAGAGAGGCAAAATAGGAAACTGGTCTATGAAGCTGCATTCATCAATGTTAGTGGATGAAAACAGTTGATCCCTCCCTAGGCTGCAAGAGACAGAACATATTGTGCAATTATGCCCTGTACTGAATATATAATTGGCATTCAACCAATTAATAATAACAAGAATGATTCTGTCTGCGATAAGAATAAGACTTCCTATATTAGTCACAGTCTGCCTACCTTTAGGTTGGCTTAGATAAATGTAGTAAAGACAAGAAAAGCATCCCACTCCACAGTTTTGGGCTAATTTAATATCTCTGCTAAGTGCTGAGGTAGTATGGTGACAGACACAGAGAAAAATGCATGGATTGATTGCACTAATAGATAAATAGAGTCCATTTTAGCACAAAGAGAAAACCTTATAATTAGATGTGAATACCTGGTTTCTTGCCATCCATCACATATGCAAGTTTAGGAAAGTATTTTTGTAATGAATTAGAAATGAGCAATATTTCATAATAGGATGTATTATACACATCCTGCCATAAGTGCCTCAATCTGTACTGACAATCATAAGATTCAGAAATGGTTTAACTCTTTTCAAAGACCTTTCCACATACTTCTCTGCCAAATTTTTTGGAGAATTTAGCATTTTTAAAACCCTTGAGTCATCCAAATTTCACATTGTTTTGTAAAACTTTCCTAAAGCAACTATTAAAGTCTTACCTAAGTTTGTAAGAAAATAGAAATTCAATAATGGGTACTTAGCCCATAAATTGAGGGTACATACCACATATAAGCATTTAGTGGCTCTATTATAACCAAATAATATTACTAAGAAAATAAGCTAATACAGCAACATGTGCATTTTAAATAAAATATTTAGTGAATCAAGCAAGAATATGTATTTTAATTCATACTCAAACCCAAACACTAAGCCAAGAACAGACTCAAAATATTTATATATTGTAGTCCTGGCTGGGTGGCTCAGTTGGTTGGCACATTGTACACCAAAAGGTTGTGCCTTTGATTCGCCCGACAGGGCACATATGCACCTACCTGGGTTGTGGGTTCCCTCCTCAGTTAGGGTGCATATAGGAGGTAACTGATAGATGTTTCTCACATCAATGTTTCTCTTTCTCTCTCTCTCTCCCTCTCCCTCTCTAAAGTAAAATTTAAAAAAAAATCCTTGGGTGAAGATTAAAAAAAAAAAAGTACACACTGTAGTCTGTAACTTTACAAGAAAGAGACAACAAACATAAGGGGAGATGAGGAGAGGAGAGGAAGGGAGGAATAGAGGGGAAGACTAAAAATGTACCAAGATGTTTGATTAATTTTAACCAGATTTGATCAGCATGAGAACATCAATCAGATACACCAAGCACACCAGAGAGTAGAATGATGAATGTAATAAATAAGAAACAGCCTATAGCTGAAAAAGAAAGCTTAAAATTTTATTATTATTCTGGAGTAGGAAGTAAATAGCTTTAAAATTGAGAAATAAAAATAATCATCTCTGAGCTTATATAGAATAGAGGGTTGGCTGTCTTTTCTATATCAGCCTTGCCCTTCAAAATAAGGAAAAGCAGAGAGTAATTTTACCAAAAAGGTTGGTGTTTATCAATAAAATATTGTCACCCAAAGATCCAAAGTAAATGAAGCCGAATGTCAATGACTATGATGATGAAAAGTAAGAATCAAACATAGCAGAGCATCTCTAAGAAAATTTACTTAATAAAAATAAGAATGTATTTAATATATTTCCCCTTCCAGCTACCATCAGGGCAGTAAGGCAAGACTTTTAACGTTCTTTTTTTTAAAATATCATCCTTTTTTTTCAATAAATATTCATTTCTCTGAAGAACAGATAAGTGGAATTTGCTTATTTTCAGTCAATTTCACAAGGACTTGGATTAACGTTTAAAAGGATAGTTTAAAATATTTTATTAATAGATTTCTCTTCATTTTTTTAAAATAAATACTAAAATTACAAGACAAATAATTAATGACCTGGTATATAAAATTATTAATGAATCTGAATTGCCTCAGATCCTTAACTCCTTGCCTCAGGTAAAACTTTGACAATAAAAATGAATAACATACATTTGAACAATTAGAAAATAATGAAAAGCATTCAAGAATGACATTTGACAAAGGCAGATAAGGGAATATTGTACTTGAAAAAATGAACATTTATAGATCAGCTGCCCCTGATGTGATATATCATAGATTATTAAGAAAATTGTACACCAGTATACTGAATCACTTTCAATTAGTTTGGGGCAAAAGAAAATGGACTATACCTAATTAATAATGACAATGAAAGATGTTGATTCAATGTAAGATGTTTATAAATTATAAATGAGATAAAAACATAAAACTAAGAAAATAGGTCTACACTTTGATACACATCTAAACCTAGCAAGAAAGCAATTTTAGAAATAAAACTATTGAAAGAAAATATACATTGAACAAGGAGAAAAATTAAAAAAAAATTTAATATAGAATGAGCTATAAGAAGATACAAAAGCGGTGTGTCACTGAATTGCAAAAGGATAGTGTCAATGACTGTAACCATGACCTTTGGGAACATATAGAGCTGAGTTTGGAATCCCAACTTGTTAGGTACTAGTTGCAGTACTTTGGGCAAGATGCTTAATTTTCTGAGCTTTAGTACCCTCCCCTCATAAAGACACCAATACCTGCACCAAAGGTTGATATAATAAGGTATTAAAAAGGCTTAGCTCATTGGTATACTAGCAAGGAGAGATTGATATAAGCATTCAATATGAACCTAAGGGGTATTAGAGCAACTCCTACTTTACTCATACATTCTTGGAATTGTCAATTCTTGTTACAATAATTTCTTTCTCTGGGTGCCTCAAAAATCAGTGCTTTTGAAACATTAGCTTTAACACTGCATGCACATTAAAATGAGGTTTAAAGATAGCCCAATAACTATCTATCTTAATCATTATAGTTAAACTAGAGGCCCAGTGCTCAAAAATTTGTGCACTCGGGGGAGGGGGTCGCTCAGCCCAGCCTGCGCCCTCTTGCAGTCGGGAGCCCTCAGGGGATGTTCTACTGATAGCTTAGGCCCGCTCCCCTAGGAAGTGGGCCTAAGCCGCAGTCTAGCTTCCCTCTGTGGGAGGCAACCAGTGGGCCAATCAGGGGATGGCGCTGGCTGGCGAGTGGCCACCCCTGCCCCCCATTGCCCCACCGCTGCAGCTGGTTGCTGCCACCCCCTGATCGCCATCCCCTCCCTCTGCTCGCTGTCACCCACCTTGGCTGGCCTGTCACCGCCCACTCACTGGCCCCACCCCCCGCTGACCAGTCCTTCTGCCATTTGATCGATTTGCATATTAGTCTTTTATTATATAGGATAGTTATAACCATTTTAAATATTTAAAATTGTAAAACTTAAATGAGGATAGCTAGAGAAGGTACTTTACACAAAAATTAAAATTAAACTTTTCAAAATATTTTTAATAAAATGTGTCCTATTTATACCTATATTTGAAAAGGTATTTGTTATAATGAAAATGAGATTTATTTTTAATTATTTTTCTACATATTAAAAAAAACACCTCTTAATTAAGTGGATAACACAGTCTTTTGTAATCCTTTCTATGTAGGAAAATTGGCATTTAAAGATTATTTTTCTTCCTTTGCAAGATATACCATATAGTTTCAACATTTTATTTGGTAATTTGTTTTAGGTTATAAGTTTTAAAAATAATATCTAAAAATATTTTTGTGAAGAATTTACAGGGCGTGGAAAAAAGCGTGATTAAATTATTTGTGTTTTGTTTATAATAACGTATTGCATTAATCAAGGCTTTGTTCAAATAAACTGAAACTGGTTCAATTTCCTCTTGTCAAGGAGAAGAATATAAATGTGGCACAATTGTATAATTGATTTTGCGATTCAAAAGGGGCTCTTTGGTGGAGATAATTTATCAAGGTTGACAAAAGTGGTAAATGAGTATTTCCTTGGAATTTGGAGAATTTTCTTATTGAAATGTTGAATTTATAAATGTACAATGTTATAATGATTAAAGACTTTTCACAAAAATGTGCTCTGTAAAGCTTTCCTCATATTTACAATTTTTAATTCAGTTTCAATCTTCAACACTATCTACTTTGGTTTCTTTCATTAAAAATAATAACTATGAAGGAAGCTCATTGATATGGATATATTAAATAGAGAGAACATTATTAATAAATTAACTAATCTTCACTATTAATCTTCCAAAATCTATACCCAGTGTCCATTTTGGTTGTAACGTATACATTTGTTACCAAAAGAATACTTGATGTCAGGAAATTGAAATAATAGCATTCCAGAGTTTTATTTATGGGTTAAATGCCTTCTTAGAATAATATATTAATCAAAATCATGCAGATAATTTCTTTTGGTGTATCACTCTCCTTTTGTTTGTAACTATGTATAGTTTCACTGTGTCTATAATAATAATATTGGGAAAATAATAACCTTGAAGGCATCAGATGAAGTCTCTGGTGATGTCACATTCACTCTGACATTTATACTGACTTCATTTATGACAGACTGAAGGTGATGAACAGGTCCAAGCAAGAGGTCACCTTGTGTCAAGACTGGTATACAATCTGTCAAATGAAGTGACTGTGAGTCTGCTAATGAGGAATTAACTAGACAGAATGTTGCTATTTTCTGTTTTCATGCACTCCAAACCTGCTAAACAATGCTAATCAGGTGTTTATTAAGTGAAACCATTATGCCAAACTTGCTGCTAACCTCACCATATGTCAAAGAGGTTGTAATATATTATAAATCCATTTTAAAGCTAGATTAATAAGAGTAATTCACTGAACTTTTCTTTTCTTAGCCTTTGGCTATGCTTTAGAATCAAGGTTATACTTTTAATTTTTCTTTAAATGGGCACACTTAATTACACAAAACTATTTTAAGTTAGACAGTGCCTCTTGGTGAAAAGCTCTTTTCACTTATTTTATATTGAAAATCAACTATATTAATGAGGAGAGTAAAAAGGAAAATTCAATTTGAGCAAATCTAATAAAATCAATAATATTTTTGGTAATGGAATACAATAACATAGAAACATGATTTTATACAATCACCCATTTTAGGCTAGAATCAGGAACATTTGTTATTAGCGGTTTTCAGCTTACAAATTAATCAGGGACAAGCAGGCAGTTGAAAATAGTTCCTGAACTGGGTACAACTTACTTGAGGTATTGGAGGACTTCTTCTAATATATTTTATGAGCTAACACATCCTCTGCATAAAAGAGCATCATTTATGAGCTCCCCTGTAAATGATACAAAACAGATATAACATTTCACACACTAACTTGATAGTATCTTCTTTTTTCATAAGGCCAGAGTCAATATTTATTTATTTCATTTGAATCTTGTAGATGCTACAACAGTTATTTATGTACTCTGTATTTTAACATTATATTTTAATTTTGTGGGAAAGAGCATAGCTTTTAATTTACAATATCTCAGTTTATATCTAGGAGCAATTACAAGCCATATGATTTTGAACATCTATCAATTTAAAAATGTGAAGCAAAATATTTTCCCTCCATGATTTTTGATTGAACCAAGTTAGAGTGATATGTAATACAAATTTTAATTTTAAAATATTTTACAATTAAATGTAAAAGTTCATATTCATATCTAACAAATATTTAAAACATGTGGACACATTTTATAATTTCTTTCTGTCAACATAGTTACTGACATCATTATCATACTTCTCCTTTGGCATCCTCATCATCTCACACATTCCCTGTGTTTAGATTCTATCCACAGAGTGCAACTTGCAGAAACTACTTCTTTAACATCTTTAAAATGTTGTCTTTCTATTAAAGATCAACTAAAATAATAATGAGTTATTTACAGAAGGCAGTAAAAAAAAACAAAACACACATTTTATTGGCTGTCTGCACATGTAGGAGATGCAGTGTCTAATTTAGCAGCCTGGGCTTCATTTTTTCAGGCTGTTGAAATTTCTCAAAGAAAATTCACAAATTTTTGGAAATTTGCAAAGACTCTTTCATATTCAAAATAGGAATTAAATGTACTTTCTGAGGATTCCCATAATGCTGTACTTCTTTAATCAGAGTATTTTCAATATTGTACAAAATACAAATTCTATGAGGGTAGAGACTATGATGTATATTTATATACAGGAGTGGGCAAAAGTAGGCTTACAGTTGTGAGTACACCAAACACAGAGTTTATTCTTGTATTATTATTTATTTATTAATGTATTATTATTATTTTTAATATCTTGTACCCTTACCTATGATTTATCTTTTAGGTAATGATGGCTAATAATTTAACTTACTTTTGCCCACCCCATATATTTACTAGTGTGTATATATATCCTATCTAATAAAGAGGGGATATGCTAATTGGCCCTCACGCCATCACAAAGATGGTGGCGCACACAGCCAATAAGGAGGAAATATGCTAAATGACTGTCCCACCCTCAAAGATGGCAGCACCCACAGGCAATAAGGAGGGAATATGCTAAATGACTGTCCCGCCCTCAAAGATGGCAGCACCCACAGCCAATAAGGAGGGAATATGCTTATTGACTGCCACACCCTCAAAGATGGCAGCACCCACAGCCACAAGATGGCGGCACCCAGTCCACTCAGCCCTGCTGTGGTGGCAGGCGTGTGGCAAGGTCGGGCCCACCCCCAGGTGGGCCCAGCCGCTCTGTATGCCTGCCTCCAGAGTCCCCCAGTCCTCTCAACCCCCAGCCACCCAGGGCTAGCCGGAGGCACAGGCAAGCTTCAGATGGCGGCTACCCAGCTGCCCAGGGCCATCGGAGGCTCAGGTAACCAGGGCTGAGGCTTGCTCTGCCAGCAATGGCAACAGCAGAGGTGTGATGGGGTGTCGTCTTCCCCTGATCACTGGGTCGCCTCCCGCCCCTGAGGGCTCCCAAACTGTGAAGGGGGCAGGCCGGAATGAGGGAACCACCCTCTCCAGTGCATGAATTTTCATGCACCAGACCTCTAGTGTATATATATTCTCAAAAAATGTACACACACACTTAGAATAATTATAAAGGCAGTGTTTATTAAAATACATTTCATTTTCAAAATTGAGCTATCAGCTGCTAAAGTGTGTATATATTTTTGTGGGACACCCTGTATATATGCATATATATGATAGATGATACACACATATATACACAAATTTAGACACATACATAAAATATAGTAAGTATATAACATATATTATTTTTTTCTTTTTTTTTTTAATATATTTTATTGATTTTTTACAGAGAGGAAGGGAGAGGGATAGAGAGCCAGAAACATCGATGAGAGAGAAACATTGATCAGCTGCCTCCTGCACACCCCCTACCGGGGATGTGCCCGCAACCAAGGTACATGCCCTTGACCGGAATCGAACCTGGGACCCTTGAGTCTGCAGGCCGACGCTCTATCCATTGAGCCAAACCGGTTAGGGCACAACATATATTATTAACAACAATAAATATAACATGTAAACTAAATTATATATCTACATTAATAATAGACAAATATGTAAATTGCCCGTACCTCCACGATGCCCACAGCCAATCAGGAGTGAGTTTGTAAATTAACCCGACAAAGATGGTGGGCCTGTGGACAGCGCGCACATGCGCTGGTGCCAAACAGCCAGGGGCAGGACGGGATGCCCACCTGTCCTCCGCGTCTCCGGGGCAACGCAGAGGGCGTCCCCAGGACCCTGCCTGCTTCAAGCCTCTGGACAGCGCGTGCGCGCACCAGCACCAATCAGCCCGGGTCCTGGGGACACCACTGGAGTGGCCCATCCTGTCAGCCCTGCCTGTGGGTGGCTGGAGTTCACAGTCCTTTTGGTTTGTGCAGCCCCTGTACCAGAAGCAGAAACCAAGACCATGGGGAGCCCTAGGAATGCTAGAAATTGTAGTTCCTAGACACTAGACCAAAGTGAGCATGGAGCAAGTTACTGTTGCGGGTGGGGGATGGAGGGACAGCAAAGGTGAGAGACATAAGTAAAGTCAGAATGTCGAGGAAAAATTAAAGGGGAGATATCCTGCAATTCTAGGAAATCTCCACCAATGGAGCAAAGAAAAAAAAAAAAAAAAGACCTCTATTATTCTGTGAGCATTAAACCAAACTGGGTTGGGTTCTCAGACAATTTGCTCATATGATTGCAAAGACAGACAGAAACTCCCGGATTGGAGAGGGCTGTCCTGAGGGCTCCCAGATTGGAGAGGGTGCACGTCGGGCTGAGAGACCCACCCCCCGTGCATGAATCTTCGTGCACTGGGCCCCTAATATATATACATAATTAAGCTAGAACTAGAGCTAGCATAGTTGTGTTCAATATAAATGTTTTTAAATTGTTGTTCACATAGTGACAGAATGCCCAGTTTTTATAGCTGTTGCTTGAAAAACATCAAGAGTGTGAGATGATTTTCTTTTGATTTAGCTCTTATCCCCTTTGCCTGATATTGATAGCCAGAGGCACTCCTACCTGATGCCTCCCCTCTCTACAATGATTGGGACATTGAAGCAAATCATAGATCATAGGTAATGTAAATTATCATAGACATGGAAGAAAAACCTCTAAATACTTCAGTTTTAGAATGTATATTTTTAGAGACATGGGGTTTTAAAGGCAAATACAAAATGAGACTTTACCTAATCCAGCCTCCACACTGTATTACAACTACTCATTCTATGAAAAACTGCTACAAGTGGAGGCCCATTTTCTGGTGAATATTTCTAGCACCAAGAAAATCATCCTTTGGAAAACCATGTAGTTCTAACTTTTAATATTTAGAAAATAGTTTTATTTTTAACTTAATTATATTCCAAATAATTTTAAATGTAAGTTTCATTTTTGCTATCTGAAGCAACTTAAGAAATTTAATTGCTCATGACTGTACTTCCCATATTTTATCACAGCCAGGTCTATCACCCTGGTTTCTTGAAACCTTAGCTTTATCACTGTAATTATACATTTTTAAATCTCTTCAACATCACTACACTATACATTCTAAGCAAAAACCCTATTTCTTTCCTATTGTTAATCTTAAAATCTTTAACAATATAATTATTTTTTACATAGAATCACAATATTTCTGCTACTACTAGCCTATGATTATTTTATGAAATAAAGTAGAGGCCTGGTGCACAAAATTAGTGCACTTGGTGGGGGGGAGGGGCTCAGCCTGGCCTGTGCCCTCTCGCAGTCCATGGAGGCTGAGCAGCGCTCCCCGTGGGAGCACACTGACCACCAGGGGACAGCTTCTGCGTTGAGCAACTGCCCCCTGGTGGTCAGTGCAGATCATAGCAACCAGTCGTTCTGCCGTTCGGTTGATTTACATATTAGTATTTTATTATATAGAATGTTATTATTTTGAATTTGTGTAAATTCTATGCTCTCCCTTCCATCTTTAGACTAAAATCTTTCAAAAATATAATTTTATTAAATGGGAAAGCACTCCAATATTTCATATTTAATAACCCTTGGATTCTGTCCATCCTTGCAGGCCAGGCCAAGGGACCCCACCAGTGCATGAGCCCGTGCACCAGGCCTCTAATATGCATATAAGATCTTTGGTTAATCTCTTCCCCATCTTCCCTTTGAGATTCATCAGTCTGTTCCAGGTTTCCATGCCTGTGCATTGAGTGTCAGCCCCCTGGTGGTCAGTGCATGTCATAGCTAAGATCAAATGGTCGCTTAGGCTTTTATATGTATAGATAAAACTAGGCAAGGTTTATATTATCAACATTTCAGATGAGGAAACTTTGGTTTAAGAAATTCACACAGCCATGAAATGGTTGAGCTAGATTTGAAACCAATACAGTCTTTGGCTCTAAAATCTTAGATCTTTCTCTATACTCCAGTGTCTTGTTCTTCTGAAACACTATACCAGTAAACAGTGCAATTGGGAATTTGTTTCACAATAGGCACAGCAATCGGATGTTTTAGAGGAATATAACTGACTGAGATATTTCAACATTTACAAATTGTATTTGTTAGAAAGTGATAATTCCTTATAGATATTATCTGCATGTTTGAAGCCTGTCATTATTATTACATATTAGAGGCCCAGTGCATGAAATTCATGCATGGGGGAGGGGGGTGTCCCTCAGCCCAGCCTGCACTCTCTCCAATCTGGGACCCCTCGAGGGATGTCCAACTGCCATTTAAGACCGATCCCAGTAGGATCAGGCCTAAACAGGCAGTCGGACATCCCTCTCACAATCCAGGACTGCTGGCTCCCAAGTGATTGCCTGCCTGCCTTCATAATTGCTCCTAACCGCTTCTGCCTGCCAGCCTGATCACCCCCTAACCACTCCCCTGCCAGCCTGATTGCCCCTAACTGCCCTCCCCTGCAGGTCTGGTCCCCCACAACTGCTCTCCCCTGCAGGCATGGGTCCCCCGCAACTGCCCTCCTCTGCAGGCCTGGTCACCCCTAACTGCTCACCCCTGCAGGCCTGGTTCCCCCACAACTGCTTTCCCCTGAAGGCCTGGTCCCTCCCAACAGCCCTCCCTTGCTGGCCATCTTGTGGTGGCCATCTTGTGTCCACATGGGGGCAGGATCTTTGACCACATGGGGGCAGCCATCTTGTGTGTTGGAGTGATGGTCAATCTGCATATTACTCTTTTATTAGATAGGATAGAGGTCTGGTGCATGGGTGGGGGCCAGCTGGTTTGCCCTGAAGGGTGTCCCGGATCAGGGTGGGGGTTTCCTTGGGGCGTGGGGCTGCCTGGGCGAGGGGCCTGTGGTGGTTTGCAGGTCAGCCACGCCCCCTGGTGACCCAAGTGGAGGCCCTGGTATCTGGGGTTTGTTTATCTTCTACAATTGAATCTTTGTAGCCTGGAGTGGAGCCAAGCCTTCTGCTTGCTCCGAGGTGGCAGCCATTTTTTGGGGGGATTTATGTATCTTCTATAATTGAAACTTTGTAGCCTTAAGCGGAGGCCTGGGCCAGCCAGGGTGTGTGGAAAGCTTGGCTTCCTCCATCACTGGGGGCAACCCTAGCCTCCTGCTCTTTCCAGCTCCATGGCTGCCGCCATTTCTGTTTGGGTTTATGTATCTTCTATCATTGAAACTTTGTAGCCTTGAGTGGAGGCCTAGGCCAGCAAGGGCAGGTTGAAAACTTGGCTTCCTCCGTTGCCGGGGAAACCCAAGCCTCCCTCCTGCTCTCTGTGGCCGTAGCCATCTTGGTTGTGTTTATTTGCATATTCGCTCCTGATTGGCTTATGGGCATGGCTTTTGGGCGTGGCTTGTGGGTGTAGTGGAGTGATGGTTAATTTGCATATTACTCTTTTATTATATAGGATGACCACAGAGATAGCAGTTATTTTCCATGGATTTACATTCATGCACATGCTCTATTCACATGGTATACATCTATAATAAATATTGAACCTGTCTTAAGCAAAATAAATTCTTTCATTGCTATATTTTAATGCTGAATAATTTTATCAGTTTCTAGCCATAGGGATCACTTAATGAATAATATATCTAATTTATTTGGGTTAATATCCACATTGTTGCCTTGGATTCTGTCCATGATAAACCGTAAACATTTTTATGCACCACCTCTTTCCTTTTTCATTTCTTATAATGTCATTTAATAATAATACCTATTGCCCTCTATTATATTTGGTTGGTTTTACTTGGATTTTGGTTTTCCATTTGAATCTAATCTCATTGCCTTTTGAGCAAGACTCATAGCTCTCTCTATATGTCATCTGTGTGTGCATGTGTATATATATATATACATATGTGTATGTGAATCTTTTAATACCATCTAGGCTTTCATATAAACAATTTGTCCTTCTAAAGATAATACCTTTAACATAAATAACCTGTTAAAGCATGATTTATGAAATGAAAACTTCTAATTACTACTCAAAATCTCATAGTCATTGGTGATAAATCATGTCTTATTGTGTATAAAGAAATCAAACAACTTCACACAGTTGCACTCACTCTTTGTAGCACTGCTATAAGTTTTTGTACTAAAAATGCAAGGTTTGGGATACATTTTATTTTAGGGGATTCACATCTAAAAAAAAGAAATGGAAATGAATTATATAAACATAATTTCACAAATTTCATAAAATATATAATTATGTGAACATAGAATCTGTAGCAGTCTTAAGGGCCCAGGTATTTTAAAGTTACTTATGATTGAGCTTCATAAATATATAGCAAATACGTCTTGATATATAAAGCTTTCTTCTTTTATTAACCCTATGGCCTGATGATCTATCAATAAAATTATAGGACTTGGAGTCAGATATAGTAGAGTATGAATTGCAGTCCTCATACTTGCAAAGTATATGAAGTTATAACTCTCAAATCCTGTTTCCCACATTATACTAGTAAAATGTGTACAGTAAAACCAATCTAACAGCATCTATTAGTTAATTGTAATAATATAGTTAAATCTCATAGTTCATAGAATTTCTCAAATTTATATTATTTTCTTTGACCTTCAAATGTCATCAATTCCAAAGAATGTTCCATTACAAATAAAAGGTTAAATTATCTCTAACAAAATGTCTATAGGAATGTGGATACTTTTACATTATGGAATATAATAATTCAATATAAGAGTCATTCTATTATTTTCTATTCCCATAGAGCTCTTAGCTCAGGTGAAGTTAAGTCACTGATGACTAATTAACATAATTGTTTTGCCTCTGTTTGGGCATTATTCCTTTACCTCTCTGAAAATTTCACAAAGGTAAATATGTTACTACACTATAGGCCTCTTTATTACTTATCCTGCATCTGTTTCAAAGTCAATATAAACAAGGCACTCACCTGAAAGTTAACAGAAATTTAATGACCATACAGAATAAGAAGAGCAAGAAGCATTTGATTGTTAAAAGTTGATAAAAAGTTAGACAATCCAAACTTAAAGGATATTAGTTTTATACCTCAAAAGTACTAAAATATTTCTCTTTACACATATTAATAACCCCAGTGGTGCGGTAAAGAGGATTAATTATACAAATATTCTTCATTCTGATTTACAGCTTCTATTCCCTTAGTGGCTATTTTAGTTTACTGGTGAGTTTTTCTTTTTCTTTTCAAATACATAAACAAATGTTGAGTACTTTTGTGGGAGTAAAAATGTAGTCAGTTGCTTATCATTCTGCTCGTAGGTTTTTAGAGGAATTAAAATGGGTATTAACACATAATGACCTTAATGTTTCCAAAATAAAATATTTTGTATTATAATAGGAAATATATATATATATATATAGCTTTTGATACAGTGAAGTTGAATATTTTACAACTTTGATACCCAGGTTGCAAACTAAGTATCGTATTTCCTACCTGCACTTGAAAATTTTATCAGATACAAACTTGTTAACATTTAAATTGAAAAATATGCATAGTAGTTTATTTTAGCAATCAATATTAACAAATTGCTGTTTAAATTATTAATAGTACATTCATCATGCAGAAGAAAGTGTAGACACAAAAATATAAACATTAGCTGTAAGTGAGATAGTAAAACCAAGAATAATTTTAAAACATTTTAATGGTTTGCATTCATTAAATTTTATATTTATACCAACATGATTAAGAAATTTCTGAGGGCTATCTTAACTTGGAGGAAAAATAGCTCCAATTAAAAATATTACATTTTCTGCTGAAAACATATGTTTGAATAGTTTCCATTTGATATTTTCTGAAAAAGCTCTAGCAATGTAGTTATCAATGCAAATAAATGTTAAAAAATTGGATGAAAGCCAAATCCATCAAATACTCCCTCCAAAAGAGAACTTCCCACAGTCCATCCCAGATGACAGTGCCTTCAGCATCTTTAACTTTCCCATCAGAACCATTTAGCATGACTATGCTTCTGCGCAGCTGGAACATCACTACCATTGTCAGAACCAGGCAAACAAATTCAGGATGATGTTCCTGGGAATATGGAACTAATGCAAAGGGGATTTCTCTGTACTTTTTCATTAGCATTTCATTCATTACAACCAGGGACTTTTAAGAGTTTCCTTTTAAGCAAATTAGGTCACTGGATAAAAAAATACACAGCATGGAAACACAGTGTATTACTAGATAGAACAAAAGATCTGGTTAATAAATTATGATAATGGGATTAGTCATTTGTTAATGTTGAAAGGCACATTTAAATATATTTGAATTAACTTATAGAATCATTTTTATCTATATATATAAAATCCTAATATGCAAATAGACCAAATGGTGGAACAACCAAACAACTGGTCGCTATGATGTGCATTGATCACCAGGGGGTGTGTACAGAACAAGGCCAGTGTTGGCAACAGTCGACAGAGCACGGAATATGGCAGGCATCAGCTGCAGTGGGATAGTGGAGCAAGTGAAAATTCTTTGCTCCCACATGCTATGGTCCCACCCAGTGCTTGCACCCACTGCCAACACTGGCCCTGCTCACATCCGCAGACAACACAAGAGCCACCGCTCGCACCCACTGCCGATGCTTGGTGCCAGTCCCAATTGCTCAGAGCCATCAGTGGGTGTGAGTGGCGGCTGCCTCTGAGGGCTTCTCCCTCCCCCTCCTCCTGAGGGATGAGCAGGGCAGTAGCCACCACTGGCATCCTCTGATGGCGCTGACCCCAATTGCTCCATGCATCAGCGGATGGAAGCGGCAGTGATGGGAGCAGGGCTGCCCACAGACAGGGGACTGAGGGCCGCGGCAGGAGGGGCGGGGCTGGGGCATGGAGGATGGGCCCAGACCTGCCCCTGTGCCCACTGAAGCCTCGCGGCCCACAGTTCCTTTCAAGGTGCACAAATTGGTGCACTGGGCCCCTAGTGTATATATATTTTGTTTGTGTTATATTTTCATGTAATTATATATTTTTATTATTTATTTTTATTTTTAATTCTTTGCCATTTTATTCTCTGTGCATGTGTAGAGCTCTTTAGATACTTTGAATCATTTAAGTAGGCAGAAGTTACCAGTTTTAATTATTAACTAAGAATAACCAAAACGTTTGGAAAAAGCAATACAAGTAGATCAAGAAACAGAATATGGGAAAAGTCTTTTTCTTTTTCACATAAATATTAAAGGATCCACTGAAGAAGAATTTTTTTCTCAAAATACAAGACAGTTCTCGGTATATCTCTTCTGATCAAGATGTAGTTTTTACTTTTTCATCAGTTTTAATGTACTTTGAAATATTGAAATCCTAGGTGAGAGCATTGACACTTTTTTCCAAATTGCTTTTTCTGTATTCAAAAATGTTCTGCTTTCTCCAAAGTTGTTTCAGTACCTATTTTACAAGTAGATTACGGAGGCTTAGGAGAAATAGAGGAGAATGAGGGATGCTGTTCTACAGAAAGCACTGTCGTAATTTGAGGTCCTCAGAAGTAGACCATGAGATAAGGTATAGGGAGCATGTTATTTTTCAGAGAAAGGAAGTGAAGGAAGTAAGATCTAACAGCTCAAGGAGCTGAGCAAGGGTAGGATCTCCAAATGTGAACTGCATCTTAGCTCCACCTTGAGGCAAGGTCAACCTGCATTTTGCACCCCTTTATCCATCAGTTATGGCATGCAGACTGAGGCAAGGGATGCTAGAAGTCACATGTTTCATAAAGAAAATTGTAAGCATACTCTGTATGCCAATACATGTTCTGTTAGTAAAATATGCAGTATTATATAACAAGATGCCAGTTACACACACATACAAAAAGGTGTTTGCGATACAAAGGGAGCATAGCCAATGGTTATATACTGCCAGTCTGGCAGAGGGAAGACAAACACTTAGGAAAGCCTCCTTTCATGAAGTGATGCTAGAACAACAAGTTGCTAAGCAAAATGTTGGAGGGTGAGAGAAGAGTAGGCATTCCTAGTACCTCATCTTGTGCTCGACACATAAAAGGTCTTCAATGTATGTTTTTCAATGAATGCATCAGTAAGTTTAGACAATCTGTATGGTTTGAGAAGGATAGCTTTTAGTTCTTCTTTGAATGTTTGGTAAAATTCACCATTGAGGCCATCCAGTTCAGGACTTTTGTTTATAGGGAGTATTTTGATTACTACTTCAATGTCACTAATTGTACTATGTCTCTGCATAGTATCTGATTCTTCCTGATTCAGTTTTGGAAGATTGCATGCTTGTGGGAATTTATCCATTTCATCCAGATTGTCCAATTTGTTGACATACAGTTGTTCATATTTTCTTACAATCCTTTGTTTTTCTATGGAGTCAGTTGTAATTCTCTTTCATTTCTGATTTTATTTGTTTTGTAACTCTCTCTTTTTTTTTTTTGTGATGAGTCTGGTTAGTGGCTATCAATCTTGTTTATCCTTTCAAAGAACCAACTCTTGGTTTCGTTGATCTTTTGTATTTTTTTTACTTATTGATTAAAGTATTACATATGTGTCCTTATCCCCAATTGCCCGCCCCCCACAACCCCACTCTGTATTGTTTTTTAAGACCCTATTTTGTTTATTTCTGTTCCGATCTTTATTATTTTCTTCCTTCTACTTACTTTAGGCTTTGATTATATTTTTATTTGTTTCTTTTGTTTTCTAAGTCCAGTTTCTTTTTTTAAATAGATTTTTATTTATTTCAGAGAGGAAGGGAGAGAGAGAGAGAAATAGAAACATCAATCAGCTGCCTCCTGCACATCCCCCACCAGAGATGGAGCCTTTGGAACCCAGGCATGTGCCCTGATGGGTAATCAAACCATGACTTCTTGGTTCATAGGTCTACACTCAACCACTGAGCCATGCCAGCTGGGCTAAGTCCAATTTCTTTAAGTGTGAAGTTAGTATTGTTTATTTGAGATTTTTCTTGTTTCTTGAGACAGGCCTGTAAAACTGAATTTCCTTCTTCGAATCACTTTCACTGTGTCCCACAGATTTTGGGTTGTTGGGTTCTCATTTTCATTTGTTTCAAGGTATCTTTTAAGTTCTTCCTTGATTTCATTGTCAAACCATTCATTGTTTAGTAACATGTTGTTTAGGCTCCTTATCTATGTGTTGTTGGTTGGGGTATTTTTCGTGTGTGTGTGTGTGTGTGTGTGTGTGTGTTTTGTGTGTGTGTTTTTGTTTTTTTTTCTGGTTGTTTTCTTGTGATTGATTTCTAGTTTCATAACATATCCCAGAAGATATTTGATATTATTTCAATCTTCTTAAATTTATTAAGACTTGTTTCATGTCCAAACATGTAGCCTTATGTAGAAAATGTTCTAAGAGCACTTGTATTCTGCTGTTTGGGATGGACTGCTCTGAAGGTATCAAATACATTTGTCTGATCTACTGTGTCATTTAAGGCCATCATTTCTTTCTTGATTTTTGGTCTGAAAGATCTACCTATTAATACCAATGCAGAGTTAAAATCTCCTACTATGGCTGTATTACTGTCAATCTCTCCTTTTATGTTTATTAAGCTTTGTTTTACATATTTATGTGCTCCTATGTTGGTTGCATAAATGTTTACAAGGTTTATAATCTGTTGGACTGCTCCTTTTTTCAGTATGTAGTATCCTTCTTTGTCTCTTACTATAGTCTTTTTTTTTTAAGTATACTTGATCTGATATAAATATTGCTACCCCAGCTTTTTTTTGTGTGTTTTTTTTCCATTTGCATGAAATATATTTTTCCCTCCATTTACTTTAATCTTTGTGTATCATTTGTTCTGAGGTGGATCTCTTTTAGACAGCATATATATGGGTCTTGTGCTCTTATCTATTCAGCTACCCTATACCTTTTGATTGGAGCATTTAAGCTACTTACATTTAAAGTGATTATTAATAGGTATGTATTTATTGGCTTTTTATTCTTTTAACCATGTTCCTCTGTTTTTTGTGTGTTTTTTTTGTTGTTGTTTTATTTTTTCCCATAGGCTTCTTAAAGTAGAGCCTTCAACTTTTCTTGTAATATTGGTTCAGTAGCAACAAACTCCCTTAGATTTTTTTGTCTGGGAAACTCTTTATTTCTCCTTCAATTTTAAATGATAGCCTTGCTGGACAAAGTAGTCTTAGTTGTAAGTTCTTGTTTTCCACCACTTTGAATATTTCATGCCAATTCCTTCCTCTGGCCTGAAGTGTTTCTGTTGAGAAATCAGATGACAGTCTTATGGATGCTCCCTTGTAGGTAACTATCTTTCTCTTGTGGCTTTCAAGATTCTCTCTTTGTCTTTAAACTTTGTCATTTTAACTATGATGTGCCTTGTTGTTGGCCTGTTTAGGTTCATCTTGTTTGGGGACTCTCTGTGTTTCTTGTGTGTCCTTTTCCTTCATCGGGTATAGGAAGTTTTCAGTTTACTATTTCTTCAAAAAGGTTCTCAGTACCTTGCTCTCAGTCTTTTCCTTCCAGATCCCTATGATGTAGATGCTGTTACACTTCATGTAGTCCCAAAGTTCCCATGAACCATCCTCTTTCTTTAAATGACTTTTTCTTTTTGCTGCTCTGATTGGGTGTTTGTTTTTCTACCTTGTCTTTCAAATCTCTGATTCAATCTTCTGCTTAATCCAACCTACTGTTCATTCCTTCATGTCAGATATTGTATTTTTCATTTCTGACTGATCCTTTTTAATGGTTTCCAAGACCCTTCTCGTGCTATTGACCATCCTTATAGCCATTACTTTGCACTCTATAATCTGATAAATCACTTGCCTCCATTTCATTTAGCTCTTCTTCTAGAGGTTTCTCCTATTCTTTTATTTTGGGCCTGTTTCTTTGTCTCCCCATTTTTGGCTATCTCTTTGTGTTTGTTTCTATCTATGTATTAATAGATTTGCTGTGAACTCCAGTCTTTATTAGGTGGCCTTATACAGTAGTTCTCCTGTGAGTTCCAGTGGTGTAGTCTACTTGTTCCTCTGAGCTGGATGTTTTGGGAATGACCCTTGTGTAGTTTATGTGTAGTTGATTGCTATTGGCCTATTTGTGCATGGAATCAACCCTCAGTCTGTCTAACTGCGAAGTTCAACCCCCTGCCACAATGTACATGCTGCTATGCATGTACTGACTACACAAAGCAGAATTTGCCTCAGCAGTGTTTGGTGTCTGCTGAGATCTTCCTTTGGATATGCTGCATGCAAAACTTATTGTAACCTGTTCAGATTTATGGACACAGATATAAAGCTGGCCACTGGGTGTGTTGGATCTGGGCCTCTTGTGAAGGACTTTGGTGAAAGCCATTGTAAGATGCTGCCTGTGACTGGCCCTAGGCAACCTGTTTGCAGCTACAAGTAATCCACAGTTTGCATCTGCCTATGCTGGGCCTGGGTGTACCCTGGAAAGACCAAGCTGTGTACCAAGCTGGCTTTTAATAGTTCCTGCCCCCGGGGGCAGGTCAGAAAAAGTCCTAAAGCACCCCAAGACCCGCCTCTACCTGCCTCCACCTGCTGGCTACCTGTTAGGCTCAGTCACTGAAAAAGCCTATGGCTATGCTCTCAGCAGGGCATAAGCTCCTCAAGGTGGGGTGAGGGAGAGTCCAAAGGGTGGGCTATTGCTTTTCCCCAGGCTGATGCTACACAGAAGGGAGTGCTCCACCCAAGAAAGATGGTTTCTGCAGCATTGGAGAATAACTCAGCACAGGGATCCTGGCAGCTGTCCCTCACTCCCTCTCCAGAGTCACAAACTCCTGTCTATCTTCAAGTACCTCTAGTCCAATGGTCGGCAAACTCATTAGTCAATAGAGCCAAATATCAATAGTACAACAATTGAAATTTTTTTTGAGAGCCAAATCTTTTTAACTTAAACTTCTTCTAACGCCACTTCTTCAAAATAGACTCACCCAGGCCGTGGTATTTTGTGGAAGAGCCACACTCAAGGGGCCAAAGAGTCGCATGTGGCTCGCGAGCTGCAGTTTGCCGACCACAGCTCTAGTCTATTCCATCCTCCTTCTGCCCGAAGTCAGCATGAGTGGCTACAAATGAAATTATTTTCCTTGGCCCTTTAAGAGGGTGCCTGTGTCTCTAGCAGATGCCCATCTCTTTCTGGGGTACATAACCCCTGCTGATTTTCACAGCCAGATGTTATGTGGGCACCTCTCCCCAACTCTGGTGGTCTTGGCTTGGGAGCCCAACTTAGAGTATCCAGGGGTGGGCAAACTTTTTGATTCGAGGGCCACAATGGGTTCTTAAACTGGACCGGAGGGCCCGAACGAAAGCATGGATGGAATGTTTGTGTGAACTAATATAAATTCAAAGTAAAGGAGCGGAGGGGAGAGCAAGAAACTGGATAGAACAGCTGGATCCGGCCCGCGGGCCGTAGTTTGCCCAAGGCTGGATAGACCCTGTGTTTCCTCCAGAATTTCAGCCATTGCCCATGGGTGAAAGGCCAGCCCTTTGTGTGTTTTTGCACTTCCCACCAGTCTCTATATGACTTCTTCAGTAAGTCCCTGTTTATAAGACTTCTCCTCAGCTATTCATCAGTTGGTTATTCAGGATAATTCTATAACTTAGTTGTTATTCCAGTTTGATCCTGGGAAGAGCTAATGTTGCTTCCAGTTACATCATCACCATCCTGGCTGATATAAATGACAAATTTCAATTCAAATGCAAACCATCATTGACAGGGCCACAATGTTGATTGATTAGTAACCCAAGTCTTCGGCAACATGGTATCTATACATCTGTGGATCTTGAGGTAGAGCTTATATCAATGTGCTCAGCAGTTAATATGATGGGAGAATCACAGAATTGAAGGAGTCAAGAATGATGACCTAGCTTATGAGTTGCATACCGAGATGCATAGCAGTCTACCATTTTAATGGAAAACATATATAATTAAAAGATAAAAGGATGATGATTCCAGATTTGAAAGTCATAGACATTAAATGTCTCTGGAAACACTTATGAAATCATAAATACTCTGGAAAGAATTGAATATACATGTGAACTTAGACTAAGTGCTGAGTAAAATTAAAATAATTTTAAAAGTATGAAGAAATGAACAATTTGTAATTCCTGTTTCTCTAGACAGGATAGAAAGCATTTAGCCTAATGCTATGCATCTCTCAGCATTAATCATGTCCCACTTTACTCAGATGAAGCCTCACAATCTCTCAATTCAAGGTTTTAGAAAACTACTAACAATGGAAACATGATTTGAAACTGGTCTTCACTACATCAATTTATATAACAACTTAGGAAAACAATCATTTAATACTATATTTTGAACAAATATAATAATGCATACAGTTTTTATTACTATAGGTAGGGATGTGTGTATGTGTATATACACACTATCCATACTCACACAAACATTTTTCTGTTTTTCAGTGTTTGTCTACACACACACACAAATACATAAATACATGTACATACATATGTTTGTATATACACATACATAAAAAATAGAAAATTTCTATTGTGTGTATATAATGCATATGTACAAAAACATTCTTTAAAAATAAATAATATTTATGCTTTGAATATCCCAGTGCAAAATCATTTCATTATGAAAGTACAGACTTTGTACAAGTAAGAATGACAAAAATTAGTTTGGCAATAATCCAGGAATAATAATTTCATGGGGATTATGTGTTTCTTCAGTAAATTTCCCTTCTCTTCTACTTAGGAAAACAATATGGGAGAAATCCTACAAAATCATGCAAGCATACAAAACAGATAGCAGGGTCACAGGCCCCATCAATTATGTTCTTTCTGTCTCTTAAATAAATTGACCACACTTTCAGGTGAACTGACTTTTGTGAAAAAAGTTCCTTGAACTCAGTCTATTCTTGACAAGTAGAGCAAATAAAATTTAAAATATTACTAAGATAACAAAAGCTAACACTGCTTTCTGTAATCTCAATTTTCTACTTTCATGTAAATGTGCTTTTCATCTTAATTGTCTGGATTGACACAGCCAAAGACAAAGAACCAACCTCACAGGCCAGGCTCCTATCAGCTTTATTAGAAAATAGACTTTATTGTCCAGCACAAAAATGATTTGTTGAAGGGAAAGGGTGAAACAGAAGTACCCCACACAGTAAGATAAAGTCACATCCCTAAGAGAGTCACACAGCCTTGTCATCCACAGAAAGAGCCACCTAAGAAATAGAAATACAGAAACACATTATTTAGAAAACCTGATCATCACAGATTAAACACATGCCCTTTCCATATGGTACCTCCTTCCTTATCTTACATGGTAAATTTCATTGTTATCCTGATTATTTCTACAACCCTCATATTTGTTATAGAAATAACCAAGCTAACAATTAAATTTACTGTAAACAAAAGAACTAACCTGTGCTAAGTTTAAATAACTGAATCCTCAGATAAATTAGTGACATAAATTATCATAGTGAAGAAAACACTTTCCATTGATAACAAACAAAAAATTCAATAGTACAGAATAAAATAAGAAATTGTAATAGTATTCATTTTATACAAATAATTATATATGGTATGAGGAAGAAACAAATAATATTTAAATTCATGTTTTAATATGAATTTTAACCTTTTAATAATTATTTCAATTCAAAAATTGATAGCCTACTAAACTGGTTATTATATATTTTAATTTTAATTATATGGATCTTTAATGATAGGATTTCTCTTTTTATTTTATTTTTGTTTACAGTTTAACAAATTTCAACCAACTCATCATCTCAAGTAGAAGTATTTATTTACTTTAATAAATGAAGATCTATGGATTTGGAGACTTAACTGATGCTATATATTCCTTCCTCTTCCTCTCCCCTTCTCCTCCTTTCTTCCCTTCCACATCTTTTCCTCACTCTCCATAGGTTGTTTCTCCTTTCTCCATGCTGACTTAACTCTGAGAGAGGCTTATCTATGTGTTAATCAACAGAAGATATACCAGAAAATTAAGAACTTCTCTCTCTTCTTCAGAAAATATACATGTTTAGCTGTGATTGAGACATGTGTCCATACCTGAACCAATCACATTAGCAAAAAGAATGTGATTGATTAATTAACCAGGCCTAGAGTTTGTGCCAGCTCCTCTAACAAAGCACAGAATTAGCTCCATTTAACTTTCATGGCCAGAAACTAGAGAATTAGAAATTTCCCACAGAACATCTAAGTGCTATGATGAAATCAGAATACTGGACAGGCAAATAACATGTCTCCCACAAAGGTCAAAAAGTTGAAATGCTGTGCAAAGTTATTTTACACACCATAAAAAGCATCTACAAAGGCATGAAAATAAGAAGTTGTGAAATATTTAGAAAAATAAATTGTAAGTCAACCATGATGGAGAAATAATTGACTATGATCCACAGACACCCTGGGAAAGTGATTTAACTACACAGACAGACAAAAATAAAATTAAAAAAAGTAGATTAAGATAAGACATAGAGGGCCAAGAATGTCAGGCTAAAGATTTGGGAGAGTATGAAGCAATTCAAGTTTTGTAAGAAGGGACAGTCTTGATCTAAACTTTCCTTTAGGGAAGTTAATTTTCAGTAGTAGCCCAAATTGATTGTACTTGGAATTACCAGAAACAAGAATAACAGTGAAATTGTTTTAGATAAAGTAATTGAAGATCTAGGAGGGTGACTGTAATGGATCATGTGAAATTCAGTAAATGTAAATATTTCTAGTAACAGAATAATTATGGAGATAGGGAAACAATAGAAATGGAGGACACAAATGTGATCAAAGACTTAAAATCAGGTAACTGGGAAAACAGTGAAAACATTAAAATATATAAATATGAGAGTAACTGATTTGAGGATGTAAAATGATGATATTGAATTCTTACACCAAATGGAAATTCTTAGCAGGTAAAATGTCCAGGACTAGATTGGGCATCTGATTCACAACTGGACTTTTAATTTTACTAAATCATTAAAACTTAAGTTTATAAATCTATAAAATTATCTTCTCATTTAATTAAGTTACCTGTAATAATAAACATTGATTCATGCACAGCCAGTGTGGTTCAGTGGTTGAGCATCAATGTATGAACCAGGAGGTCATAGTTCAATTCTTGGTCAGGGCACATGCCCAGGGTTGTGGACTCGGTCCCCAGTGGGGTATGTGGGATGCAGATGATCAATGATTCTCTCTCATCATTGTTTCTCTCTCTCTCTCTCTCTCTCTCTCTCTCTCTCTCTCTCTCTCTCTCGCTCTCACCCTTCCTCTCTGAAATTAGCAAAAATATATATTTTTTTAAAAAGTTGAATCAATGTAGCAGGTGAGAGCCCTAAAGACAAGAGAATATATTCCGAAATAATAAAATCAATAGTAAGAAGAATAATTGACAAGAACGTCAGACATTGTACCAGTCAATATATATGAAGTAAAGATGTTTAACAATAGAAACATGGCAATGAAGTAATTACTATTTTACTGACATTTTAAATATTAAGAAATGGGCTAACCTTTAGGGAACAGGGTAGTCAACACAATTGCCCCAGGTTATTGTGATGAGAACTGTTGGGATCCAGACTAAAAAGTGGAGTCTGGCTCAAGAGCTTAAAGTCTGAAACAATATCAAAACTGTATTGAGAAATGATTATATTTATGAGCTGGAACCTAAAGACAGTCTTAACAGGAAAGAGATATGAAGTGCTCAGAAAGAGTGAGAGAGACACAATAGTGCTCCTTCACACAAGTTAGGACCCTCTAGGTATTGTTGATCCCATAAAACAGAGAGGTGAACAATCATTCACTGAATCAATGATATCAATTAACACTCTATTATTATGTGTGTGATAGCATGTAGATTACTCTTCTTTCAAAATTACTTCAAACAAACCAAAGAATTAAGAGTTAACCCTAACCCAGAGCTATAACTGGTAACACTAGCTCTAGGAAAATATTGAGAGTACTAAGCCCATGAAAGTTATCTATGTTGAGTCATATGCATTGTTACTCTTTTATAGAAATAAAAAAATAATAATAATTCATCCCATGCTCACAATGTCTGAGTACATCCATATTTACTCATTCAAATAAAACTTTCATGTTTTAAAAATTCACATCTGTATTTTACATATCATCAATAATAATGAATTGAAATAGCAGAGAAAATAAAAATCTTATTTAAGATCAATAGAATAAGTAATGATGTCTGTAAGAGAATATAGAGCATGTTGGCCTTCAAAGCTATTTACAATGAACTTATTCTTCTCAGTAAATTCAGTAAAGCATCATACTGTAGAGTTTGGTCATCCCAATGTTAACATTCCTACTACATGAATTTCATTCCATCAAGGCAGTCTTCTGAAGCAATAAGTCATTCAATTTTAGTCTCTGCAGTTTATTGGAGCAATATGAATCTTAAATTATACATATGTGCAATTATGTTGCTACTTTTCTTATTTCAATCTTTTCAGTGTTCTAAGTTCACCTACATAGGAGAGTCTTCTCTGATCACCCTATCTAAAATATGCCTGTCTCTTTTCTTTAATCCCTCACCCAATTTTCTTTTTTAGAACTGAATTTTACTTGAATTATTATAATTATTTATTTCTTGACACCTTCCATATCTATATCTTACCTAATAATAGACAAACATGTAAATTGACTGTACCTCCACTACGCCCATAGCCAATCAGAGTGAGTATGCAAATTAACCCAACAAAGATGGTGGTTAATTTGCATACATAGGTGCCCAGCGCCTGGGTCCCGGGAACATCCTGGCACCCAGGTCACTCTGAGGTAGGTCCTGTGTGGGCCCTGAGTAGCCTGGGAAGGGCCTGAGCCAGGGGACTCCTGGGCAGGGCCAAGCCTGTGATGAGAGCCGAGGGGGCAGGGGTGGAGCCAGCGATCAGAGGGAGCTGGGGGTCCCTGCCCAGGCCTAAAGCTTTGGCCAGAGGCTTTAGGCCTGGGCAGGGTCAGAGCTGGTGATTGGTGGGAGCTGGGGGTCCCCTGCTCAGGCCCTGAGGCTTTAGGCCTGGGCAGGGATGGAACTGGCAATCAGAGGGAGCTGGGGGGCCCCCTGCCCAGGCCTAAAGCTTCGGCCAGAGGCTTTAGGCCTGGGCAGGGCCCAGCCAGCGATTGGTGTGAACTACAGAGGAAACACCTTTTCTGACTGCTCATTGGCCAAGCTTCCTGTATGCCACTGGTAATATTCTTAGTAACTTGGGTAATAAGAATCCAAAAAGGTGATCTAGGGTTTTTCCACCACACTCCTGGAGAAAAAAACGAAGGTCTGCTGCTGGAGGGCTAAGAAATGTCATATCCTGCCCTAGGCGGTTTGGCTCAGTGGATAATGCCTCGGCCTGCCAACCACAGGGTCTGGGTTCAATTCTGATCAAGGGCATGTACCTAGGTTGCAGGCTCCTCCCTGGCCGGGGCCCAGGTCAGGGCTCATGCAGGAGGCAACCAATCAAAGTGTTCCTCTCACTTTGCTGTTTCTCTCTGTCTTTCCTTTTCTCTTCCACATTCTCTAAAAGTCAATGGAAACATATCCTCAGGTAAGGATAAAAGAAAGAAAGAAAGAAAGAAAGAAAGAAAGAAAGAAAGAAAGAAAGAAAGAAAGAAAGAAAGAAAGAAAGAAAGTAATGTCATATCCTATGAATGAAAGAGACATCTTGAAAATGCCTAAAGAAAGTTGTCATTTTTTCTTTTTTTTTTTTTTTTAATATATTTTATTGATATTTTACAGAGAGGAAGGAAGAGGGATAGAGAGCTAGAAACATCGATGAGAGAGAAACATCGATCAGCTGCCTCCTGCACACCTCCCACTGGGGATGTGCCCGCAACTACTGTACATGCCCTTGACCGGAATCGAACCCGGGACCCTTCAGTCCGCAGGCCGACGCTCTATCCACTGAGCCAAACCGGTTCTGGCGAAAGTTGTCATTTTTTCATGGTGAAGGGACCGGAGTCCGTGTTGATGAAAACACCTTGGTGGCTGTGGTGACTGGCAGTGGCTGCAGCAGCTGGGTGATGGGGCTGGTGCCTTCCCCTGATCAGCCTGGTTGTCTCCCACAAAGGGAGGCCAGACTGCGGCTTAGGCCCGCTCCCCATGGGGAGCGGGCCTAAGCCGTCAGTAGAACATCCCCTGAGGGCTCCCAGTATGTGAGAGGGGACAGGTTGGGCTGAGGGATTCCCCCAACCCCAGTGCACAAATTTCATGCACTGGGCCCCTAGTATGCATGTGTGTATATATATATATATATATATATATATATATATATATATATATATATATGCCTAAGCCATTGGTTGGCAAACTCATTAGTCAACAGAGCCAAATATCAACAGTACAGCGATTGAAATTTCTTTTGAGAGCCAAATTTTTTAAACTTAAACTTCTTCTAACGCCACTTCTTCAAAATAGACTCACCCAGGCCATGGTATTTTGTGGAAGAGCCACACTCAAGGGGCCAAAGAGCCGCATGTGGCTCGCAAGCCGCAGTTTGCGGACCACTGGCATAAGCAAATGTTATGACCGGACTACCGGGTGGTAGCTATGATGTGCACTGACCACCAGGGGACAGACGCTCAACACAGGAGCTGCCCCCTGGTGGTCAGTAGACTCCCACAGCCAACCTTCCACAGTTGGCCAACCTCCCATGGTCCCTCCCCACCTCCACTGCTCACCAGGCGGAGGGACCCCACCTGTGCACCAATTCATGCATGGGCCTCTAGTTAGAATATAAGGTTAACTAAGGCATGAATATTATGTTGTTCTCCACTGTATCGTAAGATCCTAGAATTCCTGGTACATAGTAGGCATTTTGAATATTTGTTGAATTAATAAAAAAAGGAAATAATTAAAACATTTACATGTTTTAATTGCATATATAATTTTCTGCTTATTAAATAATACTTTCTCTTTCATTTTCATTGTTTGCTGTTAAGAAAGTTTCAATCTAGTAGGTGAATAAGACTAATACACAAGTAATCAAAAAGTACGTTCTTTCGCCCACTGGCTGCTCTGAAAAGCCATCTTTGCATTGTTCCTGTGGCTCCCTCTCCGCTCACTGCAGCCACCTCTGCTGCGTGCCTCCTCCACTGCCTCGGACTTGGCAGCTTCTTCGCCAGAGTTCTCCAAGTCTGGCTTTAAAAAAAAAAATCCTCTGAACAGGATCACCAGTGTGCCCCCACCATGTCAGACACCGCCCAAGGACTTAAAGGAGAAGAAGGGAGTTGTGGAGGAGGCAGAGAATGGAAGCAATCAATGCACCTGAGATAGGAATGCTAATGAGGAAAATGGGGAGCAGGAGGCTGACCATGAGATAGATGAAAAAGAGGAAGAAGGAGGGGAAGCGGAGGAGGAAGAGGAAGAGGAAGAGGATGGAGATGAAGATGAGGAGGCTGAGGCAGCTACAGGCAAACGGGCATTTGGAAATGATGAGGATGACGACGTTGACACCAAGAAGCAGAAGACCGATGAGGATGACTGGACAGCAAAAAAAGGAAAAGTTAAAGGCCTCCATGACCTATTCACCTCCACTTCCCGTCTCAGAATCTAAACGTGGTCACCTTCAAGTAGAGACCCCCCGCCTGCCTGTTCACCCACCCACCTCGGGCAGCGCCACCTGCAGGTGACACGCCCTCGCCACCACCCAACCAAAACCACAACGTGAATTTGCCACAGGGGAGGAAAAAAGAACCAAAACTTCCAAGGCCCTGCTTTTTTTCTTAAAAGTACTTTAAAAAGGAAAATTTGTTAGTATTTTTTATTTACATTTTATATTTTTGTGCATATTGTTAGGGATCAGCCGTTTTTAATGATCTTGGGATGACCAGACAAGCCTTTGGAGCATTCTCCGTCCTACTTCTGACTTTACTTGTGGTGTGACCATGTTCATCATAATCTCAAATGAGAAAAAAAAAACAAAAAAAAACTTGCAAAGTAAGCAAAAACAACAAAAACAATCTTATTCCGAGCATTCCACTAACTTTTTGTGTATGTACTTAGCTGTACTATAAGTAGTTGGTTTGTATGAGATGGTTTAAAAGGCCAAAGATAAAAAAGGTTTCTTTTTTTTTTTTTTTTGGTATAGCAAAGGTAAAGATTTATTGAAGAACAGTACAGACTCCCACATGGGGAGAGGGAAAGGGTCCCCTCTTTTTTTCTCTCTCTCTCTTTTTTTTGGTCTATGAGATTGCCATTTATTTATTTATTTATTTATTTATTTATTTATTTATTTATTTATTTTTGGCCTATTTGATGTATGTGTGAAACAATGTTGTCCAACAATAAACGGGAATTTTATTTTGCTGAGTTGTTCTTTAAAAATAACAAAAGTATGTTCTTTCTTAATATCAAGTTATATTTACCACATCTTTATGATTTTTATTTAATATTATATTGCAATAAGCAATATTATAAAGAGGGGCTCATGCACCTGCTTTGTATTTCTTGATCATAAGAAATAACATCAGTTTAATGAGATTAAGAGCCAGAAAAACTAAACTTTTTCTAACTTTGTAATTTACCTAAGTCTTAACATATTTTGTGTGTTTTTCCTAACTTTGAGTTCACGATATATCTCAATGGAAAAAAATATGGAAAGCTTAGGGATGAGAAATAAACTCTATTCTCAAGTTCTATGTGGCATTAGCAGGTATCATATATTCACACATGTTCCAGACAAGAAACTTAAAAGGAAAACTGTTCACAAATGAATATATCTTTCTTTTACTAATTAATAAACACCATGCTGTGAGTAACTGGTGATAATGTACTAATAAAAAAATCAATAAATTTACACTGAGGGTCAAAGTAATTGGTGGTGTAGAATAGAAAATTATGTATTGTTCATTGATCCTTTAGAAATTTTCTAACTATAAAGAAGAGAAAGCTAATTACTTTAGCAGGTATCTGAAAATGATGATTAAAACAAGTTAATTGTATGTTCTTGAATAATGACTTACTTTGATGAAAGTAAGTTGAGGAAATTCATACTGTGATTCAGGCAAAGAAATATTAAATTTTACTAACCATGCTATAATCTTGATCCACTTAACTATCCCTAACCTACTTTAAAGAAGCTTTCATAGAAACAGCAAACATAATTAAACAGAAATATAAAGCACATTTCCCCATGCTACACAAGATAAGCTGAAATCCAAAGATGTTTGTATATATGAAACTGAAATTTCAAATTCACCAGGTAAAAAAGGGAACAAAAAGTTTACTTTCTTTTTCTAATAAAAATAGTTTAAAAGATAAATAGTTTTACAATATAAATATTTCCTTCAGACAATTTTGGAGAAATAAAACTGCACAAGTTGATAAAGTCTCAGCAATGCATTTATGTAAATACTGCTTCAGATTTAGTTTTACAGACATAACACATAATCAGAAAATATTTAGTTTTTCTCATAACACATTTGGTTTGTACTTCCTCTCATATGAATATTTTGGAGTGAATACTAAAAGCCACATAGCTATAGAATTTGACCCAGGTTTGTTGGTTTCAAAGCTTTTGTTCTTTCCATTATTACTTGACTATTCTTATTTTTCTCCCATCAAAATTCAGTACATACATAAGTCAATTCAAGTCCATCTCTATTCCTCTCATTTATAACATTTAATAATAATAATAATAATCCTTATATTCTGGGATACAGGAAATGCTTATAAATTCTACGATTTGATGTGTAACTGGGTAGAATTACTAACTTTCAAAGTTACAAACTTTCTCTGCTTGTTGAGAACAGTCAGTATCCTCCCAGGCACAGAATGTGCAGTGCAGCGGGAAGACTTCCTGCCTCATTCACCAAGGGTCTGACCTAAGGCTTTTCCTGGGCTCCCAACTTCTTTATAGCTGAGTAAATACCTGTGCAGATCACAGGAACAGAGGATGGGCTGAGAACAACATACGAACCCTCTCCTCCTGTAATGTTGGATAGAAAATGCATTATCAAATCATGTATAATGAAGGGGAAAAAAGATATAGAGTCCTATCAGAAATTTCCATCTTACAACAGAGGAATACTGCTGAAAAAAATCAGACTAATTATATTCCCTGAAAAATTACTCACTAATCACAATAAAGTAGAACTCATAATTTCCCTGAATAAGGGTAAAATAACATGGAGGAAAAAGTGAAAAGAAAAAACAAACAAACATGAAATCAAAGCAACAGACAAAACTAAAAAATAACAACAGCCTCAAAGGGTAATGACCAGTTCAGACAAAGAAATATTGAAGAAAAAAGAGTAAAGTCCTGTATAAAGACACACATTTGCAAAATTGAAAGTTCAAACAACCATGAGTGCATAGCACACCCTTTAGATATTCCTATCTAATAAAAGAGTACTATGCAAATTGACCATCACTCCAACACACAAGATCGCTGCCCCCATGTGGTCAAAGATGGCTGCCCCTATGTGGACACAAGATGGCCGCTACAAGATGGCCAGCAAGGGAGGGCAGTTGAGAGGGACCAGGTCTGCAAGGGAGGGAAGTTGTGGGCGATCAAGCCTGCAGGAAAGGGCAGTTAGGGGTGACCAGGCCCGCAGAGGAGGGAAGTTGGGGGTGACCGGGCCTTCAGGGAAGGGCAGTTGGGGGGGGGTCCCAGGCCTGCAGGGGAGAGCAGTTAGGGGCAAACAGGATGGCAGGAGAATAGTTAGGCATCAATCAGGCTGTCAGGGGAGTGGTTAGGGGGTAATCAGGCTGGCAGGCAGAAGTGGTTAGGGGCAATCAGGAAGGCAAGCAGGCAAGCAGGCAAGCAGGCAAGCAGGCAAGCAGTTGGGAGCCAGTAGTCCTGGATTGTGAGAGGGATATCCGACTGCCCATTTAGGTTCGTTCCTACCTGGATCAGGCCTAAATGGGCAGTCAGACATCCCTGGAGGGGTCCCAGATTGGAGAGGGTGCAGGCTGGGCTGAGGGACACACCATGCCTTGTGCATGAATTTCATGCACCAGGCCTCTGGTACTAATATAATTCAAATAACCCTTTGTATTCATAGAAGACATGAATATAAAAATAATTTTTAAAAAAAATAGATCTAGATAACAGAAAGTAAAGAGCCTTGCCAGGTGAAATAATATTTCTGATGAAAAATAAGAATAAATAGAAGAAAAGCAATATCTATGACATAAACTATTCCTGAGCTGAAAATAATCCCATGTATTCGGAAAAATGGCTCTATCAACTTTGTCAATCAAAGAAAGGAATTCACTTCTAGAAACTACTAAGAAAATTTGGGATTCTAAGAACAGGGAAAATAAAATTTACAAAGGATCAAATAAAAATATAACTAAAATGAAACAACTATAAGCCAACTTCATATTTCTATGAAAACCCAATTCTACAAAAAACAAAAGACAAAAGTTTTATGATTTAAAATTTATACATCTAAATACCCTTGGAGATTCTGGGTTTGATGAATAAGGAGGCATGAAACTTACTGCCACCTGAGTTATTTTTTTCTGCTCTCTTTGCAACCAACTTTACCAGCTTTAATTTTTCAGTAAATGTCTTAATTTTTACTAATGCATATGGCTTCATATTTAGATCTTTGGTACTTATTAGAAAACTTATGTAATCAAAAGTAAATTTCCTTGGCCAAAGTATATCATACTTATATAATGAATATATTACTTATTCATCTAAGCTGTGACATTTTTAAAAAGGCCATGCAATGGTTCCATTTCGCAAAGGAGCAAGGCAAGTTGAGCTTTATATTTTCTGCAATACAACTTTTTTAGGGGCGCTATATAATCGACGGTCCCATTATCTATTACATGGTGTGAATTTAAGGGAAAGGTAATCTACATATCCTTACCAAGATAACCCACTAGGAGTTCAACTTGCATAAGGATATAATGAATCGCTTTTTTTTGGCGGGGGGGGGGGGGGTAGGAGGAGTTTGTCACTAATAAGTGGAACCTGGGACACCAAAATTACTTCTCCCAAAGAGTGGTGAAATGCAGGTAGCCCCAGTTTTGTGTAGAGAATGAGCCTCTGTTCATGAAATTAAGCACGCACTTATTCAGTACTCTGATATAGTGGAGACACCAAGATAAGGAGCACATTTCTTTTTTTTTTTTTTAAAGACATATTTTATTGATTTTTTTTTACAGAGAGGAAGGGAGAGGGATAGAGAGTTAGAAACATCGATGAGAGAGAAACATCGATCAGCTGCCTCCTGCACACCCCCCCCCCCCCCCCGGGGATGTGCCCACAACCGAGGTACATGCCCTTGAGCAGAATCGAACCTGGGACCCTTCAGTCCGCAGGCCAATGCTCTATCCACTGAGCCTAACTGGTTAGGGCAGGAGCACATTTCTTGTTCTCTGGGAGTTTATACTCCAGTGGTGATGACAGACAATGGAGAGAAAATTAAAATATTGGGTGGAGAGTGTGTCACAACAAAGTTATTCACAGATTATTATGGAAGCCAATAGGCATGGTATCCAACTTAATAGAGTCTTTGAAGATGATAGATATTACACATGCTGCCTTGCCCATCCTCTGCCTTTGAACTCTATGCTGTTAATTTTTGTATGTTAAGATATATATGTTATTATTATTATTAGCAGCTCCAAGTGTAAGCGGAATGTGGGATCTACACAGTAACTTACAGAATGTATTTCTGCATAATGCATGTTATTTTTCTCCATTTCCCCTTTGTTTTTTTTTAAAAAAAGCTTTGTTGTTGAAAGAATTATATGTGTCCTTTTTCCCCCCATTGACCTCTTCTAACCCGCCTCCATCCCTCGACCCAGGTCTTCACCACCCTATTGTCTGTGTGCATTGGTTATGTATATATGCATACAAGTTCTTTGGTTGATCAATTCCCACCCACCACCCACCCTCCCCTGACTTCCCTCTGAGATTCCCCACTCTGTTCCATGCATACATGTCTCTGGCTCCACTCTGTTCATCACTTTATTTTGTTACTTAGATTCCATATATGAGTGAGACCATATGATACTGGTCTTTCTCTGACTGACTTATTTCCCTTAGCATAATCCTCTCCAGGTACCTCCAGGCTGTCTCAAAGGGTAAGATATTTCTTCTTTTTTACTGCTGCATAGTATTCCATGGTGTAAATGTACCACAGCTTTTTTATTCACTCATCTACTGATGGGCACTTGAGCTGTTTCCAGATCTTAGCTATTGTAAATTGTGCTGCTATGAACATAGGAATGCATACATTTTTTTTCTGATTGGTGTTTCAGGTTTCTTAGGATATATTCCTAGAAGTGGGATCACTGGGTCAAATGTCAGTTCCATATTTAATTATTTTTGAGAAACTCCACACTGTTTTCTATAATGGTTGCACCTGTCTGCATTCCTACCAGCGGTGTACTAGGGTTCCCTTTCCTCCACATCCTCGCCAGCACTTGTCATTTCTTGATTTGTTGATGATAGTCCTAGGAGATATATTACAAACATATTGCTATGAGAGATGTCTGCCATTTTGCTGTCTGTAGTTATTTTTAAGTATTTTATCCATTTTGAGTTTATTCTTGTGTATGGTCTAAGTTGGTGGTCTAGTTTCATTTTTTTTTTGCATGTACCTGTCCAATTATCCCAACACCACTGTTTGACTCCATTGTATGTTTTTTCCTTCTTTGTCAAATTAATAGAGCATAATGGCTTGGGTCGACTTCTGGGTTCTCTATTCTGTTTTATTGATCCATATGCCTGTTGTTGTGCCAGTACCAGGCTGTTTTGATTACGGTGGCTTTATAGTATAACTTGAAATCTGGTATTGTGATTCCTTCAACTTTGTTTTTCTTTCTCAAGATTGCTGTAGCTATTCATGGTCTTTTTTTGATTCCATATACATTTTTGGAGTATTTGTTCTAGCAATGAACATGGTATATTCTTTCACTTGTTTATATCTTCTTCTATCTCTTTTTTCAATGTGCTGTAGTTTTCTGAGTATAAGTCTTTTTCCTCCTTGGTTAAGTTTATTCCGAAGTATCTTAAAATTTTGCTGCTATGGTAAACGGGATTATTTGTTTAGTTTCTCTTCCTGAGAATTCATTATTGGTGTATAAAAATGCCATTGATTTCTGGGTGTTATTTTTATATCTTGCTAATTGCCAAATTCATTTATTAAATATCACAGTTTTCTTTTATGGAGTCTAGGGTTTTCTATGTACAATATCACGTCATCTGTGAATAATGAGATTTTTATTTCTTCTTTTCACATTTTGATGCCTTTTATTTCTTCTTCTTATCTGATCACTGTGGCTAGGACTTCAAGTACTATGTTGAATAAGATGGGGGAAGTGGACATCCCTATTTTATTCCTGTCATCTCCATTTTCCCATTGTATTTATTTTTAAAACATATATTAAACTAAAAGGCATATGCTACATTTTAAATACATTTGAGAATGAGACAGGGAATAAATAGTACAGTTGACCATTGAACAATGTAGTGGTTAGAGGCACCAATCCCTGCACAGTTAAAAATGTTCATATAACTTTTGACACACCAAAAACTTAACTACAGTCATTCTCAGTAGCCATTAGGGATTGGTTCTCCTATCCCTTCTGACTCCCATTCAGTATGTCTCAGACACTGTCCTGGTTTACCTGAATGATTATGAGGCAGGTTGTGCAGTGTGCACCTTTAAAAGTGATGCTAAGAAGGGCAGCAACATTGTGAGGGCTTTTATTTTTTACATTTAATACATCCAGCAGTAGATTGAGAACAATGTATACCAATTGAGTACTAGAATTTAGAGTTCAAAATTTAATGCTTATAGTCCACATGAGCAAATTATTATTTAAGAAGGCTTAGATTGTATATTTTATATAGATCTTTCTGGGATCAAATACTTGTTCATATCTTTCAAAATGATTTACAAACTTGTTTTTAGTATAGAATAACACTTAGTATTGTTGTCTTTGGTGTCACTTGCTTCTAACTTTGTTTTATTTTCAGGAACCTTTATGATTGATGATATCTTACGTATTGTCAGCATGGGCCAGCAAATCTACACATAATAAGTGTATGTATACATGGAATCATAACTGAGCTATTGGTGGATTGTGAGTGTTTTAAAACTTACTGCCACAATATAACACATGCTACTTTATCTGCTTTCATTTTTCAGTGTCTGTAATAACAATCAGTTTTCTGTAGGTGGAAATGCCTTCTAGTTTGCATAATTCTGTGTGGTATATTGCACCATATTCAAATATATGAAACTTTTGTTTAAGACTAATAGACGATAAAATGTTTTAGAAGGTTTGTTTCTACTGCTTCCATAATGCTTTGCTATAAAACAAACAATGAAAACCATTGTCATTAACACTAAAAAAAGCACTGTAAGGTTAACGTGTTTGCTTTCACTCTAATATACTGTATATGATTTGACATTCTAACAGTAAAAAGCAAATGGAAACCAAAATAATGAAGAGTTTCTCCAGTCTCATTGAGAACCAAGCCAAACAAAGCATTAACTTGAATAACACCTGTGCTTAAATTGCTTACTTTGTTTTCAAATTAATAAGCTTTGAAAATGATTAGAAAAGATAAGATTGAGTATAGACGTATTTATGCACCTTATAGACCTTTTTTCCCATTTAAAAAAAAGTTAGGAGGTATTTCTTTACCAAATTTTCAGATCTATATTGTAGAGTTATATTTTTTCATAGTATGTATAGTTTTTAATTTTCAGAAATCTGAGCTTTTGACAAGATGAAAGAGAACAAGAAAGTCAAATATGAATCTAATAATAAATATTTCTGATATAATGAAGATAATTCAGGTAAACAAACCTTTAATAATAAATGACTGCCTAAATAGACAATAATTGCTGGAAGTTGGGGCCATTACCTTGGGCAATAGTTTTGAGGCTCATGTTTTACATGTTTTCAGAGTTTCCACAGGATTAAACTCCAGTTACCTTCAATATTAACTTGTTTGACAGCACACACTTTGTTTTCATATCGTCCCTGTCCAATTTGCCCACTCCCCTACCAGTGCTTCCTAAACCTCATCCCAAATCTGCTTGTAGAAAACACAAATTAAAGCAAAGTAGAGGTATAGAATTTGAAAGGACAAAGATGGTTTGAAAGCCATATGCCTGTACAAAAGACTTAGATTGAAAAAAAAAAATGATTCAAATAAATTCAAGTAATTCAGTGTAACTGGAAATTAAGAGGTGGATAATAATGAGATGTAAAGCTAGAGAATTTGTGTGGAGATTAAATAATGATACACTTTGTATTTCCTACTAAGAAATGTATATTTTATGGGAAAGACAATGATCAATTTTAATAAGGAAAGAGATATACATATTTATATTTTATAAATTGTGAAAATATGTTGTATTTTAGGGTACCAAAACTGGAAAAAATGCTTTTAAATTCTCTTCTTTTTTCATGCTACATTTCCTTATTTTCTACTACTTAGGAGTATGATACAATTGCGCTGTTCTTTTTTCTGTTTGCCCTCTCTGCTGCATTATGCCCATAATTGGTCTCAGTGGTTAGCAGGCCAATATAACTGTCTATGGTTCAACACTGTTAATATAGGAAGATATAGAGCATTTATCCATATTTTGAAGAGTATTTATGTTCTTTTTATTAAATTTATTGTGGTGACGTTGGTCAACATGATTACATAGTTTTCTGGTGTGGGTCTCTAAGTTGTTTTCATTTTTTAATAACGTTCCATTTCACTACATCCACAAATTTTGGAACATCCCACATATTCTTCCCTAGCTGTGTCATTATTTAAAAACATGATAAGTCTAGAAACATGATGAAATTGAGGGTAAAAACAACATTTCTAAAATTGGCTTTATTGAAAGAAAAGCAAAGTTGGAGGAATCACAATCACCAGATTTCAAGTTATACTACAAAACCACCACAATCAAAACAGCCTGATATTGGCCCAAGAACAGGCATATAGATCAATGGAACAGAACAGAGACCCTAGAAATAGACCCAAGCCATTACACTCAATATCTGACAAATGAGGCAAAAGCATACAATGGAGTCAAGAGAGTCTCTTCAATAAATGGTGTTGAGAAAATTGGACAGATACATGCAAAAAAAAAAAAAATAGACCACCAACTTACACCATACACAAAAATAAACTTAAAATGGATAAAAGACTTAAATGTAAGTCATAAAACCATAAAAATCCTAGAAGAAACCATATGTAGCAAAATCTCAGACATCTCTCTTAGCAATATGTTTATGGATACATCTCCTAGCAGTGGTCAGCAAACTGCGGTTCGCGAGCCACATGCGGCTCATGAGCCGTGGTTTGCCGCTCTGTTGACTAATGAGTTTGCAGACCACTGACCTAGACTCTCGATTCCAATAAATGCAGGCTGTTGTTGTTCCTTGTGATTAAGCCCCTATCCCAGTGGTCGGCAAACTCATTAGTCAACAGAGCGGCAAACCGCGGCTCACGAGCCACAGTTTGCCGACCACTGTTTAGGGCAAAGGAAACTAAAGAGAAAATAAACAACTGGACTACACCAAAATAAAAGGCTTCTGCACAGCAAAAGAAACCATGAACAAAATGAAAAAGGGGGCCCACTGTATGGGAGAATATATTTGCCAATGATACATCCGATAAAGTATTAATACCTCAAATATATAAGGAACTCATACAACTTAACAAAAGGAAGACAGACAATGCAATTTAAAAATGGGCAAAACACCTAAATAGACACTTTTCCAAAGAGGACATACAGATGGCCAAGAGACAGGAAAAAATGCTCAAAGTCATCGATCATCAGAGAGATGCAAATTAAAATTACAATGAGGTATCACCTCACACCTCTCAGAATGGCTACCATCAACAAATCAGCAAATGACAAGTGCTGGCAAGGATATGGAGAAAAGGGAACCCTGCTGGTAGGAATGCAGACTGGTTAACCATTATAGAAAACAGTGTGGAGTTTCCTCAAAAATTAAATATAGAACTGTCATTTGACCTAGTGATCCCACTTCTAGGAATATATCCTAAGAAACCTGTAACACCAATCAGAAAGAATGTATGCACCCCTATGTTCATAGTAGCACAATTTACAATGGCTAAGATCTGGAAACAGCTCAAGTGCCCATCAGTAGATGAGTGGATAAAAAAGCTGTGGTACATTTATACCATGGAATACTATGCAGCAGTAAAAAAGAAGAAATACTATCTTACCCTTTGAGACAGCATGGAGGTACCTGGAGAGGATTATGCTAAGGGAAATAAGTCAGTCAGAGAAAGATGAGTATAACATGATCTCATTCATATGTGGAATCTAAGTAACAAAATAAAGTTGCAAACAGAATGGATCCAGAGACATGGAAGCATGGACTAGAATGGGAATCTCAGAGTGAAGGCGGGGGAGGATGGTAAGTTGTGAGGTAATCAATCAAAGACCTTGTATGCATATATGCATAACCCATGGACACAGACAATGTGAGGGGGCAAGCTGGAGGGGGTCAATGGGGGAAAAGAGGATATATGTAATACTTTCAACAATAAAGAATTATTTAAAATAAAATAAAATAGGCTTTATTATGGTTCATTGATTTTAGTAAATAAAAAAAATCTTTGAAGGAAATTCTATTTTCAATTCAATACATATGAAGTTGAAAAAATGAATAAAACTTGATTATAGTTTTCTAAGTTTCACAATTGTGTGTGTTGGAGGAAGGGGTAATATAAATTCTAAAATGGAAGAAGAAAGAAGAAAGATTGCACTGTGAGAAGAGTGAAATGAAATTATTTAAAACTAGAGGCCCAGTGCACAAATTTGTGCACATGTGGGGTCCCTCTGGGTGGCCTGCAGGGATCGGGCCAAAACCTGCAGTCCAATGCCACCTGCAGCTCCTACCTGCTGCACCCACTCATCCAGTCCCCACTGTGACTGCTGCAGGCTCTCGCCCAATCAGTCGCCGATCGGGAGAGGCTCGCTCTGCCGCAGCAGTGCTTGCCATCCATGAGCCCTGCCTCTGGCACTTCCCAAGGGGAGTGGCCTGCAGGATCTGGCTGAAACTGGCTCTCCTACATCCCCTGAGGGGTCCCAGATTGCGAAAGGGCGCAGGCCAGGCTGAGGGACTCCACTGGTGCATGATCAGGCCAGGGAGGGACTGTGGGAGGGCTCCAGGGCATGTCCCACCCATCTCGCTCTGTCCCAATTGGCCAGACCCCAGCAGCAAGCTAACCTACCGGTCAGATCATCTGCCCCCTGGTGGTCAGTGCACGTCATAGCGAGCAGTTGAGCAGCCTTAGCATATCATTAGCATATTACACTTTGTTGGCTGTTTGGTTGTTCAGTCTATTTGCATATTACCCTTTTATTATATAGGATACAGAAATAATGAGCTGAAATTTTCTTAGCTACTAAGATTATATAAATCTATGCAAGAGGCAAAAAGTAAGGAGCACCTACTGTTTGTGTTCTTGTTTGAAGAGTTCTTGTCTATTCTTCATTCAAGAACTCTGAGTTGTGAATTGTCTCATGTATATAAAATTGAGAAAAGGGCCATGAATCTCTCATGGTGACTGAACCCTTCTATTTGCCTAGGCTAGAAGATATATTTAATTATTACTTTTATTTTAGTTGTTCTATAAATCAATTGAGTCCTTAGTGGTTTGCCTGTCAGATTTATTCCTGGGAACCCCATAATCTGTTGACCATAACCCAGTGTCAATTAATTCCCTGAGATGTGATTGTTGCTACTATGCCCCTTAGTCTATGACAACCAGCTTCTTCCATTATGGTTGAAGAAACTATATTCATTCTAGCTTACCATGTGAGTTTCCTCTAGCAAGCAGGAATAGAAAGAGAGTATTCTAGAAGTTTCTTCTCCAATATAGGTCTCATTGGAAATTTACTTCTACAAAAAGCCTGTTAATTTTTTTTAAAAAAATTAAGCCCCTCAACAATAAGTCATCATTAGAGCCTTTATTTTGGAGCCTATTCAGAGAGGTGGAGGGAGAAATATTCTTAGTGAACATAACTGCAAGTAGTGTATATAGTTCTTAAGTTATTTAAAAGGACAGGATGGGGTAGGGCTATGCATAAATTCCTGGGCAGAGGCTAATATTGTACAATGATTAGTGATAAGAAAGATGAGGAATGGGTCCATTGATGGGCACTTTGGAATGGCCCAAAATCTGAAAATATTCATTTCTGTAGTAAATTCACACCTAAAGATATGCACCAGGAATTACATATCTATACATATAAATATATAATGTTTTAATTTTTTAAATAATAAAATGGTCAGGGAAACCCACACTAAGTATGTTTGTTATTTTTTTTTTTCAAATTTTTATTAAGGTATTATATGTGTACATATCTTACCATTGCCCCCCACCCCCACCCCACTCCCATACATGCCCTCACCCCCCAATGTTTTGCATCCATTGGTTACTCTTATATACATGCATATAAGTCCTTCAGTTGATCTCTTATTTCCCCCACCTCTCCCTAACCTTACCACTGTAATTTGACAGTCTGTTTGATGCTTTACTGCCTCTGTAACTATCATTTTGTTCATCAGTTTATAATGTTTTTCATTATCCCCAAATGAGTGGGATCATGTGGTATTTTTCTTTCATTGACTGGCTTATTTCACTTAGCATAATGTTCTCTAATTCCATCCAAGTGCCTACAAATGGTAGTAATTCCTTCTTTTTTACGGCAGCATAGTATTCCATTGTGTAGATGTACCATAGTTTTCTGATCCAGTCATCTGCTGATGGGCATTTAGGCTGTTTCCAAATCTTAGCTATTGTAAATTGTGCTGCTATGAACATAGGGGTGCATATATCCTTTCTGATTGGTGTTTCTGGTTTCTTAGGATATATTCCTAGGAGTGGGATTACTGGGTCAAATGGGAGTTCCATTTTCAGTTTTTTGAGGAAACTCCATACTGTTCTCCACAGTGGCTGCACCAGTCTGCATTCCCACCAGCAGTGCACGAGGGTTCCTTTTTCTCCGCATCCTCGCCAACACTTGTCGTTTGTTGATTTGTTGATGATAGCCATTCTGACAGGTGTGAGATGGTATCGCATTGTTGTTTTGATTTGCATCTCTCGGATAATTAGTGACTTTGAGCATGTTTTAATGTGTCTCTTGGCCTTCCTTCTGTCTTCTTTCGAAAAGCTTCTATTTAGGTCCGTTGCCCATTTTTTTATTGGATCATTTATCTTCCTTTTATTAAGTTGTATAAGCTGCCTGTAGATGTTGGAAATTAAACCTTTATCAGTGATACCATTTGCAAATATGTTCTCCCATACAGTGGGGTTTCTTGTTGTTTTGTTGATGGTTTCTTTTGCTGTGCAAAAGCTTTTTATTTTGATGTAGTCCCATTTGTTTATTTTCTGTTTGGCTTCCATTGCCCTAGGGGCAGTATCACTGAAAAAGTTCTTTTGGCATATGTCTGAGATTTTGCTGCCTGTGGATTCCTCTAGTATTTTTATGGTTTCCCGTCTTATATTTAAGTCCTGTACCCATTTTGAGTTTATTTTTGTGTATGGTGTAAGTTGGTGATCTAGTTTCATTTTTTTGCATGTATCTGTCCAATTTTCCCAACACCATTTATTAAAGAGACTGTCTTGACTCCATTGTATGCTCATGCCTCCTTTGTCAAATATTAAATGTGCATATTGGTTTGGGTCGATATCTGGATTCTCTATTCTGTTCCATTGATCTATATGTCTGTTCTTGTGCCAGTACCAGGATGTTTTGATGACAGTGGCTTTGTAATACAGCTTGAAATCTGGTATTGAGATCCCTCCTACTTTATTCTTCTTTCTCAGGATTGCTGTGGCTATTCGGGGTCTTTTTTTATTCCAGATGAATTTTTGGAGAGTTCTTTCTAGGTCTGTGAAATACGCCGTTGGTATTTTAATGGGGAGTGCATTGAATCTATAGATTGCTTTGGGTAGTATGGACATTTTAATGATGTTGATTCTACCAATCCATGAACATGGTATGTTCTTCCATCTGTTTACATCTTCCTCTATCTCTTTTTTCAGTGTCCTGTAGTTTTCCGCATATAGGTCTTTTACCTCCTTGGTTAGGTTTATTCCTAAGTATCTTAATTTTTTTGGTGCGATGGAAAATGGGATTGCTTTTTTAGTCTCTCTTTCTGTAAGTTCATTGTTGGTGTATAGAAATGCCATAGATTTCTTGGTGTTAATTTTGTATCCTGCTACATTGCCGAATTCATTTATTAAGTCTGTTAGTTTTTTGATGGAGTCTTTCGGGTTTTTTATGTACAATATCATGTCATCTGCAAATAAGGACAGCTTTACTTCTTCTTTTCCAATTTGGATGCCTTTTATTTCTTCTTCTTGTCTAATTGCAATGGCTAATACTTCCAGTACTATGTCAAACAGGAGTGGTGAGAGTGGGCATCCCTGTCTTGTTCCTGTTCTTAGGGGAAATGGTTTTAGTTTTTGCCCATTGAGTATGATGTTAGCTGTGGGTTTATCATATATAGCTTTTATGATGTTGAGGTATGATCCTTCTATTCCCACCTTGTTGAGAGTTTTTATCAAGAAAGGGTGTTGGATTTTGTCAAATGCTTTTTCTGCATCAATTGATATGACTATGTGATTTTTATCTCTCAATTTGTTTATGTGATGTATCACATTTATTGATTTGCGGATATTGAACCATCCTTGCATTCCTGGGATAAATCCTACTTGGTCATGGTGTATGATCTTTCTGATGTACTGCTGGATCCTATTTGCTAGAATTTTATTGAGGATTTTGGCATCTACATTCATGAGGGATATTGGCCTGTAATTCTCCTTCATTGTGTTGTCTTTATCTGGTTTTGGTATTAGGGTGATGCTGGCTTCATAGAAGGAGCTGGGAAGTGTTCCTTCCTCTTGAATTTTTTGGAATAGTCTGAGGAGGATAGGTTTTAGTTCTTCCTTGAATGTTTGGTAGAACTCTCCTGTGAAGCCGTCTGGCCCCGGGCTTTTGTTTGCCGTAAGCTCTTTGATGACTGCTTCAATTTCTTCCATAGTTACTGGCATGTTGAGCTGTTTAGATTCTTCCTGATTGAGTTTTGGAAGGTTATATTTTTCTAGGAATATGTCCATTTCCTCCAGGTTGTCCAGTTTGTTGGAATAGAGTTGTTCGTAGTATTTTTTAACGATCCTTTGTATTTCGGCGGGATCTGTTGTTATTTCACCTCTTTCATTTCTGATCTTGTTTATTTGGGTCCTCTCCCTTTGCTTCTTGGTGAGCCTGGCTAGAGGTTCATCAATCTTGTTTATCCTTTCAAAGAACCAGCTCTTGGTTTTGTTGATCTTTTGTATTGTTTCTTTGGTCTCTATGTCGTTTATCTGTGCTCTGATCTTTATTATTTCCTTCCTTCTGCTTACACTGGGCTTTTCTTGTTGCTCTTTTTCTAACTCTTTGAGTTGTTGGGTTAGGTAATTTATTAACCCTGTTTCTTGTTTTTTGCAGTAGGCTTGTAGAGCTATGAACTTCCCTCTCAAGACTGCTTTCGCTGTGTCCCATAGATTTTGGATTGTAGTGTTTTCATTGTCATTTGTTGTCATGATGTTTTTTATTTCTTCTTTGATCTCTCTGGTAACCCAGTCATGGTTTAATAGCATGCTGTTTAGTCTCCATGTGTTTGATTTCTTTGGGTTGTTTTTATTGTAGTTGATTTCCAGTTTTATGCCACTGTGGTCTGAGAAGATGCTTGATATGATTTCTATCTTCTTGAATTTGAAGAGACTTTGCCTATGTCCCAACATATGGTCTATCTTTGAAAATGACCCATGTGCGCTTGAGAAGAATGTATATTCTGTGGCTTTGGGGTGAAATGTTCTGAAGATGTCAATTAATTCCATCTGGTCTAGTGAGTCATTTAGGATTGATGTTTCTTTGCTGATGTTTTGTTTAGAGGATTTGTCCAATGGTGATAGTGGGGTATTAAAGTCTCCTACTATGATTGTATTGCTGTCAATGTCTCCCTTGATATCCTCCAGGAGTTTTTTTATGTATTTGGGTGCTCCTGTATTGGGTGCATATATGTTTACCAGAGTTATTTCTTCTTGTTGGATTGCTCCCTTTAGTATTATGAAATGGCCTTCCTTATCTCTTGTTATGTCCTTCAGTTTGAGATCTAATTTGTCAGAAATAAGTATTGCTACCCCAGCTTTTTTTTCAGTTCCATTTGCCTGGAAAACCTTTTTCCATCCCTTCACCCTCAGTCTGTGTGCGTCTTTTTTTCTGAGGTGGGTTTCTTGTAGACAGCAGATATATGGGTCGTGTTATCTTATCCAATCTGTTACCCTATGTCTTTTGATTGGGGCATTTAATCCATTTACATTTAAAGTTATTATTGATAGGTACTTATTTGTCGCCATTCCTATTCTTTACCCCTGTGTTACTTCTTCGCTTCCTGTTTCTTTCTTTCTTTCTTTCTTTCTTTCTTTCTTTCTTTCTTTCTTTCTTTCTTTTTTTTTTTTACAGTAGACCCTTTAGCATTTCTTGCATTGCTGGTTTGGTGGTAATAAATTCCCTTAGTCCTTTTTTGTCTGTGAAGCTCCTTATTTCACCTTCAATTTTGATTGACAGCCTTGCTGGGTACAGTATTCTTGGATTCAGCCCCTTTCTTTGCATGACTTTGTATATTTCATTCCATTCTCTTCTGGCCTGATGAGTTTCTGTTGAGAAATCAGTTGCTAGTCTGATGGGGGTTCCTTTGTATGTAACTTTCTGTCTCTCTCTTGCTGCTTTTAAGATTCTTACTTTGTCGTTGGTGTTTGCCAATTTAATTATAATGTGCCTTGGCGTCGGTCTTTTGGGGTTCATTTTGCTTGGGACTCTGTGAGCTTCTTGGATTTGTGTGGGTTTTTTCTTCCCTATATCTGGGAAATTTTCTGTCATTATTTCTTCAAAGAGGTTTTCTATTCCTTGCTCAGCTTCCTTTCCTTCTGGAACCCCTATTATGCGGATGTTGTTTTGTTTCGTGTTGTCCCAAAGTTCCCTTAGACTCTCCTCCTGCCTTTTAATTTTTTTTTCTAGAAGTTGCTTTTCTTGGGTATTTTTTTCCATCTTGTCTTCTAGCTCACTGATGCGGTCCTCTGCTTCTTCTAGTCTACTCTTGATGCTTTCTATTGAGTTCTTTACAGCAGCGATGTCATTTTTCATTTCTTCTTGGTTCTTCTTCATTTCCTCTTGGTTCTTGCTCATATTGTCGAATTTGTCTTCCATTCTTTTCAGCCACCTTATGACCATTTCTCTGAATTCTTTTTCTGGAAGGTTGCTTGCCTCCATTTCGTTTACTTCCTTTTCTGGTGATGCCTGCTTTTCTTTCATATGTGGGCTGCTTCTTTGTCTCCCCATGGTCTCTCTTCTCTGGGTGTCTGGTTATGTAGTTCTCTCTCTCCTGGGTTGATTTAAAGGCACAAAATACAGCACTACCAGGTACAACTCACAAGGCACTGAACAGGAATGTATTCACGATATTAATAACCTCCAATAAAGGTGACCACCAGAGAAAGGCAAATTAGGTGATAGGAGAGAAAGAAGAAGAGGAAAAAAGAAAGAAAGAAAGAAAAAAAGAAAAAAGGAGTGTGAAAATGAAATTGGGAAAAGGGAAAGTAAAGAGAAAAAAAAAAGTAAGAGAGACAAGAAAGTGACTAAGAGAGAAAGGGGAACAGACTATATATATTGGGGATAAAACTCCAATAGAACAATCACTAATCCCAGCAAATGCCAGCAACAAGTGCCTGGGGATTAGTACAAACTACAACACCAACTAATATGGAGTGAGGCAAGAGAAAGCTGAAGCACAAAACAAACAAAAAAATAAAAGAAGAATAAGCAAAACAATCTCACAAAAAAAGCATAAAAATTGGATATAATCTACATTCAAGCAAACAACAACAAAAGGACAGAGAGAAGGACAAGTTTATGGATAGCTCAGACAGTGAAGGGAGAGGTGTATGTGGACTTGGAGCAGGGGATTGGAGATTAGATATGTAAGTAGGGTGAAATTTTAACAAGGGGTAAACAGAAAGAATAGGGAAAATCTAAAGCAGTAAAAGGGTAAGACAAACAGGACACTGAAAAGGGGGAGGTTAGGAAGAGAGTGATGGCCTAAAGGTAGAGTTGAGATAGAGTAAAACGATGCTAAAGGAAAGATAAAAAATAGAATGTAGAACCCTAATCCCAAAATAAAATGAAGAGAAAATAAAATGACACTTAAAAAAAAAAAAGATAAAATAGCAGTAGTGATAATACGGATTGAAAATAAAAATGTAATCATTAAAAAGGTAAAATCAAGTGATGAAAAAAGAAAAAAAAGTTTCTTGATTAAAAGATGCAAAAAATGAAAATAAAAAAAAAATAAAAAAATAAAAGGTAAAAATAAAATGTGAAGTAGTGAAGGTCATTCACTTCCTCTGTTTTTCTGTTTGGCACGCCTGTTTCTCAGTCCAGACAGTATTGCAGTTCCCTGCGATCCACTGCTCTTCGGTGTTGTAAGCCAGTCCTGATTTTAAGCAGGCGGTGTGTCTTAATTTCTCGTATTCCTTTATTTTTGATTACACAAGAGTCAATTTGTGATTCAGCCCCTGGGTGGCAGTGTTTCTGGATTGACTTCCGGGTCTATCTATGGCCTCTCTAGGCAGTGTTAGAGCCTTCTTTCCCTGTGGCACTCGCCACTGGCCTGTGGGAGTGGGCTGCCTCAGAGCTGACTCTCTGATGGTCACTCCCCGCTCCGATCCCCAGGTTCCAGAAAAACAACCTTCCCCTGCAGTCTCCCAGGGTGTCCCCAACTGGGTGATCCTATGTATTGGGCTTAGTAATCAGAAGCAAGGATTTGAAGAGGAAAAAGCCCAAGTGTGCGAACTCCAGGACTGCGAGTAAGCCCAGGCACCCAGGGAGCGCACGGGCTGCGCGTAAGTCTGGATTGCCTGAAATTCTTAGGGTGTCCCTGCACTTCAGATCAAAATGGGTTGCTTTTTAGAGTGCCCTTCTCTTAGCAGCTCTGAGGACCCCTTTCCACAATCACAGATCACGCCAGCCCCTACAGCCACGGATTTTTCTAGGCACAGACTTCCCTGGTCCTCCAGCTCCCGCAAAACGCGCGTTCCTCTCTCCCGCCGGGACCAGAGACCTCACCTTATCCCAGGCGAAATCTGACCTTTCCGTGGTGGAGTGTAGAGCTCCTCTGAACCCGTGTGCTTGCGCCAGTTGGGGAGCGTTGTTCTGGGGCTCGCAGCTGTTCCTGAGGTGCCGCCGTTGTGGATTCTCAGGCTTCAGATAAGCTCCACTTTCCGGATCAAGATGGCGCAGACTCCACGTCCAAGCCCGCAGCTCCGGGAGGGGACCCAGCCGCAGTTGGTGCTGCCAGGTCAGGGGAACCCCGTTCAGCAGTCCCCCACCTCCTTCTGGAATTCAGCTGTCTCCCAACCAGCCAACAAACACTCCTTGTGCGACCCTCAGCTGTTCTTTCTTTCTGCTCCGGGACAAGGCTCGGAACACGTCTGTCTATTCCGCCGCCATTATTCCCTCTCAGTATGTTTGTTATTTGCCTTTTCTGTCATCCCAGTGGTACCAAAAATATGTTAAAAAACAAAGTATTCTTGGACACAGGGATTAATATATTAATTCAACAAATATTTATTGAGTTCCTATCATGTGCCAGACAGACCCTGCTCCAGGCTCTGATGATGCAACAATGGAAGTACTAAAAGAGAGGAAAAACCAAAGATGTATATTCTCATGAAAATTGTGTACTAGTGGATAAGGATATTCATAGTTGAAAAACACAAACATTCTCCGACACTCATGAGCTCATGAGACTCACCCCAGAGTTCCCAATACAGTGCCACACTGCTGAACTTTAGCAGGCTGATTATTTTGGACTCCAGGGGGAGGTCATGGTTAGCAATGTTTCTTCACTATAACACACACATACTTTTTTAAATTTAAAATAATTTTTCAATTACAGTTGACATACAGTATTATATTAGTTTCTGGTGTACAAAGAGTGATTACATATTTGGATAACTTATGAAGTGATCACCCCAATGACACTCATTCTTGATAAGAATTTCTTTTTTTGTCGTACCTCTGATCCTTCATGGATTGATATCCTGCAAATCACAGTATCAGTATGTACTTCCCAATGTGAAATAGTGGCATAATTCCTGGTCTTAGTATGGTTATCTAACGTAGGACCAAATGCCTTTTAGAGGGTAAAAGTCCTATTGGAACAGCAGGAACAAAATGTATCTTGTGAGGCGGGGGTCTTTCTTGTGACACAGGGCACCTACTTTGTGACAGAGTATAATGTATGATGTGTCTGTTCCAGATAGAGACAACAGGGGCAAAAGTGTGAGTAATGTCTCTCATAATTATATTTAGTGACAACCTTTGAGACTTATTTCAGTGTCCAAGTGAAAAAGAATTTTGTGGATCTGATAATGATTCAACTGCATTGGAGGTTTCTTGAAACTGGCATAAAGTCAATTTGTACTCCTCATACCACTGATAAAATAAAAGAAACAAAAAGAATGGGGTTAATATGATGGCTCAAAAAGATTCTATCACAGGAAAATAATGTTAATGATTACACAGTAAATTTCAGAAAGATTATGGATGTCAACTAAGGTGTTCTTTGGAATATTTCACTTTATAATCATGAAAGACAAGGTAGTCTACCACAATTCAGTTACCTTCAACAGATCAAACATTATAATTTGCACATGTCACCTCTCACTAATTCATATATTGGTTCCATTTAATTACAAATAGCTTATCCACCACGATGTTCCCACTACACATTTCTTCTTGCATTCATTCTTTCACCCATTCCACAAACATCTCTTTGTACTGATTACCAAGCAAAGATAAGTGTTGGTGTATACAAAGATAAATTCCCGCCCTCAATAAATTTACAAAGTTTAGGGGTAAAAAGGATGAATCAGAAAACTCTTATAATAAATTTTTATAAGTGATATATTAGAGGATAGGTATAGTGGGTAATCTGATGGGTAGCAGAAATGGAAAGCACCAGCATGAATTGATCTTAAGTTATATTGAAAAAAAATCGTTGAAGGTCAAGCACAAGATATTCTAGAGAATATCTCCATAGGGGAAACATATGCCTAAAGATTCAGAGGTAAGAGAGCAGAGCATACTCTGTAGATTACAAAAGCATACATTGGCTAGAGTGGATGGACAGATAATTCACTAATACACACTCTTGTACATATGACACAGTGATCAAAAAATAATATTGGGTCTAGAAAAAAGGCAAATATGAAATCCCTGAAGATAGCCTTTCTATATTTGGTGTTCTTCTTTTCAATTCATGCCATGTCTTCAGGAAAACTTTGTGTGATAGACAGATATTACCTATGAAACGTTAATATATAAAGTCACTCAAAATTAACATTGCACATTTATCAAATTACTTCTCACACAAGAAAATGCAGGGTTTTGAAGAGACACGCAGCAGATAGTATGATTGGGTTAAGACAGTGGTCGGCAAACCATGGCTTGCGAGCCACATGCGGCTCTTTGGCTCCTTGAGTGTGGCTCTTCCACAAAATACCACGGCCTGGGTGAGTCTATTTTGAAGAAGTGGCATTAGAAGAAGTTTAAGCTTAAAAAATTTGGCTCTCAAAAAATATTTCAATTGTTGTACTGTTGATATTTGGCTCTGCTGACTAATGAGTTAGCTGACCACTGGGTTAGAGAAAGAAAGATATTGAGAATATTCAAGTGAATGAACTCTACATATTCCAAAGAAGGCCTATGAGAATGGGGTGCTGCCTAAGTAGGTAGCAGTGGGCCCTGAGTGGCTAGAAATTGGTGATGAAGAATGGAATAAGACAAAAATAATTGTCTTTTTATTGCTGGATTTGAGTTTGACTACACCTAGTTCCCAAAATATATATGTTTGTTTTGGTATTTTATTTTCCCAGACCTGTTGTGACAAAACCATGTAGAGAGTCATGTACAAGCAAAAAGAGAATCTGCACTAATTTATGGAAAAAATATTTTGCAAGGAATGACATTCTAATCATCTGTAAATTTGCAATTTTGGTTTATACAAATATTAAATTTTGTTCAAATGATCTTACAAACATTAGTGTCCTAATTCATAATTTAAGAAATGCACAGACCCATAAATTTGAACTTCAAGTTGAGTTTCCAGGCCTATATTCATTATTTTCCCCCAATGGACTAGTGATTACTCAATGCATGCTTATCACTTTTATTAATTCACTTCAGATTCTCTTTGAGGGAGAGAGCTTTTAATAGTAAGTATTAATTGTTTTTCTTTTTAAAAACCACACAGCAATCCTTGAATAAATTAAATTACAGTCTTTTACAATTCCTGTTTTAAACACCAGCAGAAGTATCACAGTATTAATGTTCCTGCTTCTCCCTGATATGCCGCAGTGCTCCCATGTAGGAAGTGCTTCCTCCTTCCTACAACATGGCCTTAATGCCACGACCCTTTAATACAGTTCCTCATGTTGTGGTGACCCCCAACCATAAAGTTATTTTCGTTGCTACTTCATAACTGTAATGTCGCGACCCACAGGTTGAGAACCGCTAGCAGGGTCACCTAAGACCATCGGAAAACACAGATATTTACATTACGATTCATAACAGTAGCAAAATTACAGTTATGAAGTAGCAACGAAAATAACTTTATGGTTGGGGGTCACCACAACATGAGGAACTGTATTAAAGGGTCGCGGCATTAGGAAGGTTGAGAACCATTGCCTTAGATAGAAACTGGTATTGTGTTTGCAATACATATGATTAGCTTGAGTAATGCTAGCTCCTGTAACAAATAGACCCCCCAAATATGTCTCAAAAACAGTTAATTTTTTTTCTCATGTAACAATTCAAATGTCAAGCAAGCATCTTTCCTACCTATGTGATTCATGGACCTGTGATTTCAACACTCTCTGGAAATTATTGTAGGCATAGAGAGGTAATCAAGGAAATTCCCCCTGGAAAAAAAATGTATCTTTCAATACCTGTTCAAAAGCATTTTGCTACTGCTAACAGATAGTGACTTCTTTGGATCTCACAATTTTCCCTTTCCCAAACAAAGGTTTAATTATTATTTTGTTGTCCTTGGTTGACAACTGTACAAGGATGGGAGGGTACAAGGATGGGAGTAGATAGCAAGTCTTTTAGACTAGCTTAAGAGTACCAGTATTCAGACCTGATGATGAAAAATGTGATGCTTAACACTGAACATTCATAGAGTTAATGGAATTTTTGATTCTGTACATTGGGGGGAGGGTATTTTCTCTGCATGGAAAGTATAGTTTGCACAGATATATGTGAGAAATGGTGACAGTGATTGCTAAGTTCCTACCAAGATCAGAGATTCTCTCTTCTTCCTGGGTACTCAGCTAGATGGCAGTTCCCATTACCCCTGTATTAAATGTAGCCATGATGTTGTCAGTGAAACACAAATGGAAAAAATGTGTGCCTATTCCACTGGCCAAAGCTTTGATCAGGGGAAGAGTCACAAGATGAATTAATCTGTATTTCCTAAAAAGTTATGTGGAGGAAAGCTCCCCACCCATTAGCTATAATAATTAAATAAATAATAAAATTCAATCGTATTAATCTACTCAGGTTGTGTAGCTTACCTAAAGTAACATATACCAATAACAGACATGGAAAGAAGAATCTAATGCAAAGGGTATTACCAGTAAAATGGGATAGGAATTAGGCTAAGATTTAGGGTCCAAGTTTCATAAAAGAAGAAAATAAATATTATCTCCTTTTAATATTCCTTCAGTGAGTTCCATTAAGTTGTATAGCAATATCTATCACACGGCCATTAAAACTTTGCTGATTTGACTCTACAGCCACCTTCTACCTCACATTTTTGTTAGCTATAATCTGACCATACTAGATTTTTTCAATTCTTGAATGGGACATGAACCCCCTCTCCCACATCACAACCTTAATAGCTATTTTCTTTGGCTGAAATGCAATATTCTTAATTTTCCCAATCATTACTCAAATATTAGGTCCTAAGTTAATGTCACTTCCTCTCGGAATGCATTAATAAGCCCCAGGTTATTGGACTAGAGCAGACACCTATGATATAAGATATAACAGCACCAGATCTACATTCTTTAATTTAAAACTTACTGCTCTTGCCAGTGTGGCTTGGTTAGGCATTGTCCCATGTGGCTGGGGGTTGCTGGCTAGTTTGATTCACAGTCAGGGAACACGCCAGTATTGTGGCTAGATTCTAGGTAGAGGGCCTGCAGGAGGCAGCCAGTCGATCAGTGATTGGCTCTCAAATCCATGATTCTCTCTCTCTCTTTCTCACCCTTCCTCTTTCTCCAAAGTAATTAAATTTAAAAAATAAGTATTTTTTTAAAAAGTCTTACTAACTCTCTCCTACATATCAGGCATAGTCTGTGGTTCGGGATAATTGGGGACATGATGTAATAGATATGGTGCCCACTTCCTGAACTTACATCAGTAAGGATGGTAAGGGAATGCTAAGAGTCATACTAAGGATATTAATTTTAGACAGACATTCTGATCTGGAAAAAAGTTTGATGAGAACTTGTAAAGTAAATTGTTTTTAAAAGTGACAGAGGACATATTAATGGAGATGAGATTAGGATGAGGAGGAATATTTAAGAAATGTGGTACAATGTACGTATATTCTTGTCTTGCTTGTCTAACACATTTGTTTTGCTTGTCTAGCACCTCTGTTCTAGAGTTGGGATTTACAATCCTATATAATAAAAGGCTAATATGCAAATCGACCAAATGGCAGAATGACCAGTTGCTATGATGCACACTGACCACCAGGGAGCAGATGCTCAATGCAGGAGCTGGCCCCTGGTGGTCCTTGCATTCCCAAGGGGGAGCACCGCTCAGCCAGAAGCTGGGCTCACAGCTGGCGAGCGCAGTGGCTGTGGCGGGAGCCTCTAAGGATGTCCAACTGCTGGCTTACACCCACTCCCCACATGCTCCCGGGGGCTCCTGGATTGCAAGAGGGCGCAGGCCAAGCTGAGGGACTCTCCTCCCCAAGTGCAGAATTTTGTGCACCGGGCCTCTAGTAAAACACATAAAATACCATAGATTTCATACAACACTAATTTATTTTGCTGTAAGAGAGGTAATGATAGGCAGCAACAAATGTTCATGTCAAAGGCATATTAATAACATCATAACACTCAGGAACTGGGGGGTACCTACAGTGCCAAGGCATAAGAACATATTGGTGCAAACCACCTCATGACAGGGAATCAGTAAGCTGTAAGTCCTTTTGGACTTCATATTTTACTGGTTCTATACTAGTCAGGGATATGTGAACAGAATCCAACTCCAGTGCAGCTGCCTATCATTAATATCAGTTACTCATTCCTCAATAAATTACCTTGGCAATGAGGTACAGGTGTTTGCTTCTTGGATCCTGTATCTTGTCTATAGACTCCTTGATTGCTCATTGTAATGGGGGTTAGCTCAAGGGTCATATCCTCAGGTTTCCATGAAGCTAAAGAAATGGCCTCAAAACCAAATGTTAGCGCTTGACTTCTGCCCTGACAAAGTAAGCATATAGCATGGGAAAACTTTGGTGTTGGTGGAAGGTGTTGGAAGCATACACATTACATGAGTATGGAGATCAGAATGAATTCCTAGAGCTCAGAGGGCAAAGAACAAGAAGTAAAGTGGTACAAAAGGAAACTGAAGAGGTGACCATGGTAATGATCACAAAAGTCTTCTGTGTTAAGGAATTTATTCTATGAAAAATGGAAAGCCATTAAACGGCTTTAGATTGCAGTGGGGGTAGTTAATGATAACATTTGATTTTGAAAATGTAAGTCCAGCTGAAACCTAGCTACTTAGATGAAAGGAATAAATGCCAGGCAAATGTTATTGTTAGATAAGAATTGGGTAACAGATGTGTATAAATATAGGAGATATTTAAATGGTAACATTGATAGGACTTGTTGAGCAATTGGATATTGTAATGGTAGGAGTTAATTACAACGGAGTATTTTGTATTATAACTCACTGTTTTAAAGAGAACCAGAAAACCAGTGATGGAATGAAAATCACGGATTTTTGTCTTTGACTTGTTAAATTTGAGATGTCATTGAAAAGTAGAAATATCCATTAGAAGGAAGATATATATTTCTGAAGTTCAGAGATTTGTGGAATGGGGGAATGACTTTGGAAGCCATGAACTGATAGGTAGTAATTGAAGCCATGGACATGGATAACATTGCCTAGAAGGAGTTTAGAAGAGAGGAAATATAGAACAGAATCAAGTATTGAAGATCTTCTCTATACACTAGTCAGGTAACAGAGAATGAATTTTTAAATAAATAATGTAGTGGCCAAAAAGAGTTAGGAAAACCTGGATAACATAGTGTAAAAAGTAATGAAGGAAAGAAAGTGTTTTACAAAAAAAAAAAAAAAAAGTTGAAGCCTGAGTAGTATACTTTGGACTTAGAGTTATGGAGGTAATTAGTGGCCTTAGTGAACCATGATTCAATAGAGTGATATGGTAGAAGCCAGTTCTGTTTAGAGCCTGGGTGAGTAAAAGTGACAACCAGTATAGCAAACTCTTCAGAGTGGCTTGTCTCTGAAGGGAAGAAAACAGGAAGCTAGAAGAATATAAGGAAAGACAAGATATAACTTATTTACACCATAAAGTAACTGATGATATGAAGTTCCTGAAGAGGCAAGAGGAACTAAAAGAACTGTTAACATTCATTAAAAAAACTAAGTTTCTATTGATTAGAGACAATTCTGGATGACCCTGGGAGCCTATATTCTTCTCCCTTTGATTTCTTAGCAGAGAGCTGGCTCAATTGATCTAAGCCAGTCTACAGAGAGATAAGGCATTGGCCTGATTTCATCATTCCTGGCAGGCAAGATAAGGGCCCTGAGTCTGTACAGTCCTTAGTGTTTTTTTCTGGGTATGGAGACCTTTGATGATACATTTATTTAACTCACTAGAGGCCTGGTGCATGAAATTCGTGCACGGGGATGGGGGGTAGGGAGTGGGGGGAGCAGGTGTGTCCCTCAGCCCAGTCTGCACCCTCTTCAATCTGGGACCCCTCAAGAGATGTCTGACTGCCCATTTAAACAGGCTGTCGGACATCCCTCTCACAATCCAGGACTGCTGGCTCCCAACCACTCGCCTGCCTGCCTGCCTGATTGCCCCTAACTGCTTCTGCCTGCCAGCTTGATCACCCACTAACCACTGCCCTGCCAGCCTGATCAAGGCTTAACTGCTCCCCTGCTGGCCTAATTGCCACTAACTGCCCTCCTCTGCTGGCCTGGTCACCTCTAACTGCCCTCCCCTCCTAGCCTGGTCACCCCTAATTGTCCTCCCCTGCTAGCCCGGTAACCCCTAATGGCCCTCCCTTGCCAGCCTGGTGGCCCCTAACTGTCCTCCCCTGCAGGCCTGGTCCCCCCCAACTGCCCTCCCCTGCAGGCCTGGAACTTCCCAACTGCCCTCCCCTGCTGGACCAGTCACTCCTAACTGCCCTCCCCTGCCAGCCTGATCACCGCCAACTGCTCTCCACTGCTGGCCTTTTTTCCCCCACCGCACTCCCCTGCAAGCCTGGTCGCCCCCAGCTTCCCTCCCCTGCAAGTCTGGTCCTTCCAAAGTGCCCTCCCCTGCTGGCCTGATCACCCACAAGTGCCCTCCCCTGCTGGCCTGATTGCCCACAACTACCCTCCCCTGCAGGCCATCTTGTGTCCACATGGGGGAGGCCATCTTGTGTGTTGAAGTGACGGTCAATTTGCATATTACTCTTTTATTAGATAGGATGTGTCCCCTAACCTCAAAGTCTAACCTATAAATATATAAAACAATGAGGCTGGTTGCCAAAACCGGTTTGGCTCAGTGGATAGAGCGTCGGCCTGCGGACTGAAAGGTCCCAGGTTCGATTCCGGTCAAGGGCATGTAACTTGGTTGCGGGCACATCCCCAGTAGGAGGTGTGCAGGAGGCAGCTGATCGATGTTTCTCTCTCATCGATGTTTCTGACTATCTATCCCTCTTCCTTCCTCTCTGTAAAAAAATCAATAAAATATATTTAAAACAAACAAACAAACAAACAAAAAAAAAACAATGAGGTTGGTGCTATGGTGGGGTGAGTCTTGCTCCCTCTTGTAGTGCCTCTCTCCCCATCACATGTCCCATTTCTTGCTTACTGGCTAAGGCAGGCCTCCTCCACTGGAACCCTGGCCATGACACTTGTAGAACATCTATGCTTGGCCTCTGCTCTATAATGGTGGGAGTTCATGGGACTGCATGTGTACTGATATTTCTCTGATTATAAGATTTCCTCCTAATAAATCATTTCCCCCCTAATAAATACTAAGTTATATCTGTTACTAATGGCCTGGTGCATGAAATTCATGCACTGGGAATTCCCTCAACCCAGCCTGCACCCTCTCCAATGGGGGACCCCTTGGGGAATGTCCGACTGCCAATTTAGGCCCAGGGATTGGGCCTAAACAGGCAGTCGGACATCCCTCTCGCAATCTGGAACCACTGGCTCCTAACTGCTCCCTGCCTGCCTGATTGCCCCTAACCCCGCTGCCTGCCTGCCTGATCGCCCCTAACATCTCTGCCTGCCTGCCTGATTGCCCCTAACTGCCCTCCCCTGTTGGCCTGATCTCGCTCCCAACTGCCTCTGCCTGCCTGATCACCCCTAACTGCCCTCCCCTGCCGGCCTGATCTCACCCCCAACTGCCCTCCTCTGCTGGCCTGATCGCCCCTAACTGCCTCTGCCTCGGTCCCCACCACCATGGCTTTGTCCGGAAGGATCTCGGACATCCGGAAGATGGCCAGTTGACCCGGTCTAATTAGCATATTACCTTTTTATTAGTATAGATAGATTATATAGAATAGGATTGTTTAAATAGGTGGGGGGGGAGCCTTTTTCAGCATGAGGAGATGCCCTTGGCAGACAAAAATACATAATCTCTGTATCTGGACTGATAGCCAGTCATATGCACTATACTGCCAAACCGGTCATTAAAAAAATTGAACCGCTTTCTTGCACCTTACACCAAACAACTGTTGCCCTTAAAACCCCTCCTTAGCCCCCACCTTAGGTTCTGCCTTCACAGTTCACTCAGATTAGGTTCTGATTGGTTGGTTTCTATGCCAGTCAGCGTCAAAAGCTCCGCCTCCTAGGCAGCCATTGGCCCCTCGCAGTTGACCCAGATTTGGTTCTGATTGCTAGGTTTCTATGACAGTCAGTGTCTCCGGGCCTAGGAGACATGGCTGCTGGCGAAGCCCAGAGAGAAAGAGAGAGGCTAAGGCTGATCAACAGCTGCCATGGAGGCTGCGGATCAGATTCTGCCTCTCTTTTTGGGCCTCTCTTTGGACCTGATCCTCAGCCCCCTCGGCAGTCAGTTCTGGGTCACCGTGCCTGCAGCAGTGGCAGTTAGTACTGGGTCGACACGGCAACCCAGCACTGACTGCAGGACTGACTTCTGGTGTTCGGTCCGGTCGAGACTTCGGTCATTACAGACCCTGGGTTTTTATATATTAGGGTACTAAGGTTATTTATCTGGGACCCTATTGTATGACACTATTTCAGAATTTAACTGTAGCAGATAAAATCATCTGTATTATGGACCAGTTATAGTTACTCTATATTCTATTACATTCTAATAGACACTCATGACATCTGAAGAACAATACACATTATGACCACACACAACTAAATCTCATAAAGTCTTTAGGTCTTTCTGAGGAATAAGAACAAAAATTCTTACATTTTTAACTAAGAAACAACCAAAAAAGTCAATCAAGCAAAGTCTGTTCCATCTCTTCTTGTATACAACTTACCCATAGGGAAAAAAAATATCCCTAGAGATGCTTAACTACCTCTACAATGCAATTTATTTATCTTCATAAAGTCTGTATGCAATAGAAGACTGCATCTACTTTAATTTTTTTTTCTTCTTTTTAGTAAAATTATCTCAGTTCCTTCCAAGTCTACCCTTCTGATTGCTACTAGCAAACATACATAAGAAATCATTCAAGATGCCTTAAAATTTAGGAAATGAAAAACTCTTTTGTACCTTTCTCCTGTTTAATCAGAAGCTCTAGAAAGGGGTGCTATTACATGTGCTTGAAGTAATGTACAATGTCACTTTGTGCCAGAGCAATACTGGTAGCCATTTTATGTTTCCACAGTCATAGCATTGAGTGGATAACATGAATTTCCTTAATATGTCCCAAATATTAAAGTATCAGAAATCAAATATGTTCCTTTTGATCAAATGCCAAGTACATATTTGGTGATTGGTTATGAAAGCTGTTAATTGGTATATGATCAGACAGAAATTGCTTTTAAAATAATCTCTGACATTTCTGTCATATATTATCATGTCACCTTCAGCTCTATCATGGTAGTTTATAAGAAGACAGCATAAACATGACACAATTTGTCAATATAAGATCCATTACAGAAGAGTACCATATGATATGCCACAAGATAGAAGAAAGAAATCAACAACTTTGGACTTGAGACTGAAGGCCAATTGCCATAAGACCCTACCCTGACTTTTTTGTGACAATTACTAAAATAGTATTAATGCTGAATTAAGTACAAACACTCTTTACTAAATATTTTAATTCCTTCAGTGGCATAAATAGATTATTTTATTCCTCCCCCTACACTAAGGAAATGCAATCACATATATCTTATTAATAAAAACATTATAAACTATATATAAAAATAAAGTGTTTACAAAAGGAAATAAAATGTTTCATACCAGATACCTGATAAAAATATGTTTCTCAAGGCAGTTTTCATTTTATTTAATTTTATAGACATGCTCATGGGGATGTAAGTTGGTCAACTTACCAAGTAAAATTATGGAAAGAATTACTTCAGTCCTTTCATAGTAGAATGCAAAATGCTGTGTGTTTTATCTATTCATTCGTTTTTAATTCTTTCTTTCTCTTTCTGGCTTACATGAAGAGCTAACCCCAAATTGTATAGAGAATACTAGATCATGAAGGCACCAGATGTTTAATGCAATATGTAAAACCTGTCACATGAAGAGAAAAGTTATTTTTAAAGGAATACTTGAGTATATAACTCCTATTCATCTGCTTTTTTTTCAGACTATACACAGACTTTCATATAAATTATAAAAGGCGGTTCCATAGATGAAAGCTGTTTGTAATTTGTAGAGACCATTTTCTTGTCAACTTGGTAGTCTTTCTCATAGCAGTTTCATTATTAGGCAAACCAATGAAGTGTGCTCAAAGTAAGCTACATATGCTAAGTACATAATTTGTATAAAATGGGAATCTGTTCATTACCTTTATACCAGAGATTTTCTTTCCCCTGCCATGGAGTAGTGGGTTCATTTTTTAATAAGAATTTTGTGTTAAAAATGGCATGTTGAAATGCCTGACATGAGAATTCTCAAACTGTCTTAACTAGATTTTGGCATTTAATAAGCTGTAAACTGCTGAAGCTATTTGCAGATGAAGTCTCATTTTTGTCCATCAGCAGGGGGCTGGAAGCATAATTAATTGAGTGAAAGTTAAAAGATGGACAGCACGGTTACATTTATGTGAATATTGCAGCAGAACATCTAATAGAAGGAAAAAAAATAGCTTGCGACCAATTGGTTTGGTTGTGGCCAAAATCCACAGGGTCCATTTAAACACTGGAGATTGTGCATTTCACAATTAAGACTTACAGTGTGTGTGTTTTTTAATACTGCCTGTAATGGTAGGAATAGTAGGCAAAAAGTGGAAGTCCAGAGGGACAATTCTATTTCTGCTCTCATCTTTTTTACCTCTCATGAATGTTAAAATATCCTTATCAAAAAATCAAAAATCAAATGATGCATGAGTGTACAACCATATGCCAGGCTCTGCTGTTTGTTTCTTTTATTCATATCCCAGGCATATGTACCCTTGCACACCAAAGGTTCCATTTAATTAAAGTTAGTTAAAAGCTTAGACCACAGAGATCAGGACAGCTGCCTGAGATATTAACCTGGGTGCTGTTCGGGGATGGCACAAACCCTTAGCTGGTGTTTTATCTCCTATTACATATTTCGGTGGAGTTTTTCCCAGTAGCTATTTGTTTGTCTCAGAAGATAAGTGACTTTTCCTTAAATGGTTGGGAAACATTAGCTTCTCCAATGATTACCAGAAATTCCTAATTGAAATTTTGCATATTCCTCATTTGTATGTTTTCCTTCTACTGTAAAGATCTGCACGATCACCTCAGTGATTGATTTTTGACTAGACCTATTGTGTGTATGTGTTTGATTTGTTGGCTATTCAGCAAGACTGTTTCCCATAGAGACATTCCTTAAGCACTCTTGTGTGTTTTCTTCTCATTCTTCTGGGCAAGTCTAGCTGAGGTTTTAATTCTATCTTTTTAAAAATGTTACAGTAGAAGTAGATTTATTAGTAAAACAAAAATGAGTTCTGAGTGTGTCATAGAATTCTGTGTGCACCTCTATTTGGAGAATTGGAAAAACACAACTTTTAGAAACTTTGGAAATATGTATAACTGCATTTAGAAATATCACCGATCCTTCTATTTGAAATTTTATGAAAAAAAGTTTAATCCTAAAAATAAATAGAATGCAATATGTTTAATGACTTCTAGGAGATTATATAGATTTTTAAAACAAAGCAAAACCAAGACAATAACAAAATGCCCATGGCATGTTCTCAGTCAATGACTGTAAAATGTTTTGAAAATAACCTAAATTCAAAGGTGTATAAGCATTAAAATATGAGAGGTAGAAAACTAACTGAAATTAAATGAATTCACATGGAGTCCTTTCAGATTTAATTTAACTTCTCACATTATTTCCATTTCATGAACTTTTATCCCATATTATAAAATGTATTTTCTTTATTCAACCAAGACATTAAACTCATGGTAAAAATATTTTCATATTTTGTTATAATATTTTAATAAACAGGAATTTAATTTATCATGTAGAATATAACTATATAATTTCCAGTATTATCAACTATTTTATATTTTTAAAAATGCATGTTTCTCTATAAGTACATAGTTATTCTGTACATTGTTTTTTTGCAATCCAAACACTGAAGTATTTTAGGATTAATATTCTAAAGAGTGATATTGAACAATTTCTATCAATAATCCTTTTAGAATGTTAAATAATCTGCTGCAAATTTTAATATGAACACACTTAGCAATACTGAGCACATCATATATATGTATAATAGATCATGTATATAATGTATATAATTTATATTTTACATATCAATATATACAACTATATATAAAATCGATCCAATCCTGAGAAGTTTTTGTTTGCTTTACTTCATTAAGTGGAGAATCAGGAAAAGTTCTTAAAGTAACCCATTGTAAGGCAACTATTTGTCCAAACAAAAAGAATCTTCCACATATTCTAGTTTTTATCATGCTTTTCTATACATTTTGTGAGATTCTTTTAAGAAGCACAAGTTTGTGTGTGTATATAGTTGTTGTTATTTTAGGCTTTGGCTTTAATAACATATTTTTTCATTTTGATAAATTAAAGAAGCATTATATTTATTGAGATAATGTTTACGCTTTCTAATAATTTAGAACAACCTTTTACATATAATGGAGTTTAAAAGAGAAGTTAAATAATAAATGGAAATTATAAACTAAATAAATTCAGAGGATATTTCTCTTAAAAATACAAAAATAAACATTTGAAGAGAAAAAATTTATTCTATCTGCTACCTAGTTACAGTGACAATATATTTCATGCTGACGTAAGTAATGATCCATTCTGCTTGTTTTCAATTATCACAGAATCTAAAGAGGTAAAGTAAAAAAAAAAAAAAGGTGTATAGTTTTATAATCTCCTAGTAGTAATTACTCAGCATATATGTTACTCTTGATTAATAGCAAATTTTCTAGCCCAAGGGGAAAAAAAGAATCAACCAACATCTGTCTTTCAGTGTACTAGTATATCCCTCTGGGATAAGTATCAGTTAAGACTATTAAAAGAGAACAGCAATAAAATTTCTGCTGGTTGGGAGTTAGTCAAGCTTGTAACCCCTCTTTTCTTGGAAAGCTCATGAAAAAGAAACATGATAAACACAAAACCACTTCTAACAAATTTGTTTGCCAAATTTACTCTATCAAAGTAGAGTATGAAATGTTATATAGACAGTATGTTGTGATGGAATTAAATATTATACTTATGGGAACAATTAGATTTTTTTCTAGTATTTACTTTGAAAATAGAGTGTTTCCAGAAGTAAAGTTGAATAAAAAAATAAGTAGTGAGATTTCTTCTTGTTTTTCTATCTATATTATTCAAACATCTCTAATTACTTGGGTCAAATTAATTGACATGAATAGAAGATAGATTATAACCCTTAAGCATAAAAATATGTATACATGGTTCTTCAAATTTGCTTTTCCAGGAATACAGACATAGTAAATCATTTTATAATTTTTATAATGTCTCAGGTATAGAAAAAATTGTGTATACTTCAGAAAAAAATAAATCATCTTTATTGGAATGTATGATTCAATGAGTACATAAATTTAACATTATTTTATTTTTTATCATTATTTTATTATGGTAGATACCTATTTAATGGAATAGAAAAGAGCAAACATATTTGCATATTGGTCAGTTGTTTTTTTCATACAGAAAAAAACTAGGTCTCAAATAAATTAAATAGTGTTACAGTAAAGTTCTCATACATTTAACACACATCAAACATCATGTTTTACATTAATTTGCTCACTTAATAGTATTTTTACAAACAAGAAAACTGGGGAATAAAGAGGTTAAATGATTAGGTTTAACATAATATAGCTAAGAGAAGGAAGAGGCAGGATATTAACTCATATCTGTTGGACCTCAAAGTTTAAGCTCTTAAATATATGAGCTATCAATGGCATGCTTCTAATGGATAATTAAATACTCATTTTGTTGATATGGGCAATGTCCTATATTTTAGATATTTGTAAAAATTTCTAATTTCTTTTTCTTGACTGACTGAATTTATGTAGAGAACATCAGTCATTGGAGTTTTGTGTGAATTCTGGCCAGGGTACTTCTTAGTTGAAAAATATTGAGTAAATGACTAATATTTACTTTTCATACAGGTTATGACATTTAAGGAAAACTAAAGTGCCTATATTTATTGATTAGAGTCTCTCAATATATAAGCATGTTTTACTCTTCTAGGTGCTTGAATGTGAGGCAGGCAGACAGAAATACAAGATGTATGCCCTCACTGCACTTGTAATCCAGTGACAGAAGGTAGAAGGTAGATGGTCTTATTCAAATCTATGTATCTAAAGAGACAGAATCCTAAGTCCAGAAGAAAACTTACTAAGAGGTAGATCCCAGAAACAGTAGGCCCTCGTATGTTGTATAATTATACCCTTTTCACCAATATGCTACCCATGCTCTCAAGGAACTGGCTAAAGAAAGGAAACATAAGACATAAATACTGAAATGTCAGACTAGCAAGGAAAGCAGAAATCATGTCGTCATGTTATAGGAGAACACGAGAAACAGGGGCAGTAAAGGCCAAAGTTTACACTAGCCATCTGAGTGATGGTTTTCTCGTTGAGGGTTTAAAAGCTAAATATCAGCTCCAAGCAGTTTGCTGTTTCTTTTTCTCTTTAAAACAATTTCAGCTCTGAACATCTAGTGCCAGGAAAAGATACGAAGCAAAGAAGAACAAGTCGTGAAAAAGGAAAATATTTGAATAAGTAGTACATCTTGATCCAACTATAATAACTACATGTTTTTCCTCTCATGTGAAAAATGTTACCTGGATTTGTCATTTGTTAAACTTAATTAGAAAAAAAATGTCATGAGCAATAGGGATATCATATAATTATCAGAGTCCTGGATCAAATCCTACTGGATTTTGAAATTTAATTCTGTATTATCATTGCATCCATACTGTGTGATATTAGCAAATTTACTACTGTAAAAATGAAGTAATTTAAAATCATTCAGGATACACATGAACTACAGTAACTTAATTTCAATATCGTCATATCTTATCAAAAATTAAATCCAGAGGGGGAAAAACAAGCATTTTCTCATAAATCAATAAATGAATATTTAAATGACTGACAAATACAAAGAGGCTATTCTGTCCAAGGTTTGAAATTCTTCTGTATGTATACTGGTTACTCTTGGTACATATTACTTGAAAACAAAAATGCACCCTAGAATTTCACTAATGCACTGGAACTCAGTCTACATTTTTCTACTTAGAGTAAAGAAATATGGTTTCTGTTCTTTGAAACATACCTTAGTTTTTATTTCTCTTCATTTTCAGCCACATTCCATAAGAAAGTAAGTCTTCTGAAGTCCCATTTCCAAATTATCTCCCAGTGAAGAAACTGTTCAATTGCAATATACTAACATAAGATAGTGAGCAAGTTGAGAAAGTTATCGCATGTACATATGTTGGTATTTCTAAAAAGACTCTTGGATGAGGAAAAGGACCATAAATGGCCTAGAGAGTGAGGTCTGGACCTCAAACCCATTTCTCCTTATTCCCAGACCAAGGCTCTCTCATGGGATCCTGAGTGAAGCAAATTAAAGCAACATCCTCAGCTTAACCCTGAGGAAGTCAGAAGTGATCCTGAGATAATACCCAGCAAACAAAAAGAAAAATATACAGTAGAAGTAGGTAATAAACATGTATTTAAATTAGATCAGATAATGCAATTTGGAGATATTCTATTAAAATGAGAGTATGTGTGTGTATAATCCTATATAATAAAGAGGTAACATGCAAATTGACCATTACTCCAACACACAAGATGGCCACCCCCATGTGAACACAAGATGGCCACCACAAGATGGCCAGCAGGGAAGGGCAGTTGAGAGGGACCAGGCCTGCAAAGAAGGGCAGTTTGGGGCGATCAGGCCTACAGGGGACGGCAGTTAGGGGTGACTGGGCCGGCAGAAGAGAACAGTTGGGGGCGACCAGACCTGCAGGGGAGGTCAGTTAGGGGGGGCCAGGTCTTCAGGGGAGGGCAGTTGAGGGTGACCAGGCAAGCAGGGGAGGGCAGCTGGGGGTCCAGGCCTCCAGGGGAGAGCAGTTAGGGGTGACCAGGCTGGCAAGGGAGGGCAGTTACAGGTGACCGGGCCAGCAGGGGAGGCGGTTAGGAGCAACCAGGAGAGCAAGGGAGGGAATTTAAGGGTGACCAGGCCAGCAGGGGAGGGCAGTTAGGGGTGACTAGGTCAGCAGGGGAGGGCAGTTAGGGGCAATCGGGCCAGCAGTGGAGCAGTTAGGCATCGATCAGGCTGGCAGGGTAGTGGTTAGGGGGTGATCAGGCTGGCACGCAGAAGCGGTTAGGGACAATCAGGCAGGCAGGCAGGGGAGTGGTTGGGAGCCAGTAGTCCTAGATTGTGAGAGGGATGTCTGACTGCCCGTTTAGGCCCAATCCTAGTGGGATTGGGCCTAAACGGGCAGTCAGACATCCCTTGAGGGGTCCCAGATTGGAGAGGGTGCAGGCTGGGTTGAGGCACACCCCCCCCTCCGTGCACAAATTTCATGCACCGTGCCTCTAGTCTCTCTATATATAAGCCTAAGCAACTGTTACAACAGAACAACTGCAATGACAGGTAGGCCAGTTGTTAAGATGCGCACTGACCACAAGGGGGCAGATGCTTAATGCAGGAGCTGCCCCTAATGGTCAGTGTGCTCCCACAGACAACCTCCCACGGCCAGCCAACCTCCCCCAGTCCCTCCCCCAGGCCGGCAAACCTCCCGTGGTCCCTCCCTGCATCCAGCAGGACCCATCTTGCAGCCAGCAGGCCCCCAGGTCCTGATTGGAACTGGGCAAGATGGCCTCGATAGGCCGTGACCACCAGCCAGGCCTAGAACCCCATCCGTGCATGAATTTCATGCATTGGGCTCCTAGTATTTATACTGTATATGTTTAAATGTACACATGCACATAGTGCCATACCACAGAAAATTAAATGTGCTTGTAGGAAATGTTGTTTCATTTTAACAACTATTTGCTATATTGGATTGCTTTCACTAACTGCATTGTAAAGAATACATAGCAGAGAGCCTCCTAAAACAGGTCTTCATATATGACATGATATAGTTTCAGATCTGGCTCCATTAGGCAGAAGTTAAATGTGGTAGAATAGTTCAAATTCCAGTGTTTAATACTTACTCTAACCAAATAAGATTAGTTTTCTAGACTTTTTCTATATAGATAAACTTGTCCTAAATTGATAAATAATTCAGTAGAATTTAACAGTCTTAATGAAATAAAAGCAAAAGCTTCATCTGGTTTCTATGATTAGAGTGGTTTGCTTTTGAACAAAATAAAAAATTACACTCAGTCCATTCATAGATAACCAATCTACTGTTGCTTTTAGAAAAGCAGTAAAAGATTCAACATGAAAAGAACGACACATGTGGTGCTAAGGTGCCTAAGTGAGTATGCAAGTACGTATACCAGGGAAATATGTTGTACCTGCATGGTAAGTGCACTATATCAAAGGCCACTGGTGTAAAAGGCTCAGTAGGTCTATGAGTAAGATGACTTCATCTTCACTCTGAAGCTGTTTATTTAGAAATCCCTTACCTACTTTCTGCAACTTCTGTTGAATAATCTGGAGACCAACTAATAATTCCATGATACTATAATACTATGTTCAATTTTTTGAGTCGCTTATTCTAGTTTAAATGCCCTTCATGGTTTAACATATGGATGGTATTGTTCAGACTCCAGAAGAGGCTGAAATGAAAAGATGCTCTTTTTCACAGCACTTGTTGATGTGCCCCAAAGTAGTAAAAAGTTAAAATAAAGCAGAATAGAGGATATGATACTATTATAATGAATTTATACAAAGCATTTAAGATTCCATCATCTGACAGAACTATGATTAATACAATAGACATTTTAATAACTAAATTGACTGCACCAGGTGCTTGACCTTATATAATGTGCTTTATATGGATTATATTATGTAATCTTAATAATAATCCAAAGAGGGTGTATTATTTTTATCAGTCTCATTTTGTAGGAAATTGAAAGTAAGTTGTGTATAGCAAATTACCAAGGTTATACAGTTTATAAAAAGCAGACCAAACTTAGCTAATATATGATAAACTATGTTGATACCCTACACAATTTTATATTTGCTTCTTTTCAATATGAGATGTAAAATTGTGAATTTAGAAATTGTTCTGAGGTACATACATTGAGGGAATGGATGTAAATAGTCTATAACTGTGTTGCCAATAAAAATGTCTACAAATAATGAAAAGGTGTAGGCAATGTTTGATATGGTAGCCACTAGCCCATGCCTTATATTAGACAGCACCGATATAGAGTAACATTTGGGCTATATCCATATTTTAATTAGTAAAATGATCATTAGAGTCTTGAGAATATTATTTTGCCTCTGCAGTGCCAGAGGTAGGTCCCAAAGGTACTATTTAATTTATCCCAAAGTGAACATGATTTATGGTGACTAGAAGAAAATCATATGTATATATACTTTCTAAACTTTTTATTTTCTCTTTTTTTAACATGTTTTTATTGATTTCAGAAAGGAAGGAAGAGGGAGAGAGAGATAGAAACATCAATGATGAGAGAGAATGATTGATTGGCTGCTTCCTCACTCCCCCCACTCCAACTCTTGGTTCATAGGTCAACACTCAACCACTGAGCCACGCATGCTGGGCTGTTTCTTTTCTTTAGGGGTTAGATAACTTGAACCCAGGCTGCTGAACAAAAATCATTACTCACTCATAACAATTGTGACAATGAATAAAAAAATTAAATCAATAGAAAAATATCCATTCTCTTCCTATGAACTAAAAACGTGTCCTGAAAGCATACCTATAAAATTCAAGCAACATTAAAATGATGAAATAAATCTAAAAACAAAGCAAAATCATCAAAGGCAAAGTATTTGAAAATATTAAAAATATGCTAGCTCTAATTAGAATATTCTGACAGCTTTCTTCCCTTATTTTCATGAAAAATTGGGAAAGTCAGTAAAAACTATAAGCACTTAAAAGCTTTACTCTCAATATAATTATAAGGGCATACAAAATTTATGTAAACATTTTATGAAAAATTTAAAACACACGAGAGAAAATAGTAGTTATAATTTGTTGATACTTCCGTTAATACTTATATACGTCTTCCAAATTCAAACTGAGCTAACTGCCAACAAGGCACAGGTGCATAAAATAGTAACAGGTGAGAGACATAAAATGTTATGATGAAGAAAATACTATCTTTGTCCATTATGCCTTTACCTTAGAACACATTAGCACATCTGTTACATATTTACTAGAAGTACAGGTTTATATGAATAAGTTTTATTAAGTTATAATGCCAAATCTATATATATATTTATTTTATTCCCCAGACCTGTGTACATTGCACTGACGTTATAACGTCTGAGTTATGGCAATAAATACATTCCAATAAACTCCACTGAAAATTTTATTAGGAATGTGATTCTACTATGGCATCATTCTAAGATTCTTAAGTTGAATATTTAGACTTAGATGGTTTTGAAATGCTGTTGTCATAGTTGTTATTCTGAGTTTGAGTCTACTCACTAGTCATTCTGATTGACAGCTTTTCTAATTGATTTTTACAAACTCTAAGGAACGGTGCCATGTAGACAAACTGGACTCATGGTCTTTTAAAAAATTAGCAATGAGATCTAAATTTTAAAATGTAAAACACTATTTTACTTACTCTGTTTATGTAAAAATTTATACCATTTCTTACTCTCAAGTACCAAACAACTTCATTTGTTGGAAAAAATAAATACAATGGCAAAATTAATGAAAATGTACATTATTTATATGGTAGAACCGAAAAGAGGCTAGATTTTCAATCTAGGGTAAATATTTTTATGATTGATTGTCACCTTTGGGCTGCTTGACCTTGAGAAAGTAATTTAACTTCCCCATTTATATCTTTGAATTAGTTGATTTCTAAGACCACTATAGCTGTGACTACCCATATCAACATATACCACATATAAGTACAAATAATTTTATATTTGTGACTTATCTTTTAATTTTAATTAATTTTTCTTCTTACAATAAAATGTCTTAATTGCAGAAAATGTAGTTAATACAGAAATACCAAAAATAAATTATAAATATCAACCATTTGAAATAATGATTGCACATATATAATAGTCATATTTTTGCAAAACACACATACATATATATATTTTAAAAATTATAACACTATATCACTAGAAGGAAGATTGAATCCGTAATCAAGAAACTTCCAACATCTTTCTGTTGTTGTTGTTACATTTTTTAAATTTTATTTTTAGAGAGAGAGGAAGGGAGAGGGAGAGAGAAAGAGAGAAAGATCCATGTGAGAACAAACTCAATTGGTTGTTTCCTGCACAGCACCACCAGTTTTCCAGCCCACACCCCTGGGCACTGATTGGGACTAAACCATCAACGTTTCTGTGCACAGACAATGCCTAACTAACTTTGCCACACCAACCAGGGCCTCCTTTCCTTTCTTTTTCATGCCAGGATTCCAACCTTGTTTTTTATTTTTTTTCCAGACACTGGGAGCAAGTTGCAGTCTCTCTCTGTTTTTTATTTTGTTTTGTTTTTCCCTCCATGCTCAGTCACCCAGTTTTTGAGGTCTCTTTTACATCATGTTTCTCACCTTATTGGGGAGGGGGGAGGATTTACCTTGAAGAAAATACAGTGGGAAGAATCTCTGACCCTTTCTGTTCCAAATTCATTTTTATCCCTTCTTCTCACAGCAAAAAGTTTATGGAATCAACACCACCATGCCCTATGGGAAAAAAGAAAAAAATAAAACTTCTGCTCCTATGCTCTGCCCGAAGCTGGGGGGGTGCTTGGCCCCTGTGTAATAATACATAGAATTCTAGCTTTTTCCTCCTTTTTCTGTGTATTGGGCTCAGAGATTACACTGTATTTCTATGTGAATATGGGTAGTTAACATTTAGCAACATGTATTTGTATACATTCTCTTGGTTTTTTAAAAAAACTTAGAAAGGGGGCCGTTATAGAAGGTCAGTAAGGGCTGGGTTTGAAATATTTGGGTGGGTTTAGTGGACATTTTGACATGGCTTCTCCTTTGGCATGTTTAACTGTGATGTTTAAAGTACACCCTTGCAGTTTAAGAAGACACTTTAAAAGTAAAATTCTCTTCTAATGATGACTTGAGCCCTGCCATTCCATGACAGAACCAGAACCTGTAGGATCTTATTCAGAATTGACATTCTATATTAAAATTTTATTCCTGCTTATTTTTAATTTTCTTTTTGTCTTCATGCAAAGGAAATATGATGTTCAGTTTTAAACATTAAAAGTGTATAAATTGATTTGTTACAATAAAACTAAATGACACACACACACAACCTTCTCATAAACAAAAGTCTAGGCTCAAATGCTTCACTGGTAAATCCTACTGAACAATTAAAGAAGAATTAAAACCAAACCTTCTCAAACTATTCAAAAAATGAAAGAGATGGAAATACTTCCAAACTCATTTTGCAAGGCCAGATTATCTTAATACCAAAAATGACAAGGATACTGCAAGAAAAGAAAATTACTGGCTAATATATCTGATGAATATAGATGCCAGAATCCCCCATAGAATATTAGCAAACCAAATTAAATAATACATTAAAGGTTTCATATACCATGATCCAGTGGGATATGTTCCACAGATGCAAGGATGGTTCAACACTCACAAATCAATCAACTTGATCCACCACATTAACAAAATGAAGAATATAAATAATATGATAATTTCAATAGATACATAAAAAGCATTTGACAAAGTTCACATCAATTTTTTTTTAAAAAAAAAAACCTTCAGCAAAGTGGGTACAGACAGACTATACCTCAACATAATAAAGGCCATAGATGACAAGTCCACAGTTGACATCATACTGAACAGTGAAAAGCTGAAATCTTTTCTCTAAGATCAGGAACAAAACAAGGATGCCCACTCTTGCCACTTTTACTTAACATAGTATTTGGAAGTCTTGGCCAGTGCAATTAGATAAACAAACAAATAAACAAACAATAAATAAATAGGTGAGATCCAAATTGGAGAGAAATAAAACTGTCATTATTTAAAGACTAGAGGCATGGTGCACGAAATTCATGCACAGGGGAGGGGGTGTCCCTCAGCCCAGCCTGCACCCTCTCCAATCTGGGACCCCTTGAGGGATGTCCGACTGCCCAGTGGGATTGGGCGTAAATGGGCAGTCGGACATCCCTCTCACAATCCAGGACTGCTGGCTCCCAAATGCTCGCCTGCCTGCCTTCCTGATTGCCCCTAACCGCTTCTGCCTGCCAGCCTGATCACCCCCTAACCACTCCCCTGCCAGCCTGATTGATGTCTAACTGCTCACCTGTCAGCCTGTTTTCCCCTAACTGCCCTCCCCTGCAGGCCTGGTCCCCCCCAACTGCTCTCCCCTGCAAGACTCGGTCCCTCCCAACTGCCCTTCCCTGCAGGCCTGGTCGCCCCCAACTTCCCTCCTCTGCCAGCTTGGTCACCCCTAATTGCCCTCCCCTGCAGGCTTGATCGCCCACAACTGCCCTCCCATCTGCCCTCCCCTGCTGCCCTGATTGCCCACAACTGCCCTCCCTTGCAGGCCTGGTCCCTCCCATCTGCCCTCCCCTGCTGGCCATCTTGTGGTGGCCATCTTATGTCCACATGGGGGCAGGATCTTTGACCACATGGGGGCAGCCATCTTGTGTGTTGGAGTGATGGTCAATCTGCATATTACTCTTTTATTAGATTGGATAGAGGCCTGGTGCACAGATGGGGGCCAGCTGGTTTGCCCTAAAGGGTGTCCCGGATCAGGGTGGGGGTTCCCTTGGGGCATGAGGCGGCCTGGGCGAGGGGCCTGTGGTGGTTTGCAGGCCGGCCACACCCCCTGGCAACCCAAGTGGAGGCCCTGGTATCTGGGGTTTATTTATTTTCTACTATTGAAACTTTGTAGCCTGGAGTGGAGCCAAGCCTTCTGCTCGCTCCATGGTGGCAGCCATTTCTATTGGGATTTATGTATCTTCTATAATTGAAACTTTATAGCCTTGAGTGGAGGCCTAGGCCGGCAAGGGCAGGCGGAAAGCTTGGCTTCCTCCATTGCTGCGGAAACCCAAGCCTCCCTCCTGCTCTCTCTGGCCATAGTCATCTTGGTTGGGTTTATTTGCATATTCGCTCCTGATTGGATGGTGGAAGTGGCTTGTGGGCGTGGCTTGTGGGTGTAGCAGAATGATGGTTAATTTGCATATTACTCTTTTATTAGATAGGATTACATGGTATTATACATAGAAAAACCTAAGTACTCCACCAAAAAAACTGAATTCTGTAAGGTCGCAGATAACAAAATCAATAAGCAAAAAATGTGTTGTGTTTCTATACACTAATAATCAATTATCAGAAAGAGAAATTAAGAGAACAATCTCATTTACAGTTGCATCAAAAAGAATAAAATACCTAAACATAAAATTAACCAAGGAGGTGACAAACTCATACAAGGAAAATTATGACAGTAATGAAAGTAATAGAAGATGATACAGATAAATGAAATGAATATTCAATACTCATGGATTAGAAGAATTAATGTTGTTAAAGTGTCCTAACTACTCAAAGCAGACTACATATATAATGTAATCCCTATCTAATACCACTGGCATTTTTCATAGCAGTAGACCAAATAATTCTAAAAATTTGTGTGGAAACACACACACACACATACAAAGTAGGCAAAGCAACCTTGAGAAAGAAGAATAAAACTGGAGGCATCACTCTCCCTCATTTAAAAATATATTACAAAGGCTATAGAATTCAAATAGTGTGATCTTGGCGTATAAACCAGCAAACAGATTAACAGAACAGAAGAGAGAACTCAGAAATAAAACCACACATATATGTTCAATTAATTTTAAACAAAGGAGCCAAGAATATACAAAGAAAAAAGGACAGTCTTTTCAATAAATGGTGTTGGGAAAACTGGACAGCCACATGAAAAAGAATGAAACTAGATTATTATTTTATACCATACACAAAAATTAATCCAAAATGTATTAAAGACTTGAATATAAGACCTGAAACTATAACACTCTTAGGATAAAACATAAAATAAACAGGTGAGGCTACTTCAAACTCAAAAGCTTCTGCACAGCACTAATCAGTTTTAGCAGGGGTCCTCAAACTTTTTAAACAGGGGGACAGTTCACTGTCCCTCAGACCGTTGGAGGGCCAGACTATAGTTTTTTTTTAAAAAAAAAAAAAACTTTGAACAAATTCCTATGTGTACTGCAGGCCAGGGATGAGTCGGCTGCTAAGCAGGACAGGCAGCAGCAACCCGGCGGGCTAGATAAATGTCCTTGGTGGGCCACGGGCCATAGTTTGAGGACCCCTGATTAGAGCATTGGCCCATGGATTGCATATTTGATTTTGGTCAAGTGCACATACTTCGGTTGCAAGCTCAAACCCCAGCCTCTGTCAGGGCACATGTGGGAGGCAATCAATTGATGTGTCTCTCTCACATCGATGTTTCTCTTTCTTTAGCTCTCCCCCTCCCTTTCACTCTCTGTAAAAAAAAAAAAAAAAATCAATAGAAAAAATATCCTCCTGTGAGGATTAACAACAACAAAAGATTCTGTACAGCAAAGTAAACCATCAACAGAATAAAAATTTAACCTACTAGATAGGAGGAAATATTTGTAAATCATATATCTGGTAAGAACTAAGTATGCAAAATACATAAAATTCATACAACTCAAAAGCAAAAAAAAAAATAATAATAATAAATAAAAATCAGTTAAAAAATAAGAAGATCTGAATAGACATTTTTTTCCCCAAAGAAGACATACAAATGGTCAACAGGTACATGAAAAAAATATTCAACATCACTAATCATCAGGGAAATGCAAATCAAAACCACGATTAGATTTTCAACTCATACCTGGTGGAATGGTTGTCAAAAAGACAAGAAATAATGAACGTACGGAAGAACATAGAGCAAAAGGGAATTCTTGTTCATTGTTGGTGGGAATGTAAGTTGGTGCTGCCATTATGAAAAAGGATGGAGGTACGTCAAAAATTATAACAGAACTATCATATGCTGAACAATTTGACCACTGGGCATATATGCAAAAAAACCACAAAAATACTAACTTGAAAAATATATAATCCTCCATATTCATTATTTACAATGGCTAACATATGGAAACAACCTAAGGTCCATCATTAGATGAATGGAAAAAGAAGTATACACACAAATACTGAGAAGTATACATAAAAAATAATACAATTTAGCCATAAAAAGAATGAAATCTTGCCATTTGGAAAAGCATGGATGGATTTTGAGGACATTATGCACATTATGCTAAGTGAAATAAATTAAGCAGTCAAAGACAAAACACTGCAGGATCTCACTTACATGCAGAATGTAAAAAAGTAAATACAACAACAATAGAAAAACAAGATCATAGACACATAGAATAGAGGTGAAGGGTGGACAAAATGAGAGCAGGGTGTCAAAAGTACAAACTTTCAGTTATAAAATGAAGAAATCATGAGAACATAATGTGTCACATGATGGCTATAATTAAAAATATGGTATTGAATATCTGAAATTGCTAAGAGAGTAAATCTTAAAAGTCCTTATCACAAGGAAAAAAAAAAACACATTTTGTAACTATACAGTGATGGACATTAAGTAGACTTATTGTGGTGATCATTTTGCAATATATACAAATATCAAATCATTATGCTGCACACCTCAACTAATATGTTATATGTCAATTATACCTCACTAGTAATTATTATATTCTACTGTTTTGAATTTTTTGCATTTCTAAGTCATTTACACTTTCTCTATTTTAATGCACTAATTTTTAATAATATATGTTCATTCCATCTTAACCAATACTGATACCACAAAGATTAAATCAATTATCTATTATCCTCTGGTAGATAGATGGGAATTGCTTTCTCACCCTGACCCACTAAAATGGGGAGACAAAGAAACAACCCCCAAATGAAAGAAAAGGAGGAATAACCAGAAAAGGAACTAAATAAAATGGAGGCAAGAAATTTGTCAGATAAAGAATTCAAACTGATGGCTATAAGGATGCTCACACAATTTAAGGGAAACTACAAGCAACTTAATGTGAACTATAAAGAACTTAATGAAAACTACATCAGCATGAAATAAAAGGCTGAAACCATGTATAAGAAGCAATCAGAAATAAAGCATGACATAGCTGTAATAAAGAATACCCTGAAGGGAATCAATAGTACACTAGAAGCTGAGGACTAAATCAGCTAATTAGAAGACAAGATAGGAAAAAATAAACAAAAACATTCAGAGCAGCAATTGGGGGGGCGGGGAGCAGGCAGAAAGTTTAAGGGAGCTTTGGGACAACATGAAAAGTAACAACATCCACATCATAAGGGCATCAGAAGGAGAAGAATCTAAGAAAGGAATAGAGAACTTGTTTGAAGAAATAATGACAGAAAACTTTCATGACCTGATGAAAAACAAAGTCACACAAGTCCAAGAATCCCAGAGAGTCACAATCAAGATGAACCCAAAAAGGACCCACATTAAGACCTATCATAATTAAAATGATAAACATTAAAGACAAAGAAAGAATCTTAAAGGCTGCAAGAGAGAGACAGAAAGTTACCTACAAGGGAGCTCCATTAGAAGGTCAGTTGATTGCTCAATAGAAGCACTTCAGGCCAGAAGGGAGTGGCATGATGTATACAAAGTAATGAAAAGCAAGGGACTGAATCCAAGACTACTCTATCCTGTATGGCTTTCATTCGAAATGGAAGGTCAGACAAGGAGCTTCACAGACACAAAAGGCTGAAGGCTGCAGTGCTTGTTTTATGTTTATTACCACCAAACAAGCACTGCAAAGGTATGCTACACAGACTCGTAATGAGAAGAAATAGAGACAGAGGAAGGTGAGCACAAAGAACACAAATGCCAACAAGTCAGTCCCATTCAGTAACAACCTTAGCCTACCAGGCATGGCTCAGTGGCTGAGCACTGACCTATGAAGCCAGAGGTCACAGTTTGATTCCTGGTCAGGGCACATGCCGGGGTTGCAGGCTCGGTCCCCAGTGTGGGGTGTGCAGGAGAGAACCGATCAATGATTCTTTCTCATCATTGATGTTTCTATCTCTCCCTTTCCCTTCCTCTCTGAAATCAATAAAAATATATAATAATAACCTTAAATGTAAATGGTTGAAGTGCTCCAATCAAAAGACATAGGGTAGCTGAATGGATAAGAAAACATGACCCAATTATATGCTGCCTACAAGAGATACAACTCAGAACAAAAGACTCACACAAGATGAAAGCGAAAGAGTGGAAAAAATGTTGCATGAAAATAGAAATGAAAAAAAGCTCAGGTAGCAATACTTCGTATCTGACAAAATAGACCTCAAAATGAAAGCCATAATAAGAGACAATGAAGGTCACTTCAGAATACTAAAAAAATATATATACAACAAGAAGACATAACCCTGGTAAACATATGCGCACCCAATATAGGAGCACCAAAATACATATAAAAAAACAAAACACACAAACTTCTGGAGGATTTTAAGGGAGAGATCAGCAGTGATACAATTGTAGTAGGAAACTTTAACACCCACTGACATCACTGAATAGATCTTCTAGACAAAAAATCAATAAGGAAACAGTGACCTGAAATGACACACTAAATCAAATGGATTTAATTGACATTTACAGAACATTTCACATAAGTGCACTTGGGATGTTCTCAAAAATAGACCACATGACAGGAAACAAACTAAGTCTCTACAAATTCAAGAGGACTGAAATAAAATCAAGCATTTTCTCTGATCACTATAGCATGAAACTAGAGATCAACTACAATAAAAACACCCAAAACATTCAAACAGATGGAAGCTAAATAGCCTGTTATTAAATAATGAATAGTTTACCAATGAGATCAAGGAAGAAATCAAAAACTTCCTGGAAACAAATGAAAATGAACACACAAAAATCAAAAATCTATGGGACACAGCAAAGAGGGAATTTCATAGCACTACAGGCTTACCTCAAGAAACAAGAAAATTTTCTAATAAACTATAATTCTTCCCTACAACTTAAAGAATTATAAAGAGAACAACAAAAAAATCCCAGAGGAAGTAGAAGGAAGGAAATAATAAAGTTTAGAGCAGAAATAAATGACATAGACATTAAAAAATCAATACAAAGGTCAATGAAAGAGCTAGTTCTTTGAAAAGATAAACAAGATAAGTGAACATTTAGCCAGAATCATCAAGATATAAAGAGAGAGGACCCACATAAATAAAATCAGAAATGAAAGAGTTAAACTATCAACTGACTTCACAGAAATGCAAGGGATTGTAAGAAAATACTATGAACAACTATATTCCAACAAGCTGAACAACCCAAGATGGAATGGATAAATTCCTAGAAACATACAACCTTCTGAATTAGGAGGAATCAGAAAACCTGAATAGGCTCACAACTACTAATAAATATGAAGCAGTAGTTTTAAATTTCATTTTTTTTAATTTTTCATTATTTTAAATTTAAAAAATAAAAAACTCCCATAAAACAAAAGCCTTGGCCTGGATGGCTTCACAGGGAAGTTTCACCAAATATTCAATAAAACAACAAAAACCAAAAAACAAACTAATACTATCCTCCTCAAACTATTCCAAAAAATCCAAGAGGAATACTTCCAAGCTCTTTTCACAAGTCCAGCATTATCATCTGTCCAAAAACAGATAAAAACACTACAGGCCAATATCCCTGATGAACATAGATGCTAAAATCCTCAACAAAATATTAGCAATTCAGATCCAGCAATATATTAAAAAGTTCATACACCATGACCGAGTGTGGTTTATTCTAGGGTTGCAAGGCTGGTAAAATATTCACAATCAATAAATGTGATGCATCACATAAATAAATTGAAATATAAAAAGCACATGATCGTATCAATAAATGCAGAAAAAGCATTAAACAGAATGCAAAACCCATTTTTTATTAAAAAAAAATCAGAGCAAAGTGGGAATAGATGGATCATACCTCAACATAATAAAAGCCATATATGAAAAACCTACAGCCAATATCATACTCAATGGGCAAAAACTAAAACCATTTCCCATAGAAATGGAACAAGACAGGATTGTCTGCTTTCACCTCTTTTATTCAACACTAGAAGCCCGATGCACGAAATTCGTGCAGTAGGCCTTCCTTCCCCCGGCTGCTGGCACTGGCTTCCCTCTGGCACCCGGGACCCTGGCTTTCCTTGCAGCCCAGCTTCATCCGGAAGGTCATCTGGAAGGATGTCCAGTCTAATTAGCATATTATACTTTTATTATTATAGATAGTACTTAAGTCATAGGCACAGTGATCAGATAAGAAGAAAAAAATAAAGGGTATCCAAATTGCAAAGGAGGAAGTAAAACTATCATTATTCACAGATGACATTCTATTGTATGTAGAAAAGCCTAAAGAATCCACCAAAAAACTACTAGATTTAATAAATGATTTTGGCAATGTAGCAGGATATAAAATTAACATTCAGAAATCATTGGAATTTTTATACACCAATAATGAGTTCTCAGAAATAGAAACTAAAAAAAAAAAAAATCCCACTTATCATTGCAACAAAAAAATTAAGAAACATAGAAATAAACTTAACCAAGTAGATAAAAGACCTATACTCGGAAAACTATAGAATGTTGAAAAAAATGATAGATGAAGATATAAACAAGTGGAAAAATATAATGTGTTGATGGGTTGGTAGAATCAACATCACTGAAATGTCCATACCACCCAAGGCAATCTATAGACTCAATGCAACTGTTATTAACATACCAATTATTTCACAGATCTAGAACAAACATTCCAAAAATGTATATTGAACCATAAAAAACCCCAAATAGTCACAGCAATCTTGATAAAGAAGAATAAAGTTGTAGTGATCACCATACCAGATATCAATCTATATTAAAAAGCCACTATTATCAAAACAGCCTGGTACTGGCATACTGGAATAAGAACAGGCATATAGATCAATGGAACAGAACAGAGAACCTAGAAATTGATCCAAGCCATTATGCTCAATTAATATTTGACAAAGGAGGCAAGAGCATACAATGGAGTCAAGACAGTCTCTTCAATAAATGGTGTTGGAATAATTGGACAGGTATATACAAAAAAAAAAAATGAAACTAGATCACCAACTTATCACATCAATCACAAGAATTTAAACTCAAAGTGGATATAGGACCTAAATGTAAGTAGCGAAATAATAAAAATCCTTGAAGAAAACATCTAATTATCAGGTATTTCATGTAGCATAATTTTCATTCATACAATGCCTAAGGTAAGAGGAATAAAGCAAAAAATTAAACAAATTGAACTATATCACACTAAAAAGCTTCTGCACAGCAAAAGAAAACAACGTCAAAATGAAAAGGGAACCCACTCTATGGGAGAACATATTTGCCAATGATACATCTGATAAGGGGTTAATATCCAAAATATATAAAGTACTCATACAACTTAACAAAAGGGAAACAAACAATCCAATTAAAAAATGGGCAAAAAACAAAACAAAAAAAAATGGGCAGAGGACCTAAATAGACACTTCTGCTAAAAGGACATACAAATGGCCAGGCGACATATGAAAAAATGCTCAATGTCCCTAATCACCAACTAGATGCACATTAAAACAACAATGTCACTAATCATCAGAGAGATGCAAAGTAAAACCACCTGCCAGAATGGCTATGATCAGTAAATCATTAATGACAAGTGCTGACAAGGATATGGAGAAAAGGGAACCCTAGTACACTGCTGGTGGGAATGCAGACTGCTGCAGCCAGTATGAAAAACTCTGTGGAATTTCCTCAAAAAATTAAATATGAAATTGCCATTTGACCCAGTGATCCTACTTGTAGGAATATATCCTAAGAAACCTGAAACACCTATCAGAAAGAATGTATGCACCCCTATGTTCATTGGAGCATTATTTACACTAGCTAAGATCCAGAAGCAGCCAAAGCGCCCAACAGTAGATGAGTGGATTAAAAAGTTGTGGTACACATACACAATGGAATGCTATGCAGCTATAGAAAAGAAGGATATCTTACCCTTTGAGACAGCATGGATGGGCATGGAGCGTGATACGCTAAGTGAAATAAGCCAGTCATTAGAAAGACAAATATCACATGATCTCACTACTGTAGAATCTAAGTAACAAAATAAACTGATAAACAAAATTGATCCAGAGATATGGACGCATGGAACAGACTGAGAATTCTCATAGGGAAGGTGGAGGAGGGAATGAACCAAAGTTCTTGTATGCATATATTCATAATCCATGGACACAACAATAGTGGGGTAAAGTCCTGGGGAGAGGTTGGGAGTGGAGAGGAGAGGGTCAATGGGGAACAAAAAGGAACATCTGTAATACTATCAAGAATAAAGATAAATTTAAAAAAATACTAAAAAAATCATTCAAAGACAGTAATATATTTCTCACATGCAAATTGGTAAAAGAGGTAACACTGTACTTTTGACATCACATTAAAGTAGAAAGTTTATGAAAGGATATTTTTTCAGCCTATTCCAAAAAATAAGACATTTCAGTGATTGTGGGGAGGAGTGGGAGTGGGTGGAGGTGGAAGAGAATATAGAGGGGATAAATGGTGATGAAAAAAATTAAATAAAATAAAAAAGAAAGATGACAAAATAAGACATTTCAAGAAAACAAAACAGGGGCTATGAATTAATTTAATACAAGAAAATTGTAATTTTTGCATCTTTAGGATAAGTCACTCTAAACATTGCCATATACTCAAGGTTCTATTTTTCTAATCACATACTAGATAAACATTTGCAGATTTTAATAATAAAAATTATAACTGTATTTCAGGAAAAAAAAGTCCATGAATATAATGAACACAATAAATCAGATCCCATGGAAAGTCTACCTTTCTTAGGTGGGCACCAAGGGGTCATCCCCATATCCATATTAGACTCCGCATCCATGGTCATAGTTGAATAAATATACTTGGAGTGGCATATGGCCTAGGTTTAATAAATAGATATTTTTCCATGCAACTTAGTATTTAGAATACAGTGAAATTAAGTCAATAGACTGCTTTGGAATATGACTCTCTTAAAAGTTTTGGCTGCGACCACCAAAAGAATATATAACATAATAGACCTATTACAGATATGTATTAAGAAAAAAAATTTTCCAAAACAATAATTGTTCTGGGTATGATATTTTTCTATTTTCTACTATATCCTATTAAGTACTGATGGCCCACTAAGCACAATTCAGGAGCCACTGGTGTGACAGGACCTACAACACTACTTTAGAAAAAGACCAATGCATTCATCCTGGCTCTTTCACTTCTAAAATCTCAATTGCTCAGTTCCTTCTCTATCTGTAAAATATTCCAGTATATTTCCAGCAAATTTCACTTTTAATTTATTATGACAATTAGAGACTGCTTTTCTTGTCCACAAATCAGATCATCTTAACTAACAATAGTCCTTCTCAGGACTCATTATTTTCCTCAATTTTCTCTTTCTTTTGAATTTATTTATAACGTGGAAAATTCAGATGAAATTAAAGGAGGGTAATAATAATTCTTCATTCTTAAGGCCGACCTGCTACACCATATTGAGTTGTGGCAGGCACAGAACTTGCATCCCTGGTTTTCTACTCAGTTGTAAATTTCCATACTGAAATAGGTACTGTTTGAAATTTGTTTATTTCACTTGATTGAAAATTGAGTTTAATAAGATGTTAACCTTCCAAATTCCAGAGTAAAAAGCAGCTTAAGTGTTAAAAACAGTTCCTGGGAAACTATGTTTACAAGTTAATGTCAACATTTTACATATTAATCCAGTTATTCATTTTGCAAACCTAAATCACATGCTTACAATTAGAACTCTGAAAAACTTGTGAATCTATGACATCTAATAAATTATATAGGTCCATACTAAAGATTACTTCGTCCATATTCTAAATATTATATGTGGATTGACATTAAGGATGTCTATAGAAAAAGAAGGTAAATAAGTTTGAAATCTGAGGGTTTGAGAGAAGACACAGGGAGGAGGGAATTTGTATTTTTTATTCCATACAATTACTATTTCTTAAAACAGAGAAGTTCTTTTAAACAAAGATTCTGTTTTCTAGCTGATTATTCTATTTTAAAAGTTTAGTCTGTCCTCTTTAAATTTTATCTTCAATTTAAGATGGATCTATGAGTATTATTGCCAAGTTCTGAGATCATTTACCTCAACCAATTTTTCTTTATTAACTTCAAAGATTCTTATAAAAAATCAATAGAGATTAGAATGCATCTACATGAATTTAGACAGATCAAATGAAACTAAAAATCCTTATTCAATTTTGTCAGTATACAATCCTGGGCTCAATATGCAAAGGTTGTTTCAGAGAACTAAAAACTTCAATCTTCTCAAGGGTCAACACTATAATTTATGGTTCATATAAAATAGTTGGTTAAAATAAAAACATTTATCCTTTTTTGTAGGACAGTCAAATAAAATGGTTTTCTGATTGTATATCCTCCTACTAGCAGTGCATATATACACAGCCTGAATGAGGATATTGTTAAATTAATCTCATTATCTGGGCTATCTTAAATAGAATGTGTCATTTTGTAAGATGTCAACTCTTAAGTCATGAAAAACAAAACTGATTGTAGAGTATATTGCCATATATGTCAAACTGGAAAATTCAAAGAGAAGTGAAAATGAATATCTGGACTCTATATTTAATAGCACATTTATCTTTTGCAACCATTGTGTGTCAATATGTATTGACCCTTTACTTAATGCTGTCTCTATTTTGGGGAAACCTGAGCAGTGGTAACAAATAGATCCGATAGGTATAATGACTCATCCACAACTGAGGTGCATTATTGTTTTCATAATAGTACATGTTCCTAATTTGCAGTAATCTCCCACAGAGATCCTAGTGCCCCATCCCTTCCTTTTGTAGTTATACTATTCCTATTATTATCTGCATCCATTCAAAGGAAGAGAAAAAATAGGCAAGAGATGGCACAGCCACTTACTTCTTAAATGTCTTGCCTGGAAATAGTAATAGCACTCACTCTCACATTCCTCTATCTAAAAATGGTCACAAAGGTAGAAGGCACATGTATTAGTCCAGCAGTTTGTCCAAGATAAAGAAAATACAGCTTGGATGGCAGATTACCATCTTTGCCATATTAGGCACACAGGTTGCCGAGGGGAGAGTGGTGGGAGATGGGCAAAAGATAAAGGGGAATAAGAGGGACAAATTTCTGTTACAAAACAAAATAAACCATGGGGATGTAATGCACAATAGTTTTTTTTTTTAAATATACTTTTATTGATTTCAGAGAGGAAGGAAGAGGGAGAGAGATAGAAACATCCATGATGATGAGAGAGAATCATGAATCGGCTGCCTCCTGCAAGTCCCCCACTCGGGATCTAGCCCATAACCTGGGCATGTGCCCTTGACCGGAATCGAACCTGGGGACCTTTCAGTTCTATCCACTGAGCCAAACCAGCTAGGGCTAATTAAACTATTCTGACCACTTCATTTCCTGCTTCAAATTTCATCCTCTTAGGGACTGATGAGCTCTTATTTGTCCAAAAAACAAACAATTATATTATTAATATTCAATCTAATATGCATCATGTTGGCTAAGAAAAATAAAAACTTTCCAAGTTATTTTGTATTAAGAAGACTAAAGTATTCACTTTTTACAGTTTAATTAAATGGTAAAATAAAGGGAAGATCTACTATGTATCTGTAATCAAAGAAGTAGAGCAACCAGTAAATAAATACAATTATTCAAAAGTGAACAGAATCCTGAATTTTACTTTTTAATATTTAAAATATTGTCCCATTTTTTGATGTGCTTCCTACATCAAAAATATTTACTAAATTTGTGAATAGAACTGCCCTCATCGAGATATCATTTCAGAAATATTCCCTTTGTGAGCAAAGCACTTTTTTTAAAAATTATTTGATTGATAAAAGATAGTTACAATGGATATTTCAAATAAAATGCTTAATTTAAAAAACACACACAGAGATATTATGGGCATTTAAGGCTTGAGGCTTCATGCTGTATTCCACTTGGTTCAGAGTATAGTTTTCATGATTTATTGACAGCTGCTGTAGATGGTTCTTTATTTTCAACTCAGCCCGACCACGGTCAAACAATACAACCCTCCTGCTTTTTTCAATATTTTCCTAATATCTCAGCTCATTTAATTCTATTGATCCACTGAAGAGTATAATGGTACTGAAACTGGAATTAATAGCACCTCCCTTTCTTAGTGCTAAGAGCTTTCCTATTGAGTCTGTGGACCATCACACGAAATCATAAAAGTAGACAAAAAAAAGTAGAGTGACCTTTATCGGCTACTATTGTACTGAAAAATTCAGCAAACCTCAGAACATCATTTTCAATTTTATAGCACTGTTTTCTTAAATAATAAGAGAAGGGGGAAAAAGGAACAACTGACCCCTGCTCAGCATTTACTTAAGCAGAATTGGCATTAATAGAGTATTCTGTCAAAAATTCGAGCTCAAGGAAATGTATGGCTTTGTCCACAGCAGCAGCTATCTTAGCAGATCGCACTGTCACCGCTTCACACAAAGCGCATTGCAACACCATTAGTGGACATGAATAATGCACAAGCTCTTATGCAGTACTCAGCTAAGTGCATGGAAACCTTGGGCTCCTGTTGTCAGAAATTCAATGGATTAGTACCTAGATTTATTTTAAGTCTGTAAAGCACTTTGTTCCTGACAGCATTCAAAGTAGAAAGAGTGCTATCCTGAATGTGCATCTTAATACTGTCATTCCTGTCTTGTAAGAGTACATGATATATGGGCTGCAATATATCGTTTTAATATTTAAAGTTTTCACTGTGCAGATGCAAAGAAATATATTAATAGTTATCTGTTGTTACTTTATTGATCTGGAAAAAAACAAAGATAACCTGTAAAGTTTCACAGTGAGGCTAGTAAAATGGAGGCATTACAATTACATTTAGTAAAACAGATACACAAATTATAGATGCCATTTATCGTCTTTAGACAATAAAGTCATTGGGGGCATTGGATTTCTTCTAAATTAAAATGGTATATTTGGAATCATTTTAATATAATTAGCTGTATTTGTAGTTATATAGTTTCTTCAATTGAAAAACAGTGTTGTTTCTTTTTTGAAGGCTAAATGATTTTACATGGTTAACATGTTGCTGAGCAAGAACTGTTCTAAAATGTTAAAAAATTGTTTCCCTATAACTTGAGAGTTTAAAGGTAGTTTCTGCCTGTAGTTACATTCAAAATGTAAGCCTGATAATCTCACATGCATTAAAAAAATGAATGACACTTGTATAGATTAAAAACAGTGCTCTATTGATATTAGGGATATAATAGAATGGAGATACCTCATGTGAAGGTCAATCTTTCTCAATTCTATGAAGACATAAAATGTTATTTTAAAATAATAACAGTTCCTTTTTCACTCAGCCTACATGGTCCATGAATTTTAATAAAATTTGTTGAAATGTCAATCAATGAATTAACTATTCATTATCAAGCCCTAACATTTTAAAGTTAAATTTTTAATTATATACTTTAAAAATTTATTAAGCTCCATGTAAGATTTCATGTCAGACAATTCATATTTGACCATATGTGACTCCTTAATTAAAATCTGATTTTTAAACACCAGTTTCAGAAGACTATAAAGACTTATTTTATCCTACTTACAAAGTTCATTGTTGAGTAAAAATAAGACATTTTTACATTTCATTATCTCAGAAGACAACCTGTCAAGCATGCTGTTTAGAATGCTGTGATTTGCTGCTCATAAAGACAACATGGTGAAAAAGCCAGTGAAGACTCGGTTTCAAGATGTAGTAAATATAGTTAAATTGGAATATCAGATTATTCGGAATAAAAGTGAGTTAAAGAATTTTATATTGAAGAGCTATATTCTTCAACCTAGTACATTCTTTTACACCAACACAGTTTACATAGCTAAATGTTCAGACCAACAAATAATTTGCATATTCTGATCAATAGGTGGCGCTTTTCCCCTTTCTGACAGTCTTGATCACAAAATTCTGGTAGAGTATAACTTTTTATTAAGTTTTGTGAATTTTCAATATTATTCATAAAACACCAAACACTACAACTAGTTGAAAATTAATTATTAATCTTTGCAAGTTTATAAGAATTCACATTACTGTGGGCTTTTAAAAATTATCTTTTGATGCATCATTATATTTTATAATCAATAATTATATTTAAACAGAGAGCTCAGTTATTTTTAGTGTTTAGACATTCATAAAATATTACTCAGTTTCTTAAATTATTGAATTACTCCCTATTTGTCCAAGCAGAAAACTCTAGAAAGTAGCATTATGAAGAATCTGGTATATAGAGCCTCTTAAAATATCACTATCATGATAAATGTACTTTATTTATGATTTATAAGATAAGTATCAAAAATGAAACATGCATTTATTTTATCATAAAATATATGTTAAATATGTATCAAAAATGGTATGCATCAGTTGAAATTATTAGTAAAAGATGCACTTTAAAAGATGGCTTTCTATATTTTGATAGCATACAAAGGAATTTGATTCATTTACATTATCTTATTTAACTAAACCTGGGGATTACAGGTCATCTAAAAATTTTATCAATACTAGTTTATAGGTTTTTTTTATAATTTATAAATACAGAGGGCTTTATAAAAATATTTTTTAGAAATCACTTATCTAAATTTATGTTAAACATCATCTATAAAATGTTTCTTTTTAAAAAGCATATAGTTATACATAAATATATAGTAACTAGCTTATAAAGCTAGATAATATACTGTAAATATGGATTCTTTTTATTTAAAACATGATCCTCTAATCGCAAGTGGTTTAAGGTATCTTATGAACAACAAAATTACTTTCTGATTAAATTACATTATTTTAAAAATATATGTTAATTAAAATATATTTGAGGCAAACAAAGGCACCTTATTTAAATGCATAATAAAATTATGATGCCTAGATCTACTTTTTCACATTTTATTCATCTTCTTACCTGTTTGTGTTCTTATTTCATTCATTTGCCTTCACTTTCTTTTCTTCAGTTTAATGGTTTCATTTGTTTTTGCTATATTTAGATCAGAAACTCTTACCTTACAAAAGACTTTGACAAGTGTATAGCCACTCAGAAAATTAAGAAAAATATTACATAGTTCCTGACCTTTTTCACATTATTAAAATAAATGATATATTTCTATGGATTGTATAACAAAATAAAACTTTTATATTTCCCAGAATATACAGTGTGGCCCTATATCACTAGCTATAACAAAAAGAAACATATTTTAAAAATAATTATATTTATACCAAATTAATTTGAATTTTCTCCTCAGAAGCAGTGCTATCACATAGTGACTGGGCACAGTTTTTCCTTTTGCAATGTCTTCAGTGACAGTCCCTTCCAGAACATGAAGGCCCTAGTACCCTTTGATCATTGTCAATGCGGATCAAACCACCTTCCTACCAGTCAAGGTCAGTGTTTGTTTACTTTGGAATTCCTTTACATCCTTTAGGTTTCATCACCTCTCTCTCTCCCTTAAGAATTAGGCAACATCAAATTCAAACGAGGTTTACTAGTATTATTGTTTTCTTCTAGAAATTAAAGACTTTTCTAAAAGAAATTACATTCTGGAATTAACGTTCTATATGTAAAGCAGCACAAAGTTGTATTGATATGAGGCACCACCTTTTATATAGGTGTACCAGTTAATAATGCGGATTCTTTTCTATAGATGGAGTTACACATAAGTTGACATATATGCGATTTGATATGTATACTATTTTGTTGTATTGACAGCAAGCTTCAAAACTTCATATGTCAAATTTTCTGAAGGTGTTAACATCATAGATATTTTTACACTTAAAAATGTTAAATTTGGTGCCAAAAAAGAGCATTTGCGGGAAGTTTTAATTCATTACTTTATTTTGAAGAAAAAGTTATCGTATACTTTGGAAAGCTTATGGTGAACATGCTCCATCTCAAGATACTTGTGAATGCTGGTTTAAATGCTTTAAAAGTGATGATTTTGATGTGAAAGACAAAGAACATTCAGGTCAACTGAAAACATTTGAAGACCAACGATTACAAGCGTGTCAAACTCAAAAACAACTTGCAGAAAGATTAAACATTGCTCAGCAAACCATTTCGATTATTTACAAGCAATGGGAAGGATTTTAAAGGAAGGAAAATAGGTGCCACATCAACCGAATGAAAGACAAATGGAAAACCGAAAAGTCGTCAGTAAAATGTTGCTTCAACAGCATGGAAGAAAGTCTTTTTTGCATCACATTGTGACTGGTGATGAAAATTGGATTTGTTTTGAGATCCCAAATGCACAAAATCATGGGTTGATCCAGGTCAATCATTAACATCGACTGCAAGGCCAAATCGCCTTAAAAAGAAGACAATGCTCTGCATTTGATGGGATCAGGAAGGTGTGGTGTATTATGAGCTTTTAAAACCAGGTGAAACTGTTAATACTGATCGCCACAGACAACAAATAATCGATTTGAAACACGCTTTGATCGTGAAATGACCAGAATGGGCCAGAAGACACGCAAAGTAATTTTGCTTCATGATGACGCACCATCACACACTTCAAAACCAGTTAAAGACACGTTAAAAGATCTTGCCTGGTAAGTGTTAACCTACTTGTCATATCCACCAGACCTTGCTCCTTCAGATTACCACTTGTTCCTACCGATGGCACCCGCACTTTCTAAACAGCACTTCAAAACGAACGAAGAAGTGGAAAATTGGGTCTCTGAATGGTTTGCCTCAAAACAAGAAAAGTTCTGTTGGGACGGAATCCACAAATTACCTGAAAGATGGGGGAAATGTGTAGCTAGCGATGGACATTACTTTTAATAAAGCACTTTTGATGTTTCTCTTGAAAGTATCGTGTGTTTTTTTATTACAAAATCCGCATTATTAACTGTTACATCTAGTAGGTATCTTAATAAAGTGTCCTGTACTTTGAAGCCGTTTTTGGGAGAAGAGCACATTATGCTGTAGAGCAAAGCTTCGGGAGGTTCATTACACACAGGCTATCGTTTAAACAGCATGGCTCTTTGTGTAATTCTGGGTTGAGCTTACATAAAGCCTGACATTATTAGGTTACAGTATAAGCTAGATCAAGTAAAAATTCTGTACTGCCCAGATGTAAAAGGATCACTGTAACTCTGATAAATGTCAAGTATCAATAATACTATGCTTAAACAGTCCGGAAGAGACAAAAAAAAAAAAAAAGATATGATAGGCACAGCTCCACATTACTAAGACAGCAATGATAAAGTACAACACTTAAGAGATTTTACTAACAGTTTAAGAGTTCTGGCACAATACAGCCTGTGTATAATGAGGCTTCTAAACGTTCATCTCACAGAACTTGCCTTTGAAGAGATAAAATACTTTACAAACTCTATTTCATTAATCTTTACAATATCTCTGTGAAGAATTATGAACACCAGTCAACAGATTACAGAGTGACAGCACTGAAATGTGGAATGAACTGCCAATCCTCTCAAAGAGAGCCTTGAAGATTCCCCTTACAATGAATTGTGTGTGTGTGTGTGTGTGTGTGTTTTAATTTCAGTATTTTAGGACCAAGTTAATGTGTTAAATTCTAAATAGAATCAACATGTTGTACTTTATTGGGCAGAAGGAAAAGTAGAAAAAGCCTGAAATATCATCGTTTTGAATTTAATAACAGGTTAAACCAATATTTCAATGCCAAGTTCTGTGAATATATAAAAGCATATTTTCAAAAATCAGCATTGTGCATGACAGTGACTACTACACTATCATCCACATTAATGTCAAATAAGATTTTCAATCTTGTAGCGAATCAGTCTAATCATATTATTAAATATCCCATTTAAGTGATTTCAACAGCACATGGCTTGTATTGTATTATTAACAGCTCTTCAAAGGGCAGACATCGCCACCATCGATAAATAGCTATTGACCACTTACTGTGTAAAACTTGAGTTCCTGAAATATCATACTGTTTCTCATTTGTTAAGCTAATCTTTTGTAGACAAACCAAGTTCACATTATATCCATGTAGTAAATATTAGTCCAGTGGACCCAAAACACTTAAAAAGGCAATTTAACAAATGAATTTTTAAAATTATTCAACTGTTATAATAATGAATGTATAAAGAAAAGAATAGAAGCTGTGGAGAATTAATAGCACCAACATCTGCCAAGTTCCAAGAGAAATATGAATTCTCCCATTTCTTTCTACCAATGCCCATACAATCAAAAAGCTTACTTTATTCTACTCTATGCATTAATTATTCCAATTCTTTTCATCTCCACTACCACTATCCCACTCCAAACTGGATCACTGTGTACCGTTGTGCTGTTTTTCATGATACAACTCTATAGGAACTATTCACTTTGCAGCCTATGAGAGTGGCACCCCCTAGAAATGAACAGTACACCTACTGCACATAGCACACAGGAGTCCAAGTCCACCATCTTTTTTCATCTGGACTATTTCAACAGCTTCCTATTTCATCATATCCACTTGCATCACTACCTCCTCCAATCATTGTCTACACTGAAGCTAGAGTGATCCTTTAAAATGCACAGTGCATTATATGTTTTTCTTTAAAACCCTTCAATAGCTTTTTGCTGCATTTTAAATACAATTAATGTCCCTTACCATTTCATTTGCTGTCTCTCTTCCTTAAGTTTGGATTTCATGGTTAACTCTTTCACTCAACTCAAATGCCCCCTCATCTAAGCATCATTATCTGACCACTTGTTGTTTTTTTCTCTGACCACTTGTTTTAAATTGGAAGCACTAGATCCCTTCTCTATGTCTCAACAGCTAACTTGTTGTCTTTGTAATCCTTCTTGTAATTAACAATTAGTCTTATATTTATTAATTTACTTTTCTGTTTATCTTATTCTTTAAACACTATTATGTATTTACACACACACGATTGTCACATAAATATGTTTCCAATGTTATTCTCCAGGTAGGTGCAAACTGAGCCTATAGTGGAAGTCATTACATTAATGTTAGTGAAACTCTCATTTGTTTAGTCCATCAAGGTTACGGAGTGCTCTTGTATTTACCATGTCTTCTATATATTCATACTAGAGGCCCGATGCACGAAATTCGTGCAAGAGGCTTGGCCCTCGCAGCCCCAGCTTTGTCCAGAAGGTCGTCCAGAACGTCGTCCGGAAGGTCGTCCAGACAGTTGTTCTGCTGTTAGGCCATCTGGTCTAATTAACATATTACACTTTTATTAGTATAGATGTCCTATGCATGAGACACAGTGAGTGTTATTATCTCCATTTTATGAATCACAAAACTAAAGCTCAGTAAAGCCGGTTTCCTGCTCAAAGTCACCAGGACAGTAAGACTCTGAGTTGTGACTTGAACTCAGAACTCTTTTGAGCCCATATCCAGAAATCTTCGTATTATAAACAGCAAAATAGTTGATTCCTTTGAACAACCACATTAAGATACTGAAGAAGCATAACATTGACACTCAGAATACAAAGATTTGTTCATCCTATACTATAAACAATGTAATGTTACTATGAGCTTGCAGAATATATATTACATTGAAACAAACCTTGAATATAGTTCCAAATTTCTACTACAACTACATAGATGAGTTTTTAAAGTCACTAATTTTTTCAAAAATGATCAGTTGCTAAAGTTGTCTTCATACAAACAAAAGTAAACTGTATTATACTTAATATAAAAAAAATACACACAGCAGACTCTGCCAATTGCTTAATCTTGTGTTAAAAAAATAGTTATGTATTTGACACCTGTCAAAAACTTACATTGAAAAAATAAGTCTGTCAACTAATACACCCTCTAAGAATCTAATCAATATGTCCAATTTGCTATTCATAATTTGCTTAGCATACTTATGGCTTTATTCATATTTATGTTCTATTTTCTCATCACCAACTTTCAGTGTTCGTCAGAAATATAAATGTAAATCTTGTTACCTTGACCATACAGTTGTGTGTGTATGTATACACACACATATATATAGCATTAATTTATACAAAATTAAAAATAATGAAAAAGAAATAGCTTTCTTAATTTTGAAAAAAATCAAAATGAGAAAAGTATGTATTTGGTTTTACTATAAATATCATCATTTTCATCATCATCATCATCCAAATTTGCCACAAATGCTTCTAAATAAGGAGAAGAGTATAATAATATGGGCATAATATTTAGGGGTTCCTATGGGAGCCAGATACATAACCAGAGGCTCCTGTACAAATGAATATGCCAGGCCTGTTGTTCAAAAGGCAGGAATAGAGTTCCACTAAAGTTACTTACAGATAAACATTGTTTCATCTCTTTCCTGATGTTTCCTTCCCTTCCTCTTCCCTTTCTCTCTCTCTCCACTTGTCATGGTGTTTTGAATTTGCTATTTAATATCATTCTAAGAAAAAAAACAACTAAAATTTTGTTATTAATATGAATTTTACTTTTCATCTTTATATTTTTCAATGAGAGTTTTAAATGGAAATATCAGAGTATCCTATCTAATAAAGAGGGAATATGCAAATTGACGATCTTGACAGGGGACCTGAGGTTGCACCTCCCACCTGGCAGGGCTTGATGAGGGATCTCAGACCATGTCCCTCACCCCAGCCCAAGCTGGGGGACCTCAGGATGCTCCCCCTGCCTGGCAGGGCTTGATGGGGGTCCTCAAGGTGTGGCCCCCACCGTGGTACTAGGTCAGGGGACCTCAGGCTGCTCCCCCCACCCAGCGGGGCTTTACAGGGGACCTGAGGCTCTGCCTCCCACCCAGCAGGGCTTGACATGGTCCTAAGGCTGTGTCACCCTCCCGGCGCCGGGCCAGGGGACCTGAGGCTGTGCCCCCTACCCAGCCGGGCTTGACGGGAGACCTCAAGGTGTGCCCCCCATCCCGGTGCTGGGCCGGGGGACCTCAGGCTGCTCCCTCTGCCCCAGGGCCAGGCTGAGGGACCTGAAGCTGAACCCCCTGCCCAGCGGGGCTTGACAGGGGACCTGAGGCTGTGTCCCCCACATGGCAGGGCTTGACAAGGGTGGGGCCCGCAGGGTCTGGATCTCACCCAATGGGGGTGGGGCCTGCTGGGTCTGGGTCTCCCGTGATATAGAGGCACTGTGGGTGGGCAGGGACTTGACTCTGGGTCCTGTGGCGCACCCCAGACTCTGATAGGAGGAAGATTTTCATATATATTTTACTAATTTTCTTTCATCTCTGACACTTCTATTGTAGAGAAAGGGAAAATAGCAATATTAAATATTTTCTCTAATTAATCTGCTTTTAATGTACATGAATTTCATGCACCAGGCCACTAGTTTCATTAATAAGCAGAATTATTGAAATGACTCAATTCTTATTTCCTGAATGATCACTGGAGGGTGCCTGGAGCTGAAAAAAAAGGACAAATAAGTTTTAAATATTTAAAAAGTTAAGATCTGTTGCCTTTCTTCCTAACTAATATTGAAATATAACACTGTTATATTTCAGGGTATGGTATTATTCACACATTTCAAAAATATATCAAATCTTACCACATCATAGAATATATATTCATTTTATACATTTAAATAGTCAACAAATCTGTATGATTAAAAGAATCAAAGTTTTCTTTTCTTTTTGTTATAATTCATATATGGAACAGATAAATTGAATTTATTTTATACAATACAGATTTCAATAACTTTTATGCTGTGATAAGAATCAAGCATTCAAAGAGAGGTTTCAATTATTTAAGATCTAAGAAGTGCAATTTACATCATTATACTTATAAGGTACACTAGGAAAACTGTGAAACTATAGAAAATCCATATTATATTATGGAATGAATTAAAATAGCATATCTAATATGTCAACTGATTTTCATAATAGCTAAAGGCAAAATAATATATTTCATATTTTTGTAAAATATATAATATAAAAAACACACCACATGTATTCTATGCTTTTCTGTAATCTCACCATCATCCACAAAAAAAGATATCCTAGTTTGGACTTGTTTTGTTGGAAGTTTCAAGTTAAGGATGTTTTATTCTTGTAATTGAGTTTTATTTTTGTTTTTTTTGGAGGGGGGAATTCCTAATGGAATTCAAGTCTTGTGCTGAATAACACATCTGAGGATGTGTGTTATTCCTGTATTGTAATACACACTGTCATATCTAATTGCTTAATTATATTTTGACAGAATAGAATGTGGAGAAGGACAGGACCTTCCTGCTAATGTCAGGAATCTTGTTTACAAGTGAAGGATACCTTCAATTCTGCAAGGATGAAAATGTCCTGTTGATAGAGACTGAACAATTTTAATGCAATTTGTATGTGGATATGTCGTGCTGATTTAGGATATTTTGTTAACAGAGAAAATGAAAAAGATTAAAATAAGTTCTATTTTTCAAGAAGAAAAAAGAAAACATATGTGTTTTAGCTTAAACAGAATAATTTTGTCAGTATAATATGTATGTTTCAATTTAGAAAATGGAGACAAATTCTATCATGTTTAAAAAGTTTCTTGAGGAAATCATACATATAAAATTAAAAAATGAATTAAAAAATATGAAACTGCCTTGGCTAGGTGGCTCAGTTGGTTGGGTCATCATCCCACACATCAAAAGGTTACAGGTTTGATTCCTAGTCAGGGCACATCCCTAGGGTTCAGGTTTGATCCACTGTTGAGGTGCATATGGGAGGCAACCAGTTGGTGTTTCTCTCTCACATTAATGTTTCTATCTTTTTTTCTCTCTCCCTCCCTTCTTCTCTATCTAAAATCAATAAAACATATCCTCAGTTGAGGATAAAAAATGTATATGTGATACCAAAATTAAAGTAGTTAATTTGAGAGGAGCAAGTCAATACATCACTTGGAAAGTATTGCATTTGAAATTACTTTGAAGGTCTGTTTATTTCTATTTAATATGAAAATGATGCATATAGTGAAAATGTTCTTTTTCCTTTTAAACTTTGAAATCTCTATCAGTCATGAATGTATCTCTTGTCAGTTGTATTTATCTGTTTTGATTGATAAGATATTATCTCATTTGCTATGTGGCCTTTGCAACTTTGGTCTCTTTCTACATCTCTCAATTATGTATTTTGATATTGGTACCAATTGTATCTTTAATGAAGTAATACATTTGCAATATTTTGAAAATACTTTTGTACATACTAGTATACAGACATGGCTCTAAACTGATTAAGCCAATTGTCCAATAGTGTATAGCTAATGAATAAAAAAGCAAGAGCTAAAATCAAACTAGCTCTGTATCAAAATACTTGAATTTAAAATTCATTTTTAAACTCTAGTGTTTTATCATTACTCTTAAACTTCTCACATTCTGCTTTCCTTCTAGAGGGATGGGTTACAGCAATTATAGGTATACTAGAGGCATGGTGCACAAAATTCGTGCACGGGGGGGGGGGGTGTTCCTCAGCCCAGCCTGCACCCTCTCCAATCTGGGACCCCTCAAAGGATGTCCTACTGCCGGTTTACGGGGATCAGGCTTAAACCGGCAGTCAGACATCCCTCTCACCTCCCAGCTGCTCACCTGCCTGCCTGCCTGTCTGATTGCCCCTAACCACTCTGCCTGCTGGCCTGCTCGCCCCCAACTGGCCCCCACCATTGGCCTGGTTGCCCCTAAATGGCCCCCCTGGCAGCCTGATCACCCCCAACTGCCCCCTGTGCCAGCCTGCTCACCCTCAACTGACCCCCGCTGTCTTGTTCACCCCCAACTGGCCCCCCTGCTGGTCTGCTTACCCCAAACGGCCCCACCCCTCACCAGCCTGATCACCCAAAACTGTCATCCTATCCTGGCCTGATCACACCCTGGCGACCCAAACTCCAAGCCCCTCCTTTTTTTTTTTTTCAGCGCCTCCTTGAGCAGAGGCCAGGGCTGGCTGGAAGCAGGTATCTGGGATTTATTTATCTTCTATAATTGGAACTTTATAGCCTTGAGCAGAGGCCAGGGCCAGCCAGGGCAGGCGGGAAGCTTGACTTCCTCCATCGCCAGGGCAACCCAAGCCTCCTGCTCACTCCAGCTCCCTGGCCGCAGCCATTTTTGTTGGGTTAATTTGCATGCTCACTCCTGATTAGCTGGTGGGCATGGCTTATGGGCATAGCAGAGGAATGGTCAATTTGCATGTTTCTCTTTTATAAGTGTATATACCAGGTATATCCCTTCCCAGATAACTTTTCTTCTTACATTGTTGTTTTTATTTGGATTTCTCTTCCATTACATTCCAAATGATAATTGTTTGAATGTCATAAGTTTTTTTCATAGATAAAGTTACTACATTTGTCTTATTGTCTTCATTGCCACATATAATCACATGTAAAGAACATATATATATATATATATATATATATATATATATATGAACAACTATATAAGAACATACATATAGGAACCCAAATAAAAACACAAATATAAAATATACATGTATTTATGTTGTATTCATTTACTTGAGGCCTGATGCACAAAGATTCATGCAAGAATGGGCCTTGCTTCACCTGGCTGCCGGCACCACCTTTGCTCCAGCCTGGAGCCACCTTTCCGCCTTCTCACACTGCCCAGAGGCCCAGAGCTGCTGGGGCAGTGCAGAATGCCTGCATCATTGCCATGGCGCCGATGCAAGTGCCTGCATATGCAAATTAACCCTCCATTTTTGTTGGGTTAATTTGCATACTCACTCCTGATTGGCTGGTGGGTGTCACGAAGGTACAGTAAATTTGCAGCTTTCTCTTTTATTAGTGTAGATATTTATTATGCATATTTACACACACACACACAGTAGAGAGCCCTCAAGATCAAATAGTTTGTAAATGTTTTACTTTTGAATCATTTGCACTAACCACAGTGGCCTATATCCCTGAAAAGAACGGGACTTAAATCCATTTAGTCTGTGTTTCAGAATTAGTAGTAAAATCTATTAAATATTTGTTTTATTACTATTACTAAAGCAATAAATAATTAAATAAAATAAGAGTGCCCTTCAAGGGTAAATGGAGTTGGCAAAAACTCAACTATTTGAAAAAATTTGTAAGATTCACAATTATTCTATTTAAATAATATTGAAATCAAAAGCACATACTTCTATTTATAAAATATGTTATTATGAAATCAATGGCATATATTCAACTTTGTAAAAAATATCTGTAACATGTGTAACCTCATTCTACCCTAGGAAAACCCATTTAATGAGAATTTATTAAATTCTGGTGATGCTTGGATTATAAATATATGTATAAATACCATATTTATACATATTTGCTTATTTCTCTAAAAATAAAACTAGTTAGAAAAAAATTTCAAATGGTCTTAACATCATATAGCATTCTGGTGTCTATTCCATGCCTGCTGAAAGAAATTTAGAAAATGCAAATCAAATGGATTTTTCCCAAAAATAAAATTGTATATATATTAGAGTTATGAATTGGTTTCTTAGAAAATATAGTCAATGTCATCTCACTTGGTCAAATGGGCACAAAATTATACCTACGAATCCTGATTCAATAATAGATTGAGTAGTTTTTTGCATAATAAGGTTGCATAATTCACTAGTGGTAAACAAGTGAAAGAGGACACATTCTACACTTTCTACGCTTCAAAAAAATGATTTGTAGCATTTTGAGATTTGTAGGTATGCTAATTAAACATTAACTTTGAAGTTACATGAAGGTCTGTTTATTGGCTTTAAATCTTAACTGATATATTTAAATATAAGTATTTTCAGTTTAAATAAGTAAAGGTAAGAATTTGTCCTTACATAAAGTCCCATTTCAATTAATATTTTAAAAACTTACATATGGAAAAGAAATAATATTCTGTATATGGAATGTTCCATCCACTTACGACATTGATAAAGAAAGGAATGTTGCCCTAACCAGTTTGGCTCAGTTAGAGCGATGGCCTGCGGACTGAAGCGTCCCAGGTTCGATTCCGGTCAAGGGCATGTACCTTGGTTGCGGGCACAGTGTGCAAGAGGCAGCTGATCAAAGTTTCTCTCTCATAGATGTTTCTAACTCTCTATCCCTCTCCCTTCATCTCTGTAAAAAATCAATAAAATAAAATAAAAATAAAAAGGAATGTTAACATATTGGAGATGATTTTGAAGTAAGCAGTTTTATAATATCAATATCTGGTAGTAAATATATTTTCTGTAGAGTATGTTTTGAAGTAAACGTTTTATATTTAAACTGTGGTCGCTACAATCACCTCTTGAGCTAAACATAAATATTAAGATACAGAACTAGGGTTCCCTTTCTCCACATCCTTGCCAGCACTTGTTGTCTGTTGATTTGTTGATGATAGCCATTCTGACAGGTGTGAGATTGTCTCTCATTGTTGTTTTGATTTGCATCTCTCGGATGATTAGTGACTTTGAGCATGTTTTCATATGTCTCTCAGCCTTCTGTATGTCCTCTTTTGAAAAGTGTCTATTTAGGTCCGTGGAAGACAGTATGGAGTTTCCTCAAAAAGTTAAAAGTAGAACTCCCATTTGACCCAGTAATCCTACTTCTAGGACTATACCCCAAGAAACCAGAAACACCAATCAGAAAGGATATATGCACCCCTATATTCAGAGCAGCACAATTTACAATAGCTAAGATTTGGAAACAGCCTAAGTGCCCATCAGCAGATGAGTGGATTAAAAAACTGTGGTACATCTACACATGGAATACTATGCCGCTATAAAAAAGGAGGAACTTTTATCATTTGCAACAGCATGGATGAAACTGGAGAGCATTATGCTAAGTGAAATAAGCCAGTCGAGGAAAGATAAATATCACATGATCTCACTCATATGTGGGATATAATGATCAACATAATTTGAGGAACAAGAATAGATCCAGAGACAAATGGCAGGGGGGGGCGTGGTTAGACAGTAACCATAGGACTTGTATGCATGCATATTAGCATAACCAATGGACACAGAAACTGGGGCAGTGGGGGCTTGCCCAGGGTGGGAATGGCTGGGGGGTGGGGGGGTCAAGCAGGGAAAAAGGAGACATATGTAAAACTTTAGACAATTAAAAAGAAAGATACAGAATTAAAGTACAATATCATAATGCAAGAATGCAATCATCTTTCTGCTTTGAAATATAGTATCTACCAATTTTATGCATAACTATACAACATAATTGTAATATTGTTCTGATTGTACTATGACTGTTACTACTAAGATGCTTTATGAAATGGGCAAAAGCAAAGAGGAAAATGTAAAAATTGATCAAAAACTATTTTGTGTAAATACAAACTACCTAGTTTGTCATTGTTGTAGAGTTAATGTTCATCCCCCCTCAATTCATATATTGAAACCTAATCCCCAATGGGATGATATTTTGAGGTAGGGCCTTGGGAGGTGATTAGGCCATGACAGGGGAGTCAGAGATGGCATATTGTTCTGAAGAGATTTAAAGTGTCCTCACCCCTTGAGCCATTTGTTTACACTATAGAGTGGTAAAGAAGAGCTGGAAACACCTTCTCTTCCCCTTCCCATAGATGATTTGTTTGCATCCCAGAATAAAACTATATCTTTCTCCTGAGGGGCAGAAAGACAAATGTGCCAGCCAGCTTAAAAAAGCTCTGAGTTCTATAACTTTGAAATTCAACCCTACACACGCAGGTGGTATCAGGCCCCCATCGCACAGCTCTAGGAGAATTAAGAGTAACTGGTGCTGCTAAGATTCCTTTGTAACCTACTGGTGCTCCTGTAGGCTAATATGTTAGCTGGCAAGCAGGATAACATGCCAGACCACTCACACTTGCAGATGTGAAAGATCAATCCCTTACAAAATTGTTTAAACATTTTTAGTCAGTACGTATTTACGATGTGTTATCCACGGGGATATGCGTGAGGAAAATAAAGATGAATATGATATAGCTCTATCCTTCATTTATCCACACTCTAGCAAGAAAAACATATATGTAGAGAGCTAAGTCTATCACAATGCAGTGTGTCTCTATTAGAGGAATATATAAAATGTCTTGACATAGAATAATCAATAAAAAATGCATTTTTGAAAAGCAGTTGCGGAAATTAAAGTAGAATTTAGTGTACATATAATAAACACTATAGAGAAGAATTGTCTTTTGGTTAAGAAGTTGAATGGATGGCCCTTAAACTTTTTACATGTTCTGAGAATCAATGATTAAATGACAATGTAAAACAAAGAATTATGTCATGCTAGTTAATGGGTCTAATCAGAGCTAATTCATCCATCAAGTATTCACTGAGTATAATTATCTGTTTATAATATAACAATATGATTAGACAAGTTTTTTTTCTGTGCCAGAAATCATTGGTGCCTGCACTTGTTGGCCCTCAAAACAGCTTGGATTGTGTTAACCTTATTACAAAATTCATTGGACTGTAATATAATGTCTTAGTTAGTTATATCTCCACACTGGACCCAAAAATTGGTTTTTCCTTCATTGTTGAAAATATTACAGATGTCCACTTTGTGTGTTTTTCCCCATTGACCCCTCCCTACGCTTCCTACCCACCACTCTCAGACCTTCCTCCTTATATTGTCTGTGCCCATATCTATAAGAATAAAAGCTTAATATGCTAATTAGACTGCATGTCTTTCTGGATGAAGCCGTGGCGGTGGGGGCCAAGGCAGAGGCAGATGCCGTGGTGGCAGTTGCCAAGCCCCTTGCACAAATTTTGTGCATCAGGCCTCTAGTCCTATCTAATAAAAGAGTACTATGCAAATTGACCGTACCTCTGCTACACCCACCAGCCACGCCCACAAGCCATGCCCACAAGCCAATCAGGAGCGAATATGCAAATAAACCCAACCAAGATGGCTGCGGCCACAGAGAGCAGGAGGGAGGCTTGGGTTTCCCCTGCAATGGAGGAAGCCAAGCTTTCCGCCTGCCCTTGCCGGCCCAGGCCTCCACTCAAGGCTACAAAATTTCAATTATAGAAGATAAATCCAAAGAGAAATGGCAGCAGCCACGGAGCTGGAAAGAGCAGGAGGCTAGGGTTGCCCCCGGCGATGGAGGAAGCCAAGCTTCTGCAGCCCTGGCCTGCTTTGGCCTCTGCTTAAGGCTACAAAGTTTCAATTGTAGAAGATAAATAAATCCCAGATACCAGGTCCTCTGCTAGGGTCGCCGGGGTGCATGGCCAGCCTGCAAACCATGACAGGCTCCTCACCCAGGCTGCCCCATGCCCCAAGGGAACCCCCACCCTGATCCGGGACACCCTTCAGGACAAAGCAGCTGGCCCCCACCCATGCACCAGACCTCTATCCTATCTAATAAAAGAGTAATATGCAGATTGACCATCACTCCAACACACAAGATGGCTGCCCCCATGTGGTCAAAGATCCTGCCCCCATGTGGACACAAGATGGCCACCACAAGATGGCCAGCAGGGGAGGGCAGTTGGGAGGGAACAGGCCTGCAAGGGAGGGCAGTTGGGGGCAATCAAGCCTGCAGGGGGAGGGCGGTTGGGGGTGACTGGGCCTGCAGGGAAGGACAGTTGGAGAGGACCCAGGCCTGCAGGGGAGAGCAGTTGGGAGGTACCAGGCCTGCAGGGAAGGGCAGTTAAGGGTGACCAGGCCTGCAGGGGATGGCAGTTAGGGGCAAACAGGCTGGCAGGGGAGCAGTTAGGCATCAATCAGGCTGGCAGGGGAGTGGTTAGTGGGTTATCAGGCTGGCAGGCAGAAGCGGTTAAGGGCAATTTGGAAGGCAGGCAGGCCAGCAGTTGGGAGCCAACAGTCCTGGATTGTGAGAGGGATCCCAGATTGGAGAGGGTGCAGGCTGGGCTGAGGGACACCCCCACACCCAGTGCACAAATTTTGTGCACCAGGCCTCTAGTCTATATATATAAAAGCCTAAGCAACCATTACCACCAAATGACCAGAACAACCAGAATGACCAGAATGACCAGTTGACCAGTTGCTATGACATGCACTGACCATGAGGGGGCAGACGCTCAGTGCAGGAGCTGTTCCCTGGTGGTCAGTCAGTGCACTCCCAGAGTGCAAGTGCTGCTCACCTGATCGACCCATCCTGGCGGCCCACCATCCCTGAGGCAGCCACTCACTCCTTCAGTAGTCCTACAGGTCTAATCTCTGGAGAACAGGCCAGGTACCAAAGGACCAGCGCCTTTTGGAAGTTGGCCTCGAGCACTGCAGCCACTTCCCTTCCCTAGACACTCTGCAAGGAAGAAAGGACATAAAAGCAGCTGCCAGGTGGCTCCCAGCAACGGGTGCAAACATCAATGGGATGGATCCGGATCCTAGGCCAGCATTGTCAGCCTGGAGGGCTGATTGCTTCCCAGCCCACCCCCTGTCAAGACCCCATCCATGCACAAATTTGTGCACTAGGCCTCTAGTATACATATAAGTTCCCCGGTTAATCACTCCCCAACCTTCCTCCACCCAACTTCCCTCTGAAATTCCTCAGTGTGTTCCATGCTTCTATGTCTCTGGATCTATTTTGCTCATCACTTTATTTTGTTAATTAGATTCTACATATGAGTGAGATCATGTGATACTTATCTTTCTCTGACCAGCTTATTTTGCTTAGCATAATACTCACCAGGTCCATCCATGCTACTGCAAATAGTAAGAGTTATTTCTTTTTTACAGCTGCATAATAGTCCATTGTGTAGATGTACCACAGCTTTTTTATCCACTCATCTGCTGATGGGCACTTGGGCTGTTTCTAAATCTCGGCTACTATAAATTGTGCTGCTGTGAATATAGGAGTGCATATATTCTTTCTGATTGGTGTTTTGGGTTTTCTAAGATATATTCAAAGAAGCGGGATCACTGAGTCAAATGGGAGTTCCATTTTTAATTATTAGAGGAAGTACTATACTGTTTTCCACAGTGGCTGTACCAGTCTGCATTCCCACCAGAAGTGTGCTAGGGTTCCCTTTCTCCATATCCTCACCAGCCAGCACTTGTTATTTCTTGATTTGTTGATGATAGCCATTCTGACAGGTGTGAGGTGATACCTCATTGCTGTTTTAATTTGCATTTCTTTGATGATTAGTAATTTTGATCATTTTTTCCGATGTCTCTTGGCCTTCTGTATTTCCATTTTAGAAAAGTATCTATTTAGGTCCTTTGCCCATTTTTATTTTTTAATTTTATTTAAATATATTTTATTGATTTTTTACAGAGAGGAAGGGAGAGGGATAGAGAGTTAGAAACATCGATGAGATAGAAAAATCGATCAGCTGCCTTCTGCACACCCCCCCTACTGGTGATGTGCCCACAACTAAGGTACATGCCCTTGACCAGAATTGAACCTGGGACCCTTCAGTCTGCAGGCTGATGCTCTATCCACTGAGCCAAACTGGTTAGGGCTTCTTTGCCCATTTTTAATTGGATTGTTTATCTTTTGTTAAGTTGTATGAGTTCCTTATATATTTTGGAAATTAGTCCCTTTTCTGATATATCATTGGCAAATGTTCTTCCACACAGTGGGCTCCCTTTTCATTTTGTTGATGGTTTCTTTTGCTGTCCAGAAGCTTTTTATTTTGATGTAGTCCCATTTGTTTATTTTCTCCTTAGTTTTCTTTGCCATGAGAGTTGTATCAGTAAACATATTGCTATGAGTGATGTTTGAGATTTTGCTGCCTATGGCTTCATCTAATATTTTTATGGTTTTACAACTTACATTTAAGTCTTTAATCATTTTGAGTTTATTTTTGTGTATGGTGTAAGTTGGTGGTCTAGTTTCATTTTTTGGCATGTGTTTGTTCAATTATCCTACCACCATTTATTGAAGAGACTATCTTTACTCCATTGTATGTTCCTACCTGCTTTGTCATAATTGCTTGGACTGATTTTTGGGGTCTCTGTTCTGTTCCATTGATCTATATGCCTGTTCTGGTGCCAGTAGCAGGCTGTTTTGATTATAATGGCTTTGTAATACAGCTTAATATCTGGTATTGTGATCCCTCCAACTTTGTTCTTCCTTCTCAAGATTGCTACAGCTATTCAGGGTCCTTTTTGGTTCTATATAAATTTTTATAATGTTTGTTCTAGATCTGTGAAATATGCTGTAGGTATTTTAATAGCATCTGTAGATTGCTTTGGGTAGTATGGACATTTTAATGATGTAAATTCTACTGATCCATGAACACGGTATATTCTTCTTGTTTATATCTTACTCTATGTCTTTATTCAACATACTGGAGTTTTTTGAGTATAAGTCTTTTACTTCCTTGGATAAGTTTATTCCTAAGTTACATAATTTTTTGTTGTTGCAATGGTAAATGGAATTTTGTTTGTTTGATTGTTTCTCTTTCTGAGAGTTCATTATTGGATATTAATTTTTTTTATTCTGCTATGCTGCCAATTTATTTATTAAATCTGGTAGTTTTTTTGTGGGTTTTTTTTTTTTTTATGGAGTCTTTAGGGTCTTCTATGTACAATATCATGTCACCTGTTAATAATGAGAGTTTTACTGCCTCCTTTCCAGTTTAGATGCCTTTTATTTTTTCTTTATGTCTGATTGCTATGGCTGTTACTTCCAGTACTATGTTTAATAGAGTGGTGAAAGCTGACATCTTTGTCTTGTCCCTGTTCTTAGGGGAAATTTTAGGTTTTGCCGATTGAGTATGATATTGGCTATAGATTTGTCAAATGAGGTTTTTATTATGTTGAGGTATGATTCCCTCTATTTCCACTTCACTGAGTGTTTTTATCAAAAAAGGGTGTTTGCCAAGCTACCCTCATTCAGTGGTTGAGCAACAACCTATAAACCAGGAAGTCATGGTTCAATTCCTGGTTAGGGCATAGGCCTGGGTTTGGGGCTTGATCCCCAGTGTGCAGTGTGCACTGATGTTTCTATGTCTCTCTTCCTCTCTGAAATTAATTAAAAAATATCTTATTTATTTATTTATTTATTTACTTTTATTTTTATTATTTTTTAATTTTTTTATTAAGGTATTATATGTGTACATATCTTACTATTGCCCCCCCCACTCCCATACATCCCATACATGCCCTCACTCCCTAATGTTTTGCATCCGTTGGTTACTCTTATATGCATGCATACAAGTCCTTCAGTTGATCTCTTATTTCCCTCACTTCTCCCTAACCTTCCCGCTGTAATTTGACAGTCTGTTTGATGCTTTACTGCCTCTGTATCTATCTTTTTGTTCAACAGTTTATACTGTTTTTCATTATCCCCAAATGAGTGAGATCATGTGGTATTTTTCTTTCATTGACTGGCTTATTTCACTCAGCATAATGTTCTCTAATTCCATCCAGGTGCCTACAAATGGTAATAATTCCTTCTTTTATATGGCAGCATAGTATTTCATTGTGTAGATGTACCATAGTTTTCTGATCCAGTCATCTGCTGACGGGCACCTAGGCTGTTTTCAAATCTTAGCTATTGCAAATTGTGCTGCTATGAACATAGGGGTGCATATATCCTTTCCGATTGGTGTTTCTAGTTTCTTAGGATATATTCCTAGGAGTGGGATTTTTTCTATATTGTTTTCTTATCCACTGATTCAATCCCCAGCTTCTTCTTATCTACTGAATCCTTCCAAGGTGTTCATTTCAGCTATGTCATTCTTCATTTCTGATGGATTCTTATTTATTGTTTCAACCTCACTTTTCATGTTGGTGTAGCTCTAATTACCTCCTTGTAATTCTCATTAAGTTGCTTGTAGTTCTCACTGAGTTGTTTGAGCAGCCTTATTTCTGTTGTTTTGAATTCTTTATCTGCCAAATTGCTTGCTTCCATTTCATTTAGTTCCTTATTTGGAGATTCTTCCTTTTCTTTCATTTGAGGGTTGTTTCTTTGTCTCCTCATTTTTGCTGTCCCTTTGTATTTGTTTCTATGTATTAGATCAAACTGCTATGCCTCTCAGATTTTGTGGGGTGTTCTGATGTAGTAGGTGTTTTGAGGTTACCCAGTGGTGCAGTCTCTTAGATCTCCTGAGCTTTGTGCACTAGGAAATACCCTTACTTGAGTTATTTGGGTTCTCCTGTTGTAGTTGGGTCTTGAATGTTATTGTCCCATTTCTGGATGGAGTCTCCTCAGGCTGGCTATGTGTCTCACCCTCAACCATGTGATGGGAGCTGCTGTGGAAGTGATGACCAAACAGAACAAAATACAACACAATAAAACATGAAACAGAAGAAATAAAACCAAAACATACTCATGACCCCTACAGCCCCAACAAAAGCAACCACCAGAGAAAAGAGAATTAGGAAAGAGGAAAAAGAGTAAGAATGATAGAAAAAAAAGAGAAAGAAAGAATTTTGAGAAAACAAAATAAAACAAACAAACAACAAACAAAAAATATCAAAAGGTGGGGACAGTATATGTAAATGCAGAGCTGAAATAAAAAAAAAATAAGAATAAAGATTTAGAGGAATAGGGGAAGGAAAACAGTTTAAAATAAAGAGAAAAGAAATGAAAAATAGGAAAATTTTGAAAAGAAAAATAGAGGAGAAAGAAGATAGACCTAAAATAAGAAAAATATAACAGATGAGAAAGCAGAAGAAAAAGAAAAGAGATAAAAAAAATTGAGTGATGAAATAAGGAAACAAAAGAAAATAAGTAGGAAAAGGGAAGAGGAAAGTTAGATATATGAATGATATGAATGAACCAAAGGGACTAGAATAATAACAAATCAATAAAGCAGATAGAAAAATAAGATAAATTTTACAAAAGGAAAAAAGAAAGGAAAGAGAAAAAAATAAAAGAAAATAAAAAAGGGAAGAAAGATAAAAGAAAAAGAATAAAGAAAGAAAAAAGTGAAGTGGCGTTTGTTTCATCAGAGGTTAGTGTCCCATGTTAGTTCCCTTTGGATCTTATTCTTCTGCCAATCCTGGGCTTCCTTTGAGGTGCTAACCACTGTCAGAAACTGCCCTTGGCTAGACAGAGATCCTTTAGGGAGACCAGCTGGAAACCTGGAGTTTTTATCCCAGCGGAGTGGGGTGGACAGCCACTGCAGCAATCCCGCACTGACACTCCTAAGACTGTTCAAACCCATAGGCTTAGCCTCTGCTTTTGTTTCCTCTGAAAAGGTCAAAATGCAGGGTGTGGCATGCAGGGCTCCTGAAGGTGGGACAGGCTATATCACCTAGGGTGTTGTTTTTGTTTTTGTTTTTGTTTTTCTCTTCTTGCCCTGCAGCTACCGGGAGCTGCTAGCTCCTCTCAGGAAAAATGGCCCTTTTGACTTGGGGGCCTAAGACCAAATACTCCTGGCTGCTGCTTTTCCATGTCTCCCCACAATGCTTCCCACCGCAACCTCTCCTTGGGCACCTGGAGTCCACATCTCCCTCCTACACCAAAGCCTCAGGTGAGTAGTAGCTGTAAATGAAAACTCCTGTGCTCTGGGTTTAAAAATAAATAAATAAAAGGAAAAAATAAACATTACTGTAGTTTTCTCTCTGACTAGCTCCGGTCTATGGCTCCAGACTCTGCTGCAGCCAGCAGCCCTGCCACCTTTCACAGATGGATGTTATGTGGGTCACTGTTCTCCGTTCTGGTGCTCTGGGATGTGAGCTCAGTTTGAGTTTCAGACCTCTATTTTCTGAGGGAACAGAGCTCCCTCCTCACTCTCCCCCTGCCAACGCTGGAAGCTGGGTCAGCTCTTCTCATGACCTCACCTTTCCTACTGCTCTCCAGATGTCAACTGTCCTTCCTTGATATAAGGCTCCTCCTCAGCTAAACCCCGGTTGGCAATTCCAGGTGAGTATTCTCCAACTTAGTTGTATTTCCAGTCTGGCCCTGGATCAAGGTGCCCGACAGGTGTGCCTATTTGGCCACCATTTTCTCCAATCTGGACTCTAAATTTTTTGAGGGCATAGATAATATATTTTTCATCATAGCTTACCTGGTGCTAAGTAAAGGACTTGGTTGTCGTTGATAGCTTTAATTGTTCCCCAATATTCATTTTATTTTTTGCACATTTAGTAATACGTTTAACTAGCACATGACTTCTCAGCTTAGCACTATATTTCCTAGCTTCTTTCAGTTAGGTGAAATTGGCCTTTTATCATGGGTTGGGAGTAGATATCATACCTTAAGTTTTTGGATATTATACTTAACACAATTGAGAATTCATTTCTTTCTTTTTCTTTCCCTCTTCTACATGCTGAAAACAAATGCGACAAACACTTCCTACACACTTGTAAGGACTAAGGTAAAAGGACAAATGGAGATGCATATACCACATCTATATATATAAATCCTTATTATACAACTAGACCAAAAGGCAGAACCACCGAACCACCAAACAACTGGTCACTATGACATAAGCTGATCACCAGGGGGTGCATGCAGACCATGGCGGGCATTGGCAGCAGGCGGCAGAGTGCAGAACATGGTGGGCGATGGCCGTGGTGGGATGTTGGAGCAGGTGAGCAAGGCGCCAGACCAAGGCGGGGTGACGGTCACTGTCATCGGGGAGAGCCTCCGTTGGTTATTGAAAATTCTTTGCTCCCATGCACCACAGTCCCACCTGGCACTCGCACCTGCTGCCGGAGCTGGCCCTGCTCGCACCTGCTGCTGGTGCTGCAGCCGCTGCTCACACCTGTTGCTGGCACCCGGCGCCAGCCCTGATTGTTCAGCACGTCAGTGGGTGTGAGCAAAAGCTGCCAGCCCTAATTACCTCTCAGGGCTTCTCCACCTCCCCCTGCTCCTGAGGGGTGATTGGAGCAGCAGCCGCCGCTCATACCTGCTGATGGCGCCGGCCCCACTTGCACCCGCTGCTGGTATTGACCCCAATTGCTCTGTCCGTCAGTGGGTGCAAGTGGGGCTGGCACTATCAGCACGTGGGAGCAACGGTGGCAAGAGCAGGCTGCTGGCATACAGGGGGCTGGGGACCACAGCGGGAGGAGCCGAGCGGGGGCGCAGAGGATGGGCCAAGACCGCTCCTGTGCCCACCACAGCCTTGCGGCCCACAGTTCCTTTCAAGGTACACAAATTTGTGCACTGGGCCCCTAGTGTATAAATAGTTAAAAGATATATATCAACATAACAAACAGTAACATAAGGTGTGCTCTATCCTAACTTGTCAATTTCATCTTCCTAACAACCTGGAAGACCAGATTTAAATCTCACATTTTCAGACATGTCTGAGTTCTGTTTGGGAACTTGAGAGTATTAGGAGACTTGGGACCTAGCCTGAAGCCCCTGACTGATTAACTTCTATTTCTGCCTCATGTTCTACTGTGCACAGTGAGATCAGCTGCAAACCTACATGTATTCTCAGGATCACATGTCCAAGCCCCATCTACACACCAAAAGAGAACTGTCATCATTTGAGTTCATAGGTGTACATACTGGTGTCATGTCTTCCCTCAGAAGGACCATCTTTCCCTGGAGGCAAGTCGCTTTTGGACAAGGAATTCTGAGGTCCCAAGTACTTTAAAGTAGGAGCACAGAATTCAGTTGGGCATATACCCATGTTCTTGGGCTTGTCTCCATATACAGAGTATCATAGAGTGATGAAGTCCAGAGCAGGACCCTCTGAAGCACATAATATAAGGAAGTAGTCCCCCTTGTCCAGGTATAAGGGTGGCACTAAATAGAGTGGTAATGAGTCAACCTCCACCATTCATATAAGAGCAGTACTCTATAGCTACATTGTCCAATATAGTGGACACCAGGTCAAACAGAATGGCTCATCCAAATTGACTTGAGTTGTAAATGTAAAATATATATGCAGCTTTAAAGATATAGTATGAGAAAAGTAAATATTTTATTAACAACTGAAGGCCTGGTGCACAAAATTCGTGCACTGGAGGGGAGGGTCTCTCAGCCTGGCCTGTGCCTTATCGCAGGGAACGGGCCTGAGTTGGCAGGCAGACATCCCTCTCGCAGTCCAGGAGCCCTTGCTCCTTACCGCCTGCCTGCTCGCTGCTCCTTAGTGCTGCTGCGGAGGCAGGAGAGGCTCCCGCCACTGCTGCTGTGCTCTGCCAGCCATAAGCCCGGCTTCACAGGGGGAGCGCACTGACCACCAGGGGGCGGCTCCTGTGTTAAGCATCTGCCCCCTGGTGGTCAGTGCCTGTCATAGTGACCAGTTGTTCTGCCATTTGGTCGATTTGCATATTAGGTTTTTATTATATAGGATTGGTTCATATTTATTACATGTTGAAATTATATCTTATTTATATATATTGAGATAAATAAAATACACTATTAAAATTAATTTCATCTTTTTCTTTACTTTCTAAAATATAGCTACTCAAAATTTTAAATTTCCATATCTGGCTTGCATTATATTTCTAATGGACAGTGGTGCTTTAGAAACTGGTGTGGCAATAATATGGGTAGAATTCGGGTCTCTGGACAATCTTGTAGAACAAAATCTCCTACTTGCCAGAAATTACTTATTACTTAACAGAGAAATAAATTACTGTCTTGTTTGAGCATTGTGTTTTTGGAGCTCTTTGTTGTGCCAGTTGAGGCTACATACTAACTAATATCTGAGTAATAAGTGAATAATAATTTCAATAAATGAAGTAAATAAACAGGTAATAACTTAGCCTTTAATAAATGGGATAAACAGATACCTAAAAAGTGTTAAAATACACTTAATTGTATGATCCATGTGTGAAGGGATTTTATTTTGTTTATTGCTATAATTAATACTTATAAGCATTCCTCTTTAGAGTAGTCTCTCAATAAATATTTCTCAAATGAATAAATATGACAAATACATTAATGGTGATACATGCAAAGTACTAATGGAACATATTAGCATGTCATGGTATAGTAGGGAGATCTCTTAGAGAAGCAAAAAATATTTCACATGAAGTTTCCATGTGGAAATGGTGAAGCAACAGGAAAAAATGTCTAACCATAAGGAACAACATGGCCAGGTGTGTGCTACATGTCAATAAATTTATATTTTCCTATCATTCCACTCCAATGTACTCTATAAGATAAATTATAAACATATAATATGTTCTTGGATGCCCTTGCTTTAGGTGTAGCATTGATCTACACAATATACTAGAAATAAAATATATTTATTATATGATTATATAGATACCTTATCTGAATGTAGTGTTTAAGCAGCATCCATCAATACTAACAAATAATTACCAACAATTATGAAAATGTTATTATATATCCTATATTATGATAGCATAATTTTAGAGGAGCTGATCTGCCTTTGTAATCTTTCTTTTAAATCAAAGATGTTTCAAATATGCATAAGACTGAAAACATTTTTTGTGATTATTTACATGCTTTAATCGCTTTTATGATGTTTCTTCACACACAGTATTATGAAAACCAAGGGAAAAAAGGGGTGTAAGAGGTTAAATTTTAAACAGTAGTTCTGAATTATCTATCATTTGACTAAAGTGTATTATTTTCTAATAGTTGAGCATTGGAATAGTCTGGATAAGTAGGTGTACCTAGATTACTCCTTTTGCAGTCAATATCAGTTTAGTTAATAAAAATATTTAATTATACTGTTTAATACACTACAAAATTCTTGTTTTACACAAAACTCCTCTTTTAATACTGAAGGGTTTTAAAAATCATCAAGCATTTTAAGAGTAATATAAAATATTTCTTTATATTTATACTAGAGGCCCAGTGCATGAAATTTGTGCACTGGGGGTGGTGTCCCTCAGCCCAGCCTGCACCCTCTCCAATCTGGGATCCCTTGGGGGATGTCCAACTGCTGGTTTAGGCCTGATCCCGATGGGGCCTAAACTGGCAGTTAGACATCCCTCTCACAATCCGGGACTGTTAGCTCCCAACCGCTCACCTGCCTGCCTGCCTGATTGCCTCTAACTGCTTCTGCCTGCCAGCCTGATCACCCCCTAACCACTCCCCTGCCAGCCTGATCGACATTTAACTGCTTCCTTGCTGGCCCGATTGCCCCCAACTGCCCTCCCCTGCCGGCTTGATCTCCCCCCTAACTTCCCTCCCCTGCTGGCCCAGTCACCCCCAACTGCCCTGCCCTGCAGGCTTGTTCCCCCCCAACTGCCCTCCCCTGCTGGCCTGGTTGCCCCTAACTGCCCTCCCCTGCTGGCCTGATCACCCACAACTGCCCTTCCCTGGCGGCCATCTTGTGACCACACGGGGGTGACCATCTTGTGCAAGGACGTGAGGGTCAATTTGCATATTACCTCTTTATTATATAGGATAATAGAACTTTTAGAAAGGTTGCTTAAAGGAAAATGTTTACTAATTTATAAATTTACTTAAATATACTGTATAAATATACTAATTTACTTAAAATATGTAAATGTCAACTATTCCTTGTTCTGTTGAAAACTTGTAAATTAAGCAATGTTTAAATTAAAAAGGAAATCATAGCATTTGTTTACAATTGTTTATGTTTTATTTTTTCAGGTAAACTGTAAATAATTACTGCATATTAAAACTTTTGAAAATGTTAAACAAATTATTTGTATGCTTTAAAGCAGTGGTTCTCAACCTTACTAATGCCGCGACCCTTTAATACAGTTCCTCATGGTGTGGTGACCCCCAACCATAAAATTATTTTCGTTGCTACTTCATAACTGTAATTTTGCTACTGTTATGAATTTTAATGTAAATATCTGTGTTTTCTGATGGTCTTAGGCTCTACAGAAGCGGCATTTGAGAACCCGTAGCAGGGTTCTCAAATAATTTTATGGTTGGGGGTCACCACAACATGAGGAACTGTATTAAAGGGTTGCTGCATTAAAAAGGTTTAGAACCACTGCCTTAAAGCATTTGGAGGATGCCACGAGGTCACCTCACCAATATACCTGATGTGATTAATCTTAACTGTTTTGACTTTTTACTTCACTAAACATGATGATAGATCTTTTTAAAAATCTAATCAAACCTGACCCCAATAACTATTTGTTACAGTCTTAGATAATTTTGATTGACATTATTAAAGATAAGAACCAATGAAGTCTAAATGTGTTCTTGCAAAATAAACAAACTCATTACTGGGATTTCTTAAAGATTGTTAGCTAAAAGTATATGAAGCATATAGACATAAAAAAAAAGACAATTGTGGTTTAACTTCTTATCACAAAAGGTAAATACAAAATTTTCAAAACTTCCTTACAAAATTCTTCCTATAGTGTTTAAGTTCCACAAAAGGATGCTTTTGTGTCTTAAGTAACTGATACAAATGTATTGTTACTATTCTTCAGAGAAGTGGAAAAATACTATATGAATCATTTTTTAAAGATATTTTGTTATCTTCAATCCTAACAAATATTCTCACTTACATTCTCCTTCTCTTTCTTTTTCCTTCTTGCCACTATCTGTATATGACATTAGCCTGAATATTTAAAAGAAAGTGTTGAATAGAAATATCACTTAAGGGAATAATCCCAAATTCCTAAAATAGTGTTGTAAATTTATAAGTTATAGATGAACTTTTAATTTCATGAATTCTTGGAAAATTCCTCTTTCAAAAACTATATCTAAGATCAAATGTATAAACAGAAGCCAAAATTATACATGATAAAGAAAAAAATTTAAATGTAAGGTGACCTCAATGTGAGCCAATAGTATAATGAGCCTATAAAATACTTAGTGAAAAGCAGTCAGGCTTGTAGATGTGTTTACCAAAAAGAAATGTTCTGCTTTCATATTTATTATGATCTTTCACTGATTTAAAACTCCTATATAGTGAAACTCAATAAGCATCTTTAATTTACATAAACTACATTAAAATACAATAGAAGAATGAATTCAAAAACCGCTAGTTTATTGTACCAGCCTCAGCAATTAGAAAAGAAAAAGATGTTATTGAGCCTAAGGAATATTTAATAAAGAATATTATCAATATATATTTCCTTAAGAGTTAGTAATACTGTAGTGGGATTTATAAATGCCATCTACTTTCACTTCATTGCTTGAAATCAATGAACTGAATCTTCTGAGTAAAATTTCAATAGCATATTTAAGAGTCAAATAAGGATCATTTTTTATTTTTACTAAGTTGAAAAGGAGTGTCTAGTTTACCTGTAGGGAGTTTGTTCTAAGTGAGATTTTACTTTTCAGACTAGTGGGCTAATGATTAACGTCACATACCACACATCTTCGCCGACAAACTACCATGTCTATTAAATGTAATTACCTTTCCCCATGGCTTTAAATTGACAGCAGATTCAAAATGAAGGTGGCTTCTATTAAATTTAATTACTTCCCCCTAAAGCTTACTTGGCAAAACTGTGACTAATAATGAACATGAATTCCATAAAAAAGCTGCATGGTCAAGGTGTGGCTCTTAAATTAGCAATGTTAGTAATGAAAAAAATATGTAAAGACACAATAGTTGAAATGGAATGTTTTATCATTCATATATTTTTGTGATAATATGACTGGTAAGTTAAGTGCTCAATTTTTTAGTCCTTGGTTTCAACTTTCAACCAATAGATTATAATATATTGGCTGGTTAAAGTAATTACTAAAGAAAATGTCAATTAAAAAAATTCATCTAGTATTCCCATATTCTTAAAATAGTGACCCTTCTATCATTTTAATTCAATTGACATTTTAAATCAGCATGATCAATAAAAAATGAGAAGTCAAAAAATTAGAAAAACAAATCCTGTTCTTACTAGCTATGTAGTTAGTTATTTCTTCCTAAACTGGTTATCTAATCTGGAAGATAGAGCAAATAATATATCTTCTCTACATAAGATAAATATTAAGAAAATTAGAGAAAAATACGTTATCTATTATTGCTTTGCAAATTTCTTTGCTGGTTTAAAATTTTTTAAACATCTAATTTGGATTAGCTTGTTTTAGGTGGCTATTTTTCTGAATCTAAATCTATTTCTCAGTTTCTCACACATTCACTCATCATTCAGTGCCCAATGTATCCTATACTCACAATGTGCCAGCCATGTGTTAGAGGTATAAAAATATAATATCTATTAGGGTCCAATAGTCAAGTGAGAATTAAGTAAAGACAGAAGACAATAAATATTTTGTCACTCTGGGAAGAACTTTCAATGACTCCAGAGCAGCTCTTATGAGTAATGTATTTACATTCCTTGTCTCATCATCTGGTAGAAGTATACTATAGCCAAACATAGCATCTACCTGATTATTCAGCCACATCATAGGCACGCAGGCTTGCTTATGCATGAGTAAGGTACCAGTTTGCAGAGCGCCTCTGCTTCAGAGGATATTTTTCAAGCTCCCTAAGTGGTCTCCTAAGAGCAAAAACTCTCAATATTCTTGAGGAAAGAAGATAGTAACTTCCATCCTTCTAAGTCTGGAGGATGCTCACAGCATGATAGAATGGCAACAATTTTCTCAGAAAAAATTCTGTTATCTAATTATCCTAATTTTGTCATACTCTAATACAATTTATGCTATGTTAAGATACTTCTTAAATGTTATTTTATTTATTCTGATTTGGTCATGGACTAATTCTCAAATTTTTTCTTTATGTGTTCTACATACCGGTATCTGTTTCTGTCTTACACTTATTTTGCACCTGTTTTCTATTACAGTTGCATAAAACTTTTCATTTTAATACTATTTTTTCTCTTTTTATTGAATTGGCTGGGGTGACACTGGTAAACAAAATCATGCAGGTTTCAGGTGCACAATTTTACAACACATCATCTGTAACCTGTATTGTGTGCACACCACCCCAAGTCAAGTCTTTGTCCATCATCATTTATCTCCCCTATACCCTCTACCTCCCCTCCTTCCATACCCCCAGCGCCCTGTCCATGAGTTTTCTCTCCTCTTTTTCATTTAGTCCCTCCAACCGCCCAGCCCCCTCCCCCTGACAGCTGTCCGCCTCCTCTCTATTTATGATTGTCTCTATTTTGCATGTTGGTTCAGTTTGTTCATTAGATTCCACATATGAATGAAATTATATGGTACATGTCTTTCTCTGACTGGCTTATTTCACTTAACATAATATTCTACAGGTACAAATATATCTTCTAAATATTTGCTTCTGTCTCACATTTATTTTTGCACATTTTATTTTAATATGCTTTTAAAATGTAATAGCAATGAACATGAGAAACTGTCAGAGCATAAACACAACTAGATAACCTGAGCTAGTAAGAGAATCATGGAAGCTTCTTAAAAGAAGTAAAATCTGAGGGGAAATAAAAAAGAAGAATGTCTAAGAGTTTGCCAAGTGAAAGCACAGGGAAGTGCATATTGAACAAAAAACAGTATCTGTAAAGACCCAGAGGCACAAGGGAACATTATTTATTTGAAGAACCTTGCTAGAACATAAAATAAAATAGTGTGGTGAAAGATCTTCAAACCAGGCAATTTTGTCATTGAAATTTAGTGTGACTGAAAGATTTTTCAACCCAGCATCTTCAAATTTTCTCCAGTAAATCTTCCTCTATAACAACAAAATTTTCAAATTAAATGACATTTTGACAACACTACTTTAATTCTTCTTAGAGTATTATATCCCATGAATTTGCTTTCATCTACTAGTATACTAATAAAAGGGTAATATGCTAATTAGACCAGATAGACAGGACATCTTCCGGACATCCTTCTGGATGTCCTTCCAGACAAAGCCACAGCGGCTGCAAAGGCCGAGGGCTGGTGACACAGGAGAAGTGGTGGCGCCGGAGAGGCCGTGGCATGGGCCAGTCCAGCACCGTGGCCCCTTCCACAGAGGCAGTAGAAGATAGGGCTGCGCAGTCCCAGTCCCAGTGCTGCCCCTTCCACAGAAGCAGCCACAGAGGCAGCGGCATGCGCCCGGTCCCAGTGCCATGTCTCTGCAGAGGCTGGACGGGGTGTGACTTGCTGTGCCTCAACCTCTCACAGCCTCTCCCCTATCCGGCCTGGCCCCAGACTTCTCCCACCCCCCCAGTGGGTGGGGTGGAGGAGCCAGTGCTAAGAAGCAAGGGCCGAGGGCCAGCAGCTGTGGCAGCTGGCAGTGGCAGCAGCAGTGGGGTGATGGGGTGGGGCCTAAGCCATCAGTAGGACATCCCCTGAGGGCTCCCAGACTGTGAGAGGGGGCAGGCTGGGCTGAGGGACCACCTCCAGAGCACAAATTTTCATACACCAGGCCTCTAGTAGTTAATAATAAAGTTAATATTATGGAAATTCTATATTCTGTCTGTTATGGGAAGAGCCGAGGTGCAAGAAAATCTCGATGTATTGCTTTCCAATCAAAGAAATAATCTGGAGGGCTGGCTGTGAAAGCCCTGGCTTATTAGGACTTTCACGCACACCAGTGGTAGCTGGCCAGTGAAGTTTTCTGCAACACAGGTTTCCCCAGCACAGGGTAAAGAAGACAAAGCAAACAGGGCATGCAGCGCTGGGGAGAAGTGCTCGGAGCGCAAGCAATATGCGATGAAACACTAGCTGTTTCTTTGCAGTTGTTTACAGGCCGGGCTCACATCTAGAAGCAGTTTCTCTTTAGCCATTTCTTCTTGATCGAAGAGCTGGCTAGACTCCCAAGATGGGTCCCACGGTATTCCCACAGGGTGTGTGTGTGTGGTGGTGGGGCAGGGGCGCTGGAGCTTGGAAGGGGCCCATGTTCTCACATACCACGCGCTCTTATTCACTATTGTACCTTTAATTTATAGCACAGTGTTTTGAATCTAGTTTCAAATGGTTGCTCTATGTTTATTAATAAATTTCCAGGTAATGCTGATGAAATAAATTAAATATTGAAAGTATACCTTTCACACAGAACACTGACAAATACGCTGCATTAGTTTTCGCTGTAACAAGTCACCATGAACTTCTAACCATTTTGCAATAGACACATATCAAATCACACGTTATATATACATCCTAAAATTACACAATGTTATGTGCCAATATTTCAATAACACCGGGACTAAAAAGCACACCCACAATCTACATTGCTTAAAACAACACCAATGTAACTGTATCATCTTACCATTCTGTAGATCAGAAGTCTATCAAAAGTCACTGGCCTAAACTCAAAGTGTCCACAAGACTGCTTTTCTTCTGGCCGCTTTAGGGGAGATTGCATTCCCCTGCCTTTTCCTAAGTCCAGCAGCCAACTGCATTCCCTCCCCTTCCTCCATCTCCAATGCCAACACTGCCTCCCCTGAGCATTCTTCTGTGGTCTCAGCTCCCTCTAACTCTTCTTCTGCCTCTCTCTTCCCTTTTGAAGAACACTTGTGATTACCTCGGGCCCACCTCAGTAGTCCAGGGTGCTCTACTATTTGAAGGTCAGCTGATTAGCAAACTTAATTGCAACTGCTGCCTACTTCCAATTGCCCTATGCCATGTCACCTAACAGGTTTTAGTTTGCAATTTCGAGGTTCAAGTTTATAGGGAAATGATTGTGGGCATTTTGGGGAGCCCGTTGTTCTGCATTCCAAACACAAAATGCCAAAACCATTTGTTTAGTATGCAATTTGATCTCTAAGTCTTCAATGGCTTCGGTATCGGCCAGGTTATGTTGCCATACCAAAGAAACTCCAAAAAATAAAGGTTTATTTCATTCTAATGTCACAAGACCCTGTGATTCAGTCTGCCAGAGCAGCTATTATTTCATTCTAACCACATGCCCAAAGTGCAGGGAGCTAAATATGTCTGGTGTATGTTATTAATTACTAATATTCTGTTGATTCCTATAATCCACACTCAAAGAAGAAAATTACCGATTTGTTGGTAAATGATTTTGGAAGCAAAATAAAAGCACAGCACTCAAATATAAAACTTCAGTTTTAAATTGCTTATAATTCACATCAACTGATGAATGAAGTCAATTATTTGTATTAGGTAGAGAAATACCCTGGTTTACCACACAGCATAGAGAACAGAGAAGTAAAATTTAGATACAAAGAAAGAAACCCAAAACAGGTGCTTCTTAAATATTTCAGCTAAAAAGTGATGATCAATTCAGAAGTTATTTTGATGTTATTGATGCATGTACAATGTGGTTATCTATGATTTTTATAGGAATTTGATGGGTTTATTACTTTGTATATGTAGAAAAACTTTTGTGTATATAACAAGAAAGGTGAGTCATTTTAACTAGACAAACTGAGTCTAATTGAACAGATGAATATTTTCTAAGTTTGAATTATTATGAAGAAATTAAATATGCTCCTTAAAAAAGATTTGTTGATAAATTTTAAAAAGGCACTGATTGAGATTAAAAGTACAAGTTTTTTTCTCTCTGTTGATATAGGTCTGCTCTATTTTCTTGTTTGGATTTTCATTGGGTTCAAACACTATCTTTAAGTTTTGATATCTAGTTTGAGATTATATATATCCTGTTACTTTTCACATTGAAACAAACAAAATCCTGAAAAAGTAGTAAAAATAGTTAAATATAAATAAAATCAATGGCTAAACTGACAGAAAGAATTAGTAAGGTTTATTCCGAGCCCCCAAATGTGTAACTCAGATCACCAGATGTCAATGAGAAGCAAATCCATTTTTTATCTTGAAGATTCACCCTGAGGCTATCTGTTGAATGCTGGAGACCTTTAGCTTCTGTTTTGCAAACTAAAGATTGCAGAAAACAGGAGATAAATTCCTAGGCCCAAATAACATGGAAACTCTTATTAGGACACATTTGTGTAAAACTAGGGACTCACAGGGATATGTTCTGAATGATTAATGAAAACTAAAAACTATTTTGCTGAAAAGAACAGCAAGAAGATTGTCTGGGGAGAGATCAATGGGGGAAAAGGAGACATTTGTAATACTTTAAACAATAAATAATTTTAATAAAAACCTTTCAATTTTCAATTCTGGAACAGGATGGAAAGGGACAAATCTCTGGAAAATCAATAACCACAAGCTGGTTCTCATGTAGACGTGTTTTATAAAGTATAGTAGTTACAGGGTATACAATTTTGAGGGAGAAATTAGAAAAAGTGACTGTATAAGTAAACATATCCTTTTGGTGAAATTTAACTTCACGTTTCCAAAAAATATGTTTCAAGGGAAATGAATAATTCACAGTAAAAAATCACAAAACATAAGAGAAAGCAGGCTTTCTGAGTCAAAACCAGCATAAGTAGACCTATATTACTATTGGAATTATTAGACAAAAATAAAATTTTTAAATACATATAGGTGTACTGTATGTCAGCTTTATGTAACATATATGTATATTATGAAATAACTATAAAGGTTTAAAATAAAGAGCAGAGATCTAGAATATTTAAAAAGCATTCAATATAATTGAAAAATGAAGACTTTAAGAATTGAAATTTAAAACTCATGGTTTGCATTAGCAAGTAGATTAATCACACCAAAGGAGAATCTTAAGAACCTGGAAGAATACATGTTAAGAATGCTTACGTGGAAGACAGAAAAAGAGAGAAAACATAATAGTGTGCTAGAACCACGTCCAATCAGTTTGCAAGAGCTGACTGAGCTATGGCTTTCCAATGCTGTGTTCTGGGACCTCACCTTAGTAGCCTGACACTGACCTTGGTGCGAGTATTCTCACTGTGGAAATTTGCAAATGCTACTCTCAGGGCTCTTTTTATCTTAGAAAGCCAACTGTGAAACTTTTACCAGCACATTACTAGTTCCATACCAAGTTCTAAAGCATCCTATCTACTAAAAGAGTAATATGAAAATTGACCCTCACTCCAACACACAAGATGGCCGCCCCCATATGGACACAAGATGGCCACCTCAAGATGGCCAGCAGGGGAGGGCAGTTGGGAGGGACCAGGCCTGCAAGGGAGGGCAGTTGTAGGCAACTGGGCCGGCAGGGGAGGGCAGTTGGGAGGGACCAGGACAGCAGGGGAGGGCAGTTGGGGGCAAACAGGCCTGCAGGGGAGGGAAGTTGGGGGGTACCAGGCTTGCAGGAGAGGGAGGTGCGGGGGGGGGGGGCAGGCCAACATGGGAGGGCAGTTAGGGGTGACCAGGCTGGCAGGGAAGGGCAGTTAGGGGCAATCAGGTTGGCAGGAGAGCAGTTATGCGTCGATCAGCCTGGCAGGGGAGTGGTTAGGGTGTGATCAGGCTGGCAGGAAGAAGTGGTTAGGGCAGGGGTGGGCAAACTTTTTTACTCGAGGGCCACAATGGGTTCTTAAACTCGACCGGAGGGCCGGAACAAAAGCATGGATGGAGTGTTTGTGTGAACTAATATAAATTCAAAGTAAAGGAGCGGAGGGGAGAGCAAGAGAACCCTCCGCTCTTTCGGCTCCGTGGGCTGGATAGAACAGCCGAAAGGGCTGGATCCGGCCCACGGGCCGTAGTTTGCCCACGGCTGGGTTAGGGGCATTCAGGCAGGCAGGCAGGCAAGCGGTTGGGAGCCAGCAGTTCTGGATTGTGAGAGAGATCCAAGATTAGAGAGGGTGCAGGCTGGGCTGAGGGACACCCCCCATGCATGAATTTTGTGCACCGGGCCTCTAGTCTAATAGAAAGAATAAGTAAAATAGCAGTATCAAGGTCTCATAAGTGATAACTTTTCAGGATTATTAAAAGATAGCAATCCTTAGACCCAGGTATCGTAACTACTCTGAAGCAAGAAATATAAAAAGAAACCCAGGCCTAGATAAAGGTCAGTGAAGATGTAGAAGAAGAATAAAACCTCTTAAAAGTGGAGAGAATAAAAAGCAAACCACCTGAAAGGAATGGTGATTTCACTTACTGCTGAAATCTTATTAGCAACGAGAGACAGAAAAAAAGTGAATGAATACCAGTAAAGAACTTAGAGACAATAATTATCAAGTTGGAAGCATATATCCAGTAAAAATATTGTTCAAGAGTGAGGGTTAAGTAAAGATATTATTAAGGGGAAAATAATCTAAAGGTATTAGGAAATTCTAAAAGAGATATTGAAGTAAAAAGTAATCCCAAAATTGAAATTTTACATATATATAAAAGGTGATAAATTAATAGGTAAATTTCAAAATATATTATGTAGACTGAAGTAATAATGTCTTGTGTGGTAAACATTCAAGTAGAACTAAAATCTATACTAATAAAAGGGTAATATACTAATTAGACCAGACGTCTTCCAGACATCCTTCTGGACAAAGCCGCAGCGGCTGCTGCTGTGAAGGCTGGGCTGAGGCTCAGACAGCTGTGGTGGCTGTGAGGGCTGAGACTCAGGCAGCTGCAGCAGCTGGCAGTGGCAGAAGCAGCGGCGTGATGGGGGCATTGCCTTCCCCTGATCAGCCCGGTCGCCTCCTGCAGAGGGAGGCCAGACTGCTGCAGCTTAGGCCTGCTCCCCGTGATGAGCAGGCATAAGCTGTCAGTAGGACATCCCCTGAGGGCTCCTGGACTGTGAGAGGGGACAGGCCGGGCTGAGGGACTTCCCCCCCCTCCAGTGCACGAATTTTCATGCACCGGGCCTCTAGTATCAAATAATAGTGCTCTTTATTTTTGGTGAAGCTATTTACTCTTTACTTATATAGTAATTATAAATTTTTTCTAAAAATATCCACCTATACACATGGGTGAACCTGGCAAATATCTCCAATGACTATCTGTAGAGGTGTTTTGTTGTTTTATTCCACCTATTGAGCCATTTTGCAAAGAAACTCTAATTCCTCCTTCCACCTAGCTCAGGCAGTAGGCCAAAACCAGTGGAAATGTGTCCAGTCAATCATTAATACTTTGGGTTAAGACATTTAAAAAAAAAATCTTAATCAGCATCCTCAATCCAATCAAAGATTTTGTTGGGCAGGGACTGGGTTGCAGTTTTAGTAGTATCTCAATAGTTTTCTTGTTTCTAGGGGATAGCTATTCTTTGTTTCCTTATCCTGGAATGGTAATAAAAGATTCAATTTTGTCTTTCAGAAGATTCAGTTTAACTTTTTATCATCCAGCATCACACAATTTCAACATTTAGTAAGTATCTACATAGATAGATAGATAGATAGATAGATAGATAGATAGATAGATAGATATATAGATAGATGATAAATAGATCATGTATTTCAGGTCTTTAAGGTTTCAAACAGTAGCCAATTTTAACTTATTAGTATATAACTCCTTTAGTTATGAGCTTACTTGGAAGATGGCTACAGTGGGAACTGACTTAAGTGAATACAAAGGGCTGCAATCTCAGATTCTTATCTAAGTTTAACAATGAAGGAGTAAGAGAATGTCCCCAGGGGATGAATTCCTATAATGTGTGTGGTTATCTGGACAAAGAAAACTGAATCACAGCACTCCAATAGCAGCAGTTGATACTTTAGTTCCAAAGAAGAATAAAATAGTCCTGGGGTTCAGCAGGACAAAGGACACAGATATATAAAGAAAATGTAAAATTCCTATTTAATATATATTTTTATTTTAAAAATTATGAAACCATTAAAGTGTTTATATTTTGAATACACTAATTGACATGGCAAACTTTCTCAGGTCTTATTTTATGTCAGTTGTTGCATTTACAATGGAAGGTATTATAACAGGGAATGGATATGCTGTACTTATATAAAACTACCCATATTAATCTTAGTACATGTTAAACTTAGCTTGTTACTCTAACCTAGTGGTCGGCAAACTGCGGCTCGTGAGCCACATGCGGCTCACGAGCCGCAGTTTGCCTCTCTGTTGACTGATGAATTTGCTGACCACTGCTCTAACCTAATTGTTCTCTCAAAACTAGAACTTGCATGTTAAAAGTTTGTTGTTGTTGCTTTGTTTGTTTGTTTGTTTTTTAGTATACTTCACATATTGGGGCAAGCAAGGACACTGCCTGAATATCCACAGCCACTCCCCCGATCTCTTTGTTCTACTTTCCCTCTCCATCCTTATAAAAACCTCTGGCAGCACTGAGATCTTACTAGTAAGATGGGCTTTTGAGGACTGGGAAAAGTCCCCCATCTTCTCAAGATGCTGGCACTTGTATAAACCTCTTTCCTTTTACCAGCACCTATCTCTTGAGTTTGGCTTTCATTGCTCTGGGCAGCAAAATCTGGATTCAGTTTCAGTATGAGAGAAAAGCAGGATTTGTACAATGCAGAACAGCTGAAGAAGCTATTTTTGCATCCTTATGTCTTTAGTCTGGTATACTGTGGAATATTTCATACACATTTTCACAATTAAATGCATTTGCTCTTTAATCATACAGTTTTAACACACAAATGAACAAGTGGGTCAAAACACAAATTCTACAAAATATGAGTTCATGATAGTCCCAATGATGTAAGCACGGGAGGGCAATGAGGTTACAAGAGAGGTAACAGTTTACTGATCAAAGTTCTCTTCATCTGCTTCATTCCAAGGGAAAACATTTGTAACATAATAAATTTAACAAGTTGTTCAAAACATTTCAGAATTATCAGGAATACTAATTGAGATTTGGATGTATAGCCACAGAAATTAATAGCCTTGCCCTAAGAGTATATTTTCTCTTGAGATATTAGTTATTGATAATATTAAACCACTGTTATTAGGATGATATATAACCAATTTATATTTATGTGAGTACTTTCCTAGATATGTAATAGATTAGTATAAAAGTTCACTTGTATACTATAAATATCAATAAATATACATATACAACATAAAAGAGTGGATACCAATTTAGGATATTTAGACTCAATTTAGAAAAGCATAACATGTCTCATTTTTCAGGCTGCAAATGAATATTAAAACTGCTAATTTAAGAAGGATTCAATAAAGAAGTATGTGTGTGGGGAGATGGGAGTGGGGTGCTGGCAACTTCCAAAGATAAGAAGTGAATGTAAATCCTCAAAATAATTTCTTACAAAGTCATTAAAACTATCAAAACTGGTGCCTGTATAATCTTGAAATTTAGTTCAATTGCAAATCTTCCTCTGGACTCTACAGGTCCATCTTTACAATCACACCATATAGCAGTGAGAGGAAAAGAAATGTGGACTGGTCAAATTCAAGATCACTTAGGTGTGAAACCTTATTACCATTTGCAATATACAGCTAGAAGGTTCAGGGATGCTAAAAGCCTGCAGACTAGCCAGTGTGGCTCAATGGTTGAGCATTGACCTATGAACCTGTATGTCAAGGTTCGAGTCCCTGTCAGGGCACATGCTGGGGTTTTGGCTCAATAGCTAGTAGGTGGCATGCAGGAAGCAGCCGATCAATGATTCTCTCTCATCATTGATGTTTCTATCTCTCTCTCTCTCTTCCATCCTCTTTGAAATCAATAAACAATTAAGAAAAAATTTTAAAGAGCCTCTAGGTTAATGGTGTAGACAGGGTAGAAGAATCAGTCATAGCTTACAGTATTTCCTTTGATTTGCATCCTACTGGATTCCAAATGCTTTCCATATACTGTCCTTACAATAATTAATATTAACATCATTCCATTATAACCACCACCACCACCAACAAAACAGGTAAGGAATGTTATAAAAGTACTTAAGGTTTTAAACTTGTGTCTCCAACTTCAATCCTCATGATTTCAACAATGCCACCATGCTCATACTATTGTACTAAAATGCAAGGGTTTTCAGGAAATCCTCAGGCACTGTCATAATGGTGGGAGGTACAAAGTTCATTATAATTAGTTTTACTGTACTCTAGTCATTTTTACAAGCATAATTCCCTTTAATATTAGATTGTAGTTCTCCCCATTACAAACGCTGAAATCAGGGGTGTTACCTATTTCTGATAGTTTATAGTAATTTGGTTCTTTGTAAGTCCTACTCCTCCTGTAAATGCTAGAAACAATTTTCTTGAAGAAATTAAATAAATGGTAAATGGATTGGGTGAAAAAAAGTGTTTATTAGGCACAAATGTTTCAATATTTAAATAAAACTGAGAAACTAGAGATATTCATAAGAAAATGAATAATGCATCTATTTCTAAAGAGATTTTCCAAGAAATATGGAAGAAAAAATCTTGGAAGAAAAATAATCCTTTAAATTGCTTATTTTTATCATAAAATAAACAAAACCTTATGATAATTGCATTATTAAGTAAACATACCTTCTACTTCTTTATACAGTACTTACATATGCTGATTGTTGCTCATAAAGAAATTACAAATATTTTCTCTTCTGTCTCCATTGACAGAAGTTTTGAGTCAATTTCAATTGGACAATAAAGATTTAAAAAATGTGGAAAATGAAAGATAAATATCACATGATCTCACTCATTTGTGGAATATAATGAACAACATAAACTGATTAACAAAAACAGATCCAGAGACAGAGAAGCATGGATCAGACCATCAAACTTCAAAGGGAAGGTAGGGGAGGGTGGGGGTAGGGGGAGAGATCAACCAAAGGACTTGTATGCATGCATATAAGCCTAACCAATGGACACAGACAACAGGGGGGTGAGGGAAAGAGTGGGGGGGAGGGCAATGTGGGGATAAGGACACATATGTAATACCTTAATCAATAAAGAAAAAAAACTGAAAAAAATAAATATCCTGTACATTTAAATACTCAATTTAGAAAAACATACACTTTGTCATTTCTATGAAAAATTTCTAAACTGCAAATGGATATTAAAATGCTTATTTTAGAGCTATTCAACAAAGTTAAAAAATTACTGGCAATTTTTGAAGATAAAAAATGGACATAAATCCTTGAAGCATGTTCTTACAAAGTCATTAAAACTAACAAAACAAGTGACTGCATCATCATGAAATTCAATTCATTTGCAAGTCCTCAATAAAATGTTTTCATATGTCTTTACATTCTCTTGAAAATTAATATCAGAAAAACTATCTGCTTTTACTAGATTATCTTTTAAAATGAGAGATATAAATAATCAGTAAATGAGGTTATATTACTAATTAGCATACTGTCTTCACTACCTATAGTACACTACAAAAAATGTGGTTTCAATTTTATCACATAGATGAAAGAGTTATCTTTCAGGGTTTGAAATTTCTGTGATCTTTATGCTTAATAAACTCAGTAAAAGGCATTTAAATTACACCACTTTTGTCTTGGAAGTTAAATTGGGAAATATTGCATCCTCTGAGATGATAAACTTTGTAGAAGATAAATTATCATGAGGAATAGTTTTAATTGATTTACCATAATAAAAGTTATGTGACTTTGAAGTGCAAATGACACATTAAAATGAATCTACAGTATGTTGATAATAAAGTGGCTTCTTTGTTAATAGAATTACTGACACTGCAGATGCTTTTAGGAGTGATGTCTTCTACTGTTAATCAAGAAATATCAATGTAAAATGAATATGCTGTTTATTTAAATCCCAACCCACCTTTCTCACTTCTTGCTTCAGAGTAGTTCAATATTAAGATCTAAATAATAACTGGAGATTCTGGTCATTGTAGAAATATTATGTTAGCTCTTCCACTTCTGTTTTTTTTCTGAACATCTTGACTGCAAACCCAAGTTCTTCCTGTATATGTAAATCAGAAAGATTCTCAGAGCACAGGCAAATGACAAAGTTTATGATGAAGTTCAAGTTTTAAATACTTACATATACATAAACTAGTAATTTTTTTCTCACATATAAAACTTAATATATAGTCTAATAATTTTTGAACAGTAAGATTCAAAGGAAATTGGTGAGTGCTTTAGAGTTTTCTAAAGACAAGAATAAAGTATTTCAAAGTTACATGATAGTTCAGTAAAATAATTTCTAATAAAGTAACTATATTTCATAATCTGTAACTTTTCCTCAATTACCTTGTACAAAAACAACATTTTAGCTGAAATGTAGGAATAGTTTGAGCACTACTATTGTTTATTTTTTGCCAATAGCATTAATTATATAACTTATCAGTATGTGATTCTTAGTCAATAACAGTGTATACAAGTAATTTTTATTGCTCTTGATCTCTGTTTTATAACTGAAAAGTAAATTAAAATCCCCTGCCATTTTCACCTTCCAAGAAACCTGGAGTGATTTAACTGGAGATAGAGAGAATGAAAGGAGACGGAAATGCAGGACATCATGGCTGTTTCAATGCTAGGCTCACTGAATGTTACTGGAACACAAACTTAAACATAAATTTACTTACTCCAGAAAATTCTGCAAAAGAATCATTCAGTGACATAGGAGAGTTAATATGAATAGCAATTATAAATGTCAGAGCTATAAAATTCAATAATTATATACTTAATATATAACCTCTGGCTGACATTCATGTGATTTTGTCTTAATAATTAACTCAAACTTTATTTACTGAATTCTTTATACTAAATTTAATATAAAGTATCCACTCATCCTATTTTACATAAATTAATGAATTATAAATTCTATGTTTTATAAGTAATATTATTATTTGAGATAATAACTTGACAATCTATATAATAGGTTCTAATTGAAATAATCTGGGATTGAAATTAATAATACTGATATGATAATAGTAAAAAATCTATAAAGGAATAGATATATATACTAGAGGCCCAGTGCATGAAATTTGTGCACAGGTAGGGTCCCTAGAGGCTGCTGGCTGCCTGCTGGGGCCTCCCTTTCCCAGCTGCTGGCTGCCAGCCACTGGTCAGGGCCTTCCTTCATTCCATGCAGGCCCCAGGTGGTCAACACACGTCATAACAAGCAATCAAACTCACGAGGGGACACTTTGCATATTAGGCTTATATATATATATAGATATTCCAAAGGAAATATAAAGGAAAATTTCTAAAGTATGTTATTTGAAATCTGATATGTAAACACTGAGTAACAATAATTTTATTAGAGCCATTTTCTAATCCAGTAATGTGGGAATAAAGTATTTGACTAAAATTGGAAGAACCTTCCAAAGCAGGGAAAGATAATTATTTGATATTTTAATTTAAGAAAAATTGTTTCTAAGATATTATCATTTGAGATTTAAAATTTTTAAATCTATTTGTTGATAATTCCATCATCTTGATAGACTGGATTCTTTGAAGACATTATTTAATCCCAGAAAGTACTGAGCTGCAGTTAAAAATCATAGAGAAAAACGTCAGACATTTCCTAGCCTGCATTCATTTATTAATTTGCACTACTCATGAATTCTTTATCCTTTCAACCTGGAAAGCTTCTATCTGATTTTTTTTAGTGACTGTTTAAACAAAAATAGATGTTTACCTCTTTAAAAATTTCCCAGGAACTGTCACTTCCCATTTACTCAAGCAATGTTGTGACAGAATGTGTCAGCTTCTCACACAAATGAAAAGAGATATAGACTTGTATTTACTTTAGCTGAAAAATAAGTAGTCATCATTTCAGAGAAAAGTGTTTTCCCATCTGAGAAGATGAAGTAAATAGGAGTGGTTGAAAGAATTATTTCCTACTACTTAAAAGGCAGGTGTAAACCAAAGATACAACACTGATTCAATTTTGGTTATGATCCTGGGAGTGGATAATCTCATGGCATATAGAGGTTGATACTTCATTATGTGTCATTTGCAGTGTGTGATTTTGTTTTTAAAATGAAAAATGCTACCCAGCTGGTGTGGCTCAGGGTTTGAGCATTGATCCATGAACCCAGAGGTCACTGGTTTGATTCCTGGTCAGGGCACAAACCCTTGTTTCAGGCTCAATCCCCAGTAGGGGGCATGCAGGAGGCAGCCAATCTATGATGTTTCTCTCTCATTGATGTTTCTATCTCTCTATTGCTCTCTCTTCCTCTCTCTCTAACAAATCAATAAAAACATATTTAAAAAGATAAATGTTTACATAGTTAACCTTTTCACACTCTCTGCTATGTAAGCTAAAAGTTCCAAAAATTTAAATAGAGATAAGAAAAAGTTATCTTTAAGAAACAGTTTATAGATAAGAAAAAATTATCTTTAAGAAACAGTTTATAGAGTCATGATATATTAAAAACAAACAAGGTACAGATTGCCAAAACTTGGTGATTGTTAGGGTAGTTGAATTAATACTAATAATTTCAGGGTACACTAAACATTAAATATATATTTCAGTATATGTTCTCATTGAAATATTTTATTTTTTTTATTAATTTCACAGAATAAAATTTTATTTATTAAGTAATAAAATACACTGAAATGAACAATACTGACACTGAAAAAGAGATGTGCAATGATAGGCTTTTGTTCAAAGGCGATTATACTTGTGCAACTAAATTGAAAGCAGCCAGAGAAAACCAAGATGGCAGCATAGGTAAGCACCTAAACTGCTGCCTCGCACAACAATTTCAAAACTATAACTAAAAGACAGAACGGACACCATCCAGAACCACAGGAAAGCTGGCTGAGTGAAAATTCTACAACTAAAAGGAAAGAGAAAAGCTCACAGAGAATTGGAGGTACAGCAAAAGGTCTTTGTGCACGCAGAGAGGAAGGGCGGCTGAGAGCCTGGCTGACTTTCTCTGGCGGAAGGGGGAAGGAAGCCCCCGACCGCACTGAACCCCAGTTCTGACTGCACTGAACCCCAGTTCTGGGCGAGCCCCTGGGGACCCACGCTCTTACGGGGGGAGTCTGGACTCTCAGGCGGAGACTCGGGAGCTGGGGAAGGCAGAAGTCTGAAGGCGCGCGCGTGCCAGTGCGCACAAAGGCCGTGGAGGTTGCCACAGGCTTTCCCTAGTGGAAGGGAGTCGGAGGCTCCTGACTGCACTGGGCACCAGTTCTGACTGCACTGAACCCTGGTTCCAGGCGAGTCCCTGGGGACCCACGCTCTTGTGGGGGGAGTCTGGACTCTCGGGCGGAGACTCGGGAGCCGGGGAAGGCAGAGGTCTGAAGGCGCGCACGTGCGCTCAAGGGCAAGGCTGACGGGAAGCCAAGACTGAGACTCCACCCCATCCAAGCTGAGCACAGAGGCTATTGCAATTTGGCAAGTCTAAGCCTATAAGGCTGTCTCCAGCACCGAACTTCTCCCAGCATAGACACAGCTGATCCTTACAGCCAACTGGCCTGGAGGTCAATTCTTCCCAGTGATACCAACAACAATCAAGACTTAATTACAACAAGGCTGTACACACAATCCACAAAGGGGTGCACCAATAGTGTCCACCTCAGGTTAACTGGGGAGGCAGACCCACTGGGCCATATTGGAAAACTAGCACACAAATCTACCTTACCAACTCAGGGAAGCAGTGAAAATGCGGCGTCAAAGAATCAGATCACAAACGAAAGAAATGGAGGAAAACAAACGACTGGATATAGAATTCAAAACCACGGTTATAAGGCTTTTCAAGAATATCCTAGAAAAGGCCAATAAATATAACGAGACTCTCGAAGATATGAAAAAGGACTAACTAGAAATTAAACATACACTGACTGAAATAAAAAATATTATACAGAGACCCCAAAACAGACTAGAGGAACACAATAATCAAGTCAAAGAATTGAAATACAAAGAAGCAAAAAACACTCAACCGAAAAAGCAAAAAGCAAAAAAAAAAAAAAAATCCAAAAAGTTGAAGATAGTGTAAGAAGACTCTGGGACAACTTCAAGTGTATCAACATCAGAATTATGGGGGTGCCAGAAGAAGAGAGAGAGCAAGATACTGAAAACCTATTTGAAGAAATAATGACTGAAAACTTCCCCCACCTGGTGAAAGAAATAGACTTACAAGTCCAGGAAGCGCACAGAACCCCAAACAAAAGGAATCCAAAGAGGACCACACCAAGACACATCATAATTAAAATGCCAAGAGTAAAATACCAAGAGAGAATCTTAAAAGCAGCAAGAGAAAAAAAGTTAGTTACCTACAAGGAAGCACCCATATGACTGTCAGCTGATTTCTCAACAGAAACTATGCAGGCCAGACGGGAGTGGCAAGAAATTTTCAATGTGATGAATAGCAAGAACCTAAAACCAAGATTACTCTACCCAGCAAAGCTATCATTCAGAATTGAAGGGCAGATAAAGAGCTTCACAGATAAGAAAAAGTTAAAGGAGTTCATCACCACCAAACCAGTATTAAATGAAATGCTGAAAGGTATTCTTAAAGAAGAGAAAGAAGAAAAAAGTAAAGAGAAAAATTATGAACAACAAATACATATCTATCAACAAGTGAACCTAAAAATCAAGTGAATTAAAAACCTGAGGAACAGAATAATCTGGTGAATATAATAGAATCAGGGGCATAGAAAAGGAGTGGACTGATAATTCTCAGGGGGAAAGGGGTATGGGGGGTTCATGAAGAGACTGGACAAAAATCATACACCTATGGATGAGGACAGTGGGGGGGAGGTAAGGGCAGAAGGTGGGGTGGGAACTGGGTGGAGGGGAGCTATGGGGAGAAAAAGGAGAAACAATTGTAATAATCTGAATAAAGATTTATTAAAATAAAAAAAAATTTTAAAAATAAAAATAAATAAATTGAAAGCAGCCATTCTTAAACCAGAGGAAGAAACCTACCCTAAGGGTAGAAAATAAAGTTAGGCAGTTTGAGATATATCTATCTCTGACTAAGTGACTTCTGTAGATTATTTAACTATAAGCTACTTAAACTCATGCTTCTGTTTTCTCACCTGTGAAAGAAGCAAAATAAAACCGATTTAATAGCATTTGTGTAAGAATTCTATGACTCTAGTAGGGTATTTCTTATAGTTAGAAATATACATCAGTTCTTGGAAAATCTTTCATTTAACTTTTTATTTATTTTTTTTCAATTTTTTTGTGATTAAGGTATTTCATGTGTCCATATCTCCCCATTACCCCCCACCCCACTCCCATACATTCCCTCACCCCCCCAGTGTCTTATGTTCATTGGTTATGCTTATATGCATGCATACAAGTCCTTCGGTTGATCTCTTATCACCACCCCCACCTTCCCGCTGTAATTTGACAGTCTGTTTGATTAATTTTTTATTTAAATAGAAAATTCTGCAAGACTTAAGAGTATCCTAATTTCTCTTTTTTTCTCATCTAGGAAAGAGAGAGAAGAAAGGAAGGAAGGAGGAAAGGAAGAAAGGATGAACAGAAGGAAGAATGGTAGGAAGGTAAGTAAGGAAACAAGGTAGCAATCATTTTCCAAAGTGGCATATATGACTTTTAGATATCCATGCATGTCACCATATCAGGGATATTTGATATCTTTTACTAGGTCAAATGAGAATCCAGCTCTCTTTCATGTATCCCCACCTCAGCATTCCTCATCCTTAGAATTGTCTGATATATCAAATTAAAATAAAACTACCAGCTAAATTTGAATTTAAGATACAAAAATGAATATTTTAGTATAAAAATATCTTAAATATTGTTTACTTATACAAAAATATTGTTTACATGAAATTCAAATTTAACTGGGTGTCCTATATTTTATTTGGCAGCCCTATACCTTCTCAATCTTGTCAACATCATTATTTGTTATGAGTGTCATTCATTGAGGATACAGCTATGATCTTGTAAACTAATCCCATGTGTGTCTTATATTTGCAATAATTATTGTAACCTTTTTTGAACATTTTTTCTTTGAAAATTTTCCCTGAAACTTTTTTTAACAATATTTTTAAAATGTATTTTTTTTTTTTTTTATTTCAGAGAGGAAGGGAGAGGGAGAGAGGATAGAAACATCAATGATGAGAGAGAATCATTGATTGGTTGCTTCCTGCATGAACCCCACTAGGGGTTGAGCCCGCAACCTGGACCTGTGCCTCTGACTGGAATCGAACATGCGACCCCTCAGTCCATAGGCTGACGCTCTATCCACTGAGCCAAACCAGCTAAGGCAATGAAAGTTATTATGTTTTGTAGATTTTAAACCTAATTTTTCTTAAAATCCTGCACCTTCTCTTAGTTCCCTTACATGCCATAAGTATTCCATCATTCTCCCCTTCTTAGCGATGTGTCTCCTTTGCCATCCTATATAATAAAAGGCTAATAAGCAAATCAACATCCCCCAAGGGGTCCCGGACTGCAAGAGGGCACAGGCCTGGCTGAGGAACCACCCCCACTCAGTGCACGAATTTCGTGGACCAGGCCTCTAGATTTTTTTTTTTTTAATATATTTTACTGATTTTTTACAGAGAGGAAGGGAGAGGGATAGAGAGTTAGAAACATCGATGAGAGAGAAACATTGATCAGCTGCCTCCTGTACACCCCCTACTGGGGACGTGCCTGCAACCAAGGTACATGCCCTTGACCGGAATCAAACCTGGGACCTTTCAGTCTGCAGGCTGACGCTCTATCCATTGAGCCAAACCGGTTTCGGCAGGCCTCTAGATTTTTAAATAATTCTTTATTGTTGAAAGTATTACATATGTCCTCTTCCCCCCCACCCCCCAGCATTGATCCCCTCCAGCCTGCCCCTGCTTCCCACCCCAGGCCTCTTCCTTTGACATTTTTAATTGACAGCATTCAGTACAGAGGCTTCCTTCATTATGACCTTGGAGGCATAGTCTGCTACTTTCTTGAGATAGATCTCCTTTTTTTCTGGATGAACTTTCAGGTTTTCCTGATTAACTCTCTCATTTTGGGGGCGCATCTCTTCTAGAACCTTTCTGAGATCTTGCATGTCTGAAAACAGTATTTAACTAACCTTACATTTAATAGAAAGATCACTTTGCCATGTAACTATAGTCTTGAATTTATTTTCACATGAACATAGGCAGGAACCAGAGAAGAATGTATAGGCTTGAATTATTTTTACTATTTGAGATTTTTTAGTCTGTTGTTTGTTTTTTGACTGAGTGCATTCCCAATATCGTCACAGCTTGGCAGCAGGGAGCTAGAACATCACTCTTTTAGAAACCAAGACAGGCAAGTCGCTAGAAATTATGAAGCATTCCACAGAAACAGAGAACAAAGAGAAAGCGAGCCCCCAAATTTGTGTATAAACTTTATGTAAAAACATGGCTGACCACCAAACTATCATTTACAGAGAAAAATTCTACAGGGCCAGAATAAAAAGACAGTAAGCTGAAATAAGTAGCAGTCTACACTGTTGGTAAGAACTGAGCAGATAGCAACTACTTGTGTAAAATAACTTCCAATTTGTCTAGGAAGTCTCATGCCTGCCAGAACAACAATTGAGAACCCTTTGGAAAGGATTACATAATCTGAGTCACTACTCTACCTTATCTACTGTGTCCTAGTTTTCAATCAATAGTTTGTAGCCATCCAAAGAAATGGAAGCAATGCCTATACTGTACTCAAGGTAAAGAACAGTCTACAGAAGCTGATCCCAAGTCAGTCAGCACAGATGTTGAACACAGCAAACCAAATCTTCAAAACAGCTTTCACAAGTATATGTAAACTATTAAAGTGTGGAAGAAAAGGCCGTAAATGAGGGGGATGAGGGGGGAGACAAAGGAACAGAGAAATAGAAACTAGAAAAAAAAAAAAAAAGGAAATGCTTGAGCTGATCATACAATAAGTGAAATAAAATACACATTAGATCATTTCAACAGAAATTGAAAATGGCAGAATTTTCAATCTGAAGAACATAGGGAAAAGATGTAAGAAACTAGAATGAGTCTCTGAGATTCATGGAAAATGTCAGGGGATTAAAAAAAAAAAGTGAAATCTGAATCCCAGAATGAGAGAAGATATAAAAGGAGACATTTTTTAAATGATTTTTTTCTAAATAAATTAAACCCCAAAAGGATAACAACAACAACAAGATACTCCTGGGTATAGCTGAGTGCCAACGATGCAGACAACATCTTGAGAGCAGCTATAGATAAACATTTCTCATAGAGGGGAAACACTTTACATACAGGGAAAAACAATGTGATTGATGGCTAATTCTCATTATAATTATAACATGATTTCCTGTATACTGAAAGAAAAATATATATAACTTTCCAACCAAAATTTATTTATTCAGCAAGTTTATGTTTAAAAAATGAAAATTATAGAAAGACATGTTTATATTAACAAAAAGTGTGTGTTGGGGGGGGGGAGGGGAAGACCACGAGACCTGCATTGCAAGTTCTTCAAGCTGAAGAAAATGACTCCAGCTGGCAATATGAATGTGCATAAAAAGCACTAAAATGCCGACAACGGTAAGTGTGTGGGAAAATATACACACACAGAGAGACACAGAGTTTTGTCCTTCCTTTTCTAAAACCATTTAACTACATAAAGCAAAATTTGCAGCACTATATTGTTGTGCCTATAGCTACATTATACATGAAAATATTAGCAATAAAATAAAAACAAATCACTGCAAGTACATTTCGAATATTTTAACAGAAGTAATTTAATATTAACTATAAGGAGATTGCAACAGGTTAAAGAAACATATTTTGATTTCTCCTCCAAAATCACAAAAATATCAATTTATAAGGAATTAAAAAGAAATACTACATTTTAAAAAAATATATTTTATTGATTTTTTACAGAGAGGAAGGGAGATGGACAGAGAGTTAGAAACATCAATGAGAGAGAAACATCGATCAGCTGCCTCCTGCATATTCTCTACTGGGTTTGTGCCTGCAACCAAGGTACATGCCCTTGACTGGAATGGAACATGGGACCCTTGAGTCCACAGGCCCACGCTCTATCCACTGAGCCAAACCAGTTAGGACAGAAATACTACATTTTTGATTAACAAAAATAAATTAAGGAAGAAGAACAGAGGAACAATTAAAAAATGAAGTCAAAGGGAATATAAATGTCAAAATGTCATACAAAAACAAATACCATTGTATCATCGATTACATTAAATGTAATTGAACTAGACATTCCAATAAAAAGGCTGAGATAAGGTAACAATAAAAATGAAAAGAAAAGCAAGAACTAACTCTGCTGTAATATGTACACTTCAAATATACACACTTAAGTAGTTCCATATAAAAAGTGGAAAACTACCCTGCAAACAAAAAAGCATGAAAAAGTTTGGAGTGGTTTAATAAATACTAGAACAATAAATAAACTCACCAGACACAAAAATAAACTCAAAATGGATAAAGGACTTAAACATAAGATGGGAAACCATAAAAATACTAGAGAAATCCACAGGCAGAGAAATCTCAGACATATGCCGAAGCAATTTCTTCCCTGATACCACTCCTAGAGCAATGGAAACTAAAAAAAAAAAAAAATAAACAAATGGGACTACATCAAAATAAAAAGCTTTTTCACAGCAAAAGAAACCATCAACAAAACAACAAGAAAGCCCACTGAATGGGAGAACATATTTGCAAATGTTATCACTGATAAAGGTTTAATCTCCAACATCTACAGGCAGCTTATACAACTTAATAAAAGGAAGATAAATGATCCAATAAAAAAATGGTCAATGGACCTAAATAGAATCTTTTCGAAAGAAGACAGAAGGAAGGCCAAGAGGCATATGAAAACATGCTCAAAGTCACTAATTATCTGAGAGATGCAAATCAAAATGACAATGTGGTACCATCTCACACCTGTCAGAATGGCAATCATCAACAAATCAACAAACGACAAGTGCTGGCGTGGATGTGGAGAAAAAGGAACCCTCGTGCACTGCTGGTGGGAATGCAGACTGGTGCAGCCACTGTGGAGGACACTCCACTATGGAGTTTCCTCAAAAAACTAAAAATGGAACTCCCATTTGACCCAGTAATACCACTTCTAGGAATATATCCCAAGAAACTAGAAACACCAATCAGAAAGAATATATGAATCTCTATGTTTATAGCAGCACAATTCACCATAGCTAAGATTTGGAAACAGCCTAAATGCCTATCAGCAGATGAGTGGATTAAAAACTGTGGTACATCTACACAATGGAATACTATGCTGCTATAAAAAAGAAGGAATTCTTACCATTTGCAGCAGCATGGATTGACCTGGAGAGCATTATGTTAAGTGAAATAAGCCAGGTAAGGAAAGAAAAGTACCACATGATCTCACTCATTTATGGAAAATAAAGAACATTATAACCTGATGAACAAAAAGATAGACACAGAGGCAGTAAAGCACCGAACAGACTGTTAAATTGCAGCGGGAAGGCTGGGGAGTATTGGGGAGGGAGGGAAATAGATCAACCAAAGGACTTGTATGCATGCATATAAGCACAACCAATGGACACAAGACACTGGTGGGTGGGATGAGGGCATGTGACAGAGGATAGGGGAGGCTGGGGGAAGGTCTATGGGGGAAAAAAAGGAGATATATGTACTACTATATGTAATACTTTGAACAATAAAATAAAATAAAAAAAATAACATACATATAAGGAACATCTAACCTAATAATAGACAAACATATAAATTGACCGTACCTCCACTATGCCACCAGCCAATCAGGAGTGATATACAAATTAACCTAAAAAAGATGGCGGTTAATTTGCATATACAGACACTGAGTGATGGGGCAGGACGCTTGTGTTGTCGCCATGGTGATGATGCAGTTGTTCTGCCCCACCCCCAGTCTCTCAGGGCCTCTGGGCAGCGTGGGAAGGCGGGGCCAGTGTGGAAAGAGGCAGCTCCCGGGCCTGAGCAGAAAGGGGCTGGGCCGGAGTGGAAAGGCAGTGCCGGCAGCCAGGAAAGGAAAGCCCATTCTAGCACAAATCTTCGTGTATCGGGCTTCTAGTTACTATAGACAATAATCCAGAGCAAATAAATATGATCAAATATCAATATATGCTAAAGATAATAATTATAAATATAGCTTATAACTGATCTTAAAAACACATAAAATGAAAACTGACAGCACTAAAGAGAGATATATGGTAATATAATTAATAATTTTAACACTATCACTTTAGTAATTGATAGAAAAAATAGTCAAAAAATCTATAGAAATATACAAACCACCTTCACCTAATTGCCACATAAATTGCATGCTATACATTTTTTTTACATGGGTTATTTATTTATTCAAATTTATCTTTATTGTTGAAAGTATTACAGATGTCCCTTTCTTCCCCCATTGACCCCCTCCACCCTGCTCCTGCTCCCCACCTCAAGTCTTCACCCCACTACTGTCTGTGTCCATAGGTTACGCATATATGCATATATATACTTTGGTTAATCTCTTTCTGTCCCCTCTCCCTTCGCTCTGAGATTCAAAAGTATGTTATATGCTTCCATGTACCTGGATCTATTTTGTTCATCAGTTTATTTTGTTTATTAGATTCCACATATGAGTGAGATCATGTGACACCTATCTTTCTCTGAATGGCTTATTTCACTTAGCATAATACTTTCCAGGTGCATATGGGTTATTAATCAATATAGACTATGTTTTAATTCATCAATATTTCAATAAATTTAAAAGGATAGTATTCATATGGAGTATGTTCTCTGAGCAAAACAGAATGTATTTTGAGAATAACAACAATTTGATAAGAGTTCTAAATATTTGGAAAGTAAACAAAACACTTCTAAGCAACTCATGATTCAAATAAAAAAAAATGATGAGGAAAATTAGACAAAACATGAATAATAATAAAATCCCATAACATACCAAAATTTGTGGTATGAAAGCTGAAGCAATTCTTAGTGGGTAATATACAATTTCAAATGTTTTTATTAGAAAAAAAAATCACCTAAAACCAAAAATTTATGCTTAACTTCATGAGTGTAGAAAAAGAAGCATGATTTTAGACCAAAATAAGTATGAGAAAAGATAAAATAAAGACTGGAAATCAATTAAGTATAAAAAGAATAAACAATAAAGAAAATCTATAAAACCTAAAGCTGTTTAATTAAGAATATCAACAAAATTATTACACCTATGGCTATACTGACCACAAAATGAGAGATAGAGAGGCCCTGATGTTAATAAGCTACCTTATTTGTGATAATTTTGTTTTAGCAGCCTGAACAAACTAAGATAATCAACATTGCAGAAACTATTCATTTTAAGTGAGTTCTGTGCATTATTAATTATCAGAAATAGTGCCATAGAATAATGCTTTCTAACCAGTTTTGGGATTGCCTCCAAAGGGTCAAACATTTTCACAGCAGTCACAAAACGTCTTTCAGCTTAGTTCTGGCCAGCTGTTTAATGAGGGCAGCTATAAACTTCAGACTACATTAATGTGTTGCATTAGTCTTCTTCAGTATCTTCCAATATTCTTGTCCTCCTTAAATCCTCTATTCCAAGCTGTTCAAATTACCTCCAAGGAGAAAATATGAATTGTCCAACTTGATATGGCAAGTCTTTTTTTTTTTTTTTTCTTGTGAATTTTCTTTGATTGGGACATAGGGGGTGGGTAACTTGGTGGTTATACCCCACCAGGGTACTGTCCATTCTAATCCTCCTGGGCTAGCTTTTGGAGCTTTTTTCTTTTTCTTGGAGCTCTTGTTGCTAGCAGCTTCTTCAGGTCCACTGCTGAGAGGTTCCTCCTTCAAAGAGAGTTTCCTCTTTTTCTTGACAACACTCCTGTTTGCTGCCTCTTCCGGTTCACTAACTGGTTCCGGTTTGGTTAAAGATTTCTTCCTCTTGGGAAGATTTCCATTGTTAGCTGTCTCAAGATCATTATTAACAAACTCCTCCGTGGAAAAAGATTTCCTTTTCTTGGGTTTGGGTAAACAAACAGGTGGGTCTTCTGTTCCATTCTGCTGAGGAATCTCCTGAAGCTTCTGCTTTTTCTTCTTTTTAGGTTTTTCATTTGTTTGCTCACACTCCTCTGGTGTACTGCTGCTGTGTGGCAAGTCTTATAAAGTGAGTTTTTGAATGTGTCATAGAGATTTTTGAAATGCAATCAAATGTAAAACAACTCAGGGAGAATAAAAAGTTCCCATTATCATCTTATTGTTGTATTTAAAGTAAATTTGGTTTTGGAAACAATGTTAACTGCATATTTAAAATTTTTTCTGCCTCTATTCAGCAAATTTTTCTCAGGCATTCTGAACTAGCAGTCTAGAAAACTTCCCAAAAATTGTTAGGGAGAGTGAAGTTAAAGGAAATCCAAGCAGACAGGCTTTAATACCCCAATTAATTTTAAACATAGGAAATCTGGTTTTGTATTTTTATATACTGTACTGAAATTAATTATAAAGTTACTTCTAAATAGAAGTTCTGGATTAAAAAAATTTGTTCTACACTTATCCTAAAACAAATATTCACCTGAATTTCTAATTGTTGACATCTAAATATTAAAAATAAGGGTTTTATTATCTCCCAATTTTGTTGATGCGAATGCACAAAGAATCAAAAGCTTATTCACTAGGGGTTATTTTTGTTTGTTTGTTTGTTTGTTTTTACATCCTTGCAAGCTGACTTGGTATAAAATAGGACTTCTGAAGATATTTCTTGTAATTTCTTTTTGTACTATATTTTATCATTCAATTTTATGCCCTCTTGGCTAGTCTTCTTAATTTAAGAATTCCAATACATTTTATAAATCTCTGCTGATTTGAATTTAATTAATATATTTAGAACACCTTATTGAAGATAGAAATATCAGCTAATTTCAAACCAAAGGAGAGATAGAATCATAAGCAAATATTTTTTAAAAAGTATGTGCAAATAAAGAAATAGCAATCTATTTTAACATTCTTGAATATAAAAAGCTTATTGTTGAGTGGTAGAATGCTAACATCCATTATCTTACAGTTTTTAAATTGTTCTACTTTATACCAGTACATTTGTATTAAGCAATGATGAGGTGTTTGTCTGAACTTTCCATAAAAGTCAGCAAAATTACATATTGTCAAAAGCCTCAGAATGACAGAAACTGTGCATCTTCTTTTAATGATTACTGACCTTACCGCTGAGGATGCTATTTTAATGTTCTAAAATTATCCAGAAAAAAATACATATATATATTCTTCAAATTAAGTAAAGTAATTATCAATAATATCATTATGTTCTTTTTCACTGGAGAAAACGCTGTTCATAGAAAGCTATTTAATAATCAATGAGGCTAATACACTTCAAATGAATGAAAAATGAAGCCCAACAGTCTAAATAAAATAAGTAAGTAAATATTTAAGCAAGGAGGGAAAAAAAAATCGCCTCTAAGACCATGATTATAAGATCAAGCTAGTACAAAGATTTAAATGGTGAAGTCATACAAATGAGTTGTATTACGTCAAGCTCACAGGATTTAAGAGGCAGTTCATTCCCTTTACCACACATAGGCATGCTCTTAGTCTACCAACCTATCTGTTATACCCTCCTGCCTTTTAAACAATCCGACTTCAGCAGTATACTTAGAATAGACAGGTCTCAGATAAAGAGGACCCATGCCCTGGCCTCACAACTCACAATATCTAAGGATAATTTGTAAAGTTAAACTCTTGAAACAGAATGCATTTTAGGTTAGGGGTAATATTTTAGAGGACTACAGATAATCTAAGTGCTTTTGAAAACATATGGTTGTATGCTAACCTCACAGAGGTTCCAATTTGCTCTCTAGGTCACCCCAAAGAAATTTTCCCTATGGGACTTTGCCTTTAGAGAGACAAAGTGAATTGATTCTGTTGAAATATTCATTAAATTAAAAGGTTTCATTTACTATTCTAAAAGCAATTAATCAGTTTTTTCATTCTGTGTAGTACAGTACTAGCTACCACTTCACAAAAGGGCATTACAGCTCTAGGGAAAATGCAATGTACTGCAACGAAAATTGATAGGGTTTGCTAAGAAAGTTACAGACATAACAAAGTTAAATTTGCCTTTATATATAGAAAAATTTGAAACAGCCAGAACAATAAAATTGCTTACATATAGCAATTAATTTTTAAAAAATAAAGAAAAAATACTATTATGTATACCTTTGAAGAGTTTAAAATTTGTTCAGTATAATTTAAGTCCAAGTCTAAGGAAAATAATTTGTGTAAAAATGTAAGAGTAAATATTGATTTTTATTAAGAAAATCCTCCTTCAAAAATATTTATTGCAATAATAACAGTAAATACTCTTGATCATCAGGAAAATGCCAATTTCTGTAAAATATTTTCATGTTTGCATTTCACGATTCTTTAACAATGTGTGGAGCAGTACATCAATTCTAGGTCATCAGCTGGTCAATAGTTACAGAATGTCCTAAACCAAAATATATTCCTTTGACAGCATTTCAGTGTAATATGTAAATTATTGTATCATTTCAACAAAAAATTATACAGTATGCAACAAAAAATTAATGCATTTTTGCTAATTTAAGCTGTAACTCAACACAATATAATTTTAAAACTTTAAATAAAAAAAATATATAATATACAGAAATATGTACAAATGAGTATTAACTTTTTACCTTTTATATTATTATTCAAATTTTTAAAAATACCATATTATATATTAATATAGAAATAAGCCACAGGAGAGCTCTGTAATACTGCCTATGCAGGAAAAAATAAATAGAACATGGTTAGAAAAATCATTAATAACATAAGAACCAAACTATTTTCTAACAGTGCTTTTGTACTCAGGTCTCAATTATAATAGCCAAAGTGTCAAATCAACAGTCATTAACTAAACTATCATTAATTGAATCCTGACCTACATCTAATGAACTCGGTGGTACCATGTTCATTATTCCACTTCAACTTCATAAAAACCTGTGACATGAGCATTACGGTTCTAAATTGCTTAGTTGACTTGTCAAAGGTCATAAATTTAAAAGTAGCAAATCTAGAATTTATATAGAATTTTCTTTCATTTACATTGCAATAATTTCAGCTATTCCTGGGATAAAAGCATATTGCCAGTACTTAGGGAATCCTTTAAAATATGTGGTTATAACTCTGTACAAATGCCACAAACTCCATGTTGTCTGTTGCCTCCCAGGTTTTACATATACAATGTCCACTGCCTAAAATGATACTCTGCTCCTAGCAGGGCTGAGATTAGGATGAATCAACTGAAGCACTTGCTCAGGTGCAAAAATAAAGAGAGGCCCAAAACAAAAATTAAGACAAATAATATCTTAATGAAATATTTTTAAAAATAAAAATTAATGCAAAATTTCAAGATAAAAAACATATCAAATTTTTAAATAGAGACAGGATCAACTAGACCAGATAGGAGCCTGAAGCAAAAGCAAAAAAAAAAAACAGTAATATTCTATATTTCTGTTGTTTTACCCAGTCTCATCTTAAATATTACTTCCAGTCAGAAATCTTATCAGCCTGGTAAAGATGCTGCACTTCCCAGCTCCCATTGGATCCTATACTTACCACTCCAATCTGACTTTTCCACACTAAGATAGCATATTCATTATCTATTGATGTATGACAAGAGGTCTCCAACTTTAGTGGCTTCAAACAACAAACATGTATTTTCTCAGTGGTTATGTAAGTCAGGAATGTAGGAGTAGCCTAACTGAGTTTTATCTCAGGGAAGCTGGGGCTGTCTCATCTGAAAGCTTGCCTGGGGCTGGAGGATCCACTTCCAAAATAGCTTATTCACATAGCTATTACATGGAACTCTTGATAGAATTGTTTGTGAGTTCCCCTGACATGGTTATTTATGTCCCTAGAGTGAGCAAACCCAGACAGAAAGCAAAAATGAAACTGCTGGGCCTTTTATCACCTACCCTCCAAGGTCTCACACCATCACATTTACTTTATCCTATTCTTTAGAAATGAGTGCTGATGCAGTCCAAACTCAAGGGGAGGAGAATTGGGTTCTACTTCATAAAGGGGGAAGGATCAAAGAACTTTTGAAAGCATTTTAAACACACCACAAAGTTGTCTGTACTTGTCTATCTCTGACCCTAGAATGTAAACTCCCTGAGAGCAGAGACCATGACTGAACTATTTGCCTCTTGGACTACTCCCTAAACTGTGTCTAACACATAGTAAATGCTCAATAAATACTTTTTCAATTATTAATAGAATTCATGAAGACACCTTACCAATGACAATAGCTAAAATAACTTCATGAACAAGGCATAAAGTTATATGACATGAGACTGGGAAGCTTCCAAAGGAGAATAAATGATAGCATCCAACTCTGGTCTTGAAATATAAAACACATATAAACTTTCACTAATTTTGAATATTGGAAAAAAAAAATCCTTGGGCTTAAGAGGGATAATTTGAGAGAGGAAAAGCCAATTGAGACATTGTTAATTTGCAATGAGTCTTAACCTAAACTTTAAAAGACTATGTTCTGACTGAAATTAAAGTTATTCATAGCCAAAGCCATGACTGGGACTCATATATGTATGTCAGTGTGCCCATGTTTGTATGTAAACATTATGGACATTTTGTTGAGGTAATTTTATATTTGGTTGTGCTATACTAGTATTTAAAATCTATATCCTATAATGTAAATTTACTTAACATTATAATTTAAAAATGTTTACATTATGATGGAAAATACTACTGATTCATACATATTTCATATTTGAAAACATTACTGTGCAAATAACTTGAGTTGTGGATAGCACTGATTTAAAAATTGAATCTGTAGTCACAAATAAATTATTTTTAGTTAATAAATTAACATTTTTCAAAGTGTGGTCTATGGACCACCTAGTACTCCTGCGGATGGGAAAAGAGGGGTTTGGGGTATAACAAGATCCTTTTAGAAAGTCCTTGAGGTCAAAAGTATTCTCATAATAATAATAATATGATGTTACTTGCCTTTCTAATACATATTTACACAGATGGTGACAAAATATAGGTGGATTAAGTTGCTGGCTTTTTAGTACAAATCAAGGCAGTGGCACCAAACTCTAATATTATTTACTATTTTCTTTTTTGCCATAAGCTTGCAGTGGGAAAAAGATACAGTTTCACCTAAGAATGTCTTAATAAAGTAGTAAATGTTATTATTTTTATTAAATCTCCTTGAATTACATGTTTTTAACATTCTCTATGACAAAAAGAGATAATAAAACTCTTTGCTGAATACCAAAATATGATGATTGTTTTGAGAAAAAGTACATGCTTAATTGTCTCAGTTATGTGTTGAACTAGCCGATTTTACCATACACAATCTATAATAATAAAAGAGCAATATGCTAATTAGACTGGACGTCTTTAGGACGTCATTCCGGACATCCTTCCTGACAAAGCTGGGGCTGGAGGGAAGCCAGCCCAGGTCCCAGGTGCCTGTGGGCGGCTTGAAGGAAGCCAGCCCGGGGCTGTGGGTGCCTACGGGCAGCTGGAAGGAAATAGCCCGGGTCCCAGGAGCCTGCAGGTGGCTGGAGGAGGGAAGCAGCCCAGGTCCTGGGTGCTGGAAGGAAGCCATTGCTGGCAGCCAGGGGAAGGAAGGCCTACTCTTGCAGGAATTTTCATGCATCGGGCCTCTAGTCCTATATAATAAAAGGCTAATATGCAAAAAGTGGTGGAACAACCGAGCAACAGAACAACCGAACAACCGGTCGCTATGATGTGTGCTGACCACCAACCGGCACACACAGAACATGGTAGGCGTCGGCAGCAGGCGGCAGAGCATGTAACATGGCGGGTGTCGGCTGCAGTGGTGCACTGGTCGCTGTCATTGGGGCGAGCCTCTGGTGATTACTAAAAATTCTTTGCTCTCTCATGCAGTGATCCTGCCCAGCACTCACACCTGCTGCCGGCACTGGCCCCACTCGCACCTGCTGCCAGCGCCTGGCACCAGTCCCTATCACTCAGCACCATCAGCAGATGCCAGTGGTGGCTGCTGGCCCCGATCGCGCACTAGGGATTCTCCACCACACCCTGCTCCTGAGGGGCAATTGGGGCAGCAGCTGCTGCTCACACTCGCTGACGGCTTGGGACCCACTCCTGTGCCTACCGCAGCCTCACGGCCCACAGTTCTTTTCAAGGTGCACAAATTCATGCACTGGGCCCCTAGTTTTTAAATGAAAGAGGAATCAAGAAGGTATCTATGGCTATTCACACTTGGATAGACAGTTTCTTGATAATGTACATACAAATTATATTATTTATGGAAAACAAATTTATTTACTTAGTATCAATGGAAAAAAAATTCAAATTTTCAAGTAAAAAAAGAAGCTTGAGAAGCTTATACTGGCCACCTTGAACTTAGCTGATTCAGAACCATGATGTGATTTACATATCATGCTTGGGTAAAAATCTGTTCATAGTGCAAAATTGACCTATAGATGTCAATGTTAAGTACATAAAGTTCATTAGTATGGTTTCAGAATCCACATTATAACCAACTTTTAATAAATTATCATTTATTGAGTTTGGTGTAGTATCAAATAAAAATACCCACAATTTCCTGAAATCATATTAAAATATACCCCTTCTCTAAATAGATATCTGTGTGAGGTTAGAGTTTCTTTATATACTTAAACAACAATATTAAAATCCCAATAAATTAAAAGCAGAAGATTAAAAATCTAAGTATCTTGGATTGATTAAGCCCAGGTTTTAAAAGAATTTTTAATTCTCACTAAATTTTGGAAAATATTGTTGTTGTTTTTAAAACATGATTTATATTAAAACCTAGTGGGGTTTTGTCTTTAAAAATAAAAAATACATACTTTAAAATTTCAGTTTTAATTTTTACTATGGTAAATATTAATGGATATAAACCACATAAACAAAAACTCTTCAGGGTCCTTGATCAATTTTGGGGGTATAAAAGGGTCCTCAGATCAAAACTTTGAAAACTGCTTCCATAATTTAAAACAGAGAGCAACTGGCTTAAAACAAACAATTGGACTGAAGGGGAAATATGGTGCAAAAGGTTTTGATTAATTATATTTTGAATGATACTCTTAGCTAAAGTGAACTATGCTTTTTGCCACAGATGTGAGCATACCTAAGAAGATGTGTAGAGTGACGGTCAATGTACATGAAGTAACACAAGATAAACAAGTGGGGTTTGATGAAATGTATTCACTAACCCTGAAATATTATCTCTGATTGTTATGTTGCATCTAGCATCCCTTGCTATGTGACAATATATTTGGGGTACTACAAATGCACACACTATTGTACTATTTTAGGTAGATCTAATAAATGGACTAACAAAAAACAATTTTATGTTTTAGAATGAATCTTAACAATTCATGTGCACACAAACGATGTGGTACTTCCAATTAAGTTTTATTATTGCATAGTTTTGAACTTGATTCCCCAAACTTCAAATTGCTTCCTTTTGCCCAAGAGCACTGACCTAAAAAATGTGATCACTATACAGGTAGAAATCTGTTACTTTACCAGTGACTCCTTATGTGAACACAGAGCATAGCAGAAACTAATTTCCATATTAGAGAGCAAAATCAATTAAAAACAAAAACTAAATGAAATTTACTATTAGAATAAAATACTACAACATTTGGGTTTGCCAATCTGTTTGAGAGAATGGGATTAATAATTTTATTCAAGTTAAATCCTGAGCCTTTAGATAGTTTCTAATTTACATGAGAGTAAATTAAGAGTAAAGTACATATATTTGTGAGAAACAGGACAATATGAATACATTTGGAAATACATATATATAATACATTTTTATACCTCTCTCTCTCCCTCAGTTTCTCTCTCTCTCTCTCTCTCTCTCTCGTTTCCATTAGACAAAAATTACCTAGCTGAGTGACAGAAAAGTATCTCTTTAAAACATTTATCAATCTCATGGAATTTTAAGAAAATATATAAAATTTTTGTAAAATTTCATTAAATTAAAATAAGTTATTCAAACACATTTTCTAATATTATGTTTATATTAAAAATAATTTAATCAAGGTAAACAGCTAGACATCATTTGCCCTTAATGTGTCTTTATGTTGAATACTTAATTTACAATATAATTTTGATGTGATTTATTCTGAATATGATAAACTCTTTATGTACTCTAAAAATATAACATCTAGGCATATTTCAACATGTCAATACACTTTATTAATAGGTACTATATTCCAAATCACTCTGAAGCCATATTTTTTACATACTCCAACACAAGCCTGGTTTTCCCTGACTTTCCAATCTTTTCTCTGAATACCATATCTTGCTTCAGGCTTTTGCTCATTTATTATTTTCCTTAACTAAGAGCTTTGCACCCTTCTTACAGTTTCCATGTCTAGCTCAATTTCTGTTTAAAGGTTTTCTTCACTATTTCTGGGTGGAGTGATCACTCCTTTCTTTATACATTCTTTATATCCCTTTGTGTTTTAGTCTACAAAAGTGTCATATATATTAAAGATATTTAAAGCCCTAAAAGACAGAGATAAAACCTTATTTTTTAATCTGAATTTTGGTATACAGATGGCATTAACAGCCACAATTGTTCACGCCTTCCTATGTTGCACCCTTTCAATAATGCCCTCTGACACTGACTCTGGCCTTGGACATGTGCCTTATTTTGACAAATGGAGTAGTAACTAAGAGAATAGTTTGAGGGCTACCTCGGTAAGAACATGCCCATCTAGCCTGTTGTAAGGGTGTGAGAGCAGAGCCAAATGACTACTCTAGGGGAAGCTTGCTTCCGGATCAGCTCCCAACTAGTAGTGAGTGTACCGCCAGTCATGTGAGTGAGTCCTGCCAAGACCAGAAGGATAGCCCATCTTAAATTATTAAACTGAAATTTTGTAAGCCAAATAAATGCTTATTCTTTTGAGCCAATGGATACCGACATATTTTGTTACACAGAATTTTTATGCCTTTAGACAACTGATATCTGGAATGCAAACACAGCAGCCTCACAGTACTTGCACATGTTCAAACTTAATAAGGACTGAATGAATGCCTCTTAGATTATGCTTAACTATGACTCCAACATATGTATACACTTGCTGGAAATAATAAGTGAAGAGAGCTGGCTGCTTTGAGCATCTGTAAAATGCTAAGTAAGGTGCTGAATAATTTTCATTTTCATTCCATTTACTTATCACAAATACGTGGGGTAGTTATTTTTAAAGTACCATTGTAAAGAACCGGTGTTCCTGTAGTTTGCTCTGCGTGTTTTCTGGGCTGCAGAAGTTGGTGTGGCACGGGTGGCAGGTTGGGAGGAAGGTAAATAAAGGACAAGTTGTATCAAAACACAAACAAAACAAAACAAAACCCACAAACACACCATTACACAGATAATGAAATTTAAGCTGAGAGTGATACATATAACCCATCAAGGCAAAATACAGAATTTAAAAAGAGATTAAATGGAGTTTAAAATTGAGCATTATTATTCCAGTGTACCTGGGGTTTCACCACCGAACACCAAATTTTAAACTCTATTTTTGCTTACATTTTTGACAGGAGAATAGAAAGCAAAATTGGGGAAACTGGGATATGTATCACTTAAATAGCTATACTTCCTAGGTGATTACAAAAAATGGTTATCTCAAACTATGGATTACATTTTCACATCTTACATAGAGGAATATTTGATTAATGACTTGTTCCCCTTAATTACCAGCCCTAAGATATAATGAAAAAGAGGTTAAATGATAGCATACCAATCTGATAGCAAAGTTTGTGTTCATGTCAGGATTGTAACAATGGCCCTTGTGAGGAAGAGGATAATAAATGAGAAATATGTAAAAAGTTTTAAAAATAATTTTTAGAGACTTTGTACTAGGCATTTTTTATGATACTTCTTTGAAATGCAGTTTGATTATATGCAAGGGGAAGGAAGCCTATTTGTAAGCTTTTACACGTCTATCTTGTTTCCAACATCATCCTTCACATTTTTATATTGTTCACCAAATTTGTTACTAAGTGCTTAATGTACGTCCATTGCTGTCTTTGGTACCAGGTTTATGGTTATGGACAGAACAGATACAGGTCCATACAGGCTTATGAGTTAGCAGTATGCTAGATAACTCAGCAAAACAAGGGAAATATATAAAATGTGAAGTAATTACAAAGCATGGGAAAATTATCATTGTCCATAAGTAATATTTTCTCCATAGAAAAATCAAAGAAAATAGACAATTTAGAATAATGAGAGTTCAGTAAAATCAGTGGATACAATAGCAATATACAAAATAAATTTAATTACTATGCACAAAGAATATATTTAGAAAAAAATACATTTTTCTAAAAACCAATACATTTAGTCATACTAGCCAATAAAAAACATGATACTTAATACAATAACTCAAAGAGGATGTATAAGTCTTTTATGGAGAAAATTCATCAAAAGTCATGAAAGACCTTAAATAATATAGAAATACAGTATATTGTAATAAAGGATGCAAAGATAAGTTACATAAGATATAAACTGATCATAATCACACTCCAAATTCCTGAAAAGTGATTCTACAATACATATAGATAATCTAAAAATAGCCAATATAATTTTGAGGAAGAATAAGAAAGTGTAAAAATATTTGTGTGTGTGTCTGGGGTGGGGGTGTATTTAACAATGTTTTATACTAGTTTTTACTATTATGAAAATGTATAATAATAGGAATAACTAAAATTATTGAGGGGTTACTAAATTCAAGGCTTTGTTATAAGTTGTATACATTAATTCATTTATATTATAAATAACGCAAAGATATGTAAAATCAAAGGCAAAGTATAATGGTGCCCAAATTATACATTAAATAGCAGAACCAGGAATGCATATAATCAGACCAGCTTGCATTCTTTTTCTTTAATCCTCATCCGAGTATATTTTTCCATTGATTTTTAGAGGGAGTGCAAGAGATAAAGAAAGACAGAGAAAAATATCGATGTGAGAGAAACACATCAATTGGTTGCCTCCTGCAGGAGCCCTGACCAGGGCTGAGGCTGGGAAGGTCCTAGGTTTGATTCCTGTCCTTGACTGGAATCAACCTAGGACCTTCAGTCAGCAGGCTGACGCTCTATCCACTGAGCCAAACAGACTAGGGCCCAGCTTGGATTCTTCAGTACAATGCTGCACTTTCTAGTGTTCTTACAAATTTAATGTAATTTTGGTGTAGGAATTAACAGATTGGTAGACAATAATAGGAGCTCCAGAAACCATGTTCACTTGGGCATGGTAGGAAGAGACTTGTAATCAGCACTGCTGAGATCTACTGTCAAACATATGAAGGAAATGCCCCTGAGAATAGAAAGTGATCTGATAAATTTTTTCATAAGTATTTTAATGAGGGATTTTCTGGTAAACACATCCTATATAATAAAAGGCTAATATGCAAATCTACCGAATGGTGGAACCCACTTGCTATGAACTGACCACCAGAGGACAGACGCTCAACGCAGGAGCTGCCCCTTGGTGGTCAGTGTGCTCTCACAGGGGGAGCGCCGTTCAGCCAGAAGCTGGGCTCACGGCTGGTGAGCGCAGAGGTGGTGGCAGGAGCCTCTCCGGCCTCTGTGGCAGTGCTAAGGATGCCCCACTACTGGCCCAGGGAGCAGGCCTAAGCCATCAGTCAGACATCCCCCGAGGGCTCCCACACTGTGAGAGGGTGCAGGCTGGGCTGAGGGACCCACACACACACACACACACACCCCAAGTGCACAAATTTCATACACCGGGCTTCTAGTTAATGATATTAGCTCATGAGAAAGGAAATGTTATTTCTTTGTCTAGTGTGTCTTATGTACACTCAATTTGGAATCTGTGAAATTGGGGGTTATGGCTCCTTAGGCTATGTAACTTTTAGGATTTAAAATGGAGATGTTTCATGACTAATACAGCTCTCATCTTTGTAAGTGATGAGACTGCAAACAGGTGTAGGGATCTCATACAATAACCACCGCCCAAGTACCTTCAACATATCAATGATTTGTTTTCCTTGGATTTCTCAGTTATTAATGTCCTTCAAATTATTTGTAAAGCTTGATACTGGGTTAGAAAACATTGGTATACATGGAGACATTTAAAAAATGTTCTTCAGCCATTGCATTTAATATAAAAATGTGGTAATACCCTTACCTGTCTATAAACAGATTGGTAAACTTTGGCATATTTATACAATGAAATGCAATATAGAAAATAAGATGAGTGGATTAGAAAACTGTGGTACATCTACACAATGGAATACTATGCTGCTATAAAAAAGAAGGAATTCTTACCATTTGTAACAGCATAGATGGAACTGGAGAGCAATATGCTAAGTGAAATAAGCTAGTCAGTGAAAGAAAAATACCACATGATCTCACTTACTTATGGATAATAAAGAACATCATAAACTGATGAACAAAAATAGATAGAGGCAGAGAAGCATCAAACAGACTGTCAAATGACAGCGGGAAGGCTGGGGAGGGTTGGGGGCCAGGGGAAGGTAAGAGATCAACCAAAGGACTTGTATGCATGCATATAAGCATAACCAATAGACACAAGACACTGGGACGGGGGTGAGGGCATGTGCCGGGGGTAGGGGAGGCTGGGGAAGGTCAATTGGGGAAAAAAAAGGGAGACATATGTACTACTATTTGTAATACTTTAAACAATAAAAAAATGAATGGCTGCCCTGGACGGTTTGGCTCAGTGGATAGAGTGTCGGCCTGCAGACTGAAGGGTCCAAGGTTCGATTCTGGTCAAGGGCATGTACCTTGGTTGTGGGCACATCCCCAGTAGGAAGTGTGCAAGAGGCAGCTGAATCGATATTTCTCTCTCATCAATGTTTCTAACTCTCTATCTCTCTCCTTTCCTCTCTGTAAAAAATCAATAAAATATATTTAAAAAAATGAATGGCTAATGCTACATATGTCAACATGATTTAATCTCAGCTTTTTTAGAAAAAGTTGCAGAAAGATATACACTGTGTATGTTACTATAATAGGAAAATAGGTATATCTTTCGGCTCATAGATATGTGGTTACAGTATAAGCATCTCTATGAAATTTATAAATGAATTTCAGAGGCAAGTTTGTGTTTGAGTAGGGTAGAAGAGAAATAGTATTGGGGAAATTTTCACTGAAAACTCTAACTCTACTGATATTTTATGCTTAATCTGTATGTGGTATTTTGGGTCTATCTTGCCCTATTTTCTATTTTTTATTTGGCTTAAATGTTTAATAAAAAATCATCATAAAATACACAAAGTAAAAGAGGATGCTATTAAACATTCAAGTTGACACTGAAGCTGTTGGCTAGAAGAGAGAGAGGCTCTATTTAAATACTCTAGAGCAGTGGTCGACAAACTCACTAGTCAACAGAGCCAAATATCAACAGTACAACGATTGAAATTTCTTTTGAGAGCCAAATTTTTTAAACTTAAACTTCTTCTAACACCACTTCTTCAAAATAGACTTGCCCAGGCCGTGGTATTTTGTGGAAGAGCCACACTCAAGGAGCCAAAGAGCCGCATGTGGCTCAGGAGCCGCAGTTTGCCGACCACGGCTCTAGAGGGTCTTTTGTTCTAATGACCATAAGGTTATGGAAGTGGAATTCTTGGCACTCAGATGGCTATACCTTCAGGAAAGACTAAAGAATAAATGAAATAAATATATTTCTCACACAATAATGACACAACCAGAGAGCTTCTCAAATTCAATCTAAAATCTGGATTTTAAAAAAATCAGAAAAATTAAAAATTCTGAACTGTATTTTAGGAAAATTAAGCATTTGATTTTGAAATTTTGAACCCATCTTGCTAAGAAATATTGGAGGCAGCCCTTTGAGATATTTATGACATATATGTCCCACAGATAATGTAAAACTGCTCTGGAATAGCATCCTTCTGTGTAGGTAGCACAGTAAATGAGAACAAAATCCAAAATTAAAAAACACATGAGAAAAAAAAGTGTTAGTGAGAGTCAACATATATGAGAAAAATGATCAACAAGGTGTCCCAAAAATTATATCATAGAAATAATGGAAAATAGGCATAAGGATATTACGTAAACACAAACAATAACACTGCAAGTGATAAAAATATGAGAAAAATAAAAATTTGAATAATAAATCTGTTAGGTCGAGGCAGGGGGGAAGCCCAGAACCGATGCATGCATCTGCAAGGTAGATGGTGACAGAGATAACTGGCGCCTTCCTAGACCCCCAGCCTGAGGGGGAAATTCCACACCGCTCATGCCCTCCGCCCTCCCCCCACTAAAGAGCTGTATAAAAGAAGTACCAACGCCCCCTTTTGGCACGAACTTCCCTGGCCCACCCTCAGACCAGCAAATTTCACCTGGGAGCGCAAGATTAAAACCTCCCCCTTTTAATCGGCTGGACTCTCTGTGTTTTGTCTCCTACGTCGTAAATCTCTCAAAATCCAAATAATGCTACATTTTAAAATTCTGTTTCTCGCTATATCTCTATATGCAGAAAATAATGTCTGGTATAAAGGTGGGTATCAACAGTTAAAATCCTGAATAGAGGGGTGAACAAATCATCTCATAAGTCTTAATTCAGAAGAAATGTATGGGCTAGAACAGGGGTGGGCAAACTTTTTGACTCTAGGGCCACAATGGGTTCTTAAACTGGACCGGAGGGCCGGAACAAAAGCATGGATGGAGTGTTTGTGTGAACTAATATAAATTCAAAGTAAAGGAGCAGAGGGGAGAACAAGAGAACCCTCCGCTCTTTCAGCTCCCTGGGCCAGATAGAACAGCCAAACGGGCCGGATCCGGCCTGTGGGCCATAGTTTGCCCACGGCTGGGCTAGAAATAAACGTGGGAGTTATTGAACTATAAATGATATTTAAAATGTCAAAATTTATTGTCAGAGTAAAAAGAAGAACATGCAAAAAAAAAAACAAAACACACAAAAACAAAAAACAGGAGGAGTTAGGAAAAAAGCCACAAGCATGCCATTAGTATAGATTTCTCTTTCCAGACAATAATAATGACAAAGTACATGCCTTTTCTCAGCACCAGTCTCTCCTCTCCCTGCCCGTCCCATAAGCACACACTTTCTTAACATGGGAGGGCCTACTAATTCTCCAGCCATGATCGATAATGTTCCCAAATCTTGCTTTTCCCATGCTATATTATACAACCATAACCTCAAGTCCCCTAATCACACAAGGGGAGGAGTTGAGGCTTTCCTCAGATACAATTGCTGACCTGAAAGGATAGGGCTGAAGATAATATCCTGCCATTATCAATTTTTTCTTTTTTGATCCCTGGCCTCTAATTACACTGGTGGGAGGGCTGGTTCTTCCTTAAACATGCAACTTAAAAACATGCAAATCAATTGTTGGAGTACTACCACAGTTTGGCATAGGGACCTGATAGATTATTATGAGATCCCCCAAGAGGGTATCCACAATAGGAATCCTATCTCCAGGATTATTACTAGTGAATGTGGTCCCAAAACATGTGTTCCAAATGTGAGAGCTAAGAATTTTTCCTTGTTTTCTCAGAAAAGTCAGACAGTCTACCAATTTACTTGAAGAAATATTAGAAAATATGACATTGAAATTCTGCATTTTTATGTGGATTAATCTCCATGCAAATATTGGCTAACACTCTAGTGAACTTTCTTTTAGAAGTTCAGCAAGAATGAAGGGAGGAAAAGTCTAATTTGATCTTTCTCTTCCTCCTACTTCCCTCCTTCTCTCTTTTCTTCCTCCCTCTATTTTTCACCTCTGACACAGTCTTTCCGCAGCAAGAGTTCAGGAATCTGGAGAAGGGCTACGCATAAATGAAGAGAGACTAGACAAGAAATATAAATTTGGAAGGCATTGGGGGAGCCAGATGGAAGCTTAGCCCTAGTGGCGAAGATCCCTGAATCTCTGGACCCATATCCTTTTTATTTACTGGAAAACACATTGGCCCTTTAGGAATGCAAACAGGCATATCAAAGGTAAAGTTTGGTAAACAGGAAAAGATTATCAGGTTAAGGGAAATGCCTACAGCTGCTCAGCAGCAGGTAATAATATGCAGATTTTCAGCCCTGCTGAAGATGTTCTTCAGCCTTCTGACAAACTTCTCACATTTATTATGCTAACTACTGTTCTTAGCCTCCAGCACACCTCTTTTCTTCCCCCACCTCTTGTTTCTCACATAAACACACATATGCACCTGCAGACACAATCTCAATCATCTAATACTACTGAGTAGGCACAATGTGAATTGAATTCTGCAAAGAAACTAAGACAATTTATTTTGGGGATATAAGCAAGAATATAATGGTGATTAAATATGGAGTCTGCCCTGAAGGAAGTATACTAAAAATGATTTTCGTGCACATAAATAATTCTACTGTACCTCCCCCTTATACATGGGAGATACATTACAAGACCCCCAGGGAATGCCTGAAACTGTGGATAGTACCAAACCCTAAATTCATATACTACTTTTTTCCTATTAATGTATACCTATGATAAAATTTAATTTATGAATTAGTAATAGTAAGATATTAGCAATAATAACTGATAATAAAATAGAACAATTAAAACAATATATTGTAATTATAGTTATATGAATGGCTTTGGGGCCATTATTAAGTAAAATAAGGTTTACTTGAATACAACCACTATGATACCAAGACAGTTGACCTGATCATCCAGACGGCTGCTAAGTGACTAATGGGTGGGGAGAGTATACAGCATGGAAGCAGTGCATAATGGGATGAGTCATGTCCTAGGAAGAATGGAGAAGGACAGTGAGAGATTTCATCATGCTACTCGAAAAGGCATGATATTTAAAACTAATAGATTGTTATTTCTAAAATTTCCCATTTAATATTTGTGGACCATGGTTGACCATAGGTAACTGAAACTATGGAAAGTGAAATTGTGGATAAGGGTGAGCTACTGCAGTTAGAATATAATTAAATTCAGACTGTTCCATGAGATATTTATGAATTGCTAACATTTATCAAATATTTATTCTTTATTAGGCACTACTCCAAGTATTTGTAATTATTAACTTTTTAATCCTCACTCAATTACATAAAGTAGATAGATACTATTTTTCTTCATATTTTGTCAGCTGAGGAAATCAGCACCCAGATGTTTGAGTTCTTTGTCCAAGATTATCCTATATAATAAAGAGGTAATATGCAAATTGACCATCATGCCCTCATAAGATGGCTGCCTATGACCAGGCCAGCAGGGGGGTTAGTGAGGGATGACCAAACAACTGAACAAGCAGGCTACATGGGGCAACCAGGCTGGCAGGGGGGTTAGTGAGGGATGACCAGGCTGGCGCGGGGGGGGGGGGGGCAGTAAGGGGTGACCAGGCTGGCAGGGGGGGCAGTTAGGGGTGACCAGGCAGGCAGGCAGGTGAGCAATTAGGAGCCAGTGGTCCAGGATTGTGAAAGAGATGTCCAACTGCTGGTTTAGGCCCAATCCCTGGGATCGGGCCTAAACTGGCACTTGGACATCTCCTGAAAGGTCCCAGATTGGAGAGGGTGCAGGCTGGGCTGAGGGGACTCCCCCCACCCCGTGCATGAATTTTGTGCACTGGGCCTCTAGTATATTTTATATTCAGGATAGTTAGAATCTTACCAGAGTAGACTTGACTCCTAACTTTGGAGTGCATGCTAAAAGACTGGCTTCAAAGATCATAGGGTGCTTTTGTAGGAGGAAATAACATTTGAGTTCAGTTTCAAATAATAAATTATCCTACCATATATGAAATAGTCTTAAATAGTAACACCAATATTACTATTAAAACTGAGCATTGAATTAGTTTTAAGGTATTTTGCAAATCTATTTGTTCTTATACATCCGTGTAATATGCTCATATTGCACTTGAATTGTAAATATCAATATGGGCCTTTGTTTATTTTCAAAGACATGTACATGCTTACTTACTTATGTCAATTTAAAGGGCTGAAAAGCACTAAGTACCTAATAGCAGTAAAACAATTAGCATGCAGATTACTGTTTCTGAATACCAAGAAACAAGAGCAACTTGAGTAATGGCTGATTCTAGGTCTGGACAAGATATATACAGCACTAATAAATATTCTTGCTCTACAAAGCATGGAAAATTTTCTAAGACTTGTTTGTCATGCAAAAATACAGAAGCCAGCATGAAGGGTCTCACTCTAGCCAATCACTGGACAATTTAAGCATTAAAAAAGTTAATATTATTGATTGAAGCATTGATTAATGAAACCCAGGAGTTTATAAATATACTTTTTTTAAAAAAAAAAAGAAAGAAAAAAAGCAAAAAAGGAAAAACAACTTTTTGAACTCTACTGGGCATAACTTGGGAACTATGCTAAAATACAGAAATATAAAAGGAAAAAATTAAACATCCACCCTCTGTTTTTTGTTTTTTTTAATGAATTGCATTTCAGAGTAACTAATCAGCTCATTAATAAGAAAATTCTCTTTAGAGAAGAAAAGTTGAAATAAATAAGTGATTGTTTTACAACATTTTTAAAAAATATATTTTTATTGATGTCAGAGAGGAAAGGAGCGGGAGAGAGATGTAAACATTAATGATGAGAGAGAATCATTGATTGACTGCCTCCTGCATGGTCCTACTGGGATGGAGCCTGCAACCCCAGGCATGTGCCCTGACAGGAATCAAACCGTGACCTCCTAGTTCATAGGTCATTGCTCAACCACTGAGCCAATGTGGTTGGGGCCCATTTAGCAACATTTAATGAAATAAATAATTTAGTCAATAAGCATTAATAATTACAACAAATAATTGAAACGTTTATGGTAAGGAATTTTATGATGGGAGTGTGATGGATCATTTTGTGTCAACTTGTCTGCCACAGAGTACTTCCATGTTTGGTCAAAGATTCTGTATGTCTGTGACTGTGTTACTGAATGAGATTAACATTTGAATCAGTAGACTCACACAGATTGCCCTCAATAATGTGGGTGGGCCTCATCCTAAACGTTGAAGGACTGAATAGACTAGAAAACCTGAACCTCCTTTGAGCAAAGGAAACTCCTGCCTAATTGCCTTGGAACTGAGACGTCGGATTTTTTCCTGCCTTCAGATTCAAAGGCAGGGCACATCAGCTCTTTCATGTCCTCAAGCTGGTCAGTATTTTACTGGAACTACACCATCAGCTCTCCTGAGTCTCATATTTCTGATTACAGATCTTGGGACTTGAGAGCCTCCACAAGCGTGGGAACAGATTTCTACATAGATAGATCTAGGTTTAGATGATAGGTTATAGATATAGATACATAGATGATATAGGTTGACATATATTATTGGTTCTGTTTCTCTGGAGATCCTTGACTAATATATATTTTGGTACCAAGAGTGGTTTTAGAGAAACAGAATGTTAAGGATTAATTTTCTAATTCATTTTAGGGATCCTAAAATTGGCTCTTAGTGTGATAAAATTTAAAGATGCTAAATAATCTATTTCCAGTGGTGAAGAAAACACTGATAGTCCATTGCATGACCTGGCTATAGAGATTAGCAAAATATCAACATTGGATACTCGTAATCAACCAATTATAAGATGCAAGGATCTAGGTGACTGTGCATATGTTTGCTTTCAAACATTTTTGGCAAAATAATCAATGTAATGAGATTGTCCAGTTATTTCCAATAAGACAGCATAGGGATGTAGGCCAGGATTGAAAAATATTGAATGGCCAGGAAGCCAAGTTAAGACTTGGTAGTCAGAAGGAATGTGTGATAAGCTGACCATGAAAATGCCACCAACCTTCATTCCGTCCTCAAAAATGCAGAGGTAGCTGATTTTATCTCCTTCTAAGTTCCTGCTTACACTACTGATCCACATGCACACTTGATCAAGGTTTGACCGCTATACGCCCTTCCTAGGGTGCAGTAATGAGTGGTCCGTCATCTTGCCCCCACAGCACAGACACCAACATAGTTACTAGACAACACAGCTGGGAAAGGAAGTCACCCACTGTGAAATAAAAAATTCTGCAAGCCTGCCTTTTTCAAAAAGCCTTCATTTCCATGCAAGTCCCCTTGTTCTCAGTTTATAAAAGCAGCCAAGCCAAGCAAGCCCCTGAGCAGTTCAGAGGACCTTAATTTCCTCTGTGCTGCCTCCCTTGTGCTTGAGCATAAGCTTAATAAAATCTGTCTGGATATTACTCTGGGGCTCCCTCTCAATTTCTATCTTGGGGAACTGAAGAACTGCAACGCTGGAAGCACAGATATCACTGAACAAAGTGCAGACTCTAATTCTTAGTTCAAGTACTGCATCAATGACTGGAAAGTTATTATACACTGGAGGCCCAGTGCACGAAATTCGTGCTTGGGAGGTGGGGTCCCTCAGTCCGGCCTGCACCCTCTCACAATCCGGGACCCCTTGGGGGATGTCCGACTGCCAGTTTAGCAGGATCAGGCCTAAACTGGCCGTTGGACATCCCTCTCACAATCACGAACTGCTGGCTCCTAACCACTCACCTGCCTGCCTGCCTAATTGCCCCTAACCACTCTGCCTGCCTGCCTCATCGCCCCTAACCACTCGCCTGCCTGCCTGATCACCTCTAACTGCCTCTGCCTGAATGAGTCCTCTTTGGAATTCAAATGCATCATATTGTTCACTTGGGTGTGTTACTCTTGCCCATTTGCCAAATCCCTCAAAGAGCTGCTAGTTTTGGGTGGGGCCCAGAACAAGAAGAAACTACAACAGTTCCAGGCTGCTGTGCATCCTGCTCTGCCACTTGCTTAGATCATGTGACCTGCACATCTAATGGTAACTGAAGCGGCAGTGGCAACTAGGCATGACTCTTGGAGTAAGAGGAAGATTTAAAAATCTAAGTTCAGCCTCAAAGTATGAATAGTGTTGTCATTGGAAAACAAAAAGAATGAGAATGAAAGACTAAAAGAAGAAACTACAGTAATGTTGGCAAGGTTAAAGAAGGTTTGGCAGTGGTAGGGATCGTAAACTGTGACAAGGACGTTGACAGGCTAGCTGAGGCTTATTTTAGAAGCCTTAATTGTCGTGCTCAGTAATTTGATATTGTCTTGTCAATGAGGATTGCTTTTTTATTTGTGTGGCTGAGAATGATAGCTGTCTTTCCTTATCAAAGCTCTTCTTCTTTCTTTAGCAACTAAACTCCTATAGATCAGCTACCTAAAACAAAAATCCATACCCTAGCCTCCCTTGCAGCTGGGTGTCATCACAGGTCTGAGTTACCCCTGAAGATACAGAGGCAGAAGTTCTGTGTGCAAATTCCAGGAAGTGTCCTCAAAAAAATAGGGCATGTCCTTCTTTGACATTTTCTCCTCCTCATTCCCTGGATCAGAAATCTGGACTTAGACTGTATACCTTGGACAATGAGACAAAGACTGTATTGTAGGGATGACAAAATAGTGATCTGGAAGTAGTCTGAATTCCTGAGAAGTTGATGGAACAGAGCTTTGAACGGCTTTAGCCACTAATGTGTCCCTTGCAGCTGAAACTAAGCTAGAGACAAATTGTTTTTTGTTTGCTTGTTTGTTATTTTGTGGTTATTGTTAAACCAGGGAATGATAGAGTCAAATTTTTGTGTGCATAGACCAGCCCAGATAAAGAAGAGATTTTTTAAAAAACACAGGTAAGATACAATAAAATTCTAAATTAAGACCACTGACAACAAGGTTCATGCCTGAGCATAGATGAACAGCTATATGATTTTGAGTATAGGGAACCAGAATAAGACTGAAGCCTCTAACTTTGGGAAAAGGATGAGGTGTGTGTGCATGTGTGTGTGTGTCCCCATCCTAATTAGAATGGCTATTAAAATCCCAACAATTTTATTAATTATAATTCACCTGTTTCCTTGGAGAAAGCAACTAGATCATAAAATGGTTGAATTACAAAGGCACTAAACATGTATCTTGAAAAGAATATTTGAGGTCATGGACGATCTGCTCCATTACCTAAGTAATTTTGGAGTATAACAAAGAATTTTCTTTTTCAAATGATAGAATTAGTTTAGTAGCCTGTTTCTTCTAAATTATTGTGGCTCAACCTCAAAACCTGGGCTACATAATTTTTGTTGTAGGCACTTTTCTAGCAGCATCTTGATCTCTACTGATTAGATTCCCCTCTTTTTCCTCCTCCACAGTTGTGGAAACCCAAAATATCTCCAGACATTGCCAAATCTGTCTGCTTTGAAGGGTAAAATCATTTTCTTTACAGAACTACTGTTTGGAAGGTATAACAGAAAGAGCATGCTTTTACTTGGCTTGATTGGTGTTCTGTTTTGTTACTTCAGTCTTTCTTTTGCACTTAATCCTGTAATGAAATGTGTGAACACAACCAACATACCCATTTGTAAAATAGAAATTACAATAAGGTACTTCATCTCTATCTGATATTATCACTAACAATAATAGGTATGGTAGAGATGATAGTTCCTCTTTTATTAAATACATACTGTAGGCTTTCTATATGTTATTATCATTGATTATATTTCCTAAACAAGGAAAAATATACAAAAGTATATTTTCTCCCCATTCTCATTTGTGCTGAAACTTTCGAGGTATTTAATTACCTATTTCTAGGCCTTCTTTTGACTATCCAATTCCCTATGCTCCGGCTTTAGATTGTGACTGCCGATAGAAGAGAAGTAAAATTACTTTCAAAATATCTTTTATACACAGTTCTATACAGCATCATATGCACATGGGCCCCTTCATAACATCAGCTACACTGATATCACTGGTATCAATCTGCTTTTCATCTCTTTCCAATAGCATCCACCATGATATGCATGATACATTGTTCATTTTTATAACTGTTGTTTCTTCCATTCTAAAATAGAATTCTGTAGATCCAAAGCAAAATAGGAGTTCTGAGTGTCACACAAAAGATGTGATCAGGGACCCAATTGTGCCTTCCCTTGGGTCTAACTTTGAATCATTACTATGTTGTATGTTTATGAAGTACTCGGCCTCCTCTGCTCAGAGTAATTATTGTTTTCTTCAGTTATAGCTAAAGTTGATACAGGGAACACACCCGACAATTACAATGAGGCATCTGGATTTCTCTGGAGAATTGTGAGAGGATCTGCATGCCTGCTCCAAAGAGACTTTATAGTGCCTATCTCCCTGTGTACTGACAAAGCCATAAACAATTCCTGTCGTCTGGCAGTCACGATAGAAAGAGCTCTCACTATGTGCCAACAGGTTTATGGTCAGTCACAGAAATACATTTTCTCCCACATAGGTATTCATGGAATTCCATCACTCCAAGTGCTCTGCTTACGGAATTTGGCTCAAGTAAAATAAAGTCCCCACCTTTTGCTGGTGAGGTAGGAAATATTTGTAATCAGATGTATTCACTGCTAGCAGAGTACCTACCAAGTGATCTGCCTTGCTCAGCAACTTCCTCTGAGAGTATATATTAGTGTTGTTCTCCCCAGGAAATCTTTACCAGTCACAGTTGCAGCATAGAGCATAACAATGCGCTAACATCCGAGTAGGTGTTCTTATGACCTTTCCTGTGCTACAGTTTCCCTAAGGCAGCGGTTCTCAACCTGTGGGTCATGACCCCTTTGGGGGTCGAATGACCCTTTCACAGGGGTTGCCTAAGACCATCGGAAAACACATATTTCTAATGGTCTTAGGAACCGAGACACCGCTCCTCTATCCATCTCCAGGCGGGTCCGCCCACATGCAGATACACCCACATACGAGTACCTGGCATAATGACATCATCGTGCCAACCCCATCACATACACCCCATACAAATACAGGTGTATGTGACAGGGTTGGTGCCATAATGTACTTAGGCGGACCAGTCACACATGTGTAGAGAGCAGCTACTGTGTAGAAAGCAGCTGCTGTGTTGAAAGCAGCAGTATTGGAGGTAAAACGACACTTCATCCTATCTAATAAAGATGAAATATGCTAATTGACCCTCACACCATCACAAAGATGGTTGCGCCCACAGCCAATAAGGAGGGAATATGCTAATTGATGGCCCCGCCCTCAAAGATGGCGGTGCCCACAGCCAATAAGGAGGAAATATGCTAATTGACTTCTATGCCCTCAAAGATGGCAACACCCACAGCCACAAGATGGCAGCTGCCCAGCTGCCCAGGGCCGGCCCAAGGTGCAGGCAAGCCTCGGATGGCGGCTGCTCAGCCACCCAGGGCTGCCCGAGGCTCAGGTAACCAGGGCCACCCAGGGCTCAGGTAACCAGGGGCCGGCCAAGGCTTGCACTGTCAGCAGCGGCAGCAGCACAGGTGTGATGGGGGCATCACCTTCCTCTGATCTCCAAGTCCCCTCCTGCCCCTGAAGGCTCCTGGACTGTGAGAGGGGGCAGGCCAGGCTGAGGGACCCCCCCCCCCCCGCCTCCAGTGCATGAATTTTCATGCACCAGGCCTCTAGTGAATTATAATTACTGGGTAAATGTAAAATCATGTACTGTAAAATCATCAACTACTGCAAAAAAAAATCTATGCCATGGCAACTTAATCTAGATGCTGATCGGTCTTTTTATATTCAGCTGTGGTTGATGTGAATACTGCCCCCTTGTGATAGTAACAGGTATGTAAAAAAAAACAAAACACAGAGAATGGTAAATCATAGGAAACTTTAATGAACTGTATTGACTGAACTATGCCATGTATCATCTCTTATATTATTAAAGCTATTATTATATATTATTTTCATTAGCAAACCATCCCATGACAATGGATCGTGTAGAGAAGAACATTAAGTAAAGAAAATATAGTGAGGATTTTTTACAGTATGGTTTTACCTCAATAATTACAGCAGGAATTGAGAAACCGCAATGTGTTATTTGTTGTGAAGTTCTATCAGCCGAATCTATGAAGCCGAACAAATTAAAACGCCATTTTGATAGCAAGCATCTGAGCTTTGCCAGCAAAGATACCAACTATTTTAGAAGCAAAGCTGATGGACTCAAGAAAGCCAGACTTGACACTGGTGGCAAGTACCACAAACAAAACGTAACAGCCGTTGAAGCTTCATATTTGGTGGCACTCAGAATCGCCAGAGCTATGAAACCTCACACCAATGCTGAGGATTTACTGTTGACAGCGGCCAAAGACATTGTTCGAGTTATGATCGGAGACGAATTTGTTACGAAATTGAGTGTAATTTCCTTATCTAATGACACTGTCTGCAGAAGAATAGATGACATGTCTGCTGATATTCTTGATCAGGTAATCCAGGAAATTAAATCTGCTCCACTTCCAATATTTAGTATCCATCTTGATGAATCTACAGACATTGCAAACTGTTCACAGTTACTGGTTTACGTGAGGTATATTAATGATGGCGACTTTAAAGATGAGTTTCTTTTGTGCAAACCGCTTGAAACGACAACTACTGCACATGATGTATTTGACACAGTTGGTTCATTTCTGAAAGAGCATAAGATCTCTTGGGAAAAGGTTTGTGGTGTTTGCACAGATGGTGCTCCAGCTATGCTAGGATGTCGATCTGGATTTCAACGTTTGGTACTGAATGAGTCACCAAAGTCATCGGAACTCACTGTATGATTCATCGGCAAATATTAGCAATGGAGACGCTGCCATAAGAGTTACAAGAAGTAATGAAAAGCGTCATAAGTTCTGTCAATTTTGTAAAGGCGAGCACTTTAAACAGCCGAATGTTTTCGCAACTGTGCGACGAGTTGGATGTGCCGAACAATGCTCTGCTATTTCACACTGAAGTGAGATGGTTGTCGAGAGGAAAAGTTTTAAAACGTGTTTTTGAGCTTCGTGATGAACTCAAAACGTTTTTTAATCAGAAAGCAAGACCGCAGTTCGAAGCACTTTTCAGCGATAAAAGTGAACTGCAGAAAATAGCTTAGTTGGTTGACATCTTTGCCATCTTGAATGAGTTAAATTTATCACTGTAAGGACCAAATGAAACATGCCTCGATTTGTCTGAAAAGATCCGATCATTGCAAATGAAACTTCAGCTTTGGCCAAAAAAAATTGGATGAAAATAAAATTTACATGTTGCCTACCTTATCTGCTTTCTTTGAGGAACATGACATTGAACCAGACAAGAGGATTATGATGATAATTTCTGTGAAAGAACACTTGCACATGCTTGCAGATGAAATTTCATCATACTTTCCAAATCTACCTGACTTCCCATTTGCACTTGCCAGAAGCCCATTCACAGTCAAAGTTGAAGATGTTCCTGAGACAGCACAAGAGGAGTTCATTGAACTTATTAACAGCAATGCAGCGAGAACTGATTTCTCTACAATGCCAGTTATAAAATTCTGGATCAAGTGTTTGCAGTCATATCCTGTTCTGTCTGAGACTGTGTTGCTCCTTCTGCTTCCATTTCCAACAACATATCTTTGTGAAACAGGGTTTTCCAGCTTGTTGGTTATCAAGCCTAAATACAGAAGTAGACTTGTTGTGGAAGATGATCTTCATTGCACTCTTGCAAAGACTGCCCCGAGAATTTCTGATCTGGTGAGAAAGAAGCAATCTCAACCTTTGCACTGACGTTGGCTTTTTATGCATACTGTCGCAAAATGTAGCAATGTAGTTTACTGTTGTTATATTAAGACTGTTACCCATGCTACACCATGCTTCAAGACAAAATTTCATTTATTTGTAATTAGAAATAAATATTTCACAATATATAATTACATATTATTTTTGTGATTAATCACTATGCTTTAATTATGTTCAATTTGTAACAATGAAAATACATCCTGCATATCAGATATTTATATTACGATTCATAACAGTAACAAAATTACAGTTATGAAGTAGCAACGAAAATAATTTTATGGTTGGGGATCACCACAACATGAGGAACTGTATTAAAGGGTCGCGGCATTAGGAAGGTTGAGAACCACTGCCCTAAGGTGACAACTGTATTCAGACAACAGCTAAATCTAGATGCAGTGATGCAACCAGGTACAGTTCAGCAGTCATTTATGAATTTTACATATAAATCCATGTATGAGAACAGTTCCAACAAAGGAGAAAAAGAAATGGACATTTTTATGCACAACTAGTGTTTCAGGGTCTGTCTAGAAGAATATACTGAAGGAAAAAACAAATCTCATTTGACTTGCCCTTGTCCATTCTCTCTCTCTCTCTCTTTTTTTTTTTTTTTTTTAAATAGATTTGGGGTTTCAACTTAACATATTTTTAACAAACATTACACCCTAGCTAATTTTTCAGGGATTCAAAGAAGAACTTTAGACGAATGGTAACATTTCTTTGTATATAACACTTGAAGAAAGTGAATTGAATCAATGATTTAGTTAAACACAACCAATACCTTTAACCTTTGCTTTACCAATTGGTGAAGCAAAGGTTAAAATGAATTCCTCTATAACACGTTGCCAGATAAAATACAGAATGCCCTGTTAAGTTTGAATTTCTGATAAACAACACATTTAAAAATTTGGTATAAAGATGTCCCAAATATTGCATGGACCATACTTATAATAAAACTATTTCTTATAAATTTTAATTTATCTGCGAATCCTGTATTTTCACTTGCTAAATTTTACAACCATACTCAGTGAAGGCAAATGAGATATATGTTAAAATCTTGCCAACCACAGTGCCATTATCACTGTATTTAAACCTCTTAAGTTACGCCCTTTATTTTCAAGCACCAGAATATAAAATATTTAGAACAAATACAAGGAGATGCTTCACTCAGCAGGCAGTCACCTTGTGAAATTCACTGTCACCATAGGTCACTGGGCTGGATAATTTTATGACCAATAATAACATTTGTCTGAATGCATGCTGAGAAAAGGTAATCAAATCTCACACTTTAGGGAATAAGTTGCTTATTGCAGAAATTGGGAGGGAATGACTTCCTGCACAATTGGCTAGGGGTGTTATGAGGGTTATGGCCATTCTCAGAGAAGTTGCCTGCCTGCCTGGATCAGGACAGAGTCTGACAAATCACTGAAGTGTTGTCCCCCAAATGGATGCAAAATTAACTAATTATAATGAGGATGGACATGATGACAAAACTAATAATACACAGGCTCCTTAAAAGAGAAAGCTCATGTATTATGGTTATTGGAGGTTATTTTAAAATGATACAAGCTAAATAATATATTAGTTTATGGAGCCTGATTTCTCCTATTGTGACAGGATTAAAGAGGATAGAAAGAAGTGGAGACTGTTCACTAGCTCCAGAGGATCAGTTGCCTTCCTCTACTTTTTTGAGAGAGAGAGGGAAGGAGACAGAGAGAGAGAGAGAGAGAGAGAGAGAGAGAGAGAGAGAGAGAGAAAGAAGAAAGAAAGAAAGAAAGAAAGAAAGAAAGAAAGAAAGAAAGAAAGAAAGAAAGAAAGAAAGAAAGAAAGAAAGATCCATGTGAGAATCGGTTGCCTCTTGGGGATGGAACCCAGAACCCCTGTATGTGCCCTGACAAGGAATTGAACCCACGATCCTTTCGTGCATGGGAGGTTGCTCCAAACAACACCGGCCAGGGTAGTTTCCTTCCCGCTTGCACTGGATTTCTGCCTTTCTTTACAGCTCATTGTCTTCAGGATCTAATGTCAGTTTTACAGCATCAAGGTGGAAAGATTACAATCCAAGCAGGTCATATAAAAGAAGTAATTTTACAAAATTATAAAAAGTAAAGTTTGCCTAGTCTTTCCAGCTATCAGCACTACCTTTCCTCTCCTTGTGAACCCAGACTTGCCATTCTCTCTCGGTTTCTTTTGTCACAAAGAAAATGCTACGATAAATGAATTCATACTAGTGCAAAATCAATTGCATTGAAAAGTGAAGTCCTATAGGGGAAGTGGGGGTGAGGGGCACAATAACTTAACTCAAGCAATGAATGTATAATAGTAGAATTTCAGGAGCTGCAAGGGAATTCCTTAGTGCCCTTCAAATCATTTCATATACAAGATTTTCTAGTTCACTTACTCATAAGGCTATTACTGCATTTTGAGCTCTCGGAGTGCCTTTTTTCCAGAGTTTGATTGCATTGCTTGAGTATGGGAGGTTACATAGGAAAAAGAAAAAAGCAACAACATTACAGTAGAGATATGATATATCCCATTTACTTCTCTGATTCTGAGAGGTTATAGACAACCAAACTAAGCAGAAATAAATTGATGCCTTCTGGTTTTTATTTTTGTTATGAATTAATATTTATCATTCAATAGCAATAGTATATCATTCAAGTTGCAAGCTAATTTTGGCAGAGTTAATCACTGAGTTGAAGAGCAAAAATATCAGGGTTTGGGGAGACAGCAATTAGTAAATTTAATATACACTTTTTCCTAGTTTTCAAGAATGAATATAATTTGTAAATAATAACTTGAAGAACAAAAGGAAAGACATGCATTTGAATAAATAGAATAATTATGTTGACACGATTAATCAATCATCCGCTTCATCAGAATAGCACAGTGTTTCTTGTTATAAATGCACCTAGTTATTTATATATTGACTATTTCTAGTTACTGGAAACAGCTAAAATGCAAAGTATTATGTAAAACTAAAATCCGAGTTAAAGTAGATAAACAAGCGAGGAGTTAATTATAAAGAGAAAAATAATGTGCTATTTCTAGAAAAAAACTTGACCCCTAAACATAGAGACTACATTTACATAATCAAAGAAATTGAAAGTATGGTTAAAATCTCAATGACTAGTTTAACATTGTTGTTGAGATAAAAATAAATATCTGGATTAAAAATTAAAAGTTCACTATTAAAATTTTTGAACTACTCTGAACAGTAAGATGTTTAACTCTAAATGGATAATAGCAATATTTTTTGCAAATGTGATTAATTTTTCTTCATGTTTCTGTATTATACCAATAATGACTGAAAGTGATATTTCCACTGAATTTCTCAGTTTTGTCTCTCTTTTAGCAATTGAATCAATTATCTTGCTATATCTCATTTACCAACACCTTAAATCTAGATGACAAATTTTATATTGATTTCTCTGGAAGTTAGCCATCTTTTTTAATATGGTATAGTTCCCCCTTCTATTTCCTCTCAGTTAAATTTTGAAACAACACTATGTTTAGAATTGTGCAACTAAAAATGCTTAAATTAATTAATTTTCTGTTTAGGAACAAAAAATAGCTTCTTCATTAGAACTCTATGTATTTACATGGCAATAAAATTAAATTGAAAAGAAATGAGTACAATAAGCCAGTAGATTTTTAAAATGTTTATTTTTAACAAGTTAAAGAAAATGGATTCCTTTTATATATGTACCTCTCTAAAAGACTACAAAGTAAATGCATGAACAATACCAAATACTTTACATATATATCAGATTATGTCAAATAGTTTCAATTCCAGAATCTTTTCCTTTTCATAAATTTTCATTTCCTTAAGTTATAGTTAGCAAAATGTTTTCTTTCATTTTGCTGAGAAACTGGAATAAACTTGAGCTTGGACTCCAAAGGCTGCATAAATTTTTACTAATTTAAGAAGCATACCTTGTGGTCATTAAAGTACTCCATATATAGCTATATTATAAGATATCTAGAGAGCATTTTGTTTAGTGTCTATGAATACTACATTTTGTAGATATTTTCCAACCAATACACACAAATATGCTTTAACCTTATGGCTGGTAACAGTATCGTGCCATCTGTGTATTTGTATTTTAAGCAGAATGTATTATGAAAATGTAGCAAAAATAGACAACAGAAAAGAAAACTGAAGCCAGTTTTAAGTAGACTACTTCTTGGCTTAAAAAAGTTAGAGTGCAAAATATCATCTGTGCTCTTCCAAAATAGTATATTAAAATATACAGCTGAATACTTGCTTTGTAGAGTGAGCAAATGGAGTAAAAATGAATTAAATTGCTTAAAAATTCATTTTTGAGTAAAAGACCATTTTTTTGAAGATGTGGCCATATATACTCTATAATATTTTCTTCTTTATTTAAAAAGATACTTAGAGCTCTTATCCATGTTTACTTTGAAAAAACTTTATTGGGTATATGTAAGAACTATTTTGCATTTTGTGATTGTATTCACAGATTTCCCTATCACTGTCTTTAAACTTAAGTTCCAGAGACTAATATTTTTTCCTGATTCTAGAATGAGAATATTTAATATTAGTAAGTCAATTGGTATCATATATTTTCTATGTATTATTGAAGCTTATTTTGTCAATGATTAACATCAAATTTCTGGATAGAAATACTTGGCAAATACATACACAATCTTATATTATTTAATATTCTAGGTCATTAGAAGAATTATAAAATCTTATTGAAATTTCCATTTTTATAGATGTCTAATACATTAAGATTCCATGTTCAGATTTTTTGATACACTTACGAAAAATAAATTTCAAAAATTCTAACTCTCTATATTCTGTGGGTAACTTAATGTTTTTAATAATATCTAACTTTATACTTATTCATTAATTTATAAAAATTGACCATCAGAAGTTTAAAATATAAGTACTTCCCACACTTTGAAACACAAATACCAATCTAATGCCTACAATGTTTCTAGAAGGTGCTAATGTTTATAACATACACCAATCACTCTCAAGTGAAACAGAATAAAACCTCACTTGTCCTGAGGTTTCAAATACAACTAACAAACATGATCTTACTTATTTGTGGAATCTAATGAACAAAATGACTTGACTAACAAAATAAGACCTGAACCAGGAAGGCATGGAACAGACTAAAACCTTACTGTATTGGTTTATTGTCACTAACAGGTTTTTTGGATGGCCAAGACATTGAAACAACCAAAATGTCTTTTGATAGATAATTGAGTTAAAAAATTTGGTACATACATACAATGTAATACTACTCAGCCATAAAAAATACCAGTGTGAAATACTACCATTTGTGACAAAGTGGATGGATTTTGAGACTATCATACTAAGTGAAATAAGTCAGACAGAACAAGGCAAGAACCATATGATTTCATGCATATGTGGGATAGAAAATTGAAAGCAACAATTGAACAGATAAGACAAACAAATAAACAAAAACTCAAAGACACAGAAAACAGCATGGTTTTAGCAGAGGGAAAAAAGGTGAGGGAGGTGGTAAAGGGTAAAAGGAGTCAAGCATATGGTGACAGAAGATGACTTGACTGGATGGTAAATGAGCAATGCAACATACAGATAATGTATTATAGAATTGTACACTTGTAATCTATATCACTAGATTAACCAATGTCACCCCAATACATTTAATTGCTAAAAAATAGGAATAAAACAACAAAAAGAACTAAAATAGATAAAGGTGGTTAATTGTTTATATGATCACAAAAAAATCAATGAAAACTGATTAGAAAATCCTTCAGTCTTTTATGGTTAGGTACCATGGAAGAAGGTATAAAAAAGAATGACTTGATATTGGCACATAAAGACATGTAAAAATGTATACATGTACTAATACTAGATATTAAAGCATGACTTAAGTACATGTATCTGTAATGATGGCCTTCGGTCATAAGAACAGGCTGTATTCCTGTAAAGCATGTAGTTTGGCATCTAGTAACTGGAGACTTGACTAATTATTCTATACTAGAGGCCTGGTGAATGAAATTCATGAATGGGGGCTGGAGGGTGTCCTTCAGCCCAGCCTGCACCCTCTCCAATCTGGGACCCCTCGAGGGATGTCCGACTGCCCGCTTAGGCCCGACCCCTAAACAAGCAGTGTTGGACATCCCTCTGACAACCAGGACTGCTGGCTCCCAACTGCTCGCCGGCCTGCCTGCCTGATGGCCCCTAACCACTTCTGCCTGGCAGCCTGATTGACACTTAACTGCTCCCCTGCCAGCTTGATTGCCCTCAACTGCCCTCCCCTGATGACCTGGTCGCCCCTAACTGTCCTCCCCTTCAGGCCTGGTTGCCCCCAACTGCCCTCCCCTGCAGGCCTGGTCCCCCACAACTGCCCTCCCTTGCAGGCCTGATCGCCCTGAAATGCCCTCCCTTGCAGGCCTGGTCCCTCCCAACTGCCCTCCCCTGCCAGCTATCTTGTGGCCGCCATCTTGTGTCCCCATGGGGGTGGCCATCTTTGACCACATGGGGTGGCCATCTTGTGTGTTGGAGTGATGATCAATTTGCATATTACCTTTTTATTATAAAGGATGCATTTCTCAATTAATACTTATAGCAAACCTATAAATTAGCAGAAGTTTAATGAAATCAGCTACTCATTTAGGATCACATCACTCTAAATAGCAGAGAGATTTGAACTCAGTTCCTCCTGAATCCAGAGGCATCTACTGTTAACTCCATTCTACCATCTTCCCAAATAAAAGCAGTGTTACTGTCTTGTATTCACCTTCAATAAATACACATAATAAAATATTTAGAGAATCAATTACTTTTAAGAGACATAAAAATAATGACTCAAAACTGTGGCTATGTGTCAGAGTTTCTAAAAGTAAAATGAGATCATCATTATCATATAGAGATGGAATAAAGGTGGATGAAAAACAGTTCAGCCATAATGGTTTCATTAGGACAAATCTGTGGAGAGATGAAAGAAGCAGATGACTAACAGATTGCTAGTGAAACAGAGAGCATGTTGAAGTCATTGAATGTGATAACACAGAAATGAAAGTTGAAATGCTTTAGAGGAGTGAAAAAAAATGCGATATTTTCTATCTGTCATAAACAGCATATCAGCAAAAGGGAAAATGCATATTTTGTCAAGTCAGCCAAGTGGTTGATCTCTTTTGAATGCTGAGTCTAATGAGGCAAGCAGGGGAAATGCGTAATGGTCCTTACAGGTGTGCTTTGCTGGGTTCAGATTATTGTGCAGAACTAAATTACCTTTTACAAAAGAAGACTTATTTAAATGGATACATCCTTTATTGCAATAAAAATTTAAAACTTAACTTATTAAAATAATGCAAAAGGAGTTTTTTAAGTTGATTTCAGCTTCTCCTTAGTGTAGATTTTTAAAACTAACAACAAAACAAGCAAAAAATCCCAAACTTATTTCACCGGTGTTGCTTTCTGTGATACCAATTTTCTACACATTTTGAGAATTGTTTTTATTTGTTGTGTAACAAAACTTCTGCAAATGTGTACTCATTCCTCATATTCTACATCAGTCATTCTTTAAAATGGCACTGGACTATGTCACAATTAATTGAATTTAGATCAATTATTGCAGAAAACATAATAGCAACACATACACACTCCTTTGAAATACAAACCAGATTTTGATTACATCTAAACAGAATTGTTAATATATTCTACACTATAAAAGAGAAACATGCAAATTACTGTCACTCTGCTAAGCTACCAGCCAATCAGAATGAGTATGGAAATTAACCGGAAAACATGGTGGCAGCCCCGCCCCCCCACCACCACCACCACTGCTCTGGGCCTGTGGGGGTCCAAGAAGTCAGGTGCCATGCCTAAGGCTGGCTGCAGCCCGGGAGATGAAGAAGCCGCTTGCCCCATGATCCCAGGTCGCAGCCAGCAGCAGAAGCCTCACGTCTGCCTGCCCCATGTCCTGGGGAAGACGGAAAAACTGGGCCCCAGTGCCTGAGGCTGGATGTGGCCCGGGAGACGAAGAAGCTGCCTGCCCCATGATCCCAGGCCACAGCCAGCCAGAGAAGTCACCCACACTGCATCCCAGGGAAGACGGAGAAGCCACCCACCCCACAGTCCCAGGCACCAGTAGCTGCAGCTGGCTATGGCACGGGAGACAGAGAAGCCGCCAACCCCACAGTCCTGGGCGCCAGCACTTGTGGCTGCAGCCCAGGTGAAGCCACCTGCCCACCATCCCCTGTGGCTGCCGCCAGCCTGGGCACCTATGGCTGACCAGAGGGAGGGAAGCCCGGATCCCGGGTGCCTGTGGTCGGCTGGAGGAGGGAATCCTGGGTCCTGGATGCGGGGCCGAGGCAGAGGTGGTTAGGGGTAATCAAGCCAGCAGGGGAGCAGTTAGGGACAATCAGGCTGGCAGGTGAGAGGTTAGGAGTTAGCAGTTCTGGATTATGAGAGGGATGTCTGACAGCCGGTTATCCCCTGAGGGGTCCCAGATTGGAGAGGGTGCAGGCTGGGCTGAGGGACACCCTTCCCCTCCCCACCCCGTGCACCAGGCCACTAGTATTTAATAATGGTACATTTTCTTAGCAAATATATTTAGCTGACTTTCACCATTTCAACTAAAAAGTTTCTAGATATTTAATAAGAACTCAATAAAAAATAATGCATTTGTAAATATAGGAAATATTTAAAATATGGAAAAAATGAAGAAATTTTAATTATCTGTTATACACAGTACTATCATTTAAACAGAAGTGTGTTGTTATCCTATATAATAAACTAGAGGCCCGATACATGAAGATTCATGCAAGAATGGGCCTTCCTTCCCCTGGCTGCCAGCACCGCCTCATTCCGGCCCAGAGCCACCTTTCTGCCTTCCCATGCTTCCCAGAGGTCCGGAGCTGCTGGGGTGATGCAGAATACCTGTGTCGTTGCCATGGTGATGATGCAAGTGTCCCGCCCCCAGCCACTTGGTGCCTGAGTATGTAAATTAACCTGCCATCTTTGTTGGGTTAATTTGCATACTCACTCCTGATTGGCTGGTGGGCATCGCAAAGGTACGGTCAATATGCATCTTTCTCTTTTATTAGTGAAGAAGGCTAATATGCAAATAGACCAAACGGTGAAACAACTGAACAACTGGTTGCTATGATGCGTGATGACCACCAGGGGCCGTGCATGGAACATGGCAGGCATTGGCAGCAGGTGGTAGGGTGCAGAACATGGCAGGTATTGGCCATGGCAGGATGGTGGAGCAGGTGAGCGATGGCGCCAGACCAAGGTGGGGAGCCAGTCGCTGTCATCAGGGCGAGCCTCTGGTGGTTACTGAAAATTCTTAGGTCCCACGAGCTGTGGTCCCACCCAGAGCTCACACCTGCTTCTGGCACCAGCCCTGCTTGCACTCACTGCCAGCGCCCAGCACCGGCCCTGATCACTTGGTGTCGTCAGCGGGAGCAAGCAGCAGCTGCCAGCCCCGATCGCCCCTTGGGGCTTCTCTACCTCCACCTGCTCCTGAGGGGTGATCAGGGCCAGCAGCCACCTCTCACACCCGCTGCTGGCACCAGAACCAATTGCTCTGTGCTGTCAGCGGGTAGGAGAGGGGCCGGCACCTTCAGCGTGTGGTAGTGGCGGTGGCAGGAGTGGGGCTGTCAGCAGTCAGGGGACCAGGGGCTGCAGTGGGAGGGGCCAGGCTGGGGCATGGAGAATGGGCCGAGATCTGCCCCTGTGCCCACCGCAGCCTCGTGGCCCACAGTTTCTTTCAAGGTGCATGAATTTGTGCACTGGGCCCCTAGTATTGGTATATATTTCTCCAATCTTTAATGCTATATACAGAAATATTTTTACATTACAAATTTTTATTTTGCCTCTCTCAATCATACAGATTTGGAAACATTTTTCTCAATCCTTGAATATGCTTTGAGAACAAGACTGTAATGAACATGTGATATAGCCAAATTTACCTATTATAAATACAGTGTCTCCCTCCCGCTTCCCGTGAGTGGCACTGGTGGCTCACCTCCACCTCTCGCTCCTATCTCCTGTGGGCATCAGCGGCTCCCATCGGCCTCCAGTGAACTGTCGCCACTGCCCACTGTAGCCAGTGAACCAGCCCAATCAGGGGGTGAGGCCAGCCAACCTCACGGCCCCTCCCCCCACTGGCCTATCCTGATCAAGAGTGGGCTGCACAGAGACTGGACCCTTCCTGGCAGCCCCGGATTGAGAATTCTGAGGGCCCTTCCCAGATAGTAGAGGCACCTGACAAGCAGGGACAGGGACCACAGGCCTCCAGGAAGCACCGCAGAGTCGGCAAGGAGAGGAGAGGGCCTGCTGAGGGGGGAGGAGGCAAAGCCAGCGAACATCAGCCCAGAATACAGCACTTCCCCCGGAGGCAGCAGGCCCTCAACCCAGAACCCCAGCCTGAATCGGAAGAGCCTGAGGGAGGCTTCAGGAAGCTCTATGAAGAGCTGCGCACTGAGAATGAGAGACTTAGTGAGGCCCTGACCGAGACCACACTGCTGGCTGGTGCAGCTCAAGGTGGAGCTGGAGCACATCATGCAGAGGCAGGAGGGCTTTGCAGAGATGCTGGCCCTCCTGGAGCTGGAGAGATTTGAGCACAGGGTCCTGGAGCGCAAGGCCACTGAGCTGGAAGAGGAGCTGAAGGGCCTATCCCACCTCTGGGCTGACGACAAGCGCCTCAAGGACGAGAACACAGCCCTGATCTGCGTCATCAGCAAACTGTCCAAGTGACCCCAGAGGACTTGCCCCTGCACCCGCATTTATACAGCTGCTTCTGCCACACGCACCCCTTCCCCTGAGTGAACACGAGTGACAGGGCTGCCAGGGAGTCTCTGAGAAGCTATAACCTCCCTTCGGAACCTTCAGGCTGGGAGGGGAGGACAGAGCCCCCAGGAGCCAAGGGGGTCATCTGAGGCCAGATGGAAAGGGGAGGCTGAGCCAGGTAGGGGAACCAGGGCTGCAGGCAGGACCAAGATGGAACTGAAGACCAGGAAGTGCCAGGACAAGTAACCAGGACCAGAGTGGCCACCCAGAGGTCCCCTCTCACGTGTGCTGCGACCAGTCACCCTTCCCACCCCACTGGGTATCCGAGAACATGCCAAGCATCCCACTGGCTTGGGCCTGGTAGGCCTGTATATAGGGTCTGTGTGCAATAGGGAGGGATGTCTTCTCTTTTTTGCTGCCCCCTCCCCAACACTGGGGGAGAAGGTATTTTTGAGCAGTTGGGGGTGATCAGGTGGGCAGGGGAGGGCAGGTGAGGGGCAGGGGAGGGCAGTTGGGGGTGATCAGGCCAGCAGGGGAGGGCAGTTGGGGGTGATCGGACTGGAAGGGGAGGGCAGTTGTGGGTGATCAGCCCAGCAGGGGAAGGCAGTTGTGGGCAATCAGGCCAGCAGGGGATCGCAGTTGGGGGTGATCAGGCTGGCAGGGGAGCGGTTAGGGGGCGATCAGGCTGGCAGGCAGAAGCGGATGTCTGAAACTGGCAGTCAGACATCCCCTGAGGGGTTCCAGATTGGAGAGCGTGCAGGCTGGGCTGAGGGACACCCCCCAGTGCATGAATTCTGTGCACCAGGCCTCTAGTATGTATATAATTTTATACGAATTCGTGCATGGGTGGGGTCCAGTCGGCCCGCCCCAATGGGAGTGTGGGGGGCCAGTTGGAGGCTGGGCCAGCCAGGGTGTGGCCTGATTGGGGCCCGGATCATGTTGGTTGGCTGCCACAGTGCACATCATAGCCACTGGTCATTCTGGTTGTTCTGCTGTTCTGGTGGCTGGGCTTTTATATAGAGAGAGTTTGGCTTGTTACAAATTTAGGTTGCAAAGCATACATATAATTTCTTTTTAAAATTTACATTTCCATGATCACTATCCTAATTATGATCTTATTGAACCTTACTCAAAACCAAGCCACAATGAGCATTTTGAATCAATCTCCCATCTTTTGTTTTTTACATTTTCTCATATATCCCCTTGTTTTCATTTCATTGCTCATTTCTCTTTCTCTTCTCTCCCCCCCCCCTTTTTTTTTTTCTATCCCAATACTACATTTTTATAACCTCTTTGTGTCAGGATTCTTGAGTACAAGCAATTGCATTACAGAAGAATCATAGCAACCCTACTTAATCTGCAAAATATTCTCCAGTTCATGACCCAGTCAATAATTTGAGTATTGAATAGGGAGAAAAGCTTAGAGTGCTGACAGAAGGTATGGTTCTTGGTCCACAGTGAGTAGGTCACAGCATTTTTAAGACAATGCTTCAATTGTCCCTTGATAGCACCAAGTAACTTCTAACTCCTTGGTATCCTTGCCAACATAGAGATTCAAGCCACTGTAAAAAGTACAGCATTGGCCCAGGCTGCATGGCTCAGTGGTTGAGCATCAACCTATGAACCAGGAGGTCATTGTTTGATTCCAGGTCAGGGCACATGCTCAGGTTGTGGGCTCGATCCCCAGTGTGGGGTATGCAGGAGGCAGCCTATCAATGATGTTTCTCTCACATGGATGTTTCTATCTCTCTTCCCTCTCCCTTCCTCTCTATCCAAAGATCAATAAAATACATATTTTTAAAAGATTATAAAAATTAATAATGTTTTGGTACTTCAACTTGCACATTTCAACTATCATGCCTTTAATGTGATTTTAAAAATATATTTTATTGGTGTTTTTGTTTTTGTTTTTTTACAGAGAGGAAGGGAGTGGGATAGAGAGTTAGAAACATTGATGAGAGAGAAACATCGATCAGCTGCCTCCTGCACAACCCCCACTGGGGATGTGCCCACAACCAAGGTACATGCCCTTGACTGGAATAGAACCTGGGTCTATTCAGTCTGCAGGCCAATGCTCTATCCACTGAGCCAAACCGGTCAGGGTTCTAATGTGATTTTTATATCTCACATCAAATGGTATTTGTAATGCATTGTGGGATTAATGACTTTTTTAAAACATGACTGTTTTCTTTTAACCCTTCTCCCTGTATACACAGAGAATCTCTCTTCCTTCCATGAACAGTTTAGTGCTGATAGAAAGTTTTCACAAATTTTCACATCCAACTTAGTGAAGCCAGAAATATGTGGTGTTGTGTTTAGCTATTAAGCTGATTTGAGATTCCCAAAGGCAGGGTTGGCATTTTATTTATGATTCTATTTTCAGCTCCTAATATAGTGCTGGCTCCTAACATGAAAACTTTCTCTTTCTTGAATGAATAATCTTTAAATTCATGATTCATGACTTTATTCTATAATGAATTAAAACTTGTCTATACAGATTATAAAAGTCCTAAGATATATTGATGTTATTTCTAAAAGTATATAATGAATAGCTGAAAAATTATGATTTATGCGCTTTTATGATATATTCTCAAACCCACAGAGTTTAACTTTTGTCCTTTTCATAAACAACTAGAAATTACTAGTAATTTTAACGTAACTGAGAATTAAAGTTGCAATTACTTTTAAAGTACAGAAGCATTTCTTCAAATCACAAAAATATATGAATCATCCTATATAATAAAGGGATAATATGCAATTTGACCAAACAGTGGAATGACTGGTCACTATGATGCACACTGACCACCAGGGTCAATGCAGGAACTGCCCCCTGGTCAGTGCGCTTCCACAGTGGAGTGCCGCTCAGCCAGAAGCCGGGATGACGGCTGGCCAGTACAGCGGCGGTGGCGGGAGCCTCTCCCACCTCCGCAGCAGCGCTAAGATGTCCAACTGGATGTCATGCACTTGGGGGGAGGGGTTCCTCAGCCTGACCTTGAGGGCTTCTGGACTGTGAGAGGGCGCAGGTCAGGCTGAGGAACCCCTCCCCCCAAGTGCATGAATGTCATGCACTGGGCCTCTAGTATAAAAATAAAAGTAACTAGTGTATTTTTTCTAAAAAATAAGAAACCAACCTTTTAATTCTCAAATTGTAACAACATAAAGAAAATTTAGACTCAAATATTGCTTATTTATATAATTATTCTTCCGAATCATTTTATCTGGGTTTCTTTTTTTAAACTTTCACTACCTTCCACTGAAATATACAGCAGTATTGAAAGCAAGTCTACGCTGAGAAGTATTGTGAATTGTTTTACCCAAAGAGGCCCACACAAAGATACATCATAATTAAAATAATGAAGGTTAAAAGCAAAGAAAGAATCTTAAAAGCAGCAAGAGAAAAGCAGTGTGTTATCTACAAGATCCCAAAGGATTGTCAGTCCATTTCTCAACAGAAACCTTGCAGGCCAGAAGGGATTGGCAAGAAATATTCAGTAATGAAAAGCAAGAACCTACAACCAAGCTTACTCTACCCAGAAAAGCTATCATTTAGAAAAAGTTAAAGGAGTTCATTACCACCAAACAAGTATTATATGAAATGGTAAAAGGTCTTCTTTAAGATGAGGAAGAAAAAATTATGAGCAACAAAATAGCAATATATATATATATATATATATATATATATATATATATATATATATATATATCAACAATTGAATCTAAAAACCAAAATGAACAAGCAGAGCAGAAATAGACTCATAGATTCAGAGAACTTTTTGAGAGTTCCAGAAGGGAGGAGAATTAGGGGACTGGGTGAAAAAACTGAAAAGATTAAGAGGATATAAAGTACAGCATAGGGAATATAGTCAATAATATTCTAATAACTATGTATGGTGTCAGATGGGTGTGAGATTTATCAGGATGATCACTTAGTAAGTTGTGCAATGTCTAATCACTGGGATGTACACCTAAAACTAATGTGATAATATATATCAACTGTAATTGAAAAATTAAAAAAAGAAATAAAAACAAAATTCACTACAAATATGTTTCTAGCCTAACTTTTGGTACTGATTATAAGAGAAATTCAACTGATAGGGACTCATTGCTTCAACTGTCACTCCCAGCATGAGCTTCTTCTCCTGTGAACCCAGAATATGCAGGGCAAAATGAATTGTCCCATCACAAGTCTTATTATTAGAGGACACTGCACAATAGTTGGGTCACGTGGCAAAAATATATCCTTTTTTCTTCACCAACCCTCTGTTTCCTCGATGCAAATGTAGTTTTTGCTTAAGGTTTTTATCTTAAAACCCACCTTGTTAGTTGCATTGCCACAAGTTTCAAGGAGCTCTTGCTAAGGTGTCTTGCATATGAAACACAAGTTACATGAATATTCATGACAGTGAATGCTTCTTATATGCAGCTTATAGTCTTACAGTACTTTCTTCTCTCAATATTTCCATAGGATGCTTTTTATTTTGTATTAATTCTATTTTCCCTGTTGCAGACAAATTTCTTTAGACTCAGTTAGTTAGTTTGCTTTTTATCTTTGTTGTTCATTCAAGAAGGCTTGAGCTTAGTAAATGTATTAGTCCTGGATTTAATATATCTATGCAGATTTAATTTCCTGAAAATGTTATTTTATTGGAAGAAGATGGTAGATAATATACAAGTAAATCTGTAGTGGGTTGTTCAACGGGAGTGAACAGAGCAAGGACGATAGGCCAAGTATGGAAGGTCACCAGAGAGGAAAGCCTGGGGAGCCTGGCAACAAGCAAAACTGGGAAAGCAAGGACCTTACCCCCAGTGAAACCTTTCCTCCTCTAGCATGTCACAAACCACGTGGTAGGCCCCCTTAGAGGATAAGTTAAGGCGTCAGAGAAAAGCCTCCTATGACTCCCCAACAAGCCCTTGCATGACCAGTCCCTTAAGCCTTACGCTTTCAGGACAATGAGGTTCTGACCCACTTCAAATAATCTAGGAACAAAACTTCAGATCTGTTGACCACAAAGAGAGAGCTTTGGTCAAACTAGAGATAACATGTAGGCTTCAGTTGTATTTCAGCTTCAGATCCAGAAAACCAGCAAGGCCAGGTGGTGTGACACCATGGTTGACATCAGAACCAGCTCTGATGGTTAATGACCCCGGACCCTGGCACCAACCAATCAGTAGAGACCAGAACCTTGAAAGAACACACTTGGAAAGCTGATGAATACTTCATTGAGATCTTCTCCTGAACCTCCCCTAAGATCCCTGCCTTTAGAGATTGAATAAAAACCTTCAAGATGGAGGACCCAGTGCTTCCTCTTTCTCTCTTTTGAGCATGCCTGTGCCTTTCCTCATTCCTTTCTTTCTCCAGTGTGCGCTCTCTCTCTGGCGCCCACCTGCACCTTTCCCCTTCTACTTCTCCCCAGACGCATTCTCTCTGCCTTTCTTTTTCCTAACTCCAAGGGACCTTCTTTTGTCTCTGTAACTCATTTCTCAAGCCCATGCAGCCCAGCTGGCTCACCTTTTCTACTTCTGTGACTTTCTAAATAAACTTTCTCTTATAATTTGAGTTGCTTGGCCCTGAATTCTTTCTTTGCCGAACTCAAGTACTGAGGTTGCTGAATGAAGGTCTGGTAACATTTTACTGCCATTTTTGCCACTAACTAATCTATTTCAGTTAATTTTTTTTCTGAGAAAATTGCTACTTAGTAGTTCCTAGTTCTTTTTGTCTCTCTGATTCTTCCTACTTTATCATTATGTCAATTATTATATGTCAAGATATATGGATAGCATAAGCCTATAAATGTACAGAATTGATTAGCTGTTATATTTTAATATTAAATAAAAACTCTGATAATAATTGATTTTAAAGTATTATGGTTACTATCATCTCTCACAAAAAAGGAATACATATGAGATTAAATTTTACTTAGTAAAACACATACAATTATTCTTATGTACCTTGAAAAATATAATGTTATTATATTAGTTTTCCTTTAAGTAGTACATATGAATGATAGTATGTGAAATTTAAAAAAATAACAATGTATCATGAATGTTATTGCTTTCCCCTAAAAATAGATTGAATAAATTAATAATGTTAGGGACACTTTATACTTATGTATTTAAATGGGTTTGAATCTAATTGCATCTGTATCCTTTTACATAATTTGTCTTATCTATAGTTTTTAAAAGAAAAATCAAAATTGTAACATTGCCATATCATTAACAAGGTCAAATACATAATTAACATTTGTATAGTATATATCACTATGTAATGAAGTTGTGTTAACACCACTCAAAAATGATATAGACTACATGGACTTGAAGTTGACAGATGGGAGAACAGAATTTAAAAGCTTATAATCTGCAAATGAAAGGTTTTGCAAAATGCCAATCCAATATTCATCTCAATAATATGGTAACAAATACTTCAATTAAGTGAATATACAGGGAATCAATTATTCCAGTCATCAACTTTCAATCATTAATGTAAAAATGCCATGTAATAGATGAAAAGGTTTAGTTTCCACCATTTGTTGTTTGATGTTACTTTTACAATCAGGACTTTATGTTCCTTCCACCGCAGCAGAGGTATTTTCTACATATTACTTCAAATATTAATTATACCTATTTATGGGTTTATTTTATATGGATAATAATAGAAAGAATATCTAATAATTTTTAGTCTTAAATTTTGAATCTGTAGATCACTGAGCAGACTAAATGTATATGTAGAAGAAAACTTACAATAAACTTAGGTGAGAAAATAGGAAGGGGGAATTAATTTATTGCCAAATAATTATATAGCATGAATTGAAAATGTATTGGAAATGTGTCCAAAGGATATTTATTTCTCACTTTAAATCCCCTTTCTTAATAAATATTATAATTATTCACTTAGATATAGAAAAGTTGTATTTGATTACTTTTATTCTTCAGCTGTACCCAGGAGCAATCCCTACCACCCATTATCCAGGCCTTTTGTGTCTTTCTTTCACATTCATTTCAAAATAACCCTCATACAGTTTTCCACTATTTCTCACCTGCATTAACGAGAAAGCTTACAATTGTTTTTCTAGTCACCAAGTTTTCTCTAATCGAATTCTTTAGCCCCCCAGAAAATACCCAGAGATATTTTCCATCTTGCAAATTCCTTTCACTTGCCCTTAGAAAAACTGTCAACCTATTACATTAGGTTCTCACACCTCTTCAATCCTCTCATATCTCAATGGCTGAGGACCACCTGTGACAAAAACTGTTAGCAAGGCTGCCCTCAAAGATGTAATTAAAATTAGGACATCTCCTTCCTTTTGCAGAGTCCCATCTTCTAAGGATAATTGACTGATTTATGGGAGCTGAAAAATAATCAATCAACCTTTTAAAAACACCCTCCTAATATGTTTAAGAGACTAAGTAAAAAATACAAAAGAGAAAAATCCTTCTTAAGTTACAGTTACCACCTACTAAGTGCTTACTTTCTGTCAGACCTATGTTTACAGCATTATACATTCATTATTGTACCATATCCTAACATTTTTTTTTCTTCTAAAATGATGTATAATTAAAATAAATGTAAAATCAGCATAGGAATTATGTCTTTCTTTATTAGGGTAAAACACTTAACCTGAGATCTATCCTGTTAAAAATTCCAAGTGTACAAAACCTTATCGTTAACTATAGACACAATGTTGTACCACAGATCTCTAGGCTTTTCCATCTTACCTAAATGAAACTTAATTCCTGTTGAGTCATATCTTACCATTTCTTCCAGTCACCAGAAACCACCATTCTAATCTTTGATTTTATGGATTTGATTATTTTAGGTATCTCATGTAAGTGTAACCATGTAGTATTTGTCTTTCTGTGTGTTTTTGGCTTATTTCACTTTCATAATGCCCTCAGTGTCCATCCATGCTATTGTATACTGCAGAATTTCATTCATTTTTAAGGTTGAACAATATTCTCTAATAACCATATACCACATTGTATTTATCCATTCATATGTCTATAGACAGTTAGATTATTTCCATATCATAGCTACTGTGAATAGTGCTGTAATAAACAAGGGAGTGCATCTATTTTTTGAAGATACTAATTTTAAATCTTTTGGATATATGTATAATCAGAAGTGGATCATATTGTCGTTCTATTTTTAGTTTTTTGAGGAACTTCCACAGTGTTTTCCATCATGACTGCACCATTTGCATTCCCATCAACAGTGCCTAGGGATCCAATTCCTAACACTATTTGTAGAAATTAAAAAAATATATATGTTATTCAACTAAAACAGGGCAAAGCTCACACTCCAAACCACTGCATTTGGTGAATGCAAAAACCATGTCTATTAGTTTGATGTCTTGCTCATAGTTGCTGCTTAACAAAGGTTTTTGAATGAATGACTGAGAGAATACAAATCACTATGCTGCTTTCCTATAGCTCCTGCCTTCGAGGAGTTTTTCTAATGAGATACGAATAACAAGGAAAAAGTTACTCAGCTTTTAATTTAACAAATACTTATTGAATGCCTACTATGAAGACACAGTTTGATAGATTAGATATATAGATGAGAGAGAAAGAGACAGAGAAATCCCTGCCCTTGTAGAGTTTATACTCTGAAAAAAAATAGAGAAAATACACAAACTATATCAACCATTAGAAAGCAATATTCATAATATGGTTAAAAATAAAGCAGGGTAAGGGAAGGCAGTGTAATAAAAACCATAAGCAGCAAATATTCTAGAAGTCCAATACTTCTAAAGCTAAGATTTTTAAAAAATGAAGTAATAAAAAATACTTCATTTTACTAGTTCAATTTACTTTAAAAACACATGAATATAGATTATATTTCTAAGTATATCAGGTAAAATGTGCTGTTTGGTTTCAACCTAAAAAAGATTTATCTATGTATATCCATTGAGTCACTTTTGATTATTTTATTTTTGTCCTAAATGGGTGCTATGTATTTCATGAGTAATTAACATTTCATATTGAGCATTTATGAAAACATTTTTTGATTCTGAGTGATTTATTTTACAGGTAACTTACATTTAGCTAAGAATTCCTTCCAGAAAAATATTACAAATGCAAGAAATATTTAGAATGTATACTCCTGCAAATTTCCAGGAAAATTAAAAATGATATATCCAATTCTGGATATTTATTTCCTCTAAAACAGTTTGGTATTTTATATAGAGAGAGGCTACAAGATAGAAAATGTGACCTTAAAGTATATGGAACATTTGGAACGTGTGATTTCAGGGGATGAATAAGTCCAAAATTCCATCTCCTTGAAATTTGTTTCCAGAATGTTAACTGCAAAGCAAGTTATATATAGCAGTAAATGCATGCTTAATTTGTGCAGAAATCATGGTGTGATGAATACAATTAAGAGCCTCGGAGGGAATAATTATATTACTGCATAAAGCTGGTGGTACTCAAATTGCTTGGTGCCTGGACTTTAAATTGGCCTGATTTCCTGTTGTGAAAGTCATCCATCGCAGCAACACAACTGCAGCAGGCACGGCGGAGTTTCAAAGTCACACAGAAAACATATTCTTTCTGATCAATTGCCATATATTCTTGTTTAAAGGCAAAAAATTGGCAACATGCATACTGCAGTTGATTAAACTGATAACTTAAAATGCATTAGACCCAGTACATTGTTATGTCTGTTATTTTTGTAACGAGATTGACTAAACTGTTTATAATAGCAGCTTTTTAGGCATCTACATGTGCAAATTATAACAATTTGAACTGAATTACTTAAAGTTAATAACATTTTCATTTCATGATGCCTGGATTACTAGTGCCTCAAAATAAATAGGTGGCAGTCTAGGACAACCCTTCCAGGAACATAATCAGCTGTAGGAAAATGTAAATGAATGTAACTGTTTAACCCTATATAAAAATTCCATGTTATAGTGGATTACCCATTGCTTAATGTTATCAAATAACTGATAAGTTTTATATGACTGATCACTATATAATCTCAAATAATTTTGCATTTTATAATAAATAGAAAATAAATAAATCATTTTATAGTACTAAAAATTATAATTGCTTTTGAGAAGGTTGTTGATATCTGAGACTTAAAATAGCAATTTCTTATCTATGGTAACCAAAAAATAAGGAAAAGTCAACACAGTTTATGAAAGACAGTTATTTAAACAGTGAGGACTTTGGAACCTCTGTCTTGAAAAGGTTAAATCTAAACTAATAAGCAGAATGTTCACAAGAGGTTAAATAGGTAAATGGAACATTTTCAGCCCCAAGAAACAATAGTTAAAGAATCCAGAGAAAACCCTAAGAAAACTTCTAGCTCAGGGATGCCATCATTCCCATAAGCCCACTATAGCCATTACCAACCAGCCAACCAAAGTATTCTTTTTAAAATTTTTATCCACAATATTATTTTTTAAAAATGATATTTTTTTATTGATTTCAGAGAGGAAGGGAGAGGGAGAGTGGGAGATAGAAACATCAATGATGAGAGAGAATTGGATCGGCTGCCTCCTGCATGCCCCCCACTGGGGATGGAGCTCACAACACAGGCATGTGCCCTGATAGGGTATCAAACTGCGACCTCCTGGCTCGCAGATCGATGTTCAACCAGAGCCACTGTGGCCGGGCCTATCCACAATATTCTTGAGTGCTCAGTACATAGAGAAGTGGACTAGGAGTACCACCTATTTTCAGAAAACAATTGTCAATTTATTGGTGCTGGAAGTCACTGTGCTCCTAGCTGCAATTCATGACCTACCAGAATTGATCAAGGAGACCAATGCCTAGAAACACTGTAGGATTTACCACTCAAGGGCAGGGTGATAGGTAGAAAGCCATGTTTGATTGCTAGCACACTGCTATTCTCTTGCCAGTGCTATGGTATCCTTGCCAATAAGTGAGGTTGTTCATTCCATATATGTTTCACTGCCATTTTTTTCTCATTGGCCCTTTCATCTCCAGGATCATTCAATGTAATTTAAATTCTTCATATCCCATGTCTTTGTTTTTCTTCTTCATTTATTTTTCACTAGAGGCCCAGTGCATGAATTTGCAGACCTTGAAAGGAACTGTGGGCCACGAGGCTGTGGTAGGCACAGGGACAGGTCTAGGCCCATCCTCTGTTCCCCCACCTAGCCCCTTCTACTGCGGCCCCCAGTCCCTGTCAGCCGGCAGCCCTGCTCCCACCATTCCCACGTGCTGATGGTGTGGAGCAAATGGGGCCAGCGCCAGCAGCGGGTGCAAGTTGGACTGGTGCTATTAGCAGGTGCAAGCAGTGGCTGCTGCCGATCGCCCCTCAGGAGCAGGGGGAGGTGGAGAAGCTCTCAGGGTGATTGGGGCTGGCAGCCACCACTTGCACCTGGTGATGATGCCGAATGATCGGGACTGGCGCCGGGCACTGGCAGCAGGTGCAAGCAGCAGCTCCAGTGCTGGCTGCAGGTATGAGCAGAGCCGGTGCCAGCAGCAGGTGTGAGCACTGGGTGGGACCGCGGCGTGCGGGAGCAAAGAATTTTCAGTAACCACCAGAGGCTTGCCCCGATGACAGTGACCGGCACCCCACCTTGGTCAGGCGCTTCCACTCACCTGCTCCACCATCCCGCTGCGGCCAAAGCACACCATGTTCCACACATGTTCCATGGTGGTCAGCAGACATCATAGCGACAAGTTGCTGGGTTGTTCGGTTGTCCACCATTCTGTCTATTTGCATAATAGCCTTTTATTATAAAGGAGTCTTCCATTCAACAAACTTCCTATCTAATAAAAGAGTAATATGCAAATTGACTGTCACTCCAACACACAAGATGGCCGCCTCCATGTGGACACAAGATGGTCGCCACAAGATGGCCAGCAGAAGAGGGCATTTGTGGGCCATCAGGCCAGCAGGAGAGGGCAGTTGGGAGGGACCAGGCCTGCAAGGAAAGGCAGTTGGGGTGGGGGGAACCAGGCCTGCAGGGGAGAGCAGTTGGGGTGAAACAGGCCTGCAGGAGAGGGCAGCAAGGGGTGACCAGGCCTGCAGGGGAGGGCAATTAGGGGTGACCAGGCTGGCAAGGGAGGGCAGTTAGGGGTGACCGGGCCAGCAGGGGAGGGCAGTTGGGGTGGGGGTGACCAGGCCGGCAGGAGAGGGCAGTTAGAGACAATCAGGCCAGCAGTTAGGCGCCGATCAGGCTGGCAGAGGAATGGTTAGGGGGTTATCAGGCTGGCAGGCAGAAATGGTTAGGGGCCAGGCAGGCAGGCGAGTGGTTGGGAGCCAGCAGTCCTGGATTGTGAGGGGGATGTCCAACTGCCCATTTAGGCCTGATCCCTTGAGAGGTCCCAGATTGGAGAAGGTGCAGGCTGGGCTGAGGGACACTCCCCCGATCCACCAAGCACAAATTTCATGAACCGGGCCCCTAGTTTTTTATAAATGCCAATATACACAATGCTAGATGCTAGGGGAATTATGGGAGCAAGATAGGGACAATATTTTGGATACAACAACAACAACAAAACAACCACCCCAAAACATGGCTACAGGCCCTCTTCTTACTGTATATCAAACACGTTTGGTTTGTATGCAAAGTATAGAGATTATGCAGCTGGAAAACTTGCAGCAATTCATAGCCAATAAAAAGTAGAGAGATGAATATATGGCTTGCAGCAAGAGTGTTGATTCGAGTAATCTGATTTGGGCTCTTTTCAGTGACTTTGAAAACCCTAGAGAGTCTGCAAGTAGAACTGTTGATTTAACAAAAAACAAACTATTCAGGGAATGTCCCATATGTGAAATAATGTTTTCTTTCTTCTTTCTTTCAGATGTATTTAACTTCTACTTCATTTTCATCTACTGTGTAAGCACACAGAAAAACACAAAACACACACATGCAATCTATAAACCTGAAGTGAAAACACTGTTGACACATTTTCGGTGGGTAAGGGAGGGAAGTTGGGTGGGGGGGGGGGGGGATGGATTTATTTTAAGTTGTAACAATTTTTTACACTAGATTGTCAAGTATATCTTCATTGATGTCACATATTTCCAAACTGCCTTCTAGATTTACTGGTACATCTCTTAACTAAGAAGTTGAGTAGTTTAAATAGGGATTTAGATTTTGGTCCATATCTCATAGATACTATTTACCTAACCACATAAATTAAAAATTATATAAATAAAGGACCACTAAAGCTGAGCACATATATGATTTTAAAAGTAAAAAGGTGATATTCAGCATAAATAATTTCATCTGTTCTACTTTAAAATACTATTTTACTAATAAAGAATAGCATTATTATATTTTATTTATCAGGATGCTGGCAAATTGAAAGAAAATTGCTCTGCTAGACATAAATAAATAGGTATATAAACAAACAAAACCAATTGCTTAGCAGAAAACCTAAAGTAACAGGAACTTGGCAGGTCTCTAAAATGGAAAACAGCAGACCTACATTTGTATTTTAAATTTTCTTGGCTGTTGACCTTTATAAAAACAGGTAGGAAATATAAGTGGTATATATTCGCAATTATGCCAAGATATAGTATACTTCTGGACAGGAAAAAAAACACCTATTCCAAATCTTTAAATTGGGCTCCAGCATTTCTTAGTGCCTTGACTATAATAGGCCACCAATTAAGATTTATTAGATCAAATTATATTTTATCATACAAAACCTTTTGAATTTCAAATTATCAAATGTCAAGTACATGTTATTAGGAAATTTATTCTTATGCTTTAATTATCAAATACAAAATAATATTTTAAAAATAAGATTATTCATTGAAGGACATGGCACTATAACTAATATTAGACTCCTAGATGTACACATAAATATTTCTGTAGGATATTATGATAAATTTCTGCACAGTAAAATATAATTATCTCACATACATGAGTATATTTTTAAATACTTATATCTTCTTAAATCTACTTTATCCTTGTCAAAGCACAAATATACTTATAAAAAATAAAGATTATAAGATCATTTAAAATATAAAAGCACTTTATTCTACCTGGTATTAATATTAACTCCTGCCTTTTCCATTTAGTCTCTGATTTATTTGATGTTTTACAATGGATAAGTGTTTCTTCCCAATGGAGACTATTTACATTAGAAGCAATCACTAAAATTCCAAAGCCTGTAGGTCTTACATCTTTCTACAAATACAGATATGCAAAGAGCAGAGGCTTCCCCTTATCTCTTCATCCACAGCAATTTATACCAAACACATGGTCATATATAACTCTTAGTTTCCTCCAGAGACACAAATATAATATATGCCATTACAACTCTTCCAATGGGTAAATATCTTCATGGATGTGATCACTGATGGGACGGAATATTGAGTACAAAGTCCAGTCTGGTTTTGTGCTTGTCAATGAAAAAAGTCATTACAAATATATGCTTTGTTATCTGCATTTAGGTAATGAAACTGTTCCCCTCTGCAAAGCTCTGCTTGCCCTCATTCTTTCTGGATTGCATTTACAAGACCCAGATGCTGAGTGAGAACATTTTCTTTCCAGCAACAGCATCTGGTTCCTTGGCAGCCTCTGTTTGCCCTTGTGTTGGCCACGTTGCAGTTGTCTTCAGGCTGCAAAGTGGTTAGCATGCTGATGTGATATCTTATTCACTTGGATGTCATGCCTTTTAGCTTTCTTATGCTATCCCCCTATGCATATTTTTTCACACTTATAGTCTTTTATGAAAATAACATTTATTAGAGGAAAAAACTGATACATGACATGATGTTCAATAGGAAAGTACTGAAAGTATACTTGTCTACATAAAGTGTGCCAGCCGGATGATGACACTAATCTAGTATTTGCCTTACTGTAGTTTAAGAAAAAAATGCTATTTGCCTTGTTCCTTGTCCCTCTCTTTATTTTATAGTATTAACGATGTCTCCCATTCCCACCCCTTTACCCCTTCAGCCTAACCCAGGGGTGGGCAAACTTTTTGACTCGAGGGCCACAATGGGTTCTTAAACTGGACCGGAGGGCCGAAACAAAAGCATGGATGGAGTGTTTGTGTGAACTAACATAAATTCAAAGTAAAGGAGCGGAGGGGAGAGCAAGAGAACCCTCCGCTCTTTCGGCTCCACGGGCCGGATAGAACAGCCGAACGGGCCGGATCCGGCCCGCGGGCCATAGTTTGCCCACGGCTGACCTAACCCCTACTCAACCCCCTTATGTCTTCACCACCCTATTGTCCATGTCCATGGGCTATGCATATCCTATATAATAAAAGTCTAATATGCTAAGTGTTTGGTTGTCTGGCTGGCCATTCAACCAATCAAAGCATACTATGCTAATGATATACTAAGGCTGCTCAACTGCTTGCTATGACATGCATTGACCACCAGGGGGCAGACAGTAGACTGGTCGACTTGTTGCTATGATGTGCACTGACCACCAGGGGGCAGACGCTCCGACCTGTAGGTTAGCTTGCTGCTGGGGTCTGGCTGATCAGGACTGAGCAAGATGGACTGGACACACCCTGGAGCCCTCCCACAGTCCCTCCCTGGCTGGCCAACCTCCCGCACCTCTCCCTGGTCCCGATCGTGCACCAGTGGGTCCCTCGGCCCGGCCTGTGCCCTCTCACAATCCGAGACGCCTTGGGGGATCGCAGAGCCGATTTTGGCTTAATCTCACAGGCCAGGCCAAGGGACCCCAATGGTGCACAAATTCATGCACTGGGTCTCTAGTAAGTATATAAGTTCTTTGGTTTATCTCTCCTCAATCCCCTTCCCTCTCTTTACTAAATATGTGTAATATTGAACCTTTATATTTTTTTTGGTGAATTTTATAGAAATGATAATGATGATGATAATAATAACTATCATTTATAGAACATGTTGATAAAAGCCAGGCATCATGCTAAGTTCTCACAACGTTTTACCATGTTTATCACCTTCTTCAAATAAAAACTGGGAGGAAAATTTAAAAATCTGTAATATCTTATCAGGAAGAAAGATGATCATTATTATAGGAAATACTAGAGGCCCGGTGCATGGATTCATGCATAGGTGAGGTCCCTCAGCCTGGCCTGTGCCCTCTCACAATCCAGGACCCCTGAGAGGATGTTTTTCAATCAACATTGTGCGACCCAGGCTGAAACTCGGCAGTCCGACATCCCCCCGAGGGATGAGCAGTGCCAAAGCAGCAGGTGACTGAGGAGGAGCCCCAGCCGGGCCAGGCACAGCTCTGCTGCCGCCCATCCCAGCCCTGCTGCCTCTGCTGCCACCTAGTAGTGCTGCAGCAGAGGCGGGAGAGGCTCCAGCGGCTTCAGCTGCACTCACCAGCCATGAACTTGGCTTCTGGCTGAGCGGTGCTCCTGATGTAGGAGCACACTGACCACCAGGGGGCAGCTCCTGCACTAAGTGTCTGCCCCCTAGTGGTCAGTGCACATCATAGTGACTAGTCGACAGGTCGTTCTGGTAGTTTGGTCTTAATGGTCACTTAGACATATATATAGTAGAAATTACCCCTAGAGCTGGGGTTTGATGACTTTTAAATGCTTTCAATGTGACAATTACACTAGTCCACATCTTGATGCCAGACTACCTTCCTTACCTTATTGCCAACACCCCACATGTCCTTGGCATTCCTCTCATGAAAACAATCATGACCAAGCTTTGCAGCTGCCATTTTCCCAACCAGCCTGCCCCTCACCACTCTCTCACTCTGTTTGCATTCCTCTAAAAACTATCTCACTCCTGAACTTCAAATAAAACAGAGGGGTTGCTGCACATGAGGACAGTGTGGAAACTGTCTCCCCAGGCTTACGATGGGATAATGACAGTAATAATACGATCAGATATTCAGCATTTACTGCATGCAGATGTCCTTTAGAGAACCTTACATGTATTAACTCACTCTGTCCTCACAACACCCATGGAATGGAGATTACTATGAGCCACAATTTATAAATAAGTATAAAGAGACATGGAATGGTTAGGTCACTGCCCATAGTCACAGGCACCAGGCATCCAGAGCTCACCCTCAAAATATCCGCACCATATTTGTTCCTCGCACCATGTCACCTCTCTCTGGTTCCCTAGTCCCTAGAAGCACTTACACCCTGGCGGTAGGTAATAAGAAGCAACTTTGTTTTCATTTTTACATCATCAATTCTTTATAGAAAATATGTGGGATTTCTTTCATGTACTGTATATTTTTTAAGCACCACAGTTTCTCTAATAGTGTGTTTTGAATATTTTCAGGTGATGGAAAATCTACCAAACAGAAGTAGAATTTTTTCCCCTCTCCTCTCTATATATTATTGATAGATGAAGATATGAAAGATAAATAATTCCACTTCTTTTGGTATATATTTATGTTTTGTAAGTGATTTTTTGCTTGACGGTGCTATTGAATATTATTTATGCTATTGCATTTCAGATAAAAGACTCTATATCTGTGTGTACAGCAACATCTAAAATATAAACAATATTTTCCAGAAACCATTTTAAGGGATATTTCCATATGTAGCAAAGAAATAAAAAGTATTATGTTAAACTAAAAGTGGGAAGAAATTAAAATGGAAACCAGTATGCCACTAATAACATGATTTAAAAGAAAAAAAGTGTCAGATAAACATGGAACCGAGACCATGCTTACTAACTGTAACCTGAAATGCCCAGGGCAAATCCAAGCCACAAAGTGTGAAAATGGATATAATGATGACGTAAATGTTTGTCATGAGTAAATAAATTGTATAACGTAAAATTCAAAGTTTCCACATGACAACCAGAAAAGGGGACCACACAGTTTAATTTCTCTCAAAGAACTGAGATTTTTTTTTTCGAGTGTGTGGTAGAAACAATGAAGAAATAGATGTGCAGATCAGGCCAACCGCTCAATGTTGGGGGAGGGGGAGGGGTCCACCTCTACTTGAAATATATTTATACACCCTAAATTTCTCCTTTTCAGTCAACATAAGTATTATTATTGTTCTTTCCTAAATATTTAATTTTTAAGACACATCTTTTTACCTTAAATTAGGTTAATTTTAATGACATTGTGACAAAGAGGAGGCATAACACATGTCCATATGACAAGAAACATTTTCAAAAGATGATCAAGAACTGAGAAAAGGAAAAATTCCTTGTGACACCTACAAAATGTCTGAGTTATATAAGAGCTATGTTGCAGAAGCTATTAAATGTTATTTATGCCATTGCACTCTAGATAAATATTATTTTGCTATGCCAGTTGCTTTATTTACTAAAAAGTAAGCCAAATTAACACTTCCTTTTGAAATATTAAGGTAATTGAGCATTTTTTCTTGTATGGAGTCTACTGAATAATTGCTTCACATATCCACTTAATTTTGAATAGCTTTCAGAGCCTTACTTTCATGAGTTGTCTTAAATCTCAAAAAAGTGAATACCCATGACAACTGGAAAAACATATTTACAACACTTGACACAGAGCTAATAACTTCAGTTTACAAAGAACCCCTACAAATTTAAAAAGAAAGGATCATTTAATCAATACAAAAATCGACCAAGGATAGAAACATGTAGTTCACCCACAGACACAAACACACACAGAGCCCATAAATTTATGAAATACTACTTATTTTTATACAATTTGTGTATAAAATTTCTAAATAAATGTAAATATTTAATCATTCATCACATTATACTATTATTAGGAATAGCAAAACAAAACAATGGAACTACCTAAGGGTATTTTCTGGATGCTTAGTTAAATAAGTGATTAAATTCTATATAATGGAATATTCTGCAAATATTAGAATGAGAACTGATATGAAAAAATCTCTAAAATGCATTAAGTAAAAAATGCAAATATCTAAGGAATATCATTTTGTGTTCACTTCTGTGCTTAGAAAAAACATAGATGAAACATACACCTATCCATACATATACAAACTAGGGTATGTAAATATGCTTTCATAGAAGACATCATAATATCTAATCTGTTATTTAAACACTTTTTTTTCCAAAAAGAGTTTTGAAAACTCTAAGTGTTATCAGGAGTTAAAAAGCATCGAACAGACTGTCAAACTACAGTGGGAATGCTATGGAGGGTTGTGGGGGTAGGTAAGAGATCAACCAAAGGACTTGTATGCATGCATATAAGCATAACCGATGGAAGAAAGACACTGGGGGGCGGGGGCAGGGTGAGGGCATGTGCCAGGTGGGTAAGGGAGGCTGGGGGGAGGTCAATGGGGAAAAAAAGGAGACATATGCACTACTATTTATAACACTTTAAACAATAAAATAAAATAAAATAAAATAAAATAAAATAAAATAAAATAAAATAAAATAAAGTAAAATAAATAAAATAAAACAAAATAAAATAAAATAAAATAAAATAAAATAAATAAAATAAAATAAAATAAAATAAAATAAAATCTGAAAAAAACACACAAAACCCTGGCTCTTTCAACATGAGCCTTTTATTCAGCTAAATTGTGTTTACATGATATTGTATTATAAATAAAAAGATAGTTAGCAGTTATCATTAACTGCAGTTATCATTAACTGACTGTCCATGTCCTCTAAAAATTTGTATGTTTAAATCCTACCCCAAATATGATGCTATTAGAACATGGGACCTTTGAGAAGTGGTTAGGTCATGAGGATAAACCCTCATGAATGGGTTAATGCCCTTACGAAAAGACCTGAGAGCCCCCTTGCTCCTTTGGCCATGTGAGACATCATGATTACACAGCTATCCTTGAATTTGGAAGTGGACTTGCACCAGAACCGAATCTATGGGCTACTTGATCCCGAACCTTTCATTCTCCAAAACTGTGAGAAATAAACTTATATTGTTTCTAAGAGTCACCCATCTATGGTATTCTGTTATTGCAGTATGAATGGACCAAGAAAGCAATACAAAGAGATATGTGATCTCTAGGTACAGGCAAAATTTTCTAAGTTGAGAACTTAGGGACACAAACAAAATGTGCCATCAACTAGCTAGAGGCTTGGAGTAAGAAGCAATGTCTAGGCTTCGGTTTATTTAATTTTTCATTACAATTGAAGCTGATTAATGGTAATTCTTATAGTAATCACTGTGAGCTAGTTTAATTTCACAAATAAGAGGGATTTGGACTACCCTTGAAAGTGAACAGGTTTGAGGCAGACAAAGATAAGCCAGAGAATGATCTCAGTACAAGAATGAATTTTTATACAAGTTCAGAGTCAGTAATTTTGAAGGCATACTTTATGAATAGAGGTGTTATATAGAAGAAACTTTAGAGAGGGAGATAAGTTTGAACAGTGAAATGGAGGTAGACTAAGGTAGAGCTGTACTCCAAATATTATAATAGTAATATTATTGAACTTTTGAAATGACAGAAATATTAAATATTACTAAATTAAACTCTTCATTAATGAACAGCAGTAAAAGAGGTTAAATAATGTACAGATTTATCACATTATAAGTATTTTTTAATCTGAGAATTTAGCTTCACAAGTGCTAAGGCTGTCTTATTCAGCATTATATCTTCAGTCCAACTTTAGCATAATGCTTATAGAAAGAGGTTACTAATTGATTGTTGAATTAATTCTTTCATGCAACAACTATGTATTGAATGCCTACTATGTGCCACCTTCTCTTCTAGGATCTAGAGATAATACTCTAAGCAAAGCACACAAAGTCTGTGCTATATAGAGATTATATTGTAGAGAGAAGGGTAAGAAAAAATAAATAAATATAATTACGGTCAAGATTCTTGAGAATGGCTTGGGGGAAATTAAAAGCAGAGAGAGAGAGAGAGAGAGAGAGAGAGAGAGATAGTTCCTGTGGGCAGACTCAATTTTTCATTAAGTGGTCAAGGAAATCCTCACTGATAAGGTTACATTAGATGAAAGAACTGAAAAGTAAGTGAAAAACACTGGAGTAAGAATGATCCAGGCAGAAGAAATGGCAAAAGCTGAGGCCAGAGTATATTTGGCATCTTCAAGGAACAAGCTGCTGTAACTGGAGCCCAGTGAATGAGAAGCAGAAGAGTAGAAGCAAGTTCATAGAATTTCTGTGGGGCCAGATCATGCAGAACTTGGGAGGCCACTATAAAGACTGGATCTTGAAATATTTATCTAAGGTCAGAGAAACAGCTAGTAGAAAACCAGCACACTTGATTTTCTGTTATCATTACAGTAAGACAATCACACAAATAAATAGTAATATGATAAAAATAACATTTTAGAAATGTTTGTCAGATTCTTGAATACTTTTGGAAATGTTGATTACAGTGATGAGTTTCAGATTTCAGCTGTTCTCTTTCTTTTCTTAAGAATGAACCATTTCTCTACGCATCTCTTGCCTGGGCCTACCAACCATTCCCTGGAAGAATCCCAGTTTAGGCTGGTCTCCAGTATGAGTTAACTTCTTAGTTCTTAATCCCCCAAAACATGAGGGAAAGAATTGCTTCAAGGAAGTATAAATGAATCCCCTGGATATGATATTAATATTTGGGTTTCCATTAAAATATTTAAAAACCACTCAGTTTTAATACAAGAAAAATATTCATGTAAGTTTTGATTTTTGGAAGAAAGACAAAAACAAAGTAAAAATTATGTCTACATTTTAAGACAACATAGTATACATGCTTTCTTCAAGGCTCTGTAGTTTTCATGACCATTTTAGTAATCATGCAAAGTACTTAGAAGAAATGATTATTATATCATCATAAGGATGTTAATAATACAAACAGCAAATTACAGCAATCTCTGTAATTATATGTATAATCCCTATTAAAAATTTATATGCCTTGGTCTCATTATGCTCTGAATAAAAACTCTTTTCCTACTATCAAAAGAAAATGCATTCAAAGCTAAAATTAGTCTTACCAAATTAAACATACATACTTAGAATATCCCATAACCTACAAGCTATATTTCACATTCAATATGCTTCGCCATTTAGGTGCACAATAAGAGAAACAATTCAGCTGCCACAAGAAAAACAGATGGTGAAAGGTACCTGCTGACCAAACAGGAGCAGCAGGGTGGAATGAGGGTGGGTCAGCTCATCTGGATAGGATGCTCGCAATTGTCTTTACACACATCAATTGTTTCTGATACCGCTGTATGTCATGCAGTGCCAAGAGGCCGTATGGCTTTGCTTGAAACATTTAACATAAAACTGCTGAAATATAATTTTGGCCTCACATTCTGAAATGAGTTGCTAAATCCCCACAATAAGAAATTAATGTTGCCAGCATTATATTATTTTAATTAAGCATGCCTCCCTTCTGCAAAGATACAGGAATATTGTCGGATATATTTCCAATTTGTCTACTAATTTATAAAAGTAAAATGATACTATATTATTGTTATAAAGTTAATCAAGACTTTAATGGGACAGTTATGTTACTACCAAGGATTTTTTATTATTTTTTCTTACTATAATGTATGTGTTCAATGAGCTGATTATGCAGTGTGACAATGATTTCACTAATTACAAAGTTATTACTGTATCTCTAATGGGAAGAAATTTCAGCTTTCTAAGTTGCAGATTTAAACATAGAGATCTAATTCCTAGGGAAAATTAGCAAACAAAATTTTTTAAAAGCTATTAGAAATATTAATTATACTATGTATCTATATCAATATGCCATTTTGTTCTGTCTTTTTTGTCACACAATGTAAATTTTGTTTTGCAAATATAATGATTTCAAGTGATTTACACAATTATAACTGTAAAGAAGCAGTTGCCTATAAAATATAACAATTAGCATTATGCTGCTATAGCTAAAATATATATAAGCCATCTAAGAGAAAACATGGAAAATGTATTGTGTCTGTATTTCAGCAATACATAGAAATTCCAATTAAATTAGAAAAATTTGACAAGCTTCTTATTTTAGTGTTTGAATTTTACATGCCATATATTTCATAAAATAGCTAGCAAATGCATTTTTTTCTAGGAAATCTTATTAAAGAAAAAGGCATTTGACAAGAGATTGTGGTGTGTGGGATTTTTGTTATATTTAGTGATCTAAGTGTTCACAAATCACAGCAACTTAAGATAGTTCCAGTATTATGACAAAGGTTTGTTATGTAATTATGAGTTTATTTTTCACTGACATACACAACTGGCACCATAGCAATGACAAAGTGCTTTGTCCATATTAGCTGTCCACATTATAGCAGGGTATTAATGTGCAATTTGAGAAGCATCCAAATGCTTAAAATGTATCTGCCTCAACCTATGTTGATACCTAAAATACTGAACTGTGAAGTCAATCTAATCTGGTTTTGATCATCACCACAGAAAAGTCTTCTGTTGTAAACAAATGAGAAGTCAAAATCTAAATAAGCAGAGCTTTGGGATAAATCTTGGAATTCAGAATATCTCTCTAAATTCCACTTTAAAATCTAAGAAAATTACCAGAAATAATAACTTATACTAATTACCAGAGTTCAAAGTTTAAAATCAAGTAAAAAGAAAAAGAAAAAGATTGAAAAAGTGGAAAAGGAGGAGGTGGTGGTCTAGAAAATACAAAAATACACTTTAATATAAAAACTTTGAGGTCAAGCAATTCATGAAATTGATTCCCCAATAGTAACAAAGATGTCATAAATTTGCTAAAATGTATTAATGAAGATTTAGTAGTTTAAAATAAACAAAATGTGATTGAAAGACAATTATAAAAAATAATCTGTTAATTTAAAGCAAAAAAACATGCTGATGCAATATTTGTTTCAAATTTAATATATATTATTTTTCTTCTCACTATCCTGATCAAACTTAAAATTCAATTACCAAAGGCAGGCATTTGGCCCTGTTTTATTTACAAACTGGAATTTGGAAGATATAATCAATAAATATATTTTCAAGGATAACTCTTATTTCAACCATGATACTCTAAATATAATACTGAAAAATAAAATGCATAAATCACACAATACTCTTCCTTGTGAATGTATTATTAAATGTTCCATTAAATTGTTGTATGATGATATGTACCTTGGACAAACTGTGCACTATATTTATTTACATTACTATATAGCTATTGCTATAGAAAGTTCTAAGTATATATTTTACAATAGATTTGTAAGTCTGTTATACCACCAAGTTCTAAGTTTATATTATAAACTATTTGCTGTCTGGTGTCCTGAATCTCCCACAAATGCTCATGATTTGAATTACTGCTGAAGCAGTACATCAGCACAGTATTTTGTCTTTGCTTAAGAAAGACACAGTATTTATTACTTTTTAAAAATTAGGCATAAGCTATTATCCATGTGAATGGCACTAATTTTACTATAGGCATAAGCTATTATCCACGTGAATGGCACTAATTTTACTAAGTCTCAAAATATTAAGTAAAATACATAACTAAGAAATTATTCTCCAAAAGGTGATCATTTTTGGTAAATTATCACTACCAGTTTCATGGATACATTATTTAGACCCTCCTTACCATTAATTTTCTTTTATGTACTTGTTTCCATGTCTTTACATGGTGAGGTAATATGCCTATAATACTTCTGTGATCATGACCACTTACTTTTTCATTTTTATATTTGATATTTGTGTATCATTTTGTTGTTGTTATTAATTCTCACCTGAGCTGAGATATTTTTCCATTAATTTTTAGAGAGAGGGCAAGAGAGGGCAGGGAGGGAGAGAGAGAGAGGTCTTGCAACCCAAATAAGTGCCCCATACTGGGAATCGAACCTTTGACACTTCAGTGCTCAGGGCAATGTTCTAACCATCTAGACACACTGGCCAGAGTGATATTTGTGTATCTTGATGTATGTTATTTGCACAAATATAATTGAGACAGTTTTATCCCCATTGAGAACGATACTCTTTGTTTTAGAAAAACTTATCTTTGTTTTGTTTTCAAGTTCACTTTTGGTTTTAGTTTTATTATGGTCCTAATACTAGTGTTGAGTACAAAGCACTCATAGAACATCTAAAAAAATGATTAGGTAGTAATTTATATTATAAATCAATGCAACAAAATTAAAGGTCATAATAAATATTAGAAGCAAATAAAAACTTCATTACTTGCAAAAAAATAAAAAAAAATTCTAGAAGAAAAAGTATCAAAGCCTGAAGAAAAAGAATATTTAACAAATAATCAATTATATCATATATTAACACATCAAGTAAGCAAAATAGTGTTCAGAAGAAAAATTATAATAATTCGGAAGCTATAAAAATATTTTTACAAAACTTTTACAGTTATAAAAGTTTGGAGTTCTATTTAACTTCAAATATCAATTTTAAATACTAGATAAGGTACTATTTAAATTTAAAAAATAAAGACTTCTGTATATTATTTTAAATGCATTTCTTTGTCAAATGTCTATAAAATAATTTTGTAGGTGATCTCAGCAAGATGGTGTTGTAAGAGATACCAGCCTCCATCCTCTCATAAAAAACAAGTAGACATCCATCTACACATGAAAATAGCCCTTGGAGGGCTCAAGAGTCCATCTAGGACCTGGAGCCACACAGTAGAGCATAAAATAGAACCACCTCACACAAAGGACTACTGTGGAGACTGGGTAGCTGAGGTGTCTGAAGATAGCCAAAAACAAGGAAAAAACATCCAGGAAAACCAGGATCAGTCCTACGGCAAGTGCCACCATGGTCCCCGGTAGCCTGCTGTGTGGAGCACCCTGGCAGCCTTTACCTCTGAGGACCTCAACAGTCTCCACAGCCCATGGCAGCCTTGGAGTCCCCATAGCTTTCACAGTGAAGAACCCCATAATGTTCATTTTCATGAACCCCATCAGCTCATTCCACAGAGGACACCAGCTGATTTTACCACTGAGATAATCAATGGTCATGACCACTACCCCCAAATTGGAAAACATTGCTGTACCACACCCGTCCTCCATAGAAGAGGCCGATGTTATGGCAAGCAAGCACCTGGACTGCCACGCCCCACCAACCCTGTGCATACTCAGGTACCAACTTTATGGCCATTTCAAGAACTCCCATACTTGAGACTCCAGAGACACTGCCCCAAGAAACAGAAAATTTATTAGCACCCATACTCCAGGCCCTGGCTTTATGGCTGCTCTGTGAACACTCACACCTAAACACCAGATCCATTGCCACAGTGGGAGTGCACACACCCTGGACCCTGAAGCAACTATAGCTCTATGTGTGACTGTATTCTGAACCCCAGCTTCACGGCTGTTCCAAGGGTATTCACACAGCACACATCAGTTTGTGGCCACTGCATAGGAGCCTGTGCATCAGACACTGGTACCACCATCACTGAGAGTGTACCTGCAAGTTGGACCCAGTTCCAAGAGCGAGCCCCTCAGTCATGACTGCTTCTGTAGGAAAAACAAAAACAAAAAACAAACAGAAACATCAGGAGAGCTCCAGAAGTGTTTGCTACTGAAGTCCTAATAGCTCTCAGCTCAGCTGATTTAGCTGCATAGAGACCCTATTGCTGTCTGCTCTCAGAGCCAGAACTTCCATATCCCACCCAGCTGATATCTCATACTCATCTGTAGGTAAAGATCTTTTCCCACAGAGACCAGTCTGTAAAATTTGGAAGACGTAACTGGTGCATCACATGTACAAGACATTAAAGGAAAGCTACAAAAAAACCTCACAAATAAACAAAAACAAGAAAAATCAAGGAACCATGACATCATTAAAAGAACACAACTTTCTAGTAACTGGCCTCAAAGAAATAGAAGTCTATGAATTTCTGAGCAGAGTAACAAAATAATTATTTTAAGGAACAAAACATGAACAAAATGGGAATTTCAACAAATAAATAACAATTATTTTAAAAAAAGAAATTCTGGAGCTAAAGTATACAAGTAAGGAAGAGAAAAATGCAATAGAGGATATCAACATCAGGACTGATCAAACTAAAAAAAGAATCTACAAACTCAAAGAAAGTTCATTTGAAAATACCCAGTTAGACGAGCAAAGAGAAAAAAGATTGAAAAAGAGTTGGTTATTAGCAAATAAGCAATATGTGCATTATGAGAGTTCCAAAAGATGAATAGAGAAGGGAGTATAAAGCATATTTAAAGAAATAATGGCTGAAAACTCCTCAATATGAACAGTTACATGAAACTCATATATCTCCAAAGAGATTCAACACAAAGATGGTTTCAAGACATATTGTAATAAAACTAGAGGCCCGGTGCATAAAATTTGTGAACGGGGAGGGAGTCCCCTCAGCCCAGCCTGCACCCTCTCCAATCCGGGACCCCTCAGGGGATGTCCAACTGCTGGTTTAGGCCTGATCCTGGCAGTCAGACACCCCTCTCACAATCCTGGACCACTGGCTCCTAATTGCTCACCTGCCTGCCTGCCTGATCACCCCTCACTGCCTCTGCATGCTGGCCTGATTGCCCCTAACTGCCCCCCCTGCCAGCCTGGTCACCCCTAACTGTCCCCTGCTACAGGCCAGGTCGCCCTGAACTGCCCCCTCCCTGCTGGTCTGGTCACTCCTAACTGCCCCCCACTGGCCTGGTCACCCCTTACTGCCCCCCCTGCTGGCCTGGTCACCCCCAACTGCCATCCCCCACTGCCCCCCTCCCTCACTTGCCCCTCACTGCCCCCCCCCCCCGCTGGACTAATTGCCCACAACTGCCCCCCCTGCTGGCCTGGTCAACCCTCACCCCCTCCCCCCCAACAGCCTGGTCACTCCACTCATCCTGCTGTTTAGTCTTTTGGTCATCCCTCACTAATCCCCTGCTGGCCTGGTCGCCCCACGCAGCCTGCTTGTTTAGTTGTTTGGTCATCCCTCACAAAACCCCTTGCCGGCCTGGTCTTATGAGGGCATGAGGGTTAATTTTCATATTACCTCTTTATTATATAGGATTGTCAAAAATCAAAGACAGAAAGAATTTTGAAAGTATCATGAGAAAACAAAGTCATTACATACAAGGGAACTCCTATGAGGACAACAGTGGGTTTCTCATCATTATAAAAAAAATTATAGACTGATAGATATATTTCATAAAGATAGATGCAAAAACCCACAACAAAACATTAGCAAACTGACTTCAACAGTACATTAAAGTATCATACACCATGACCAAGTTGAACTTATCACTGGGATGCAAGCCTGGCTTAACATATGTAAATAAATAAATATGATACACTGCTTTAACAAAATGAAGAATAAAAATTATTGTCTCAATGGATACAGAAAAAGAACATTTGACAAAATTCAACATCCCTTCATGATAAATACTCTCAACAAAATAGGTATAGAAGGAATGTACCTCCACATTAAAAAAGGCCATTTATTACAAGTTTATAGCTATCATACTCAATAATAAAAAGGATAAAACCTTTCATTAAGATCAGGAACAAGACAGAGGGCCAGCTTTTACCACTTCTATTCATCATAGTATTGAAAGTCCTATCCAGGGAAGTTAGGCAAGAAAAAGGCATGAAAGTCATCTTAAATGAAAGAAAGAAATAAAATAGTCCATTTTCAGATGACTTGATCCTAAATAGAAAAAATCGTAAACACTCCACCAAAGTACTCCTAAAACTAGTTCAGTAAAACTGTGGATATAAAAATCAACATACAAATAAATGAGTTGCATTTCCCTAAACTAACAACAAACTATGTGATAAAGAATAAAATATTTACGAATAAATTTAACAATAAAGGTGAAAGATGTGTACACTAAAAACTATATAACATTGATTAAACAAATTGAAGAACACACAAATAAGTGGAAAGATGTCTCATGAATTGGAAGAATTAATATTGTTAAAATGCTTATTCTACCCAAAGTGATCCACAGATTCAAAGTAATTCTGGTTAAATTCCAATGACAATTTTATAGGAAAAAGCATAAAAAATCTGAAACTATAAAACTCCCAGAAAAACAAACAGAGAAAAACTCCTTGACACTAGTCTTGACAATGATTTTTGTTAATGACACCAATCTGGACACTAGTCTTAGCCCCCAAACCACAGACAACAAAGCAAACATAAACATATGAGACTATATCAAACAGAAATGATCAACAAAATGAAAAGGCAACTTACAGAATGAAAGAAAATATTTGTAAATCTTTTTAGGTTAATATCCAAAATAAATACGAAATTCAAGTCAACCCAATTAAAAAAATGCATAAAAGACCTAGAAATACATTTCAACAAAGAAGACATAGAAATAGCCAACAAGTATTTAAAAGGATGGTCAACGCCACTAATTATCAGTAAAATGAAAATCAAAACCACATGTGCTATCACCTCACATCTGTTAGAATGACTATTCTCAAAAAGTCAAAAGATAATAAGTTTTGGCTGGAATGTGGACAAAAGGGAACCCTTTGCACTGTTGATGGGAATGTAATTTGGTACAGCCATTATGAAAAACATTATTGAGGTTCCTGACAAAATAAAAAATAGAACTACTATATGATGAGCAATCACACTTCTGGATATATATCCAAAGAAAATGTTATCCCTATCTGGAAGAGGTATCTACATACCCATGTCCATTGTGGTATTATTTGCAGTAGTCAAGATATGGAAACAACCTACATGCCCATTAATAGATGAATAAATTTTTTAACTGTGAGATATAATAGGTAGATAATGGAACATTATTATATACTAGAGGCCTGGTGCATGAAAATTCATGCACTGGAGGGGGGGTTCCCTCAGCCTGGCCTGCCCCCTCTCACAGTCCGGGAGCCCTCAGAGGCAGGAGGCGAACCGGTGTTCAGGGGAAGGTGCTGCCCCATTACACCTCTGCTGCTGCCACTGCGGGCAGTGCAAGTCTAGGCCAGCCCTGGTTACCTGAGCCTCGGGCATCCCTAGGGGGCTGGGCAGGTGCCATCCGAGGCTTGCTTGTGCCTTGGGCTAGCCCTGGGCAGCTGGACAGCTGACATCCAAGCCTTGCCTGTGCCTCGAGCCGGCCCTGGAAGTCTGGGGCCTGAGGGGACTGGGGGACTCTGGAGGCCGGCGCCCCAGTGGGGCTGAGGGCATTGAGCACCGCCATCTTGTGGCTGTGGGTGCCGCCATCTTTGAGGGCGGGGTAGTCAATTAGCATATTCCCTCTTTATTAGATAAGATGGCATGTATAACAGAGTATATATAGGATACATATAATGGGATCTGACATATATATTAATATTATTCAACTTTTAAAAAGAAGACAATTCTACATTTACAACATCATGATAATGAACCTGGAGACCATTATGCGAAGTGAAATAAGCTAGTCACAGAAAGATAAATATTGGATGATCTCACTTGTATGTACAACCTAAAAAAAAAACACACACATATGTTCAACTCATAATAATAGATCATAAAATGGGGGTTTATAGGGGCTGGAGTTTGACGGTAAGATGTTTGTCATTGCAAACAAACTTTAGTTACATGACAAATAACTTTTAAAGATCTAATGAACAGCACGGTGAATATAGGTTATATAATGTGTTGTATACTTGAAATATGCTAAGAAAGTAAATCTCAAGTGTTTTCACCACCAAAAAGAGGGGGGTACTGAAAGGTGATGGATTATTAATTTACTTTATTTTTTTTATTTTTTTTTAAATATATTTTATTGATATTTCACAGAGAGGAAGGGAGAGAGATAGAGAGCTAGAAACATCGATGAGAGAGAAACATCGATCAGCTGCCTCCTGCACGCCTCCTACTGGGGATGTGCCCGCAACCAAGGTACATGCCCTTGACCGGAATCGAACCTGGGACCCTTCAGGCCGCAGGCCGACGCTCTATCCACTGAGCCAAACCGGTTTCGGCTTAATTTACTTTATTTTAGTAACCATTTCATAATACATATCAAAACATGACATTGTATAGTCTAAATATATACAACTAGAGGCCTGGTGAATGAAATTCATGCACTGAGTGGGGGTGTCCCTCAGCCCAGATTCCATCCTCTCCAATCTGGGACTCCTTGGGGGATGTCCGGCAGTCAGACATCCCTCTCACACTCCAAGACTACTGGCTCCCAACCACTCGCCTGCCTGTATGCCTGATTACCCCTAACCGCTTCTGCCTGCCAGCCTGATCACCCCCTAACCACTCCCTTGTCAGCCTGATAGATGCCTTACTGCCCTCCCCTGCTGACTCGGTCGCCCCCAACTTCCTGCAGGCCTGCTGCCCCCAACAGCCCTCCCCTGCAGGCCTGGTGCCCCCAACTGCCCTCCCCTGCAGGCCTGGTCCCCCCTAACTGCCTTCCCCTGCCGGCACGGTCACCCCTAACTGCCCCCCCTGCCAGTCTGACTGCCCTCCCTGCAGGCCTGGTCACTCCCAACTGCCCTCCCCTGCAGGCCTGGCACTTGCTCCACCTGCCCTCCCCTGCAGGCCTGGTTTCCCTCCAACTGCCCTCCCCTGCAGGCCTAGTCCCCCCCCAACAGCCCTCCCTTGCTGGCCTGGTCGCCCCTAACTTCCCTCCACTGCTGGCCATCTTGTGGTGGCCACCTTGCGACCACATGGGGGTTGCCATTTTGTGGGAGGGAGTGATGGTCAATTTGCATATTACCTCTTTATTATATAGGATTTTTATTTGTAAAGAAAAATCAAAGAAAACAGTGGATAAGATGTTGGAAACAGTAAAGAGTGATAGGTAATATCAATGAGTAAAACTGTGAGCTTGATATATGTCCTATTGGTGGTTTTTCCAATATAATAAAGAGCAAATTTAAAGTAAAAAAACAAATTCAGATGACAATATATGTGTTCTATGGGAAATATATGTATCTATTGATGGTTTTATATATAATCAAATGAACACACACTATCACAACTTTTAGAGCATAATTAATAATGTTTATAACTTTTAACCTATTAATTTCATTTATTGGGATTATATATACATGTTTATTGTCAATTTTTCTTAAGTAATAAAAAATTAAAATCCATGTGATTTTCCAAAAATTATAAATCATTAATTCTACTAGTTATAAAACTGTGCTAAAATTATCTAATGTGTTATTTACAATATAATATAAATGGAGAAATTATAAGCCATCCATAACAACATTACAATATAAATTGTCAATAAACATGACAATTTCATAAAAATAAGTTAATAAGAAACAGGATTAAAGTACTATAGGGGGATGAGCATAAAAATAAAAGGTGGGTACAGTTTTCATTTTTTAACATCTATTTTTATTGATTTCAGAGTGGAAGGAAGAGGAAGAGAGAGATAGAAACATCAATGATGAGAGAGAATCATTGATAGGCTGCCTCCTGCATGCTCCCAATTGGGGATGGAGCCAGCAACTCAGGCATGTGCCCTTGACTGGAATCAAACCTGGGACCCTTCAGCCCACAGGCCAATGCTCTATTCACTGATCCAAACTAGCTAGCACAGTACTGTTTTAATTTTAAGGAGTTCCATATTACTATAATATTATCCTTTCTAATAAAGATGGAATATGCTAATTGACCCTCATGCTGTCGCAAAGATAGTGGCACCCACAGCCAATAAGGAGGGAATATGCTAATTGACTGCACCGTCCTCAAAGATGGCTGTGCCCACAGCCAATAAGGAGGGAATATGCTAATTGACTGTCACCCACTCAAAGATAGCGGTGCACACAGGCACAAGATGGCGGCGCCAAGTCTCCTCAGCCCCGCCGAGGCAGCAGGCATGTGGCAAGGCCGGGCCCACCCCCAGGCAGGCCTGGCCGCTCCGCACGCCTGCCTCTAGAGTCCCCCAGTCCCTTCAGCCCCCCAGCCACCCAGGGCCACTCAAGGCTCAGGTAAACAGGGCCGGCTGATGCTCAGTTAACCAGGGCCTGCCGAGGTTTGAGCTGCCGGCAGTGGCAACAGCAGAGGTGTGATGGGACATTGACATCCCCTGAACGCTGGGTCACCTCCCGCCCCTGAGGGCTCCCAGACTGTGAGAGGGGGCAGGTTGGGCTAAGGGAACCCCCATCCGGTATATGAATTTTCATGCACTGGGCCTCTAGTATTTTAATTAAATGAATAAATTTCTAAAAATAAATTGTACTGTATTAGTCCAAGTTGTCCAAGGAAACAGAAAGATTTTTAAAATGGATCAGAACTATGGCTACTGACAAATTCAAATCTGGAGGTGGGCCAATAGGTTGGAGACCCAGGAGAGCTGATGCTCTAGTTTGAGTCTAAAGTCAGTCCAGAAAGGTCTGACATTGCAAATCAAGTCCAAAGGCAGTTAGCCAGATAATTCTCTCTTGCTTAGGGGAAGCCAGTATTTTTGTTCTCTTCAGGCCTTCAACCAATTGGACAAGGCTCACCCACATCATAAGGGCTATCGACTTAACTAAAAGTCCACTAATTTAAGTGTTAATCTCATCCAAAACACTCCCGATGAAATACCAACAATAATGTTCGACCAAATATCTAGGCACCTTGCGGTCCAGCATAGTAGAACCATACAGTTAGCCATCATTAGTACTATTTGGCCAGGAAGACACATTATCTACCACCTGAACAACAGGGGAGCAGAATTAAAGCTTCTCTATGGTGGTCACCTTGTGAAAAGTCAGAGCTGAGCAGAAAACCAGATCTGTGTAAGGATTCCAATATTGAAAAATAAAATATTAGTAGAAACATTTGTCAAGATCTTAAACTGTATCCCAATTCAAGGTGTCTTTTCATGGAGAAGGATGGAGAAGAACAGATGGTCAGAGGAACACATCAGGGTTGTTACAGTAGGGATACTTTGAAAGGCAGACATTCTTCTGTCACTGGAGAACTAGGATGATAACTCTGAGGAAGGTGAGAGTTCATCTAAGAGCCACCACCAATGCCTGAATTTTCTTTCTTGCTTTTTCAGAGAAGAATCATCTAAAGGGGAAAGTGGTTATGTGATCAATTTTGGAAAGTCAGAGAATGCTGAATTGAATGTCTACAGGTTATAAGTGAATATTCCCCTCACCCATTAATGCACAATAGTTTTGTATATTATTACTTTTGCTGGCCACATAAGGCCCACTAAATCATTTGATCTGGCCCTGTCAAGGTATTAGGGGTGAATTAATTAAATGATTGACCAAATATAGCATGCTAATTTTTAAGTTGATAATTTTGTATGGCCCATGAATGATGTTATAAATATTCAAATAACCCTTGGCAGAAAAAAATGTTCCCTAACCCTGCATTAAAGAATGGAAAAGATTACTGAGTTACAATCAATAAGATGGTGATTCATTTCATACTTCGTTTTTCAAGTGTAATGAAAGTCAACCATTAAATTTATTTAGACCCGAGATAGTTTTCTTCTTTTATCTATCTTCTTATAATGGACTAGAGGCCCGGTGCATGAATTCATGCACCAGTGGGGTCCTTCAGCCTGACCTGTGGGATAGGGCCAAAACCAGCTCTCTGACATCCTCCGAGAGGTCCTGGATTGTGAGAGGGTGCAGGCCACGCCAAGCGACCCCACTGGTACATGATCAGGGCCAGGGAGGGACGCGGGAGGTTGGCCAGCTGGGGAGGGACTGCGGAAGGGCTACAGGGTGTGTCTGGCCTGTCTCATTCAGTCCCAATCAGCCACACCTCAGCAGCAAGCTAAGCTACCGGTTGGAGCATCTGCCCCCTGGTGGTCAGTGCACGTCATAGTGAACAGTTGAGCAGCCTTATCATATCATTAGCATATTATGCTTTGATTGGTTGAATGTCTGACCAGATAATTAGACACTTAGCATATTAGGCTTTTGTTATATAGGATACTCTTTATTTTTTTTAGAAGTTTTGATTCCCCATAGTTACTCAGTTAGAGATTTTTACAAGTGCCATTTCCTTCTTTCTGTTTTTCTCATTCTCACAGACCACGTTGATACTGTGCTATTTTCCCAAAGATGTTATTTTAATGGACATTACACTGGTAAATTTGGCAACAATAAGGCAAACAGCAGAGTTGGGAGAGAAATGGCTGTTTCTATTGCATGTTTTGGCAGAGATACAGACTTTAGATTTACTATCCCCAAATGCCTCATCTGACTCATTTTTATTATTTTTACAACACAGGAAGATGCTTTGGTATCCATAGGCCAAACTTTAACTTTCTATAACCCCTATCCCTAAGGCCTCTATGCTTGAGTTTGTCCTGATCCTTGAAGCTACTGAAAAACTCTTTAGTAAAATTATAATAAAAAAAGGCCTTAAAATACAAGTGGTACACACCAATTGCTTCCTTTCCCTTGCTTCTGCTCCAATCTGTGCTTTAGGGATGCTTTCATTGCCAAATCCAGTGCCTTTGGAGTGGGTCCCCAAAGATTTCTAAGCTTTCTATTCCAGCTCTTTGAATAAATGAGACAGTTAGATTTGGCAGCACTTAGTCTTCATCTTCGAAGCCTCAGGGAATGACAGTACCAGTCTCTTCCTGGTGTTAGCTTTTGAAGTCCTTTGTTTGTTTGGTTTTGTTTAAATATTGAAGATTTGGAATCAGAGGATGTGAGTTTAATTCTTTATACTACATTTTACTCTATAATTCTAGAAAAATCATTTATATTCTTAAATATATATTTCCTCAACCATAATGAAATATTTCTTCCCTGGTTAGTGTGATGACAAAATAAAATAACACAGGTTTAAATGTTTCAAAAAGTGCAATGAAGAACATAAATGTAAAGTATTGCCAATGTCAATTCCATTATGATTAGAAAATAAAATTAGCTTAGGTTTCCTAAATAAAGAATAATCATTAAACACTTGATTTCTGAATAATTGATTTAATATGCACCTAGGTGCCCTTTATATGTTTGATGTCATATTTAAAAACAAACCCAAAGGAAATGTAGTCATTAAAGAACCCTGGTTCATGTCACAGGATTTTATATGATATATACGTATACTAGAGGCCCAGTGCACAAAACTTGTGCACTGGGGTTGGGGTTCCTTCAGCCTGGCCTGCACCCTCTTGCAGTCCGGGACCCCTCACTCCTTACCAAGCACCTGCTCACTGCTCCTTACCACTTGGCTCGCTGTTCCTTAGCACTGCCATGGAGGCAGGAGAGGTTCCCACCACCACTACTGTGCTCGCCAGCAGTGAGCCCAGCTTCTGGCTAAGCAGAGTTCCGCCTATGGGAGAGCACTTACCACCAGTGGGCATCTCCTGTGTTGAGCTTCTGCCCCCTGGTTGTCAGTGTGCATCATAGCGACCAGTTTTCTGCTGACCATTCCACTATTGAGTCAATTTACATATTAGGGTTTTATTATATAGGACATGTATATATATTAGTATATGTCAAATATATCTTATCTAATAAAAGAGTAATATGCAAATTGGCCAAACCTCCACTATACCCACAAGCCATGCCCACCAGCCAATCATGAGTGAGTATGCAAATTAACCCAACCAAGATAGCTGCAGCCAAGGAGCGAGCAGGAGGCTTGGGTTTCCCTGGCAATGGAGGAAGCCAAGCTTCCCACACACCCTGGCCGGCCATGAACTCCACTCAAGGCTACAAAGTTTCAATTATAGAACATAAATAAATCCCAACAAAAATGGCTGCGGCCACGAAGCGAGCAGGAGGCTTGGGTTTCCCCAACGATGGAGGAAGTCAAGCTTTCCACATGCCCTGGCCTGCCCTAGCCTCCACTCAAGGCTACAAAGTTTCAATTATAGAAGATAAATAAATCCCAGATACTAGGGCCTCCGCTTGGCTCTCCAGGGGGCGTGATTGGCCTGCAAACCACCACAGGCTCCTCTCCCAGGCCACCCCATGCCCCAGTGGAACCCCCACCCTGATCTGGGACACTCTTCAGGGCAAACAAGCTGGCCCCTACCCGTGCACCAGGCCTCTATCCTATCTAATAAAAGAGTTATATGCAAATTGACCATCACTCCAAGATATAAGATGGCTGCCCCCATGTGGACACAAGATGGCTGCCACAAGATGGCCTGCAGGGGAGGGACCAGGTCTGCAAGGGAGGGCAGTTGGGGGGGACCCAGGCTTGCAGGGGAGAGCAGTTGGGGGGGACTAGGCCTGCAGAGGAGGGCAGTTGAGGGTGACCAGGCCTGCAGGGGAGGGCAGTTAGGGGCAATCAGGCTGGCAGGGGAGCAGTTAGGCAGCAATCAGGCTGGCATGGAGTGGTTAGGGTGTGATCAGGCTGGCAGGTAGAAGCAGTTAGGGGCAATCAGGAAGGCAGGCAGGCAAGCATTTGGGAGCCAGCAGTACTGGATTATGAGAGGGATGTCCAACTGCCCGTTTAGGCTCGATCCTGATAGGGGATCCCAGATTGGAGAGGGTGCAGGCTGGGCTGAGGGACACCCTCCTCCCTGTGTACGAATTTCATGCACTGGGACTCTAGTGTATATATAAATGTATATATATGTGTGTGTGTGCATGTGTGTTTGTGTAGATATAGATATAGATATAGATATAGATGATATAGATATAGATTAAACCACCAGTGATTATATTTCCTAATACAAAAAAACCTAGATTTGAATATGTAGCATACTCAAATCCAGAAAGGATTGAGAAAAAAAGCAATGTGTGATTTATTTGTATTTTATGTTTTTGCATTCTGAGAGATAATATTGCCAATCAAAGAACACTAATTGATGAGCAATTTCTCATTCAGAGGAAGAATAAGAAGTATGTGACAAATAATTTTATTTATTTATTTATTTATCTTTATTGTTGAAAGTTTTACAGATGTTCTTATTTCTCCTCCCCCCATTGTCTTCTCCTCCCCACTCCTGTCCCTCCCCAGGCCTTTTCCACACTATTGTCTCTGTCCATGGACTATGCTTATATGTATATAAGTTCTTTGGTTAATCTATTCCTGCCCCCCCCCCCTTCCCTCTAAAGAATACTCAGTCTGTTGCATGCTTCCATGTGTCTGGCTCTATTTTGTTTGTCAGTTTATTTTTTCATTAGATTCCACATATAAGTGAAATAACATGAAATTTGTCTTTCTCTGACTGGCTTATTTAGGTTAGAATAATACTTTACAGGTTCCTTCATGTTGTCTCAAAGGGTAAAAGATGCTTCTTTTTTATAGCTGCATAGTATTCAATTGTGTAAGTATAGCACAGTTTTTTTTTTAACAACTCATCTACTGATTGGCACCTGGGCTGTTTCCAGATCTTAGCTATTGTAAATAATGCTACTCTGAACATAGCGGTGCATATATTCTTTCTGATTGGTATTTCAGGCTTCTTAGGATATATTCTTAGCACTGGGATCACCAGGACAAATGCCATTTTCATACTTAATTGTTTGAGAGAACTCCATACTCTTTTTCATAGTGACTGCACCAGTCTTCATTGCCAACAGCAGTTTACTAGGGTTCTCTTTTCTCCACATCCTCACCAGCACTTGCCATTTGTTGATTTATTGATGGTAGCCATTCAGACATGCATAAAGTGGCACCTCATTGTTGTTTTAATTTGTATATCTCTGATGCTGAGCGATGTTGAACATTTTTCATATGTGTCCAGGCCATTTGTATGTCCCATTTAGAGAAGTGTCTATTTAGGTACTTTGCCTATTTTTTAATTGGATTGTTTGTCTTCCTTTTGTTGAGTTGTATGAGTACTTTATATATTTTGGAAATTAACCACTTGTCAGATGTATCATTGGCAAATATGTTTCCCCATATAGTATGTTCTCTTTTCATTTTGATGCTGGTTTATTTTGCTGTGCAAAAGCTTTTTATTTTGATATAGTCCCATTTTTTAACAGTCCCATTTACCATTGCAACAAAAATTAAGATACTTAGGAATAAACTTAACCAAGGAGGTAAAAAAAAAAACCTGTATTAGGAAAACTACAGAACATTGGAAAAAGATATAGAAGAAGATATAAACAGGTTGAAGAATATACCACGTTCATGGATTGGTAGAAATGACATCATTAGAATGTCTATGCTACCCAGAACTATATTTTCAATGCAATCCTTATTAAAATACCAATGGCATATTTCACAGATCCAGAACAAACACTACAAAAATGTATATGGAACCAAAAATGACCAGGAATCACCACAGCAATATTGAGAAAAAAGAACAAAGTTGGAAGAATCACAATACCAGACATCAAGTTATACTACAAAACTACTGTCCTCAAAACAGCCTGGTACTGGCACAAAAAACAGGTTTATGGATCAATGGAAGTGAACAGAGAACCCAGAAATCTACCCAAGCCATATTGTCAGTTAATATTTGATAAATGAGGCAGTAGCATACAATGGAGTAAAGATAGTCTATTCAACAAATGGTGTTGGGATAATTGGACAGGTAATGCAAAAAAATGAAACTAGACCACCAACTTATACTATACACAAAAATAAACTCAAAATAGATAAAGGACTTAAATGTAAGGTGTGAAACCATAAAAATCCTAGAAGAAACCATAGGCAGCAAAATCTCAGACATCTCTAGTAGTAGAATTTTCACTGGTACAACATCTAAGGGAAGATAATTTTATTATTCGATATTCATTTATTCATTCATTTAACTATTCTATGCTAATTCCAAAGTAGAATTGAAATGACTTATTGGCTTTCAAAATCTCTAACTTTGTTGGGATATATGCATAGCATTTTTATATATTATCTCATTTATGGTAACTCACCATTGTCTGTTGGATTTTCAACATAATAAAATAGAGGTTAGTGACTCACACCTACAGATACCACAGTTGGCTAAGGAAGGAGCTGGAAAGGAAAGTGAGGCCTCTTGAATCCCAAGTGCACCTTCCTGCTATTAGACACTAACGCTTCAGAGACAAGCATCACAGTATTGTCCTTTCAGTATCTGTCTTGTTGGCTTTGCTAGCACTAATTTGGGGACAAAAACTGAGAAGCTCAATATATGAGAATAGTTTGAAAGAACAATTTTTTGTTACATGGAACCTAAGCAACTAGTGAAAACTCAAGTAATTAACATTTAGGAGGTGGAAAATTAAAAGCATGAGCCACTGGAAGTCATCTCTAAAAACACGAAGTCTGAGGCCATTCTTGCTCCATAAGCCTCTAATGCAACATGGTGTCCATTACAACTGTGTGAAGTCAGGGGTTGTATGTTTCACTCAGTCTCATCCCTCTAAAATCTCTACACTTAGTAGAAGCCATATTATGTATTTCTGAAATTAAATTAAATTCAAACACAGCTAAATCTCAGGGACCCACCCTTATTTGAAACTTGAAGTTACTCATCTAAAGCATACAAAAAAGAAATATATATACAGTACATTTTAACATTTTAATCCTGTTAAAATGTACTGCATATATGAATATCTACCATGATGTAAAGAGGTTTAAATTTTATAATTTATTAAAAAATAAAAGTATATTGCAACAAGAAAATGGAGAAGCTTCTGTATTCAGAAAAACAAATCAAGAAAAGGACATTGAATTCCAAAAAAAATTATCATGGAGTCAGAAAAAATACAAAGGGTTATTTATTCATATTTATAAACCTAAGGGCTCTGAGGATCATAGTTGTTTTAATCCACAGGTCTTAAAAAAATTAAAAGTTTTTAATGTTAAATAAGCAACTGCAGCTCTAATGTGTCTTAGGAAGTGTTAAACATGCAATGCTTTTCAATTAACAGCTCTTCTCTTGCTGCAGGCACTGGGCTAAGTATTGAGGAAAACAATTTTACACAAAGTTGAATAAGAATATATTGTAAAAATGTAGATTATACATTAATTATAAAATCATAACTATTAAGACATTACACAAAAGAGAGCCCACTATATCTGTTAGATGTGAACTCTGGAGATGCCACCAAGAAGAGGTAACATTGAGTTGGTTTTGCAGCATGAATATTACAGTATTTAGTGGTAATGGAGAAGGGGGAATTTCAGAAGGAGGGAACATTATGTAATAAGGCAAAGAGATTGAAACTGCAGGTACCTTTAAGCAGCTCTACACTCAGGCTATATAGTTTGTGTGAGAAGTAGGAGAGCTCAAAACAAATAAAATTTTTTATGGCATGTGAAGGAGCTTGGGTTTTATTCTCAGTGTAATAAGGGATTCATAGTTAGGATTTCATCAGGGAAAATTATATGATTAGATTTGCATTTCAGAAAGAAAACTGGCAAAGACAGGCTAACTGTTTGCCAAATATGGTGAAAGTGCCAGTCTCTGCCAACATGGGGCCCTATGAATAAATTGGGTTTCTTCCACTGTACACACTGGACTTATTGTGAGCCAGAATTAAACTTCTATTGCATTAAGACACTGAAATTTGGGGGTTTATCTGTTACAGTAGCTAGCACTAATTCCCTAAGTAATAGACACTGGTTCCTTGAAGATAGGTGATTACTGCAAAAAAAATCTGAACACCTGATATTGGTTTGATGGGTCAGTTGTTATTGGAAGGAAAAGAAAAGTGTGTGTTCAGATTGTTTAGTTTAGAAACAAAATCATAAGGGAATAATGGAGTTCAGATTTTTACAGAATTAAAAATAAAGAATGTCTCTAAATCCCAAACAGTACAAAATAAAATTATCATAGTCTGTTTGAGATATTATAACAGATATCATAGACTGGATGGCTTATAAACACAGACATTTATTTCTTACATTTCTGTAGGCTGGCAAGTCAAAGACTGAGGTGCCAGCACATTCAGTGGCTGGTAAGAATTATCTTCCAGATTCAAAAGGATTGTCTTCTGCTCTGACCTCTCATGGCAGATGGGACAAGGGATCTCTCTGGGATCTCTTTCATAAGGACACTAATCCCATTCATGAGGGCTCCATCCACATAATTTAATTACCCTCAAAGGCCTCACCTCCTAATACCATAACATTGGGGTTAAGATTTCAATATATGCATTTGAGCAGAGGACTCAAATATTCAGCCTGTAGCATTCTATCCTAGCCCCACAAAGTCATGTTCTTGCATGCAAAACTTATGTATGACCTCCCAATAGCCCTAAAAGTCTTAATCCAGCATCAGCTCTGCTGGGCAGGGATTAGGCACTAAGATTCTGGGTGGCCCCACCCCCTGGCTTTAGATGGCCCTGACCCCACTGCTTTGGGCAGAGGTTACCTGGCCTGTAGCAAGTGAAGCAGTAGTCCCTCTTTTTGAAACGGAAGAGGCAACCCTGATAATATCTGAATCAACTTTTGGGAAATCCCTGGTCTTGAAGAACATAATTTGGCTTCTATTAAGATGGCTGCTTAGGCCCATGGTTCACATACACACTGATATCTTGATCTAATGGTTACTGGACACACGCCTATCTTTCCTTCTGAATATGCTTTCTCATTCTTTGCAATATGGAAAGGCTGCAGATTTTTCAAATCTTTAAGTTCTACTTCATTTCTGCTTCATAATTATATCTTTAGTTCTTTTTTCTCCTCTGACATTTTATTATAAGCAGTCAGAAGAAGACAAGCTGCACCTTCAACTCTTTGCTTAGAAATCTCTCCAGCTAAATATACAATTTCATCACTCACTATTTTTACCTTCCAAAAAATACTAGAACCCAAACATGATTCAGCCAAGTTCATTGCCATTGTATAACAAGGATTGCCTTTCCACTAGTTTTCAATAACTTGGTGCTCATTTCCATCAAAGACCTCATTGAACAGCCTTACCTTCCATATTTCTACCAACATTATGTTCAGAATTACTTAGGTATTTTCTAAGAAGACTGAGGCTTTCTCTACAATTCTTTTTTTTTCTTTTTGTACTTTCACAAGAATTGCCTGAAAAGGTCTTTTCATAGCAATGTAGGCTTTTTCGAGCATAGACGTCAAAGCTTTTTAAGCCTCTACCCACTGCAAGCTTTCAAAGCTGCTTCTCACATATTTATGTGGTTGTTATTGAAGCACCTCTACTTCTAGGTACCAATTTCTATTTAGTCCATTCAGGCTGCTATAGCTGAATACATAGATTGGGTGGCATACAAACAACAAAAATTTATTTCTCATAGTTCTGGAGACTGTTGCCAACAGATTTGGTGGCTGGTGAGAGCTCACTTCCTGGTTCACAGATACCTGTCTTGTTGAAGTGTCTTCCCATGGTTGAGGGAGCAAGTAGGCTTTCTGTGGCCTCTTCTATAGAGGCACAAATCCCATTCATGAGGGCTCTATTCTCATGGCCAAATACTCTTCCCTAGGCCCCACCTCCCAATATAATCACATTAGGGATTACAATTGCAACGTGTAATTTTTTGGAGGACATAAACATTCATTCTATAGCAAGCCAAGGAATATTTTTAAGAGGAAAAGACTCTGGCAGCAAAGTTCAGTTTGAGGATTTACTTTTTCCAATCAAGCTTATTGTCTCAGATTGCCTCAAGGACCCCACTCTTAAAATATGAGACAGAGGTAGGGGATTTAGGAAGTAAGTAATAGCAATAATAGTAATAATAATAATCAAGTTTGAGAATTATATCTAGGAAATAACTTTGAATGTGTTTTCTGGCACTTGAAACTAGATGGAAGCCGATAGAGCAGAACCTACTAAATATTTTAGAATAGTGCATTATCAACAAAACTGCAACATCATGTTAAAATATGTTTGACTGGTTTTAAACTTGCACTGGCAAGAAGCTATCCATGGAAATAGCTGAAACACTATACAGCTCTAAAAAAAACATTTCTCAACAAGCATTTCAGTCATGGCCACAGTGGATGATGCACACAGAAGAACATACTGGAATGAGACTGAGCAATGACAAAACAGTTCTTTCCACAGAGTATGATCCAGTGCAATAAAAGGCCGCCCTTGTCTTCAAGAAAGGAGATTTAATACCATCCGCAAAAAGAATTTTAAGATTACTGTCCACCATAACTTGAGGATCTTCCATTTTATTCTTTTTATATGAGAGTTTCATTGCATTGAAGATTGTGTGTATGTGTTCAAGGATGTGAGGGACAGAGACAACTTTTTATTTCCTATGATGAGTGACCATCAAGTGTCTAAAACAGGATAAAAAACTGCATTATCTGGATATTGTGAACTCTGAGGTAGAGATAATAATTTAAAGTAAATCATGAACCATCTCCCTTAGTGAAGAGGTTGAGTGTGTTCTAATTATAAAAAGAGGGTGAATTGGATAGTTATTTGCCTGAAGAATGGGCAATAGCAGAAACTGACAAGTTATTCATTGTTGCATTTCCATCCTGGGTCCTGAGCTAGACTATATTTCCTTGTCCTTCCTCAAATCTTTGTGTGAACAGATTTGATATCACTGAATTGTATGCAAAGGCCAGGTATACTACTTCTAACCTTGAAGTATAAAAATATACAAAATCTTCCATTCTTTTCCTTTGTCTGCAGCAGATCATGAGACCCAAAGAGGTCACAGAGCCACAGGGTGAGAATGGAGGAGACTCTATCAGGAACAGTGACATCATCATCCCCACCAGGGCCCAGTGGATTTTACATGAGTGAGAACTAAAATTCTACTGCATAAAATTACAATGTTTTTTTGTTGTTATAGTAACTACTAGTCATGAAAAACACTAGTTGCCCTAACCGGTTTGGCTCAGTGGATAGAGCATCGGCCTGCGGACTCAACGGTCCCAGGTTCGATTCTGGTCAAGGGCATGTACCTTGGTTGTGGGCACATACCCAGTATGGGGTGTGCAGGGGGCAGCTGATCAATTTTTCTCTCTCATCGATGTTTCTAACTCTCTATCCCTCTCCCTTCCTCTGTAAAAACTCAATAAAATATATTTTAAAAAAAGAAAAAATAAAAACACTATTGTCTATTGACATAATACAGGCAAGAGAGAATAAAGGTTGATATTATATAGTAGCAGGGGACGGAAATATAAGATTGTAATGGATCTAAATGATGTTTCAAGGCCATGATTAATTTTAATATGAGAGCAAAAGGTAAGAGACACAATTAAAGTTCTGAATTGAGTCAAACTGCTAACACATATAAAAAAAAGTAGGCATCGAGAGAAAATTTGAAGTATCTGTAAGGCATATATGTGAATTTTGAGCATAGAAAAAAGGTGAGAAAAGAAAAAAATAGAATTGGTAGTGATAAGCATGGCATATAGGTAGTAATAAAATAATGGAAGCATGCAATTAATCTTATAACACTAACATAATAGAAATTATTTCTATTTATTCAAAGAATCATGAAAACATGACTCCCCTGCCAGTGTAAGTCAATGGTTGGGCATTGACCTCTGAACCAGAAGGTCACAGTTCAATTCCAGTCTGGACACATACCCAGGTTGCAAGTCTGATCCCCAGGGTGGGGCCTGTGGGAGGCAGCCGATCAATGATTCTCTATCATCATTGATGTTTCTATCTCTCTCCCTCTTCCTTCCTCTCTGAAATCAATAAAAATATTAGGAAAAAAAAAGAACATGACTCAATCAAAGGGAGAGGGGAAATCAATACATACAGATCTCTAAAAACTGCATGTAGAAATTATCAGAAAACAAGTTTAAAACATTTATAAGAAATAGGTTCCAGGTGTGTGTGTGTGTGTGTGTGTGTGTGTGTGTGTGTGTGTGTGTTTGTTTGTTTGTTTTTAATGTGAACCTAATAAGTGAACAAAGGGAAACTTCATCAAAGAAATGGAAACTATTTTTTAAAAAAAAGAAATGAATATAACTTTTAAAAATCTAAAAAAATATATCTAAAACATTTAAGGAATGAGTTCAACTATAGACTGGAGTCAGAAGAATAAAGGATAAATGAACATAAAAAGTTATACAATCTGAAAACTTTTATGGGGGAACAATTATAAAATGAAGAGAGCCTCAGTCATTTATGGAAAAATATGTACCAGTTTAACATAGATTAATTGAGCCCCAGATAAAAATGAAAGAGATAATGGAGCATTGCAAATATTTAAAGAAACAATGTCCAAAATTTTCCCAAATGTTTTGAATAACATCAACCTACACATATAAGAAGCTCAGCTAGGCCCAAACAGGTCAATACTAAAAATGTCCCACATAAGCAATATAATCAAACCACTGAAAATAATACATAAAAATAATATCTTAAAAGCAGCTTAAAATGATACATTGCACATAGATGACAATTGATAACTCATTAGAAACAATGGGATCAAGAATACAGTGGAACAAAATCTTTAAAGTGTTGAAAGGAAAATAAAAGTGCACCTAGACTTCCATATCCAGCAAATATCTTTCAATGTGAGTGTGAAATAATTATACTTGGCTAAACAAAACTGAGTGTCAGCTTCCCTACTCTAAAAGACATGCTAAAAAATCTTAATCTTTGGGTAAGAAGCAAAGTTTAAAGTCTGAAGGAAACTTATTTTTAAAATTTTAAACTAATTAGCAGGAAGGAGTGAAGAATATCAGAAATAGTAAATGTTTGCCTCAGTAAAGGACATCTTTTTATAACTATTTTTACTTCTTTAAAAGATAGTTACTGTTTAATAAAAAATATTGTTGATTTTATAATGCATGGAGAAGTAAGCTATATTACAAATAGCACAAAGAACAGAAGGATAATATATACAATTATGCAGTTGTAAAGTTCTTATATTTTACATGAAGTGGAACAATATTACCTCTAAGTAGATTGTGATGAAGGTACATATTGTAATCCTATAGCAAATACTGAGAAAATGATGGAAAAAGGTATAGGTCAAAAGCCAGTAGAGGAATTAAAATGGAATACAAAAAAAAATTTGTATTATCCCAAAGGGTGTATGAATGGAAGGAAAGAGGAACGTGAATTAGATAGAAAAATTGAAAATGAATAGTAAGATGCTAGACACAAAGCAGATCATATAAATATTAATATTAAATATGAATGAATTAAAAAACTCAATATGATGGAGAGGTTGTAATATCAGCTAAAAAGCCATGAAACAGTATATGTTTTCTATAAAAGATATTTTAAATATAGATACATCTAGGTCATACAGTAATGAATGAAAAAAGATAAGCCATACAAATAATAAGTACATACAAAAAAGCTAAATAGACAACAAGTCAGAGAATTTAAAGAGGAATGCATTTTAATTATAAAAGAATCACTATATTGGGGAGGCATACAAATTATAAATGTGAATGCACAGAGATTCAAATACAGACTGAGAGAACTAAAGGCAAAAATAGATGAATACAAAATCATGGCAGATTTTAACACTTCAACCTGGGTAACTGATAGAACAACAAATCAGTAGGGATGTGGCAGATTCAAACAACATTATCAACCAACCTGACCTAGTTGATATTTACAGAACACTACACCTGATCCCTATAGAATAAATTATTTCACATGAGCATATCACATTAACTATGATAGACCAAAAATTGGGCCATAAAATGAGTCACAATTTATTTTGAAAATAACTGATATCTTAAAGATTATGTTATCTAGCTATAAGGTAATTAATTTAAAAATTCCAGTGAGATATCTAGAAAGTTACGAAAAAACAATTTAAGCAACACTTCTAAATTATGTATGAGTTAAAGAAGGAAATATAGGGAAAAGGGAAATCATTCTAAATGCATGATAGGAAAAGCGATACCACTGTAGTTAACTAGTTATTAATAATAAGAAAGGGGCAAAGGGAAGGCCAGACATTATAGGCATGTCATTCAGGCAGCTTCACCAGGAAGCTGCAACTTTGCACCCCCTGGGGATCCAACAAAGGGAAAATAAATGCATGCCCCAGTAAAGCTGGGATGATATAGGGAAGGTACTTGCCTGTTGTTCACACCTGGGAACATAGGTCATTGGCCAGAATGAGCATGGCCACTGCAAGCACTCTAAGATTTGAAATACTAAATCCCCGAACAAAGAAGTTCACTCGCTTGGTTCCTCTTGGCACACTTGGCTCATGGCTTATGCTTAGCTTCTTGGCATTCTCCCAGGTGGCCCATGGCTATGCAGAACCTGCAAGCAATGAACTATAGACTAAAGCTAGCCTAAAACTAGCCTGATGCCGGACTGCACTCTGCTCAAATATGGAAAGGAAACTTTGGACACTGACTATGATTTTAGCTCTATGGAAATCCCAGCTATACTTCTTCTATAACTGGACTAAGGGAAATGAGATTTTGGAAATGCAGGGATTTCATTCCACACAAATAAAAATCACTCGTTCTCCCGTGTGAGTCTCAGAAAAATTTATTTTCTTGGAATATGGCAAGGACTCCACCCCCAAGAACAATCAGGGGAGACAAGGCAGACTCTTCTCTGATTACCAAAGCATTACATACAAAACTGTGGAATGTGGCTAAAGCAGTGCTAGAAGCTAGAAAGATCATTTACAGACAAATAAGTCTTCACCTTAGAAGCAAGACAATTTTGAGCAAAATAAACCCAAATTAAGTATTAGGAAAGAGATAGACATGAAACAGGTCTTGCATTCCACTTAGGACCAGAAAGTCACAGGAGAATTTTCTCCCAGCTAACAACAAAAATAAACCAGATAAGCTTAAAATTTTTAATTTTTTCCTACTTTTTATTGAAGGCAGAATGAAAACCAGATTGTAAATATTGTTTTTCTCACCTAATATCTAGCAATATGTACTTTGCAAACAAATACAGAATATAGTCAATAAAATAGCATTAATTCAAAAAAGTCTTCTGTGCTATTTTTTAAAAAAAACCATTAGACCTAGCAAAAAAACCTAAGAAAATGAAAAAGAATATGATAGTACTCTCCAAGAGAAGGACACAATTGCTGTTTTGATATTGCAGAATAAGAGGAAGCCCAAAAAGCTGCATTCATGGGTAAGAAAAAGCTGGGCATAATGTTAGTTTAAATGCTCTTTAAGATGTGTTGTTATGCAAAGTGAATCTGTGTTTACCTCCAGACTCCTCCTGAAGGCTGTACCTAGTACTTCTCAGAATATTGGGTCCAATTTCGTTATACTAGTTAAACAAGGAGGCCATTAGCCTGAGGTGCCTCTAATGCCCATGTGGCCTATGTTAACCAAACCAAAACCTAAGGCTATAAATGCCCCAAGGTTAGGAAATCTAAACCAAAACCTTAGGACAACCAATTACAAACAGCCAGCTAGGCTTTAAGCTCCAGCCAATCAAACAATTTCCTTTGCTTTTGTACCTTCTCGATATAAGTCTCTCTCCTTCCTCCAGTAGGTGGAGCGTTCCTAGACACTTCTTGTTTGGAGCTGCCCGGTTGTCACTGAGGTGCAGGCAGGAACAGGAGCATTAGGAGAAAGGGCACCCGCCCAGGCACTCTAGGCTTAGCTCAGTAGTGAACACTCACCATCTATTCCTGGCAGTGAGGTAGGAGGGCTCAGAAAACACACCTGAGGTATGGCTTTGGGGACCTCCTGAATGTGGAGTATGGAAAAGGTGCTAAATGAAAGGGAGCCACATGACACTGGGGGCCTTTCATTTGGAGAAAAGGCAGCAGGAGATAATGGAGAGGGGAGAGGGAACCAGATAAAGGGGTTTGCCAAAGGTCCAGGGCAAACCTGAGAGCTGAGAGAAACCTTCCATGCTCAGATCCCTGCTAAGGGGAGATTGTGATACTACCTTCATATAATTTCAATTATGTGGTGAATTGAACTTAACAAGCAACAACAAAGCCAAGAACCACTACTGACTACATGGCCTCAAGCAGGCTGGTATAAAACTTTTCATTTTGTTGATGGTTTCCTTTGTTGTGCAAAAACTCTTTTGTTTGATGTAGTCCCAATTGTTTATCTTTTCTTTCCACTTCTAGGAATTTATCCAAAGACACCAGAAACACTAATATGAAAGAATATATGTATCCCATGTTCATTGCAGCATTATTTACAATAGCCAAGATTTGGAAACAGCCAAGTGTCCATCAGTAGATGAGTGGATAAAAAAAGTGGTACATTTACACAATGGAATACTACTCTGCAATAAAAAGGAAGAACATTTTACCTTTTGTAATAGCATGGATGGATCTGAAGAATATTATGCTAAGTGAAATAAGCCAGTCAAAGAAAGATAAGTACCATATGATTTCACTCATACGTTGAAATTAATGAACAAACTGAACTACCAAGCAAAATAGAGACAGACTCATAGATAGAGAACAGGCAGGCAGTTCTGGTGTGAAGGGGTGATGGGGTGTTGGAGGGATTAAGCAAAAAAGAAACAAAAAAGACAGAGAACTTATGGACATGGACAACAGTGTGGTGATTGTGGGGGAGAGAAGGGGAGTGGAAGTGGAAGAGGGCATAGAGGGGATAAATGGTGATAGAAAAAAATAAAATAAATGTAGTTAATTAAAAAAAACACAATGAAACAAAACCAAACCCAACTCAAAGGAAAAAAAGGGGGTTCATTCAACACAGTATGAAAAACAAAAGGAACACACTAAATGCATAAACTGGTGGTAAATAAGTCCACTGGTAGCCTATTGTGATAGGTCCTTCCAACATCAGTCAGGTTTCTTTTCATCTGTTATCCTTCTAGACCCACTTGAGTAATTCATGAGTCTCTTCCCTAAAACTCTAGAATCTGAGTCCAGAGGTCCTCATTCTCAGAGGGATGATCCTTTTAAGAGCTGATACTATAAGATTAAATCTAGGATGGATGTAGAGTCATTTTGGGTTCCTTATGCCAGTATACAATCTGGCAGGGATAACTGACCCTGATTGCTATCAGAAATTGGGGTTGTTGCATATAATTAAGGAATGAAGAAATATGTGTGATATTCAATTGATCCATTGAGGCAATTGGTGGTTCTCACAGGGCCAGTTTGAACTGTAAATGGGAAGTACAGCATCCACATCTGATGTGCGCATGATAATCTGAGGCCCTGACACTGAGGTTCTCCAATATCGAGTCTGAGTCCTCCCACCTTGTAAGCCTCTACGTGAGCTGAAGAGCCATCCCAGAGTGAGGGGACTCAGGAAGGGTAGTGAAAGGAGAAGTTATAATGTTAGATCCAACTTTGGTACTAAATGTAGCATCGGTGTCGGTGGCCCATAGTTCTCCCAGTAACTCTCCTCTTATAAATTGTCTCAGTTATTTTGACCATAGAATTCTAGAAAAGTTATACCTGGGTAATGCCTAACCTAGACTTCCTGTTCTGCTCCTGTGGTTGTGGTCCATTTCTGAGATTGGCTATTACAAGTAATAGATGCCTCTCCTTCTATGGAAAATTGCCCTTGGCTGATTGAAGCTACCTTCCACCAGAAGTTATTCACACTCGTCCAAACTCTTAGGGAAGCCCATAGCTAGTGACTTCTTGATATGGGGTTTTAACTGCTGATATGTTTGCTTCAAATGTGGACAATATAACAGAGCAGTTTTCCTCCTACCCTCCCTCCTCTCACCATGTGGGTCAGGCAACACTAGGCTTAACCTACTAGTAAACCCTCATTCTTGCTTTTGCTTGGCACTTTTCCCTTCTTTATCCTATTCCATTCCCTCCATTAAGGTTTTCTTGAAAAGTTCTCTGTCAATAAATTGGGTGCACCCACACCCCTGTCTCAGGCTTTGCTTCTCAGGAATCTGATCTTAAGACATTTACATCACAGGCAGGAGATGAGACACTTTCCATCCTCATTTGAGAAAAGACGTGTATCTGCATTTTGAGGAGAAAGTTGGCAGAGTTATTTTTTAATCCTATGATAAAGAATTACATTAATGCTATAATATTTTTAAATAGAAAAATGATTTTCTAATTGAATGGCATTATGCAATCTGCCTAACCAGTGATGAGACATTAGAGATGCTGTCATTTTTTAAATACATACATAAACACATAGACTTCCTGTCTCTAAATATAATGGGTAGGCACAACTCTTTTATTTGCCCTTTAATATGTAATTTTCAAAAGCTTTTCCAAGATTTTTTATTGTCTATTTTTCCATGAAACCCTGTTTAAATAACATTGTAGCCTACCTTAATGAATACTTTCTATTTACTATAGGTATCAAACTTAGTGCTTCAGAAAGTATTAAAGCCACTGTTTGGCTGAAAATACAACTGCTATTAAGGCAAAATTCCTCATATTATCTTTTTTCCAGTTGTTATGACTGCATATCTTATCATAGCATCTATGTGGACATTGATGCAAACTGTCTAATATATCCGGCTAGAAGTAATAGTATAACAGTACAACACAAAGCATAGAAGGCAGAGCCACAAAACACAGAATGGCTAAAGTCCATGAAAATCAGGAAATTAGTAGATGGGGCCAATGTTGACACTTCAGTTCTTAATTATACTAATTAGAGAGCATCAGAATAGCAAACTAATGTTTATTGAGGCTGGCAAAGTGAACAGTTTCATTGTGCTTATTGCTTATGTTGGCAGTCATATTACATTATTGACTCGCTTACTGTGTAGTTAAAATCTCATAAGCCATTTTATATAAACTATGGTTAAGTCAGGCCTCTCTCTTCCTGCGCTTGTGAAATTACTATTTTGAACTCAAATAGAAAGAATTTTCATTTTCAACTCCTCTTTATCTTACTAATTTTGGCTTACTTTTATAGTGCATGATAAGTCCATTTCTGAGTTGATGTAATTATAAGTAGTATTTCTTGTTTTCAAGGTTTTCACAATCTAGAAGGAGAAGGTAAATGCAGACAGCTTATCATAAAATATGGTGTTACATAAGTTACAGAGAAGTATGGACATAGTTCTATGGGAGAAGGTGATATTTAGATTGAGTCTTATAGGATGAGGATACATATACATATATACCTGTACTAATAAAAAGGTAATATGCTAATTAGACCAGACATCTTTCAGACGTACTTCCTGACAAAGCCGGAGCTTGGCCGATCTGAAAACCACCCCTTGACCAGGTTGGCACTGCCCCCCAGCAGGGAACCCCACCCTGATTGGGGGTGTGGCCTGCCTGCAAACTATCCCAGGCCTCCTGCCCAGGCCGGCCCAGCCCGTCCCAGCAAGGACCCCCACCCTGATCGGGAGTGGGGCGGTCTACAAACCCCGCGGCCCCTGCTCCCCAGTAAGCCCCCCTACCCCGAGCCAGGACCCCCTTCCCATGCCAGCAGTCCCCTACCCGTGTACCAGGCCTCTATCCTATATAATAAAAGGGTAATATGTAAATTGACACTAACAGCAGAATGACCAGAACAACTGCTGGACCAGTCACTATGAGGTGCACTGACCACCTCTTGGTCCCTTTCCCCAGCATGCAGATTTCGATCGCCTGGTGGCCACCCATTGTGGGGCCAGGGCCAGTGAGAAGGCAGAAATAGCCAACCTCTCAGTTCCTTCCCTCAGCCGTCAAGCACCAATCACCTGATGGTGAAGGGGGAACCGTGGGTGGGTGGTGGCGGGGGGCAGGGCCAGCTGCAGGCAGCTGGGGAAGATGGCCTTGATCGCAGGTCAGGCCTAGGGACTGTACCTGAGTACAAATTTTGTGCACCAGGCCTCTAGTATATATATGAAAGAGAAGGAAAGAAAAGTCATTTCAACCTGAGACTTAGGGAACAGTCTATGTGAAGTATTCAAGGGCAAAAAAATATTCTGAAAATTATTGATTGATTGGGTTATTTTCTCTCTTATCATTGATGTCTCTATCTCTCTCTCCCTTTCTCTTCCTCTTTGAAATTAATAAAAATATATATATAAATATTTTAAATGACTGTCTGTTTTCCATTCTTTACAAGTAACCTTTTTGTCTGACAGCCTGTTTCTAGAACTTTCTCTGTATTGCTACAATCTATACACATATTTATTGTACACAGCCACTTTTAATCTGAAAATGACTTTAAGAAAGCATTTATTCTTCACCTGTCTTCTTTTCTTTCTCATTGCACTTGCATTATTCAATTGTAAGATCCTCTGGATTTTTCTTTCATGTATTTTTTACTTTCATTGATAAATCTTAATTTTATGTATTTTTGTTTTGAACCATCAAGCACTCTCCTAGGTTTTAGGTATACAGCAATGAACAAAAATATTCCCATAAAAATGGCATTTTTTTTCTTACAGCTTATATTATGCTCAGACACAATAGACAACAAAAAGAAAACTATTTCATGTTAAATAATAAGTGCTATGAAGAAATATAAAGTAAGAGAAGGGAAAAAGAAATACAGGGAGAGAGGCAGTTACTATGCCAGGACAGGCAAATGTCAATGTGACATTTGATCAAAGGCCTGAATTAGGAAGAAACAATTCAATTGAATTTCTGAAAGAGAAAGCAAAGGAAATACAAAAGATCTTGAGCAAAAAGCACATCTAGCAGGCTTGAGGATCAGAGTGAGTGAAGGGTAGAGTAGAAGGGTGATGGTTAGATAAGTATTGGGGCCAGATATGGGAAGTCTTATGGGATTTAATAAGAATTGACTTTACTGTGTGTAGTAAAAAGGCATTGAAAATTGTTGAATACAGAAGTGAATAAAGTCTAATCTTCTCAACATATTATCTGCATGCAAAATAAATAAATAAATAAATAAATAAAAATCAACCTAGACATTAATCTTACAATTTCTAGAGTTATTCAAAATAGATCATAGACCTAATAATAAAATGCAAAACTAATAAATTTCTGGAAGAAAATATAGAACATCTATGTGACCATGAGTTTGATGGTAAGTTTTAGAAACTGGTATTCACTAAATTGGGTTCCCAAAATATTCATGTTGAAGTCCTAATCCTCTGTACCTCAGAATATGACCTTAATTGAAAATAGGGTTGTGGAAAATGTCATTTGTTAATTTAAGGTGAGACCACACTGGTATAAAGTGGGCCCCTGATCCAATCTGATTGGTATCCTATCTAATAAAAATAATATGCAAATTGACCGTACCTCCGCTATACCCACAAGCCATGCCCACCAGCCAATCAGGAGTGAATATGCAAATAAACCCAACCAAGATGGCTGCGGCCACAGAGAGCAGGAGGGAGGCTTGGGTTTCCCTGGCAATGGAGGAAGCCAAGCTTTCTGCCTGCCCTTGCCGGTCCAGGCCTCCACTCAATGCTACAAAGTTTCAATTATAGAAGATAAATAAAGCCCAACAGAAATGGTGGCAGCCACAGAGCTGGAGAGAGTAGGAGGCTAGGGTGGCCCCTGGCAATGGAGGAAGCCAAGCTTCTGCAGCCCTGGCCTGCTTTGGCCTCCGCTTAAGGCTACAAAGTTTCAGTTATAGAAGATAAATAAATCCCAGATACCAGGTCCTCCACTTGGGTCACTGGGGGGCATAGCTGGCCTTCAAACCACCACAGGCCCCTCACCCAGGCTGCCCCACGCCCCAAGGGAACCTCCACCCTGATCCAGGACACCATTCAGGACAAATCAGCTGGCCCCCACCCATGTACCAGGCCTCTATCCTATCCAATAAAAGAATAATATGCAAATTGACAGTCACTCCAACACACAAGATGGCTGCCCCCATGTGGTCAAAGATCCTGCCCCATGTGGACACAAGATGGCCACCACAAGATGGCCAGCAGGGGAGGGCAGTTGGGAGGGACCAGGCCTGCAGAGGAGGGAAGTTGGGGGTGACCAGGCCTACAGGGGAGGGCAGTTAAGGGTGACCAGGCCTGCAGGGGAGGGCAGTTAAGGGTGACCAGGCCTGCAGGGGAGGGCAGTTAGGGGTGATCAGGCCTGCAGGGGAGGGCAGTTAGGGGTAAACAGGCTGGCAGGGGAGCAGTTAGGCATCAATCAGGCTGGCAGGGGAGTGGTTAGGGGGTGATCAGGCTGGAAGGCAGAAGCGGTTAGGGGCAATCAGGAAGGCAGGCAGGTGAGCAGTTGGGAGCCAGCCATCTTGGATTGTGAGAGGGATGTCCGACTGCCCGGTGGGATCGGACCTAAATGGGCAGTTGGACATCCCTCGAGGGGTCCCAGATTGGAGAGGGTGCAGGCTGGGCTGAGGGACACTCCCCCCCATGCACGAATTTCATGCACCAGGCCTCTAGTCTATATAATAAAAGCCCAGTAACCATTACAGCAGAACAACCAGAATGACTGGTCACTATGAGGTGCACTGGCTACCAGGGGGAAGATGCTCAGTGCAGGAGCTGTCCCCTGGTGGTGCTCCCACAGCCGGAGTGTCACACAGCCAGAAGCCAGGCTCACTGCTAGCGAGCACAGAGGCAATGGCAGGAGCCTCTCCCACCTCCATGGCAGCACTAAGGAGCAGCAAGCCAAGTGGTAAGGAGTGAGCAGCCGACGGTTAGGACCGAGGGGTACTGGATTGCGAGAGGGATGTCCAACTGCAGGGCCTAAACCAGCAGTTGGGCATGCTGTGAGGAGTTCCAGATTGCAAGAGGGCACAGGCCAGGCTGAGTGAGGGGTGCCCCTCCCCCCCCATACACTAATCTTGTGCATTGGGCCTTTAGTCCTATATAAAGAGGAAATTTGGACACAGGAAGAATGCCCAGTGAGGACTGGAGTTAAGCTGCCACAGCCAAAGAACTACCAGAATCTAGGAGAAAGACCTAGACAGATGCTTCCATGTATCTGGATACTTCCAGAGAGACCACGGCCCTCTGACATCTTGATCTTGGATTTCTAGCCTCCAGATGATGAGACAATAAACTTTTGTTTTCAAACCACCGATATTTGTGATACTTTGTTATGGCAGCCCTGGGAAACTTGTACAAACACAACATCGAAAGCACAACCTGTGAAAGAAAAAAATTGATCACTTACGTTTTATTTAAATTTAAAAACACTTCTAAGCCAAAGGCACTGTTAATGAAAACAAAATACCACTACTGATTGACAGGACATATTTCAGAACTACATATTTGATAAAAGGCTGTATACAAATTATATAAAGAATTATTAAAACTAAAATATAAGAAAACAAACAACCCAATTTAAAAATGGACAACTGATCTAAAAGAAAATTTTACCAAAGAAGATAGATTCCAAGTAAATATATGTAAAGATGCTCAATATAATGTGTCATTAATAATTGCAAATTAAGATAACAGTGAGATACCACTGTATACCCATCATAATGACAAATTTAAAAAAAACACCTGCAACCTCATTGGCTGACAATCGTATGGAGCAAGAGGAACTCCCACTCATTATTGGTATCCATATAAACTAGTACAGCTTCTTTGGAACACAGGTACAGGTAATCACTTTCTTATAAAACTCATTATAGCCTTACCATACACTGAAGCAATCACACTTTTAGATGTTTACCCAATAGAGCTGATAACTTATATCCTGACAAAAATCTGCATATAAATTTATATGGCAGCTTTATTCATAATTGCTCAAAACATTCACAATATGCAGAATATTTAAGCAACACGGGAACCAACTGAAAGAACTGCTGATGGTCAAAACTAGAACAAATTGAGCAACAAAACAAAGCAGTTCTAGAAAACAACCCAAAGTATAAAACAAAATGCATGAGTCTATACTGTAAGGGGTGATCAATATATCCACCATGCAGAAGAATTACAAATATGTCATGTATAACTTGAGCATAATTCTTCTATACTTTACTGTGGGATGTGCATAGTGACTTTCTTCCAAGTGTACAGAATAGATGGGGGCAGGGGAGGGAGTACTTACAATTGAGAACTATGACAAACACTGCCTCAGCCAGGTAATCAAGGTGAACATCAACAGTGATAAATCATACTTATATTATCTACAGTTGATATGATCTGATCTTATTAGGACCTTACCCTTATGGTTACCTCCTCAAAACACATATAGTCTACTTTGAAAAAATATTAAATGAATCCCAGTTGGGGGATATTCTACAAACACGTAACCATTTTCTGAAAATTGTCAAGGTCATCAAAAACAAGAAAAATCTGAAAAAATAACACAGCCAAAATGAGCATAAGGAGACATGACTACTAATGACTACTAGACGTAATGTGGTATCATGGATAAGATTCTGGAACCGAAAAAGAACATTAGGTTAAAAACTAACAAAATCAGAATATGTTATGGACTTTAGTTAAAAATGTATCAATTTATTGATTGTAATAAATGCATCATAAAATGCAAGATGTTAATAATAGTATACAGTAGGTGCATAGGGTGGAAACCCTCTGTACCATTTTCACAATTGTCCTAAGTACTAATACTGCTCTAATATAAAATGCTTATTTTTATAAAAGAGTATAAGTAAAGAATTTTTAAAATCATATGTTCTATTATCTTATGTATGGATGTTCTTAGGTATTATTTTACATTTACTTCTTGAGTTTCTCCTCATACTGGCCAATTTAAATTTTCTTGGAATATTTTTAAAAATCAACCTAAAATGAAAAGCATCAATTAAAAATACACACTCATAATAGTGCAACAGAATGGTGTACAGAATAATTAGATATCTTAGAGATATCAAATTGTGCATTGCACTCGTGTCTAACCCCTCAAGTGCAATAATTTATTTTAGTTAATAAACTTTAATTTTTGTGCAGCTTTAGATTTACTACAGTAACTTGTAAATATAATTTTGCAACTGAAAAGAGGCAATGATACTTGTTTGGTTGGTTGATTACATGAAAAAATATTTAGTTCCCTACTATGTAACACTTACCAATAAATGCCAATAATTATTGCAACAAAATCTTTTGCTTTTAAATCTGTGTAAAAGGCAGAAATAATCATGTAATCATCTTGTAATTATATGGTACTTACTATGCAATTACATAGTAAATACATTGTAAATTCAAAATAATTACATGGTCATTTGCATTATGCATAGTGTCTAATCCAATTTTGACACATAAAACAGTGGTAGCATCCAAGGGGTTACCCAGATTTCTCCCACCTACACCAACCCATCAGGAATAATGGAAGTAATTAAAGAAAGTCCTTAAACAAATGCTTGGCAATATATGATTGAAAACGTCATATTTTTGACAGAGGTAGAATTACAAATTAGTACAGAATGGGATTAGCAATTAGACATTAAAATTTATGTTAACATTGATAGTGATGTGGTGATATCAAACAGTATTTATTCAAAAACAATAAAATGAAGACTGTGTAGTGGGGAAAAAGTGGCTATAATGGTATTATATGTGTTTCTTTTGATTGGTAAGGGATGATCATTTTGGATTTTTAATCACCAAGAGATTAATTTTAATAGAATATTTGAATTTATTTAGTAATATTGACAAAGACTTGTAATATATTTGAAACCCTAATGTGTTTATGCTCCCAAATGAATTTCTTTTGGTGTTTTGAAAATAGAAGCAAAGTACTTATCTTTAAAAGTAAGCATTTTGTTCAGTGAACTGACGAACAAAATAGATCCAGAGACATTGAAACATGCATCAGACTGACATATTTCAGAGGGAAGCTGTGGGGTAGGAGGGTTCCAGAAGAGAGATTAACCAAAGATCTTATATGTATACTAGAGGCCTGGTGCACAAAATTCGTGCACGGGGGGGGGGGGGGGGCGCTCAGCCCAGCCTACACCCTCTCCAATCTGGGACCCCTGGCTCCCAACTGCTCGCCTGCCTGCCTTCCTGATTGCCTCTAACCGCTTCTGTCTGCCAGCCTGATCACCCCCTAGCCACTACCCTGCCAGCCTGATTGATGCCTAACTGCTCCCCTGCCAGCCTTTTTGCCCCTAACTGCCCTCCCCTGCAGGCCTGGTCCCCCCCAACTGCTCTCCCCTGCAGGCCTGGGTCCCCCCCAACTGGCCTTCCCTGCAGGCCCGGTTGCCCCCAACTTCCCTCCTCTGCCGGCCTGGTCACCCTTAAATGTCCTCCCCTACAGGTTTGATTACCCCCAACTGCCTTCCCTTGCAGGCCTGGTCCCTCCCAACTACCCTCCAATGCTGGCTTGATTGCCCACAACTGCCCTCCCTTGCTGGCCATCTTGTGGCAGCCATCTTATGTCCACATGGGGGCAGCCATGTTTGACCACATAGGGGCAGCCATCTTGTGTGTTGGAGTGATTGTCAATTTGCATATTATTCTTTTATTAGATAGGACTAGAAGCCCAGTACATGAACTCATGCATGGGTGAGGTTTGGCCGGCCCGCCACAATCAGGCTTGACAGTGGTGCTGGTGCTGGCCCCTGCAGTCACTTTGGTCATTCTGCCATAAAGGTCACTGGGCTTTTATTATATAGATTAGAGGCCTATAATATAGATTTTAGGTGCACAAAATTCATGAATGGGGGAGTGGGGATCCCCTCAGCCCAGCCTGCACCCTCTCCAATCCGGGACCCCTCGGGGGATGTCCAACTGCTGGGCCTACAGGCAGTAGGACATCCCTCTCACAATCCTGGACCGCTAGCCCCTAACCACTCACTGGCCTGCCTGCCTGATCGCCCCTAACTGCCCCCCCCCCCCCGCCAGCCTGATCACCCATAACCACCTCTGCCTGGTGGCCTGATCGCTCCCAACTGCACCCCCCCCCTGCCACCAGCCTGGTTGTCCCCAGCTGGCCCCCCTGTTGGCCTGGTCGCCCCACGCAGCCTGTTCAGTCATCCATTCGGTTGTTTCGGTTGCGATGATCACTTAGGCTTTTATATAGATAGATATGCATAACCTATGGACACAGACAACAGTGCGGTGAAGGCCTGGGGAGTAGGGTGGAGGGGGATCAATGGAGGGAGAGAGGAGGACATCTGTAATACTTTCAACAATAAAGATACTTTTTTTTTTTTTTAAGTAGGCATTTTGATGTCCTGGCCCATGCGGCTCAGTTGGTTGGAGCATCATCCTATGCCCCCAAAAGTTGCCAGTTGAATTCCAGGTCTAGGGCACATACCTAGGTTGCAGGTTCTATCTGTGGTGGGGATGCATACAATACAAGAGGCAACTCTCCATCTCTCTCTCTCTCTCTCTCTCCCTTTCCCCCTCTCTATAAAATCAGTTAAGACATATCTTTGGGTGAGGACTAAAAAAAAAAAGTAAACAATTTTATGAGACAAAAGAGCAATACACTCTCTCCTCAACAAAACAACCATTTATATCCAGAAAATTATATTAAAATTATATTAAAAAAACACACAAATATTTTAAGTTTTTGTAAATTTTTCTAAGGGCTTACAGCAAATGGAAAATTATTCATTCAATACAATCTACTAAATTTTAGTAAGAACAATGAGAGCCTGTGGCCCTTGAACCACAACCCATTGCCTCTTCACACCGAAGAAACTTCATTTTACAGGAAGCCTTCTCCTTCTAGTTTCCAATCTAAGCAACTGTATTACCATAAGATAGGCAGACTACTGGTATTTCTCATTTCCCCTACTCCATGTTCCTGAAGCTGCATTTTGAGCAGGCATGGACAAGAGAGCCAAGGCTACTTTCTATCACCTAGACCAGTGGTCGGCAAACTGCATCTCGTGAGCCACATGTGGCTCTTTGGCTCCTTGAGTGTGGCTCTTCCACAAAATACCACGGCCTGGGCGAGTCTATTTTGAAGAAGTGGCGTTAGAAGAAGTTGAAGTTTAAAAAATTTGGCTCTCATAGTTCTGCCTGAGGGAATTGACATTATGGGGAAAATGGGAGAAAGTGTCTATGTCATAAACAGTGGTGATCTTGGTAGAGAGCAGCTAAAAGGATATACATAGATCTACCAATAGCAAAAATTTGAGATGACAGAGCAATTATAAGTTTGCCAGAAAGAAGCAGGAAAAGAGATATGCAAGAACTGCTAGAATCATATTCAACCCTGGGACAAAGAGAGGCTGTGTACAAGCTGAACCAACTGAGGAGAAGTCAGAGCAGAGAGAGGGCAAAAATGAAGCATTCTTTTTTTAAAAATATATATTTTATTGATTTGTTACAGAGAGGAAGGGAGAGAAATAGAGAGTTAGAAACATCGATGAGAAACATCAATCAGCTGCCTCCTGCACACCTCCTACTGGGAATGTGCCCACAACCCAGGTACATGCTCTTGACCAGAATCGAACCTGGGACCTTTCAGTCTGCAGGCCGATGCTCTATCCACTGAGCTAAACCAGTTAGGGCAAAAATGAAGCATTCTTTAGGCACACACAAATCCATAGCAAAGGGCAAACGCTTCCCTGGAGCAAGGGGTTAAGTGCAACCTTAATGTTTGGTTAAAAGATTGATAGAACAATGATCTGCTATGACCCAGAAGTAATAACTAATAAGCTAGGTATAAAAATACCCATCCTAGACAGTCTAAAAGACTCTGTGTATGTGCAAAGCTGAACCCTCTAAAAAAGTGATCAGGAGGGGAAAATTCATGTCAGTAGTTCTGGGTTGAATGGTGTGGGGTCGGGGATAGAGAAAAATATAAACTAGTGTAACTTTTGACCATCAAGTGGCTTATGCTGACTAGGACAATTCCTAGGTAGTCAGGTAAAAACATAAAAATAAGAAAAACAGTCTAAACCAGGTCATCAGAGACTGCACATTGCAATGGAAATGGACTTTTTATGGAGATAGCTCAGTGAATTCACTAAATAAATATACAATAATAACTAAACAAATAATATTAACTCTGAGATTATATTATAACAACCCAGGATCTTTTTTTTATATTTTATTGATTTTTTTACAGAAAGGAAGGGAGAGGGATAGAAAGTTAGAAACATCTATGAGAGAAACATTGATCAACTGCCTCCTGACTGGCATCAAACCTGGGACCCTTGAGTCTGCAGGCTGACACTCTATCTACTGAGCCAAACGGGTTAGGGCACAACCCAGGCAGGATCTTAACAGGGAGAGTTAAGATCCTGGGTTGTTATAATATATTACTTAAAATATCCAACTTTCAAGAAAAAATTTTGAGACATGCAAAAAAAAATCAATTAAAGTGTGACAGGTACACATGGTGGGAAGGCAATTCAATGGGAGAACTGAATCATCTTTTCAATTAATGGTACTGAGACAATATCCACATGTAAAAAATGAATTTGGACTCCTACCTCACACCATAAAAAACTTACTCAAAATAGATGATAGATGACAGATCTAAATGTAAAAGCTAACACTATAAAAATTCTTAGAGAGGAATGCATAGGACTAACTCTTTATGACCTTGGATTAGATAATAAATTAAACCAAAGCACAAAAAGGCAGATACTCCAATTTAAAAATGAGCAAAGGATTTAAATAGTCATTTCTCTACAGGACAAGCAATGGCTAATAAGCTCATGGAAAAAAAAATGTGCAACATCATTAGCTATTAGGAAAATGCAAATTAAAATCACAATGATTTACCACTTCACATTTGCTAGGATAGCTATAATCAAAAGGACAGATAAAACATATTGTCAAGGATGTTGCAAAACTGGAACCCTCATACTATGACAGTAGGAATGTAAAATTAAGTAGTCATTTTGGAAAACAGTTGAACAGTTCTTGAAACATTAAACATGAATTTACCATATGATCCAGTAATTCCACACATCAAGTACACAAAAGATGTAAAAACACATGTCCACATAAAGATTTCTACATGATCAGTGTAACAATATTTAATAGCCAAAAAGTAGAAACAATGCATACACCCTTCAACTAGTAAATGTATGAAAAACTGTGGTTACCCATACAGTGAAATATTGTTTGACCAAAAAAAAAAAAAATGAAGTGTTGATTCATGCTGCAATATGGGTGAACTCCTAAAATATTATGCTAAATGAGAGAAGCCAAATGCAAAAGACTATGTACTTTATATATGATTTTATTTATGTGAAATGTCAAAAAAAAAATTGTTAGAGACAGTGAGTAGATTAGCGGTTGTCTGGGACCGGAGTTGGGAACAGGGAGTGACTGCAATGAGCACCAAGTATCTTTTTGGGTTAATAGATGTTTTCTAAAAGTAGATTGTGGTGATATTTGCACAACTCTGTTTAATAAATATAATTGAATTGTACTCTGAAATGAATTCAATTTATGGTACACATATGCTACTTCAATAAATATGACTTTAAAAGGGTATGTTCCTTGATAAATAATTATAGTAATTATCTCTCAATTTAAGGGAAAGGTACTCATGCTAAATATGGGATGACAAATATATGCATATATATTTGCCCTCTCTTTGCCTCCTACACTTTTTCTCATTTATTTGTGAAGCATCATGTATCACTCACCATAGGAAACTAAAAGTAAGAATTGTAGCTCCATATTCCGATTTATTCTAAGCAATAGGAACAAATCCATTTTAAGTATATTAAAAGGATACTCAAATTTTATATTGATTTAATAGACTTAGTTTTTCTCATGGATGTTTGATACATTTCCAAGTAACATCGGAATAGCTACCTTAAAATTTAAAATACTTTTTATTCTTGGAATTCTGCACTTAATTCTAGTAAGCAATTTGATCTAAAATCAACTTTTAGTTGGAATTTACTGCTACCTTAAAAATACATCTTTCATAATGCATTATAATATGGATTACATCAAAAGGCATAATGTTAACATCCAACCCTGCTGTTTATTCAAGGCAATCTACTTATATATACAAATCTGATATTTACCTCTTAAAATATTTAACAGGCATAAGTGCCCATAAATCAGTTATGACAATCATTGTTAAAGCAATCAATAGTAAGGAATATGCATTAATTCAAATGATATTGATAGGCTCATGAACTTGCATCAGTCTTCTGTGAAGTAAGAAAAATGAGACATCTTCCCAAAAATCGATATTTTCCTTTTTATGTCATTCACTTGAAGATTATCAATAATACATTACTTTTTTACCTTATGTGTCAATTGTCCAATTTTTAAATACAGGCATCTTTACATTTTAATGTAAACTGATAACCTATGAGGAATTGAGGGGCTAAAAATCATTTGATGGGAATTTTTTGAAGTTTATTGCTTAATATATGTGTATATACTTACACACGTATATATACACACTTAAACATACCTATATACATGTCCTGTTGATGTATTTTTGTGTGCAGTAGCATAAGAAAGTGGTGTCTTTTAATATGCACCCTTCTCCCCCATAAAAAATGCTTATTTGTTTCATTCTGAAGGTAAATTGCATGAAAGAAATATTGAAATCTCAGTATACATCTTTTTTATCCCTTGTGTACTAGGATGTTATACAGGTATGTATTTAGGTAAAATACAAAATGTGAAACTATAATACCCATTCATCAAAAAAGAACCATTTTAATTGGTTATGGGTGGAAAATATGTACTTGACAGTCAGTTTCTCACTTTTCACGTAAATGCTTTGCTGCTTGGATGCCTAATCTTGTTTAGTGTAGGAAAAGTAATTTGACATGAAAGTACCTAGATGGCTGCCGAAAATTAATTGCCAATTAAAAAAGAAAAATGTTTGTGCTACTCTATAAACAAGCCAACATATAAACCTTTCAGTCCTGTAACTTTATTTATGTCTTTATAGATCTAGTTTCAAGCTATTTGCATACAATTTACAAATTCATATTATAATTCTCCAGTATATTTATGATTTTATAGTTGTATATATTTTACCTCCCTGAGAAATATTTATTTCTGTATGCTTCTGTTGCTTATTATTTAACAAAAACATCACATTGCATTTGATAGTTTATGTGTCTTCTTTAGAATAAGACGTTTTTATTTGTAAATGGGAAAATATTTCCCAACACCAATAGGTACAGAAGAGCATATATGCGTGTATGCAACACAGCTGTGCGCGCACGCGCGCGCGCACACACACACACACACACACACACATGCACACACCCCACACAGAAACCCTATTTTAGAAAATGCTCTGTACCCTTCATTTTATGCTGGTCTCTAAAACATTGAGTATGACATTTTTTTCCTATGTAATGTGTTTTCCTGTAGAAAATAAACTTTCTTTGAAAAACTAATGGATTCTGAGAAGTTTCAGTACTTGGATACTTGTGAACTATTGTTCATTTGGGAATCCAAATTAGCAAAGAGGGAAGCCAATCAAATTCTTAGATCTGTCCTCTAAAAGGATAAATTTGGATCACATGTAAAATCTGGAGCCATATAGTAAGAGAAAATCCAGTGATGAGAGAAGAGTGCCAATGCTGTAAATATGTTAGAAGGGATCGGTTATAAGATATGGAGAAGTGGAGGAATATCGAAGAAACAGATAAGGCTTGAGGCAAGTACAAATGGCAAAGTAGATATTCCCAGTAATATAAAATATTAACCAATGTAAAACTAAAAGACAAAATCCAATCCAGCTTTTGATGACGTAGATCTATATGATACTTAGGAGTTCAAATCCTGATGCCCTAACAACTGAGCTATCTGTGCAAATAACTGCTGCACTAACTTTAAAAGCCCAGCTATATTTTCACCTACTAAAGAACTTCAATTTTGTTAAAAATAACTATTGAAGACCTTTTCATTCTATATTTGTGTCATAGTTTTGTAGGCTCATGTATGTAATTAATACTTATACCAATTTACTATGTACCGTATTTTACTTTATACTTCCCATTTTGAAATTTCAGCAGTATTTCTTGTTACGAAAAATGTCCAGTGAGATAAAAGACGATCATTTATTTCAGATCAAGTATTCATCAAAGCTATCAAATTGCATCCCGGGGTCAGAAATGGTGAACATATTTTTTATTTTTACAAGTAGTTACTAAAAATAATAACAGAAACTTCAAGGTTTTTATTTGTTCCTTAGTAACAAAAGCAAGTTTCTTATTAGGAGTTAAACAAAACAATATATCTTCTTTCACATGTACCAGCCAGCCAGACCCTACTTTATGATGTTCCTCACTCTATTTCATCATCCATCTCAAAGCCACCCTTTTTCCAAAACATGGGGTTATCTTTTCCTTGTCTCCTATTGTGATTTATGGCTCAGATATATTTCAAAGCACTCAACTTTGTGCTTGACACATACTCACTATGCACTTATTGACCAGCTAAACAGAATTCTGTAGATAATATATTTGCTTCATACCTGGCATCTATCTTACCTTTTTCTTCCCCAATATTCCTGTCCTTTTTGAGCCCCTCATCACTTCTAAACTGAGCTATTCCAAAAGCAGCCACAACTATATTTTTACTAGTAAATATTCATTAATTTCCTATTGTATGTTCTGTCCTTTGAGAAGTGCCTTTACATAGATTATCTCAATTTTCTGCATGGTAGGTATTAATAGCTCTAAAGTAAAAAAAAAAAAAAAAAAAAAAAAATGCAATAAGTCCTCTCTGAGTACATTACTTTGCCTTTGTATTCATAAGCCTACAGAACAATATTTTATTCTATATCTCCAGTCTTAGTCCCTGTCTTTTGTGAAACATATTTTAAAACAGTGCTATGGCTGAAATAATTGCTTATGATTCTTCAAACATATTTTAGTAGAACATTTGCTCCAAAAAATTGGTTTTCATTTAAAAATTAGGGGAGACAACTATATGACTTCATTTTATAACATGTGAATATTATTACTATACTAGAGGCCCGGTGCATGGATTCATGCATCCATGGGGTCCCTAGGCCTGGCCTGCACCCTCTCACAATCCAGGAACCCTCAGGGGATGTCAGACGGCCAATTTCAGCCCTGTCCCTACAGGCCAGGCCGAGGGACCCCACTGGTACATGAATCCATGCACTGGGCCTCTAGTATGCATATAAGATCTTTGGTTAATCCTTCCCGCCCTCCCCAATCCCCTCTTCCCTCAGATTTATCAGTCTGTTCCATGTTTCCATGCCTGGGCATTGAGTGTCTGCTCCCTGGTGGTCAGTGCACATCATAGCTACGGGTCAAACAATCGAATGGTTGCTTAGGCTTTTATATATATACACTAGAGGCCTGGTGCACAAAATTCATGCACTTGGTGGGGGGGTCCCTCAGCCCAGCCTGCACCCTCTTGCAGTCTGGGAGCCCTCAGGAGATGTCCAGAAACCGGCAGTCAGACATCCTTAGCACTGCCACAGAGGCAGGAGAGGCTCCTGCCACTGCTGCTGTGCTTGCCAGCTGTGAGCTCGGCTTCTGGCTGAGCAGCACTCACCCTATGGGAGCTCACAAACCACCAGGGGACAGCTCCTACATTGAATGTCTGCCCCCTGGTGGTCAGTGTGTGTCATAGCGACTGGTCGTTCTGCTATCTGGTTGATTTGCATATTAGCCTTTTGTGCCTGTGGGATCGGGCCGAAAGTGGATCTTCAACATCCCCCAAGGGGTCCTGGATTGTGAGAGGGTGCAAGCCAGGCCGAGGAACCCACCGGTGCACGATCAGGGCCAGAGAGGAACGCAGGTGGTTGGCCATCTGGGGAGGGACCACAGGAGAGCTCCAGGGCATGCCCAGCCTGTCTTTCTCAGTCCCAATCAGCTGGACCCCAGCAGCAAGCTAACCTACTAGTTGTAGCGTCTGCCCCCTGGTGGTCAGTGCATGTCCTAGCAACTGGTCGACCAGTCTACTGTCTGCACCCTGGTGGTCAGTGCATGTCATAGTGACTGATCGACTGGTCAACTGTCTGCCCCTTGGTGGTCAGTGCATGTCATAGCAACTGGTCAACCAGTCAACTGTCTGCCCCCTGATGGTCAGTGCACGTCATAGCACACAGTTGAGCAGCCTTAGCATATCATTAGCATATTACGCTTTATTGGTTAAATGGATGACCAGACGACCAGACACTTAACATATTAGACTTTTATTATATAGGATGGTATAAAATACATATTTATATATTATTAAATAATGAAAATGTATCTGTATTTTTGAGCTAAATAAAAGACATCAAATGAATTTCCAGCTTCAGTTGTCATTTCCTACGTAGATGAAGAATTGTTCACAAGACGCTGCTGTTAGCTCCATCAAGTTATGTGTTCCAGCTGCAGAATGTGTTGTGTCCCAGTTCTCACTTCAGATCTGTGCAATTGCATCTAATTTACATGCCATATCTGCAATATCCAACATGTAGAATAATTTCTCATTCATAAGTGTCTCATAAATATAAGCTAAATGAATGAACATAGCAATGGAAATGATGATTTCATTAATATTGGTCTCCCTTACTAGACTATAAGATTCTTGAGGGTAGGAGTCGAGTTTTATGTAATGGTTGCTGTTGGAGCTTGCCATATTGGCACCATATATGTGAAAGGAAAAATATACACATGCACAGCTGCAGAGAGAAACATCTCGGTCTTTATTTCCTACCCTGTTCATTTGTGCCTTTAGAACTATTTCCCTGAGAATATTGGTTGAAATTCTGCAAGTTATCTTACTCCATATATACAGTATATGGTTTGTCATACCACTATCACCATCCAAATAGGAAGCCCATTTTATCTTCATTTTGATGCCATAGTGCCCTGCAAAAGAGATTTCTCATGATATTTACTGATCTAACAACAGAAGAAGTCCACTGCCAGATTGAATTATTTCAGAATTTTTACATATTTGACATTCAATAAAATGATGATATACATTAAATCTTAATGATATATATGTTTTCAACCTCCACACAAGAGAACATTTAATAGAAAGAATCTGTCATTAGAATCAGAAAACTTTGGTGTAGGTCCTGGATCTGCTATCATAAGCTGTGTATGTGCCCATGTCTGAATCCCTTAAATTCTCTCATTCAGTTTTTATTTTTGCAGAATGTATTTGACCTACAAATATCTCTGGGTTGTTGCAAAGAACAAATGAGAGAATGTGTGGTAAGATGCTTTGTAAACTATAAGCACGGTAAATGTATGTTGTCCTGTGACTTTGTGGTTCCTGGCCAGGTGACAGTTCAACCAGTTGTTCTCACAGGTTTGAGAAGCTGAGCTTCAAACCAAAGATAGAGAGCTAAAATGGCTCATTTAGATACTTTTGCATCTAGTCTAATTACTTCCATATTGGCTAATGTAACAATGGGAGCAAAGTCTCCCTTTGTCATCAATTCCAAAGTTTTTCATTCTGTATAAAAAACAGAAGCATTCTCCAACGGGGCTCTCCTATTCCTCTCTGGCTACACCTACCTGCTGCCTTACCAGACTAGTTAACACAGATTCACGCTCACAATGAATTGATCACATGTTCATATAATAGTTCCTTTTGCAGATTATTAATCTACATTTTGATGCTATTCTGTCTGTGGTCATAATTTTTACTATGACTGAAGATATGCTAACAAACTGTTTTGAACACTTTAAAGATACATTTTTAAAACAAAAAAAAAGTTACTGTGTGGTGAAGGCAAACATTTCATGGTGCTTATTGCTTAATTCGTGAGTAATGCATATATACTGGAAAATCTTAACTGTCTGGAAATTAGGAGCAATATATATATATATATATATATATATATATATATATATATATATATATATAAATAAATAGGTAAGGCTCCACTTATAAAAATAGCTTTGAGGATGTTGGTGTTATTGTCTCATAATTGATTTCTATGGCTCAGTGTCAAATATAGATTGTGTGTGTGTATTATATGATAACCATGATCACTTACAGAACACTCTTTCAAAACTTATTATTTACAAATTCACTTTTGTAAAGTATTTTCCCTTAAACATATAAATTTGGAGAAGGCAACATGATACAAAAAGGAGTAAACTTTTAAATCCACAGGAGCATATATGATTTGTACCTTTAAATTTACATCACAAAAATAGATTAACTTTCTTGAGATGTATCAACAATATATTTAAGCTACTACATGGCTTTTGACAAGCAGTTTGAACTGAGGTAGCAGCAGACATTAAAATATTTCAGGCAATATTGTGTTTCTCAGATATCAACCATTAATGGGTGTTGGAATATTTTACATATGCTATTTTAACTATCTTAAAGTGGACAGTAAAATTCAATTTAGAACATTAAAATTATCTTCCCCTACTAAATAAACCATAGGTGTCCCCTACACTTCTGACACTAATGTAATTATTATTAGCTTGCAATGCTTATCTGAGACAGTTATGTAGATAAAGTAAGCCCTAAGTAACATTAAATCGGCCAATTTGACATTCTTCTCAGTAATGACCCTTACATGGCTGTTTTGCTGTAGAATACGGGTATGATTAAGTAATAGCAGGCAGGTCCTTACTGACCTTAGTTATTTACAAGTCACTTATCCTTACTTTATCTGAGCTCTTTAGGTCATAGATAATGGATATATATTAAGCCTTTTGAAAATTCTAAAGAAAAAGTATATATTAAATAATTATTTATAGAAACCTAAGGAACATTTCCCTGCCTAGTGAACCACATTGCAGATACTCTACAATAAGAATATTTCACAAAAATAAATTATTTTATATAATCACAAATATGTAGATCTGTTTCATTCAGAGACATTTTCTTAAACTATCATCTGAAAATTAAAGTCTTATTCAGTGTCAGAGTGTGTTGTTTTTTTTCTTATTATCTAAGGAACATTTCTCACACTCACATTAGAAAGAATCTTAACACGTGACATTTAAAAAATCAGTTTACAGTTTGACTCCTTGTTATTCTTTATATGTAAAATGAAGATATTAATTGTTCCTGATAATTTTATAATATTCTTATTAATAAAGTTTTAAAGATAAAGGGTCATATGAAAAAATCTTTGAAAACAAAAAGTTTCTACTGTAAACTAGAGGATTAGATTTCCATTGTACAACTTGAAGCAATTACCAGGTACTGGATTAGCACTTAAAAAAAAGTTTCACTTTAAAGAATATTGTTAGTGAATTCTCCCTTTTATTAGGAAATCTTGAGGTTGGAATTTAATTTCCCTGCCTAGTGAGCCATATTTTAGATACAGAGGTTTCAGTCCTCATATAAAGTGTATGGTTGAGGTGAAGAGAAGTTATCACATAGAATCCCAGGAAAGAAACTAGATTAAGCTCTGAAAATCATACCCAGATAAGGAGACAACTTTCTGAAAAATTTCTTATTTGGAACAAAATAAGAGCAAATTTCCATGAGAACTCAGGTATCCGTACCTAAATAAATTTTCTGGGTGTCCACTGGTCTGATGCGTAACAATATTTGCTCTGTATTAGTCACCTTGTATTCTAATAATTCTGCATAAAAACAGTTCTGAAACTTCAGTGGCTTACAACACAAATATTTGTTTTTTGCACATAGATCTGTGAAGTGGGTGTATTCACTTTTCAGGGGACAGAGAAGGCTCCGATTGCTTTGATTGCTTTGCATATCTTTCATTTCAATACCAAAGCATATGAAGCAGTTGCTATTTAGAATGTTTTTAGTTTTCATGGTGGAAAGAAGGATAGAGAGAGTGTAAGCCAAACCAGGCAAGTCCATACAAGCACATTTAAATGCAGCTCACTTTCCATTGGACAGAGCAAGGCATATGGCCCAGCCCAAACTCAACAAGGATGGGAATTCGAACTGTAGCAAAGGTGAAGGCAAGGAGTCCTAAACTAATGACATAGTCCCCTATAGCCTAAATGTAAAAGACTACCTGGCACACTTGTATGCTTCTTATGAGAGAGAAAAAGTCAGAATACTTGTGGTAAGCCTTTTCAGATGTCAGAGGCAACATTTGATGATATGACTTGAAAACAATTAGAGAATAATATGAAACTTCTGTCTTTCAGTGGGGCCATTGTTGGGAGACAATTCTTCATGGGTGTTTTGCATTTCTTTACATCATGCAACAGGGCACTGACTGCCCTTTGTCTGGGATTATCTTTTAAACACTTTTGTATAGCTGAGTTGGAAGATAGAGATAATGTCTCCTCCTTTCATATATCTTCTAATAACTGACAATATACCGCTTAATTACTTTTCAGAATTTAATGTATATAGTAGAGTTACATATTATGTTGTTTAAATTGTCTATAGTCTTACAGAATTTTTGTCTGCTTGATCTAGCAATTACTAAGAGAGGTATGCTAAAATTATCCATTTTAATGGTACATTTGTCTATGTTTCCTTATTATTACATCTCTGTTGGTGCTATGACTTTTAAGGCTATGTCACTATGTAAATAAAAGTTAGAATTTTAATATCTTCCTGTTGAAATAAATGTTCTTGATATTTAGTGACTTTTTTTATCTATAACAGTGCTCTTTATTTTGTTCTTTTTTTCTTATTTTTCTTGAAAATACTGCACCTGAGTTTCTGCAGCATCCACTCACAAGTTTACTGATCTGGTTCTACGTTTCCTGTTGTTGTAAAGCGGTATAAACAAATACTGCAGATGGCTCACAAAACATCAGTCAGCTATTTATTTTCTAGCTGGGGTCATGACAGTGACATGCACTTCTGAAGCCTGAAGTTGTCATCATAGCTTCTTGACTCCGCAGATTCAGAAGTGGTAGAGCTTGTAGATCCCTAGGGAGGTCAATTCAGAGACATTGTTCTGGCTGCCATTTCTGAATTCTGTACTTCATCACCTAACAGTTTCAAAGACCGCACTCCCTCTAATAAATTTCTCTCTTGGAAAACTATCTAGAGTAGATTCTACTCGTCACTGAAACTCACATAATATAGTAAACAGTAACACAACTCTAATGATGGGAATCTTGGCTTAATGCCTTATTGGTCTAGACCAGTGGTCGGCAAACTCATTAGTCAACAGAGCCAAATATCAACAGTACAACGATTGAAATTTCTCTTGAGAGCCAATTTTTTTAAACTTAAACTTCGTCTAATGCCACTTCTTCAAAATAGACTCACCCAGGCCGTGGTATTTTGTGGAAGAGCCACACTCAAGGGGCCAAAGAGCTGCATGTGGCTCGCGAGCCGCAGTTTGCCGACCACAGGTCTAGACAATATTATATTAACTTATTTCCAAGTAGAATACAGTAATCTGCACATGCAAATTGCAAATGAGTTGCCTAAATTATCCCTTTTGATGCCCCTTTAGCAGCCCAAATGGCTGCTGCCATACCTCCATACTAGGAGAGTCAGGAATATAAAAATTTAGAGTGAATGACTGTTTCGTGTACTGGAGAGTTTAAAGCTTGCTATAGTATGATAGGCTTTCATCTTAAGTTCTTGAATAAAGTCATGGTAGGAAGCAGGTTTCTATGGCTGCCGGGAAAGAAAATCAGAGCCAGATGTTCTGGGTTCAGAAATTACAGCATATGTATAATTCTCAGAGTCTTTTGGTATCTTACGTACCAATTGTAGTACACACTGGGAAATAATTGGGGAGTGATATTAAGCATAATGAAACAGGAAAGGATTTATTTGATTCAGATTTCCCTCAAACTCAGTGTCCCTTGCCAGCAGAATTAGCCCTTTCAGAATTAGTTCCTGGAGGGGCATTACCTCATGCTCACCTCCACTACCTGTCAGTGCCTATAGGCCCTTTACAAGAGTTACATTCCAGACACTTACACACCATGAAAAAAAGCAGGATTATGCTAATGTACAGTGGCAAAAACTCAAAATATGTCTATCCAAGTTAAATAAATTCAATAATTATTGTGTTAAAATAACATCATTATTGATTTGTATGGGTGTAATTTCTGGAATGCAGGACCAAAAATGGTAGGACATAGTTTGAGATTTAATTTATTGACATGAATATATATCTCAGATCTTCATGCTGTCCAATAGAAATATAATGTGAATTGAGTATGTAATTTTTTTCTAGAAGCCACATAACAGATAAAAATCAATGGGTAAAATAAATTTCAATGATACATTTTGTTAATCTAACATATTTAAAATATTATCATTTATAAAGGCTATATAAAATACTAAGCCTATATTTTACTTTGTTTTTACCACATTTTCAAAATCCAGCATAATCTTACATTTAAAAAATACCTCAATTCAGATGCTAAGTTTTCATAAAAAATATTTGATGTTTACATTTATAAAACTTGCAGTTGAAAAAGCAGATTCACATCTCCAAGATTTTCAAACATAATTAAAAGTTTTGAATAACAGAATCAAATATCATTTTCTATTCATATTTATATCAACTTTAGCAAAATTGGTTCATCATTATAAGAATTGTTTTTACTTTGAAGCAAGAGCATATGATTTTAAAATTATGTCTATTCAAGTTAAATAGATTCAATAATTATTGTGTTAAAATAACACAAATAAAATTATTATTGATTTATACAATGAAAAATTTCAATTTCAACATAAATTTGCATACCTGTCTAGCTAAGACACAAATAATCTCTTCATTTCCTTGGAGCCTTAAATCTTCAGGAGCAGAATGGCATCAGTGAAAAATATAAACAACACTGCCATTTTTCTTTGATTATTAAATATTTAGCAAACATTCCTTTTGTTCCAAGAAACATTGAATTGGAATGACAGTACAATAAATCTTTGTTAATAAATCTTCCATGACTCATCAAATAAGCATTGGTGAAGTGCACATGACTGTTAAATTAATCGTCATCTATTTCTTAATTTCATAAACTAATGGCAATTCACAGCATTCACATGCACAAACACAGAAATGAGTAATTTTAACAATTGTATCCATGACACCTTTTATAAAGTTAGCATCTGAAAACTGAGTACAGGTATTTCCAATATGCACATGAAGCAGAATGAAGTAATTAGGAAAACATCAGTTAATTGTTACAAAATTGCCATAAATCTAGGTTTCGACCAAACATAAGTGGAGTACTAGCTAATGTGAATCTATTTTCTTCATATATATGGAGCTAAAATTCTTCTTTGAAATATGAAAATATTCAAATATATATATATATATATATATATATATACTCATAAGTTTTACTTTTTTATGCAACTTGATTATTTTTTATAAATTTGGAACTTTGAGACAAGCTATAGCCAATATACATCCTGTATAATGAAAGGCTAATATGCAAGTCGATCAAATAGCGGAATGACTGGCAGAATGAGTGGCAGAATGACTGGTCACTATGACACGCACTGACCACCAGGGGACAGACGCTCAATGCAGGAGCTGGCCCCTGGTGGTCAGTGCACTCCCATAGCGGGAGCACCACTCAGCCAGAAGCTGGGCTCATGGCTGGCGTGTGCACAGGCAGTGGCGGGAGCCTCTCCTGCCTCCGTGGCAGCGCTAAGGAGCATGCGGGCAGTAAAGAGAGAGGGCTCCCAGACTGTGAGTGGGTGCAGGCCAGGCTGAGTAGACCCCACCCCCCTGCACAAATTTCGAGCATTAGGCCTCTAGTATACATATATTAGAGATAGAGAAAGGGAGAGGAGAGAAAGTGAGAGAAACCTCTATCAGTTGCCTCCTATACATGCTCTAATAGGAATCGAACCCACAACCTAGGCATGTGCTACCCTCAGGAGAATCGAACCTGTGACCATTAGGTGTATAGGATGAGGCTTCAACCAAGTGAGCCACATCAGCCAGGTCAACACATACCCAAAATATTAAGCAGTATCTTTTATACCACATTATTTTTAAGTTAAATAAAAACACACAATTTTCTAATTTTGATTCAATTGATTTTTAATATTTTATAATTATTTGATAGTACAGATAGTCTTTTTTTCTAAGTTTCTAATATCTCCAAAAGTTTTAGAGGTTATATAAAAATTTTTTATGATCTATCTAAAACTTTTTAGAGCAGCTATGCAAACCATTTTATAGCTGAGTAAATTTTCAAGTTCATATTCTCTTAAAAGTTTTTTAAACATTTTTTGTTGGATATTTAATACTGATTTCAGGTAAATAATTTTATTGATTATTTTTGAGTGTTGAGAAGAAACTTATTTATTAAATGAACTATATTTTTTTCTAAATAAATTTATTAATATTGCTTATATTTTTTTGTTAATTTTTTTTTTATATTTTTCAAGACAAACAACTTTCTCATTTTGGTCTACCACATCAAATTGTAATTGCCAATTGTGGTGAAATTTGCAACATATTTTCTTCCAGTACATTTTTTTCTGTTATTCTGTTCATGGTACTAGTATGCATTTCCACTTAATTCTGCAATAATAAGATGTCTATATTTTAAATTCATAAATTTGTCTATAGAAATTATTTTTTAAATAAATAATTATGTAGAATGTCCCCAAAAATGTAAAAACACTGTTACAGCTGATATTTCACTTAATTTTCATTTCTTTTCAAGTTTAACTGACTTAAACAAACTACATTTTGAACAAAGACAATGTATTCTAAAGTGTCACGACTTTTTTTTATGTGGATACATAAAAGACAAAGTTTTTGATACAAAACCAACAGTCAATGAATTGAGGGTGCCCAAATACCGAGTGAAATAATTCTTGATGTGTTCCATTTCATTGCTTTGCATTAATCAGCAGTGCCTGAATAAGAATGGTCATCAGTTTGAAAACAGGCATTGACAAAAAAAAAAAAAAATTCTTTGTTTCTGTAGATTCTTTTAAATTTTGAAAATGAACTGTATGTTGATACACACTGATTTTATAATCATTCAAAGTATGTTTACATTTTTGGGACACCCTATACAATAGCTAAAATAATAATATGTTTCTATTTATTTAAATACTATAAATAAATCATTTAGTCCACAACTATGAATTACCTGCATATTACTTGTCTGCAATAAAATATTCAAATAAACACATACAATGTTACATCAATGAGTAGAAAAAAAATCATTCAACTAAATCAGTTGACAGTAACTTGATCAGTGGTGGGTTTCTGCATAACACTAGAACTAAATACCAAAACTGTATGTTACTGAGTAACCATATCTTCCATAGTACAACAGTTAAAGTAAAATATAATGCTCCCTTCATGATAAAGTTATTTTTACACATAAAAGAGTTTAGTCTTTTTTGAAACTTAATTTAGACATTCAGTTCTCTGTAATGTTAGCAACATTTCCAGTGCTAAGCGGCTACAGTATTGGACAGCAAGTGCAGTTTTAGATTATAGCTGGATGAGAGGCTCACTTGTTTTCTCATTTATTTGACTAAAACCTGGATTCAGGGGTGATTGATGGCAATGAACTTGAAAGAGACAAAGGAATCCAAACATTTTTAAGATAAGGGGATGCTGTTCAATTTATTTCTTCAGTGTCTTATAATTTCCAAGTACAGTTGTTTTACATCCTTTGGTAAATTTATCCCTATGGTATTTTATTTTTATTTTTGATACAATTATAAATGGGTCTGTTTGCTTAACTTCCCTGTCTGATAGTTCATTATTGGTGTGTAAAAATGAAACCAATTTCATAGAACTAGAACAAATATTCCAAAATTTATATGGAACTACAAAAGACTCTGAATAGGCACAGCAATATTGAGAAATAAGAATAGAATTGGAAGAAGCAGGCTATCTGATATCAAACTATACTACAAGGTCATAGTAATCAAAACAGAATGGAACTGACATAAAAACTGACATATAGATAAGACAAACAGAATAGGGAGCCCAGAAAGTAAAACTAACCCTTTATGGTCAATTAATGTTTGACAGAGGAGGCAAGACATACAATGGTGTAAAGACAGTATATTAAATAAATCGTGTTGAGAAAAATTAAACAGATATGTGCAAAAAATGAAACTAGACCACCTTCTTATACCATACATAAGAATAATATCAGAATGGAATAAAAGCTTAAATGTTCAACTCAAACCCATAAAAAGCCTAGAAGAAAACATAGGCAGTAAATTCTGTGACATTTCTCACAGCAATATTTTTTTCTGACATATTGCCTCAGGCAAGGAAAACAAAAGAAAACCTAAACAAAAGGGATTACATCAAACTAAACAGTTTTGTACAGCAAAGAAAACCATCAGCAAAATGAAATGATAACCCTCTGAATGGGAGAATATATTCACGAATGATACATCTGATAAGGGGTTAATAGCTAAAATGTATAAATAACTTATAAAACTCAACACCAACAAATCCAAAAAATCCATTTTTAAAATGGGCAAAGGACTTAAATAGACACTTCTCCAAAGAGGACATACAGATGGACAATAGACTTATGGAAAGATGCTCAATGTCACTAATCATCAGAGAAATGCAAATGAAAACCTTAATGAGACAATCACCTCACACCTGTCAGAATGGCTATCATCAATAAATAAAAAACCAACTGTTGGCAAGGATGTGGAGAAAAGGGAACTCTCACGCACTGTTGGTGAGAATGCATATTGATATAGTGACTATGGAAAGCAGTATGGAGTTTCCTCAAAAAATTAAAAATGGAACTGCCTATGACCCAGTGAACCCACTTCTGGAACTATTTCTGAAAAAACCTGAAACATTAATTCAAAAGAATACATGCAATGTTCATTGCAGTGTTATTTATAACTAGAGGCCTGGTGCACGAAATTCGTACATGGGGGGTTGTGTCCCTCAGCCCAGCCTGCACCCTCTCCAATCTGGGACATCCCTCTCACAATCCAGGACTGCTGGCTCCCAACTGCTCACCTGTCTGCCTTCCTGATTGCCCCTAACTGCTTCTGCCTGCCAGCCTGATCACTCCCTAACCACTCCCCTGCCAGCCTGATTGATGCCTAACTGCTCCCCTGCCAGCCTGATTGCCCCTAACTGCCCTCCCCTGCCGGCATGGTCCCCCCCAACTGCCCTTCCCCGCAGGCCCATTCGCCCCCAACATCCCTCCTCTGCCGGCCTGGTCACTAATAACTGCCCTCCCCTGCAGGTTTGATTGCCCCCAACTGCCCTCCCTTGCAGGCCTGGCCCATCCCAACTGCCCTCCCTGCTGGCCATCTTGTGACCACATGGGGGCAGCCATCTTGTGTGTTGGAGTGATGATCAATTTGCATATTACTCTTTTATTAAATAGGATAGAGGCCTGGTGCACAGGTGGGGGCTGGCTGGTTTGCCCTGAAGGGTGTCCCAGATCAGGGTGGGGGTTCCCTTGGGGCGTGGGGTGGCCTGGGAGAGGGTCCTGTGGTGGTGTGCAGGCTGGCCATGCCCACCGGCAACCCAAGTGGAGGCCCTGGTATCTGGGATTTATTTATCTTCTATAACTGAAACTTTGTAGCCTTGAGTGGAGTCCAGGGCTGGCCAGGGTGTGCAGGAAGCTTGGCTTCCTCCATTGCCAGGGAAACCCAAGCTTCCTGCTTGCTCCATGGCCATAGCCATCTTGGTTGGGTTAATTTGCATACTCACTGCTGATTGGCTGATGGGCTTGGCTTGTGGGTGTAGTGGAGGTATGGTCAATTTGCATATTATTCTTTTATTAGATAGGATAGCCAAGATTTGGAAGCAGTCCAAGTGTTTATCAGTAGAGGAGTGCTTAAAAAATCAGTGGTACACAATGGAATGCTACTCTACTGGACTGTAAAATAAGAAGGAAATTTTACCTTTTGTAACATCATGGATGGGCCTGGAGAGTATTATGCTAAACGAAATAAGACAGTCAGGAGGTTGGGCAAAAAAAGGTGAAGTGATTAAGCAAAGGAAAAGAACCTCATAGACACAAATAATAGTATGTGACTACCAGGGAGAAAAGGGCTTAGGAGGAGGTAGAAGAGAGCAAAGGGGGCATAACTGGTGATGAAAGGAGAATTGACTTGGGGTGGTGAACACATGATATAATATACATATGATATTGTACACCTGAAACCTATATAATTTTATTAACCAACATCACCCCAATAAAACATATTATTAATGTATATTCAAGACTACCCCAAAGGATCATGAAAGCACATGGAAGAATAAGTGTGCCCCAGAGAAAGGGAAATATCAATATCTCCTGGCATATTATACATTTGCTCTTTGGTAATATAAATTTCTAGGGAACCAAAACACCACTGTGGGACCACATCAGAGTCAGATCCTGTGATCAATGGAGTTTGTGTTAGTCTGTCTCATGGTGCAGTGATCAATAGAGTTTGTGTTAGTCTGTCTCATGGTGCACTCAGTGTTTTCCTGTGGATTTATTCCATGGTTATTTGTACAGGTCCTATGCTGTTCAGTTGTAATAGGTATAGTCAACAGAAGGCAGAACCTCCATTGCCTGTCCAGAATAGCATCCTATCTAATAAAAGGGTAATATGCAAATTAACCATCACTCCATCACAAAGATAGTGGTGCCCATAGCCACAAGATGGTGGTGCCCAGTCCTCTCAGCCCTGCCGGAGTCCTCCAGTCCTGGGGCGGGTGGGGCGGGGGGGGGTTGGTGGAGAGGGCGGCTGCTGAGAGCGGGTAGTGTGAGCGGCCTGGCAGAATGCTTGCTTCATCGCTGCACCAGGCTCCGGCCGCCCCCCCGGAGCTGAAGCTGACACAGACAGGGACAGGGTGACCCGCCTGCAACCTCAGCGGCAGAGCAGGCCCAGAGAGGAGATGGCAGGCCCACCTCCTGCAGAAGCGGCACAGCTTCCTCCCCTCACCCCCGGAATCGTGGCACGCCTCCCTCCCAGCTCCCATGGCACTGGCAGCTCGCTTCCGCCTCCCACAGAAGCCGCACAGCTCCCGTGGAAGCAGTGCAGCTCCCGGCAGCACGCTGCAGTTTCCACCAGCTCCCGTGGAAGCGGCGGGTGGCCTTCTGAGCGCGATATCGCTCAATGGGCTACTAGTTTTATAATAAGAACAGATAAGTAAAAGCCTATGAAAATCTCCCTCCATACAAAAATTGTAAACAAAAATAATACTGTTAACTTGAAAGAACAGCAGACATTAATGCCACCATCGGAGATCTGAAAGACAAAGGGGAAGTATTTGATATTGCATTCTCAAATAGCTCAGCCATTTGACCTTTGTGGTAGACAGTTGGGCCTAGAGAATGACAATGGTTTTCTTAAACATGTGGTAACTTCAAATGCAGCCTCCATTTCAGATGTAGTATGAAGAACTGCAATAGAGGCCTTGGCATCTGGAATACTTATACTGCTACACCAAATACATTTTTATCTCTTCCAGTGAACACAGAACAACAATTTGCTTTCACCCAAGAGCAAGTAAAACTTGTATATATCGAATTGCCATCACTGACTATCTACCATGCATCAACCAGAAACACCAATCTTACACCTATGGTTTCTCACACCTCATAAATTTTGACCTACAATTTTATTTTTTAGTAAATAAAATAAATCAATGGGTTGATACTTATGGGACTTGCTGAGATTATTACATGGCACCCCATCATTAGCAGACGGGGACCCTATACAATGGCAGAACAGCCTATTCAAGACCCATAGTCCCAGATGGGAGCTAATGGTTTCAGAAGATATAATACTGCCCTGTAGCATGGGGTACATGTTGTGAACCAGAAATGAATATTTGAAGCAGTTTCTTGCTTAGCCTGAATACATTTAAGGTCTAGGAGCCAAGGTACTCTCCTCACTATAATTCCTAATAACCACCCTAGAAAGATTTTGCTGCTCATTTTGACTTTGAGTTCTGACAGTAGAGGGTTGACTTTTGGTTTAGGGGAGGTGTTTTTCCACCAGGAGACCCAAAAGTCACTTTGTTGAATGAAAGTTGAAACTGCCAATGAGCCATTCAGCTCTTTTTCCAACTGGGAAAACAATGGGGGGAAAAAAGTAATTTTGTGGCTGAGGTGTTTGAATCTAATCGTCAAAGGGAAAATGGGTTGTTCTTGCACATTTGACTAGAATACAGAATTTTCCTGTCTATATCTAGTGGTAAAATTTATATCCAATAGCTCAGATTCTTTAGAAATTAAGAGTTAGTTACTAACTAAAATGTCAAAAATAACCTAAATCATGCCTGTAATTGGCATCTATATTTTTTTATTTCACTACCAAATATATATTTTAATTTAATCTATCTTTGTTGTTGGGAGTAATACAGATGTACCCTTTTTTTCCCAAATATGTTTTTGCATTTTTTAAATAATGCTGTTGTCTCTCCCATCCTCCTACTATTTTTATATGGCATTTTTATACTTCTTGGAACAATTAAATCAGGAGACTGATATGCTCATATATATATAATAGCACTCTATCCAATATTTGGAAAATGTATTGTAGATAAGTTGTATATCATAATTCAATAGCTTAGTGTAGTGAAAGTTTATTTCTGAGTTATAGACATGTTGTCTAGCTACGGGATGTGGATGTAGCATCCTTGCTCCAGCGTATAGGCCGATGAGCAAGCCACTATCTGGAACAAATTGCTAGCTATTGACCCAGGCAGTCTTAACATTCAACTCAGCTTGACTAAACTTCAGATAGACTTATTTCTCACTTTGCATGTCTCATACAGGCACAAAGAGCCTTAAGTTATTTCTTCCATGCCAATAAGAAGCTTTCTAGAGAAGGTATGTCTTGAATGTTTTGAAGGCAATGAGAGAAAATAATTTTGAACTTAAAATACTAAGTTAAGATAAAATATGATTGAAATGTTAAACAAATAAAGACATTTTCAGTCATAAAGTAATGAGAGTGCTTGCTACCATATATGTACATATACATACACACATACAGTATATATACATATACACACACACATATATATATATATATATATATATATATATATATATATATATAACATATATAATTAAATATCTAAATATTCTGGAAGATTTTCTTTTGCTAGAAAAAGAAATAGGAAGAATGGAAATAGAAATATGAGAAATAAAATGAAGTGACAGAAAAAAAAAGAGGCACAGTGTTCCCTGGATAAAGACAAATATGTGTAAATATATATTTTAAATTGTTCTGGAAACTTAGAAAAATTTATTTTACCAAAGTTTTAGTGACATAACGATTATAGTATCTTCTAAATAAGCCTACATATAATACCGGTTCTGATTTGATATTGCTTACCCAAACGTAACATGTTCAGAAATAATCTAAAATGTTTAAAGTGAAAAATATTTTTATACTTCCAAAGCACAGAGAAGTTACAAATTATAGAATGATAGTGTACACAACAAAACCAAAAGGTGAAGAATGAGAGAGATTGTGAAAAAAGTATTCATCTCTTACAGTATATATATCTATATGTGATAATATTACTTATGTGATTATTTATTTATTTATTTATTTTTAATATATATTTTATTGATTTTTTACAGAGAGGAAGGGAGAGGGATAGAGAGCTAGAAACATCAATGAGAGAGAAACATCGATCAGCTGCCTCCTGCACACCTCCTACGGGGGATGTGCCCGCAACCAAGGTACATGCCCTTGACCGGAATCGAACCTGGGACCCTTGAGTTCCCAGGCTGACGCTCTATCCACTGAGCCAAACCGGTGAGGGCGTAATTATTTATTTTAATAATTTGGCTCACATGCTGGAAGTACCACAATCTGCAGTGAAAGTTGGCAACCCCAAAGAGCTGGGAGTATGAATTCAGTCTGAGTTTGAAGGCTTGAGAATCAAGAGAGCTGGTGGTACAGTTCCAGTCCTGGAGCAGAGAAGAATAATGTCCCAGCTCAAACAGGCAGAGAGAGAGTGAATTTTCCCTTTCTGCAATCTTTTGTTCTATTCAGCCCCTCAAAAAGTTGGAGAATGCCCACCCACACTGAGCAGGACAATCTGCTTTTCTCAATTGACTGATATAAATGTTAATCTTATCCAGAAACACCCAGAAATCATGTCTAATCAAATATCTGGGCAGACAATAGCACAGCCTAGGTGCTACATAAACATTAGAGTTGAAAATGAAAAATGGCCCAAGGACATTATTTCATACTAGAGGCCTGGTGAATGAAAATCCATGCACTGGAGGGGGGCGGTCCCTCAGCCCAGCCTGCCCCTCTCACAATCCGGGAGCCTCAGGGGCTGGAGGCGACCTGGCAAGCAGGGAAAGGGGATGCCCCATCACACCTCTATTGCTGCCACAGCTGCTAGCGCAATCCTCGGCTGGCCCTGGTTACCTGAGCCTCGGGCAGCCCTGGGTGGCTGGGGGGCTGAGGGGACTGGGGGACTCCAGAGGCAGGTGCGCAGAGCAGCCAGGCCTACCTGAGGGTGGGCCTGGCCTTGCTGCGGGCCTGCCACCCCAGCGGGGCTGAGTGGACTGGATGCCAGCATCTTGTGGCTGTGGGCGCCACCGTCTTTGAGGGCGGGGCAGTCAATTAGCATATTCCCTCCTTATTGGCTGTGGGTGCCACCATCTTTGTGACGATGTGAGGGTCAATTAGCATATTCCCTCTTTATTAGATAGGATTTTCTTACTATATATTTCTAATAAGGAATTTTATTTTATACTTAGGTTCCTCTTGTCCAGAGTTTATTTTGAATAAATAAAAAAATAATGTTGCCCATGTCCTAGTGTTTGAATGTATTATGCACAGTATATTTTCTAATAAGTTTTATTTTAATTCTCTTTTATACTCTTTTTTCTAGAGGAGACCAAAGTAAAAATGCATATTTGAAGTGATTGGCAAAAATACCTTCATGTATCATCAAGCCTTGCCAATTGTAAAAGCTTCCTTGTGAGAATCATCTCTTCAGGTGAGAGGTGGAAAAAATTGGGTGGGGCATAACCAAACCACCTAAAACAAAGAGATGGCTAAATAGAAAACCAATATTACACAGCAGAACCTCTTAAAATGTTCAAAATTCTAGCTTTTTTTTTTTAACTTAAGAAGTTGGTATTGCGTCAACAAGTCCCAAATCAGTCTTTCTGTATTAAAAAGAGACAAAAGGGAGAGTCTAATGAGCTTACACTCGTAGCCACAGAGATAATGAGAGCAAGAGACCTTGGTCTGGAAGCTGCAACTCCCTTTGTTTTACTCTGAGTATCCTCAAATAGTTATTAGTTGTTCCTCCAGTAACCTGTCAAACAATGAGGGACTGAAACTGGTGCATTGCCACAGAAAGCTGAGCCAGTGAAAGGTGGAATAATGAGATTGACATTGCTGACACTGGAAATCTGGTGACAGAAAGATGAACTTACAATCAAATTATTCTCATATTCACTTAAAGCCAAATAAGTAAAGAGGTCACCTGTAAAGTGTTTTCCCCACGAGTAATGGTGTGGAGATGATTATAATAAGCACATGTTTAAGACAGAAAGGAATCCGGTGGAAGTTGCTAGACATACAGGTTGTTTAAAACTAGGCAAGATTCCCCTAAATGAATGATTCATCCATAATAATGACATTAAATCATTATTGAGTTTCTGTTTATATCTATTTTCCTTTTTCCAAGCTGTTGCAGTGCAATTGAAGTGGTGATTTTTGTGTTGTTATTCTAAAATGTTGTTTTAAGTACATAATTTTACTCCATTTGTGCCAGGAAAATGCCCAAACACCTTCATTAGAAATAAAGCAAATCTGTTCAATAGTACTCTGAACAGCAGGCACTATATGCTTTATTGAACAGAAAAGCTTTAACAAACCTTATCTTGTACAATATTCATTCTGCCTCTGTCTGCTTATGTTCCCGAACTTCCTGAAAATGTGGGAGCAACAACAAAGTAGTGTTTAGCTACTCTACTCTCTTGGACAGGTGGTTGATTATATGGTTTGGCATCTTTTTTTGCAGGTGGTATACAAAATCATATATACCAGCTGCTCAGCCCACTGAGTAATACTTTGCTAAATGACACAGTCCCAGCCATACATAACAGCATATAATGATGCTAGAGTGATATCTTCACTAAATTCATTTAGCTCTAAAAAGAATTCTCTAAGAAAGACATTTTCTTGCCTTCATTTCTGCTTCACGCTGGGTAATGTTGGCAATAATTATTCATGGCACATGTGAGCAATTCGAAAAAATATTGTAAAAAAACAACAAGGCAGCTTTGCAGAGGTGTGCTATCTGCTTGATGACTTGGCAAGCTGCCCCTGGTGCTTGGCACAGCACCCCGGCGGCTGGCACAAGGGATGTGATATATACTTGCCATTGGGCCTCTACTATGCTACTTGCTGTGCACGATCAATATGAACCAACTGCATAAACAACCGGATGAACCGTGTATCTGAGGGATAGCAAATAGCATTTGAATTATTTTACATAAATCTGAAAATGTAATCGTGGCTGACATCCCTATTAGTATTATATCTGAGTGCGATGATCATAATTGAGTAACATTAAATTTAGTTTATTGAACAGCAGTCCACTGCCCGCTTTGCTGTGACTATGATCTGTGTAATGAAACCAGCAGTACGAAAAATTCTCTCAGTTGTACACTTCCTGGACAGCAGCCAAAGTATTTATTGCTATTTGTGCAATTAATGGCTATATCGATTTCTTTCCCCCCCTAGTAAATAGTAGATAAGTTGTGCTATGTTTTCTTAGCTCTTCAAGGTTTGTTTCAGCTGTAATTAATGTGACTATAAGAAGAATACTCAATTGTTCTTAGTAAGGGGTTTTCATGTCTGCAGCATTTGCAGCTCGCACATTGCTTTCTGGTTTGAGATGATTAAATTGATAGTGGCTCTATTGCCAAAATAGTCCCATATGCTGAAGTATGATTTATTAATGTTCAAAAATCAGAAGGTAAAACTTCACTAGCCAAAAGGCTGTGGTGGTTAATCATCTGTTCTTCCAGCTAATTCCATAATCCTCACTGTGACAATCAATTCATCATGCTGAAATAGCAAATTCATATAAATCATATTTCCAAGTTCTACATGCAGTCAATAAAATATATTGCACATTTCCCATAAATTATGTGATATAATTTTAATTTATTTTTCAAATTAAAAACTTTAACTACCCTATGTACTTATCCATTGTGCCTGTAAAGTAATCATCCTCATATTGACACATCTAGAAAATCACACCATCCACAGGAAAGAATGTTTGAAGTCTACTGACTTAGGAAGAATTCAGGGGAAAACTAAACACTCCATCTCCTCAAAGATAACCAGATGTTCAAATAATATCTTCCCCTGTTTCCTACAGGCTAGAATTCTAAGATCTTTCTTAGTATATTTTCCAACTTAAAGAGGCAGGTAAAAGAAGGAAGATCAGAGTTGGCATCATTTTATGTAATCTTGCTGTTGAAGCAATTTCAATATTCTACATCCCGATGCATATGCTTTTTTCTTTTTTATTTCTTGTATTCCTTTTTATTCTTTTCAACCTTCTCTAAAATTTATTTAGTGTCTAAAATAAAAACTAAAATATGGTAATATAGAGTTCTCAGTAGGTTATATGATTCATAACCATGGTTTAATTCTCTAAGTAACAAAATTCTAGAGAAAGGAGGCTTTCTGCTTTTAGTTGGTAAAATCCTTAAGTTCTTATATATGAAGTTTGTAGAGTAAGTCCATCTAAATTTACTCTATTTAAAACATTAAACTAACTGTATTGAATTACACAGCATTTTAGAATCCTGAATTGTCACTATAGGAAGATCTGTCTAAACATACTGAGGGCTAGAAAAGTCAGCAAAAATAACATTACATTTAAGGAAAACAGTTCTGGATCCTGAGTTTATGCCCCTCCATCTAAGTCTTTTTTTTTTTTTTTTTAATAAATCTTTATTGTTCAGATTATTACAGGTGTTCCTCTTTTTTTCCCCCATAGCTCCCCTCCACCTGATTCCCCACCCCACCCCATGCCCTTACCCCCCGCCACTGTCTTCATCCATAGGTGTAAGATTTTTGTACAATCTCTTCCTGAACCCCTCATACTCCCTCCCCCCTGAGAATTGTCAGTCCACTCCCTTTCTATGTCCCTGATTCTATTATATTCACCAGTCCATTCTGTTCTTCAGATTTTTTATTCACTTGATTTTTAGATTCACTTATTGGTAGGTATGTATTTGATGTCATTTTGTTGTTCATAATTTTTATCTTTACCTTTTTCTTCTTCTTCCTCTTCTTAAAGAATACCCTTCAGCATTTCATGTAATCCTGGTTTGGTGGTGATGAACTCCTTTAGCTATTTCTTGTCTGTGAAGCTCTTTATCTGACCTTCAACTCTGAATGATAGCTTTGCTGGGTAGAGTAATCTTGGTTGTAGGTTCTTGCTGTTCATCACTTTGAATATTTCTTGCCACTCCCTTCTGGCCTGCATAATTTCTGCCGAGAAATCAGCTGACAGTCATATGGGTGCTCCCTTGTAGGTAACTAACCATTTTTCTCTTGCTGCTTTCAAGATTCTCTCTTTGTCTTTTGCCCTTGGCATTTTAATTATGATGTGTCTTGGTGTGGTCCTCTTTGGATTCCTCTTGTACGGGGTTCTGTGCGCTTCCTGAACTTGTAAGTCTATTTCTTTCACCAGGTAGGGAAAGTTTTCTGTCATTATTTCTTCTAATAGGTTTTCAATATTTTGCTCTCTGTCTTCTTCTGGCACCCCAAAAATTCAGATGTTGGTATGCTTAAAGTTGTCCCAGAGGCTCCTTACACTATCTTCATATTTTTAGAGTCTTTTTTCTTTTTGTTTTTCTGGTTGGGTGTTTTTTGTTTTCTCATATTTCAGATCTTTGGTTTGATTCTTGGGGTACATTGATCTACAGTTGAGTTTCTGTATATTCTTTATTTCAGACAGTGTATGCTTAATGTCTGACTGGTCCTTTTCCATTTTTTTTTTTTTTTTTTGGCATTCTCATTAAGGTCCTTGAAGGTCTCATCAAGTTTCTCGGCGGTTTTTAGAAGATTCTTGAGTAACCTTATAAATGTGGTTCTGAACTCTATCTCATCCAGTAGTTTGCTTTCCTCTATTTCTTTCATTCGTGACATGTTTCTTTGTCTCCGCATTTTGTTGCTTCCCTATGTTGATGGAGTGGCTTTGTGTGGTAGGTGACCTATAGGGGCCAGTAGCTCAGCCTCCCCAATCACCTGAGGTGGATGCTCTTGGTACACCCCTTTGTGGGATGAGTGCAAAGTCTTGGTGTAGTTAAGCCTTGATTGCTGTTGGTACACGGGGAGGAATTGACCTCCAGGCCAATTGGCTGTGAGGACCCGCTGTGTCTATAATGGAAGAACTGCTGCGCTGGAGACACGCTTATGGTGCAGGACTTGTTTCATGGGGCTTTGGAGCTCACTGAGTTTGCCTCTTGAATGTGTCACTTATGGATGTGAGGAGTTGGAATCTGGTGTTTAACACTGACCATTAGGTACACTGGCTTCTGGATCTCCAATGGGGTGCAGGTCAGCTACTGTCTGAGGCCACCCAGCAGGAGCTACAGCGAGAACTACAGTTTTCTCCTCTTTGTTTGGGGTTTGGAGGTTTTGGAGCTGTCTGACCTGGGCTGCAAGTTTGCTAGGTTAAGCTGCGATAGGGCAGGCCATTCATATGCTAAAGCCGCTGCTTGGAGCTTGGGTGGGTTTGTAGATTGTGCGGGGTGGGGTCTCAGAGCATCCCTAGGCTAGGGCGTGGCAAACAGCGATGGCTGCCAGTAAGCCGGCTCTGCATCTCTGACCGCGTCTCCACGTCCTGCGCCCCAGCACAGTAAATAATTATTCCTGCGCGCAGCCCTGCAAGCAAGCCTCACTCACTTTCCGACCTGATGGCACACAGTCCAGCTTCTCCCTGTAGGAGTTTGGGTCCCCCGCATCTCCCCAGAAACTGGAGTTCGGAGTAATCGGGAGCTTGTCTCCCTTCGGGTTGAATAAAAGCAGCACTCCCAGACGCCTGTTGCCAGCCCATTTCGCGCGCCTCCGTACCTCAGCTTTTCAGCGCTTGTGCACCCCTCAATGCTGTTTGCTCTTTCCTTCTAGTTGTAGAACTTCCACTCAGCCAGCTTTCCCATGGTTCTGGGTGATAGACGTTTTGTTTTTTAGTTGTAGTTTTGAAATTGTTGTGCAAGGCAGCAGTTTAGGTGTTTACCTATGCCACCATCTTGGATCCTCCCATCTATGTCTTCTATGTGATATTTCTGATAAACTCTTTGTACCAATAGCACCTTGCTTCTCAATTTTACACCTTTTATTGTCATTCTAAACACAGCTCATTTTTTACTTCAATGTTCTGATGGCCCTTGAATCTCACATAAAATTCTTCTTCATGTGAGGAGCCTCTGTGACTCAGTCTCCGTCAAGTTCCTCCATGAAAAAAACAATGCAGCATCTATGATACATAACCTAATTTTGTTGGGGGAAACAAAGAGAGAGACATCATTTCACAGTCATATGTCTACCATTGAGAGTGCAATGCACATTTCTGTGGTAGCACATTTATATTTTTTAAAAATGTGCCTTTCCTAAAATACTCTTATAATTATTTATATACTAGAATCCCAGTGCACGAATTCATGCATGAGTGGGATCCCTCAGCCTAGCCAGCAATCAGGGCTGATCGGGGGGCTGGCTGGCTGGAGGAGGAACCACGGGAGGTTGGACAGCTGGCTCCTCCCCCATCAGGGCTGATTGGGGCGGGGGGTGGGGTGGCTGGCTGGCCATGGGAGGTTGGCCAGCCATGGGAGGTTGGCTGTGGGAGTGCATTGACCCACCAGGGGGCAGCTCCTGCATTAAGCATCTGCCCCCTGGTGGTGAGTGCATTCATAGCAACTGGTCAACAGGTCATTCAGCCGTTCAGTCGTTCGGTTGCTTAGGCTTTTATATATATAGATGAGAAAGACTTTTTTTCTAGAGAAGAAATTTGTCTTAAAGATTTAAGGCTCTTTAAGGCCCAATGACTTTTTTGCAAGGGTAACATTAGGTCAGTTAGTTTTTACCCTGCATATACTGGCGAAAGAAGCAAGTTCAGGCACAGGTTAACAAAACAGAGCAGTCATCATGTGCTTGGACCCACTGAGATATGGATGCCAACTTCTCTGATGAGCAGAAAGATGGAGACTCAGCCCAAGATGCAGCAAAAGCTAATTCATAGTGTCACTGACTGAACTAAAAAATAAATAAATAAAACAAAAGGCTATGGACACAAGATCCTTATCACATCTATAACACTGCATGTTTTAAGCTACATTAGAGCTGGAGTGGAACCATGCCCCTTCATTCACAGATCCTTGCTCTCTCAGGTGGGCAAGGTTTTCATAAATATGGTTTCCTATGGATATGATTAGGAAATGCATGTCTGAACCTCTCTTTCTGAACTTCTCTCTCCCTTGCTGAAAACATTTCAGTGGCTTTTGATGACATTTATTCTAAACTAAAAAGACCTGAGATTTCAATTATAGTGCAAAGGATGGGGAAGGAAATGGAGCAACATTGGAGCCAAGGTTCCATATTTTATCATAAATAATTTAATATTATTCTAAAATAGTTTGTAATAACTAAGTCGCCTATCACAATCTCTTATTATTCTTATTAGCAAAAGAAAATAAGTCAAAATTTTATAGTTTAACAGATCAAGAAAAAAATAGTTTCAATATATTTATTTGATACAAAATAAGGCAGTAAAGAAGCTGCAGAGAAATAACAAAGTTATAAGACAAATTAACAAACACTGAAATATTGGCTGTAAATTCAATATAAATTAGCTAAAAAAGGCAGATATTGTGTGACTGGATAAAGAACCAAGACTCAACTATATGATGTTTGCAATATGCACACCATAGATTCAGAAGTACAAATAAGTTGAAAGTGAGAGAATATATATAAAACTTACTGTTTCTCCCCTATTCCAGTCATATATATATATATATATATATATATATATATATATATATATATATATAGATATAGATAGATATAGATAGATATAGATATATATAGATATAGATATATATATATATCCATAGAAGAACTGGAGTGACTGTAGTAATGAGATAAAATAAACTTTAAGACATGAAATATTACTAGACCCAAAGAGTGATAAAGCCAGGTGGAAGATACAAACGTTCATGCATTTAACAACTGAAATATTTAAAGCAAAAATTGACAGAATTAAAAGTGAAAACAAAAAAGTCATCAATAATTCTTAGTGAGTTCAATTCCCCACTCTAAGTAATTTATAAAAACACCAGACAAAAATCATCAAGGATACAGAATAATTGGACATGATTACTAATTAAATTGGTAAATTATAAAGGTTTATATTTTAAAAAACATTTCACTTTAAGACTGCAGCGTACAAATTATTTCTATTGTGTATGAAATATTGTCCTGGATGGACTTCATGGCTGGCCACAAAACAAATCTGCGTAAATTTTTAAAGACTGAAATAATACAAAATGCATTTTCTCACCAACAAGAATTAAACTAGAAATCCTCTACTAAAGATGGAACAAAGTAAAAGTCTATGTTTTAATTTCCTCCAAAAACCTGTATTTGTGAGTAAATTACCAACCAGTTTGCTCAAATTGGATGTTTATGTCACCTTAATGATGTATTGTAGGGAGAAGTTTAAAAGGCAGGTTGGTTAGAGGGAAAAGGACATTTTTGTATCTATAGCAATGTATGCATAGTAATGTGGGAAGACAATGCATAATTTTGAAATTTGAGGACTAAAGAATATTGTGCCAATACTCCTTACTTAACCTTCTGCACCCAGAATTATCTTTTGGGTATGCCTTGCCCCTTTGTAGTTCTCTGAATTCTGCAGAGAACATTGACAAATGCAATAAGATTGATGATTAGAATAAATGTAAACAAGGAGACAAGTTTGTCTTTATAAATAGTGGTAGAAGTCCTATTGACTTTCATGCATACTGTATATAATATTAGGAATTCAAAAGAGTTTTTCAAATATTCAATATACCTCAAAAACTACTTGTAAGGTTTGGTTGATGTTTTAAATAGATGACTATACTGAAATTGAAAATTAGGGAGTTGTTAAATATTGACTGTTTGTAAATATTTAAAAATAAAATATGTACAAATGAGGGAAAAGTTCAGGCAGCAGCTTGTTTTACTGTGTTCTTACTTATCCCTGTAGCCATGGTGATTAATTACACTTGGACAAACTCTGAGAACTAAATAACTGGAAATTTCCCGTTGTCACTGGGGGATAATGCCATTCTATACCCTAAAGGGGTCCGTCAAAATGGACCAGGTTGTTAGCATGTTCAGAGTACATAGGAAGATTCAGGGTTGTATCTGATGCCTGGATTGGGGTCTGCATCATGGCTGGTCACAAGGCAGGTATGTGACCAGCTCCCTTTAAGTACTTTGAACTCAAAGACTAAGAGGTCTTTCTTGGAGAAGGTCAGCCCATACAAGTCCCTGCAGTTTGCTCATAGACTTGCATCTGTGGAGGAAGAACAAGAAAGCCTGTGTTTGACCACTCCAACCTCTGTCCATGCGTCTTTTGCTGAATGTTCCTGTATTGCATCTTTTCTATGATAACTATGAATGAGTCTATAATGTATAAAGTGAATATAACCTTATAACCTTATATGAGTCCTTCCAGTGAATCCCAAACTAGTGTAGCCATGGAACCACTGAGACAGCAAATCCATAATAATTTTAGGAATTAGTTTTATTATAATCAGAAAAAATATATTAGAAATATATTTGCACTTATATGACCTACCTAGAGAAGTCAAATCCATAGACACAGAAAGTAGAATGGTTGTTACCAAGGACCGGGGGTATGGGCAGGGTTCATGGGGAGTTGTTGTATAATGGGAACAGAGTTTCAGTTTTGCAAGATGGAAAAAGTTTAGTGATGATGGTTGCACAACAATGTGAATGCAATTAAATGCCACTGATCTATACACTGAAAAATGGTCACAATGAAAAATTTTATCTTATGTGTGTTGTCTCAATTTTAAAAAATACTTTGTAATTAAAAATAACAATGTTTTAATATCATAATGTTTAAAGTTGGTTGAAGTCCATAAATGTCTTTTCTTTCCTGTATTTAATCATTTTTACCTCAATTTCAATGACCGACTAGCTAAGGTCCCATATGTTAACTTTGCTTGAACAAATTGAAACTATCCAAGAAGAAAATTTTTTCCAATTCTTACTGTTTCTCTCCTATTCCAGGCCTACATCTTCTTATTGAGGATATTTTCTAACTGCCAATTAGCTTACATGTTCCTATGAAACCAGAGGAATCTGCTTAAAGTCCACATTCCTTTCTTGTTTAAATATCACCTTTGACTACTCAAAGCCAACTATAATATACTAGAGGCTTGGTGCATGAAATTCATGCAAGGAGGGGTCCCCTCAGCCCAGCCTGCACCCTCTCCAATCTGGGACCCTTTGGGGGTCATCCCTCTCACTATCCTGGACCACTGGCTCCTAATCGCTCACCTGTCTGTCTGCCTGGTCGCCCCTAACTGCCCCCCCCGCCAGCCTTATTGCCCCTCACTGGCTCTGTGTTCTGGCCTGATCATCCCTAACTCCCCTCACTGCCAGCCAGATCGCCCCCAACTGCCCCCTCCCTGCCAACCTGGTCACCCCTAACTGCCCCCCCTGCCGACCTGGTCACCCCTTACTGTCCCCCCTGATGGCCTGGTCACCCCCAACTGCCCCCCTCTGCCAGCCTGGTTGCCCCTAACTGTCCCCCTGCCACCCTGGTCTCCCACAACTGCCCACCCCACTGGCCTAATCATCCCTCACTGCCCCCCCTGCCAACCTAATTGCCCCCAACTCCCCCCTCTGCTGGCCTGGTCACCCCTAATTGCCTCCCTTGCCAGACTAGTTGCCCCCAAATGCCCCCTTGCCAGCCTGGTTGCCCCCAACTGCCCCTCCCTGCAAGCCTGGTCACCCCATGCAGCCTGCTGTTCAGTTGTTTGGTCATTCCTCACTAACACCCCAACCAGCCTGGTCACCCCACACAGCCTGCTTGTTCTGTCATTTGGTCATCCCTTGCTAACCCCTTGTCAGCCTGATTATAGGCAGCCATCTTGTTTAGGCATGAGGGTCAATTTGCATATTACCTCTTTATTATATAGGATATTCAAGTAACTACCTTTTCCCTTCTACAAAATATTGTATTTCTGGTCTTAAACTTCCCACTCTAAGCCTTCCTCTGAATCTCTGTAGAGAATTAATTTTTCCCCCTTTAATTATGTGAGTGAAGGTAATGTTTGACAGAGTATATTTATTGTTCAAGACCTGCTTCAGTTGTCACCTTCTCTGGGAAGCCCTCCCCATATCAGTTTTCTCCAGACCAAGCAGTAATTTGCACACTATCTTGCAAAAGCACTTAACTTAGTCCCGTGGTCAGCAAACCACAGCTCGAGAGCCACATGCGGCTCTTTGGCTCCTTGAGTCTGGCTCTTCCACAAAATACCATGGCCTGAGTGAGTCTATTTTGAAGAAGTGGCGTTAGAAGAAGTTTAAGTTTAAAAAATTTGGCTCTCAAAAGAAATTTCAATCGTTGTACTGCTGATATTGGGCTCTGTTGACTAATGAGTTTGCCGACCACTGACCTAGTCCACTCCTCCTTTATAGTATTACCAGGGGTCCGATGCACAAAATTCGTGCACGAGTAGGCCTTCCTTCCCCTGGCTGCTGGCACTGGCTTCCCTCTGGCACCTGGAACGCGGGCTTCCCTTGCAGCCCCCGCTTCATACAGAAGGTGGTCCAGAAGGATGTCCAGTCTAACTAGCATATTACACTTTTATTATTATAGATAAGAGCTGCATAATCACCCCTTTTTGTCTTGCTCCTTGAAAAGGGAGAATTACACTTTTACACCAGGTTTATGTCAGTCTTGGCCATGTTATTTGGTGTAGCCAGTAAAATCTGAGTGGAATTGACATGTGTCCCTTCCAGGCAGAAAATTTAAACTCAGAAATATTTCACAGAGTTTACTTTTTTCCCTTTTCTTGAGCTCCATAATGGAAATGACATAGAGGAGAAACAAGCCCAACTGTGATGACAACCTTAGTTATTACAAACCACTGTGATTTGAGGGGCATTTGTTATAATCTAGATTATCCTTACTGATACAAGTGCTAATAATGTTTTGTTTTATTAATTTGCCTGCATAGCTTGCTCTTCCCACTAAACCATGAGTTTCAGGGTATCAGAAATTGCTATTTATCTTTGCTATTTCAATACCTAGCACTTCGTTCAGTTCATAGACACTCAAGACATTTTTGTATGAATGGATACATAGATGAACGAGAAGATAAAGCTTTAAAGCTACTCCATAATTACTGTTCTGCTCAATTATGTGGAGTTATTTTTCACAGCATCAGAAGTGTTGCGTACTCAGTATTCATATGTATGTGTTTTTGTGAACTGGTTTGTTGGGTTAATGATTTGGCTATTCCTTGAAGAGACAGTGATTTAACCTAATAGAGACCAAAGCTACTGATGTTGCCTGAATTTAGATTAGGTAAGTATTGTACCTTTCTAGTGTGTTTCACCATTTTGTTTATGGAGTGTGAAATATATAGCCTTGTGCTGTTTCTGAACCCTTCATCCATGCATAGCCAACAATATACTCTACGCTCCATTTCTGCTAACCTTGGCAAATTAGTAGAAGTATTTGGGTAATCAGGCTGCTGAGTGTTTGTGTAGTTTATCACTTTTCATGAAAAGGGAAATCTGTTAAGGAGAATTAAACAGAAGAATAACTATCAGTGGCTTATATTAAGCATATTGCTGTAGTAAAATAAAATAAAAAGTGATGCCAAGCACTTCATTAAAACATATTGTATTTCATATGACAAAACTAAACCTATGCAGGTATTTGTTTGTTTTTTCTTGTGAGAAGAGAGACATTTACTTTCCTTTGTCTTTTATATTTGAGAACACTAGTTCACCTTTAATTCCATATGACTAGCTATGTCTATTTTTTTTAGCTGTGATTGCAGTCCTTGGAGAACAATGTTGACAGCTTTGAGCTGACAAAGAATCATTATAATCAGTGCTGAAGATATGAAATCACAAAGAGAGAGAATTCATGTTTACAGTAGCAAGGACCACACACTGTGATAGTTTGCATTAGAAACTCAGCAGGTGGAGTATACAAACTGCATCACAGTAGAGGATTTGAAGACCCTATGATATGAAAAGGTCATTTTTGTTCAAGTACCTGTCTACTGTGTTAAAATAAAAATAAAATATTTCTGTTAAATTCTGCAGAAGATAACAAATTATGTACACACAAACTCTGTTTTCATAGCGCTTGTGCAAAGTTATATTAATTATTTACCATAATGTCAACATCATTTTATTGCTAGCTACAAAATAAGTTGATTAAAAGCATCCTGGATGACATCATCTATGTGCAGGGAAAAAATAATAAATTATAAGTGGTAGATTTTAAACATAGGTAAGAAAGCAAAATCACTCAAGTGGTCTTCAGTTGTTAAGGGGTGGACTGCTATAGGGATAAAGGTGTGGCAAAGTATTAAAGAGAGGATTAATTTCTTCAAACACATCACACGTTTAAGTGATGGCAATTTACTGTAACTGCGTAGGTGTACTCAATGTAATGGCATCATTTCAATTCTATTCTTCATTAATGGCCTGGAGAAGGTGGTTGTGCAAGGAAAGGTATTTTATTTGTCCCTAAATATATTGTCAAGTAAATAAATTTTCATTCTTAGAACATCCCCATTCACTTCTGTTTTGAATCTGTTTGACATCTTAGTAATATTTCTTTTCCTGTTTTTCACTCATTCATTCTTCTTCAATGATTTATAAAACACCTGTTAGATCCAGGCACTAGAGAACCATGGAGGTATAGACCAAGATCTCCCCTTTTGAGGAATTGAAAGACTAATGGAAGAGATGAATATATAAACACAACATTGGAGACATTGGATCCACAAAGAAGAAATCACCTACCTCTGCCTGAGCTGGCAAGGATTGGAAGAGGTGATGGCATATGAGTTGAGGATTTTTCAATGAGCATTTGCTCACTGGATAAGTAAATGGTTTATTTCCAGCAGGAAAAAAAACACACAAACAAACAACACATAAAAGGCATAGAGAAGGCAGTAAGCAGTTCACTGAAACTGGCTTCCATAGTGTATGTGAGAAATGGCTAAATCAACACAGCCAAACTCATTAGTCAACAGAGCCAAATATCAACAGTACAACGATTGAAATTTCTTTTGAGAGCCAAATTTTTTAAACTTAAACTTCTTCTAACACCACTTCTTCAAAATAGACTCACCCAGGCCATGGTATTTTGTGGAAGAGCCACACTCAAGGGGCCAAAGAGCTGCATGTGGCTCTCAAGCCGCGGTTTGCCGACCACTGGGCTAAATGGAAGCAAGAGTGGACAGAATCCAAGTGACTATAAAATGAGGAGTGTGTGTTTTATCTTGTTTAATGCAGAGTCATATAAGACAAGCAATTAAGAAGGCAAGCAATGGAGAAGAGTATGTAGTTTCCTCAAAAAACTAAAAATGGAACACTTCCAGGAATGTATCCCAAGAAACACGAATCAGAAAGGATATATGCACCCCTATGTTCATAGCAGCACAATTCACCATAGCTAAGATTTGGAAACAGCCTAAGTGCCCATCAGCAGATTAGTGGATTAAAAAACTGTGGTACATCTACACAATGGAATACTATGCTGCGGTATAAAAGAAGGAGTTCTTACCATTTTCAACAGCATGGATGGAACTGGAGAGCATTATGCTAAGCAAAATAAGCCAGTCAGAGAAAGATAAATATCACATGATCTCACTCATTTGTGGAATATAATGAACAACATAAACTGATGAACAAAAACAGATCCAGAGACAGAGAAACATCGATCAGACCATCAAACCTCAGAGGGAAGGCAGGGGAAGATGGGGGTAAGGGGGAGAGATCAACCAAAGGACTTGTATGCCTGCACATAAGCCTAACCAACAGGCACAGACAACAGGGGGGTGAGGGCATGAGTGGGGAGATAGGGGAAGTAATAGGGGAATAAGGACACACAAGTAACACCTTAATCAATAAAGATTTTTTTTAAAAAAAGAAGGCAAGCAATATTAACAGGTTTACCAATTTTAACTACTTGAAAGATTTTTTGGAAGAAACTAAAACCTGCAGGTAAAAAGATTGCTGAAAACCTAATACTCTCCATTTTTTCCACTGTTAAAATTTTTAATCTTGAAAGTATTTTAAAAATATTTCTTTCGAAGTTAAATTGCCTAACAAGAGTTTAAAAGTATTATTAAGCTTTCCATAATATATCCCATGTGATAACAATCCAAGCTAAGATGAAACTAATAGCAAAATCTCTAGTACTATTTTTGGGGGACGGTTAAATAATTTTCAGGCAATTAGCATCTGAAAACACCACCAGTGAGTAGTTTAGATTACCAGTAAAATACTTAACTCTCCAGTCTTGGTGGAAAAATGAAGAGATAGAGTGGGATGATGGCCTTGAATTATTCCTAGGCTATTCTAATTCTTTACCCCAGTGTCCCTAAAAAGCCACTTGCCATCCTGTAGTGTTAGAAACCCTGGAGATCTTTTGTAATCTTCCTTCTTACACCTGTTGCTTGGGGATTAGTATTTAAATTTCAAGCTTTGGTAACTATTATGATTATTAGGTAGATTCTCAAGTCCATTTAAAGAGGCTCCACTGGCCAAATGATGTCTATAAATGATGGTAAGACCATTTTAGTGCTGTTCTTTCTGTTATGTATGATATAGTGCTTTACCTCCTGTACTCGTTAGTTAGCCTAAATTCTCATTCTGGCTATATTTCTGTCACTTACAATATTGACTTAGATATCCAGCATGGTGCTCTCTTCAACACTGCCAATTGGGTATCACATTATTTAGACTTGTTGCAGGACCCTACTCAAGAATTTGGCTTATATGATTTTTTTCAGAGAATCAAGAGAAAATAAAATAACTTCTACCAGTAACAAATCAATTATTAAGATTTGAGAATTTTAACTATATTAAAGAATTTATTTAAAATTATCTATGAAAATTACAAATTATTTTCTAAGATTTTTTTTCTTGTAGTTTTCACTTTAACATAGTTCCTCAACCTGTTCTTTTTTTTTTAAAATACATCTTTATTCAGATTATTACAATTATTTCTCCTTTTTCCCCCCATAGCTCCGCTCCACCCATTTCCCACCCCACCTTCTGCCCTTACCTCCCCCCCACTGTCCTCATCCATAGGTGTATGATTTTTGTCCATTCTCTTCATGAACCCCCCATACCCCTTTCCCCCTGAGAATTATCAGTCCACTCCCTTTCTATACCCCTGATTCTATTATATTCACCAGATTATTCTGTTCCTCAGGTTTTTAATTCACTTGATTTTTAGGTTCACTTGTTGATAGATATGTATTTGTTGTTCATAATTTTTCTCTTTACTTTTTTCTTCTTCCTCTTCTTTAAGAATACCTTTCAGCATTTCATATAATACTGGTTTGGTGGTGATGAACTCCTTCAGCTTTTTCTTATCTGTGAAGCTCTTTATCTGCCCTTCAATTTTGAATGATAGTTTTGCTGGGTAGAGTAATCTTGGTTGTAGGTTCTTGCTATTCATCACATTGAAAATTTCTTGCCACTCCCGTCTGGCCTGCATAGTTTCTGTTGAGAAGTCAGCTGACAGTCGTATGGGTGCTCCCTTGTAGGTAATTAACTGTTTTTCTCTTGCTGCTTTTAATATTCTCTCTTTGTCTTTTGCTCTTGGCATTTTAATTATGATGTGTCTTGGTGTGGTCCTCTTTGGATTCCTTTTGTTTGGGGTTCTGTGGGCTTCCTGGACTTGTAAGTCTATTTCTTTCACCAGGTGGGGGAAGTTTTTGGTCATTATTTCTTCAAATAGGTTTTCAGTATCTTGCTCTCTCTCTTCTTCTGGCACCCCCATAATTCTGATGTTGGTAAGCTTGAAGTTGTCCCAGAGTCTTCTTACATTATCTTCAACTTTTTGGATATTTTTTTTTTGCTTTTTGCTTTTTCGGTTGAGTGTTTTTTGCTTCTTTGTATTTCAATTCTTTGACTTGATTCTTGTGTTCCTCTATTCTGTTTCTGGGTCTCTGTATAATATTTTTTATTTCAGTCAGTGTATGTTTAATTTCTAGTTGGTCCTTTTTCATATCTTCGAGGGTCTCGTTATATTTATCGGCCTTTTCTAGGATATTCTTAAAAAGTCTTATAACAGTGGTTTTGAATTCTATATCCAGTCGTTTGTTTTCCTCCATTTCTTTCGTTTGTGATCTGATTCTTTGACCCCGCATTTTCACTGATTCCCTGAGTTGGTAAGGTAGATATTTGTGCTAGGTTTCCAATATGGCCCAGTGGGTCTGCTTCCCCAGTTAACCTGAGGTGGACACTCTTGGTGCACCCCTTTGTGGACTGTGTGTACAGCCTTGTTGTAATTAAGTCTTTATTGTTGTTGGTATCACTGGGAAGAATTGACCTCCGGGCCAGTTGGCTGTAAGGATCAGCTGTGTCTATGCTGGGAGAAGTTCGGTGCTGGAGACAGCCTTATAGGAGTAGGCTTGCCAAATTGCAATAGCCTCTGTGCTCAGCTTGGATGGGGTGGAGTCTCAGTCTTGGCTTCCTGTCAGCCTTGCCCTTGCGCGCATGTGCGCTTTCAGTCCTCCGCCTTCCCCAGCTCGAGTCTCCGCCTGAGAGTCCAGACTCCCCCCACAAGAGCGTGGGTCCCCAGGGGCTCGCCTGGAACTGGGGTTCACTGCAGTCAGAACTGGGGCTCAGTGCCGTCAGGAGCCTCTGACTCCCTTCCACTAGGGAAAGCCTGTGGCAACCTCCGCAGCCTTTGTGCGCACTGGCCCGCGTGCGCCTTCAGACTTCTGCCTTTCCCAGCTCGAGTCTCCGCCTGAGAGTCCAGACTCCCCCCGTAAGAGCGTGGGTCCCCAGGGGTTCACCCGGAACCGGGGTTCAGTGCTGTCAGAACTAGGGTTCAGTGCGGTCGGAGGCTTCCTTCCCCCTTTCGCCAGAGAAAGTCAGCCAGGCTCTCAGCCGCCCTTCCTCTCTGCGCGCACAAAGCCCCTTTGCCATACCTCCAATTCTCTGTGAGGTTTTCTCTTTCCTTCTAGTTGTAGAATTTTCACTCAGCCAGCTTTCCTGTGGTTCTGGATGGTGTCCGTTCTGTCTTTTAGTTGTAATTTTGAAATTGTTGTGCGAGGCAGCAGTTTAGGTGTTTACCTATGCCGCCATCTTGGTTTCTCCCCCTCAACCTGTTCTTAAACATTCACCTAGAGCAGTGGTCGGCAAACTCATTAGTCAACAGAGCCAAATATCAACAGTACAACGATTGAAATTTCTTTTGAGAGCCAGATTTTTTAAACTTAAACTTCCTCTAACGCCACTTCTTCAAAATAGACTCGCCCAGGCCATGGTATTTTGTGGAAGAGTCACACTCAAGGAGCCAAAGAGCCACATGTGGCTCGCGAGCCGCGGTTTGCTGACCACTGTCCTAAAGAGTCTTAATACCCTATAGTTGTTAAACTAAAGAACAACATTAATTTCAAATTTTTTGTTTTTATTCTGGTTGATGAAAGAGAATTCAGTTTTATTTAATGAAAAATTAAGACCTTACCATATTAAAAACTAATTTAAAGTTCGTATAAAATGAAGTACATTTTCTTATATTCAAAGAGACTTTTAAAGGCACAAATAATCTCTAGTTTCATTAGTCAATTCTATGATTGGTATATTTGCACTAGAAAAATAGTTGAGAAAGTGACCTAGTACTGCTCTCTGCTTTTATTAATGTACTAGAGGCCCTTGCAGTCCGGGACCACCGGCCTGGGCTCGGCCATTGATCCCCGCCCACAGGGAGGCCCTGCCACGCTGCTGGGGCTCTGGGATCAACCACAGAGCAGAGGGAGGACCTTCCCACCCAGCCTGGGTTCTGCCATTGATCCCTGCCCACGGGGAGGCCCTGCCCACCCAGTCTGGGCTTCGCCATTAGTTGCCACCCACAGCGAGGCCCTGCCTACCCTGCTGGGGCTCTGGGATCAATCGCAGAACAGAGGGAGGCCCATCCCACCTGGCCTGGGCTCTGCTATTCATCACCGCCCACAGGGAGGCCCTGCCCACCCTGCCCACACTGCCAGGCTCTGTGATCAATGCTGTGCAGAGGGAGGCCTTGCCCACCTGGCCAGGGCTCTGCGATGGGCCCTCCCAGCCTGGTGGCTTGCCTCAGCCATTGAAGCCACTGCTTTGTCTGGAAGGACTCCGGAAGATGTCCAGTCTATCCAGTCTAATTAGCATATTACCATTTTATTAATATAGATGTGAATTTCATACTTGTTTCTATTCCTTCACTTACCATCTATAGACACATATTCAGGAGTCCAACATGACAGTCAGTACTTAAGGATAGTTCATTCTTTAGTGAAAGGAGATAAAAATTAATACAAATACCTACAGTAAAACCTCAATATCATGGACTAATTCGGGTGAGGGGGTGTCTGTTAAAGCTAAAAGTCTGTTATATAATAAATTAGGTTTCCCAAATGTGTATGTTAAAAATTGACAAATTATTTTACATGGTTTACTTATGTAGAAATGTTCGTGTAATGAAAATTAATTTTCTCTATGTATTTCTGTAACTTTAAGTTTATACTGAATAGGCTAGTAAATGTGTGCATTCACCAGTCACTGTGAGTAAACAAATGCACGTGGCTGGGGAGTGGCTTAGCGCAGCATGTGGGAACATCAACCTGCACCCCTTAAAGCTGCTGCAGAAAGTCAGGCCACAGAGCACAGAACCAATTACCTCTCAAAATGCGGTGTGACTGAGTGCTAATTATTCACGGAACATTGTTTACAGGCAGTGACACTCGGATTTAAATATGTAGACAATAGTTGTAGTTATGTAATATTTATTTATGTCAGCAAAATTACTACAGTTTTTTCCAGCATATGGCCTGTTCATTAAAAATTGTTAAAAATAGTAGTAATTAATAAGAAAAAAATAACCTGTTAATTTAATTATAAGCAAGTCTTGGTTAAAAGCATTTTAAAGTTAACAGGGTATTAATTTCACATATGACATACAGATGAAACTTTTGTCCATTAAATCCAAAGTCCATTAAATTGAGATCTGCAAAATTGAGAGTTTAGTATATATTAAAATCTTATAGGTGGATGAGTGTATTGTGGGGGAGCACAAGGGTGTTTTTGTTTTCTTTCTTACATTTCTGGAACAAAGATTTAAAAACAACTGGAAAATAAACCATTATGCTTGTGGTAATACCAAAAAGGAGACAAACCAAGTGCTAGGATCTATATATATAAAAGCCTAAGTGACCATTCGACCATTCAACCAGTAGCTATGAGGCACACTGACCACAGGGAGCAGATGCTCAATGCACAGGCATGGAAACATGGAACAGACTGATGAATCTCAGAGGGAACGGGGGATGGGGAAGGGTGGGAAGAGATTAACCAAAGGTCTTATATGCACACTAGAGGCTCAGTGCATGGATTCGTGCACCAGTGGGGTCCCTCAGTCTGGCCTGTGGGGATCGGGCTGAAACCAGCAGTCTGACATACCCCAAGGGGTCCCAGATTACGAGAGGGTGCAGGCCAGGCAGAGGGACCCCACCAGTACACGAATCCGTGTACCGGGCCTCTAGTATCATTATAAAAGAGGATCAATTAGATCGCATATATGTGTGGCACTTTATAATTCATAACATAGTTTCTTTTTTTAATAAATTGTTGATACTACTAAGAGTCAGATGCTGTAAGCACCTAAGAGCCACTGGTCTAAGTGTTAATGTGAATTGTCTCATTTCATTCCTACTTCAGATTTCTTAAGTAGCCATTACAATCTCCAAGTTACTAATGACCAATTGGAAGATCAGATAAATTGAACAATTTTTTAAAAGTCACATAATTAATGATATCAATACAGAGATTCAAATCCAAAATTGTCTGATTCCAAAGATCATTTTATTCCCATGATTATAAAGTAAGCAAGGCAGCAATTTTTCTTTCAACAAATGAGGAAACAGATTTAGAGTAATTATTTTGTCCAAACAAATTAGAAAGTAAATATCTGAAACCAGGCTTTTTCTGACTTAGCATTTAAACCAATTTTCATTTTACTTCATTGGCTCTACTGATATTTTGTGTTGTATGTTATCATTTTAAGTAAATTAATGAAGTGAATTAAAATTTACAGTATATTTTCTTACTGGATTTTCCTGGCTGCAAAATTATAAACTTTCTTAGCATTGAATGTTTTTATCACATTTTAAAATTTGAAATTTTCGCCCAGCTGGAGTGACTCAGTGGTTCAGCATCGACCCATGAACCAGGAGGTCGCTGGTTCAATTCCTGGTCAGGGCACATGCCTGAGTTTCAGGCTTGATCCCCAGTAGGGGATGTACAGGAAGCATCCAATTGATGTTTCTTTCTCATTGATGTTCTTATCTCTCTATTCCTTTCCCTTCTTCTCTCTCTAAAATCAGTAAAAGTCATATTTTAAAAAAATTAAAAATTTCCACTCCAGCCCCATAGAATAAATGAACAAAAGTAAAAATAACTCCCTCATACAAAACTGAGTAATTAATAATTTGGTTTTTATTCATGACACCAATTGACATCTGTTATCATGAAACCATGTTCCAATAACTGATCATTTTATATCAAAATTATCATGTTTCATGAAGAAAAAAGTTTTTTTTTAAATATATTTTATTGATTTTTTACAGAGAGGAAGAGAGAGGAATAGAGAGCTAGAAACATCGATCAGCTGCCTCCTGCACACCTCCCACTGGGGATGTGCCCGCAACCAAGGTACATGCCCTTAACCGGAATCGAACCCGGGACCCTTCAGTCCGCAGGCCGACGCTCTATCCACTGAGCCAAACCGGTTTCGGCAAAGTTTTAATCTAGGTTTAAAAGCTGTAAAAATATGAAGTCAGAGTATAATAGAATGAGGTGAGTGTCCATGTAAAGGGTCAACCTGGTGAGAAACATCAGAACCCAAGAAAAATGAAAGGGCATGGTGTTGGATCTCAAGTGGTGGGCCAGAGTGTCCTTACAAAGCCAGATGCCCCAAGTCAGAACAGTAATGAGAACATCCATTGAAGATATCTGATTTCATTTAAGTAGATAATAATGATTATAACCTTTGAATTTAAAAAACATCTAGAGTGCACACTCACAATAAAACATAAACAGATTAAAATTTTGCTTACAAAGGTGATGATTACAGAGTTCAAAGTACTCTCTAAAAAACTGTTATAAAGTTCAAAAAAATTGTAACTTTACAGTTTAAGAAGTCTAGGATACAGAAAAATATTCTAGTGGTCAAAGTGAATATCATAATAATGGGAAAAATAAAAATTATTCTCTATCTGATAAACTGTATTAAGAAGAACCACTGTAACCCTTCTGTACTGTAGTATTCTGCCAAATGCACATAACTAAATCTAATTATGTGAACACTTAAAGACAAACCCGTATTGAAGGACATTTTAAAGTCATGAAAGTGCTTGAAGACTGAGCAAATTGCAAAATGAAGTTGACTAAAGAGATACAGCAATTAAATGAGGCACATAATTTTGGATTGCATTAAATTTCATTTGCTGCCAATAATAAATTACCACAGAATTAGTCACAACAACTTAAAGTTATTATCTTCTCCTTAAGTCAAAATTCCAAAACAGACTAAGTTAAGATATTGGCACTGCTACATCCTTCTCTGAAGACTCAAGAGGAGGATCCATTTCCTCACTCATTCAGGTTATTGGCAGAATTTAGTTCCTTGCTCTCAGTACCCTACCTTCTCAGGTTCAGCAACTGGACAAGGTCAAAGGTGAATCCTTCTGCTGCCATCCCTTGCTCTCTGACCACATCTGAAAGAGATTCTCCAGGTGAGCTCAATTATATCACAGGAATTCTTAAATTTAGGTTAATTTTTTCATCTCAATGTTAATCACCTAACCTTAGTTACATTTTTCTATATAAGGAAATATAGTCATAAGTCCAGCCTTGAGGATATAAAATATTGGTGTGTGTGTGTGTGTGTGTGTGTGTGTGTGTGTGTCTGTGTGTGTGTAGGGGATGGGAAGGAGTTCTGTCCACCACTTGCATCTGTTTTGCTCTAAAGAACACTATTGGGCATATTGGCAAAATTATAAGCAGTTTTAAATTTTTAAGCAAGTACCACTGCTATTGAGTGACTTTGGTCAAATGTACAGCCTTCTGATCAGGATACATCAAGATAACCTGGCCTTTAAAAGTGACTGGAGAATAACAGAAACCAGTTTTGCCTTATGCTGGTATTTTAGTATGGGGTTAATTAAGCAGCATGGGCTAGCTAAGTTGTTTGTTGACACTAGCTGCTTGCTTATACTTTTAGAATGTTTTTATTTGTTTTTTAAATGTTGTGCAATAAATTTTATTGTTGGAAAATAAGGTAAGAACAACTCATTCCAATCTCCAATGCTTAGACTTCAATTAAAATTTTATATCTAGATCACTGCAATTTACATAACAAAGGTGGTATAAAAAATTCCTGCAAAAGTATGTTAAATCTGGAAGATGTTTTTAGGTGGGTTTTTAAATTTAATGTGTCTATATTAGAGAATAGTCACTCTCTTAAGGTAATCAGTCTTTGTTTTTGTTTTTTACAATTTGCTTTAGTTATTTACATTGGAAATTAATTTACCGGCAAGAAGAGCTTTACTAATCCTAATTTTTACTTTGTTTTGCCTACTGAAATAGAAATCAGGTCAAAAACCCCAGAAGAATAAAGTAATTAACCTGAATATCACATTGAATCAGTTTTGCTAATACAGGTGCCCTGTAAATAATGCATACTTTCTTTAACAGGATCAAACCAACAATGAATAAGGTAAAATATTATCCATTTATAGGCATGTAAGTTGGTGACTTTATCTGTGTTTTTATGTGGAGTGTATGTGTATGTGTGTGTGTACAGCAAAAGTCATAGAAACTCAATTATATGCTGTTAAATATATAAATGTCTAACTTCTAGACCTGGAGAGGCTTCCTCTTAATCTCCTCAAATCATTAACGAAGATAAAGAGAATGAAACTTCTAATGTTATAAAAATAACTAGCTGTTCACCAGGAAAAGATAAATGATTAGGAAAAATTGCTTTCCAATTTCAATCTAAATTTTTGCTTAGTTATAATAATACAAATAATCCATTAATTTTTGTGTGTTGCTTATACATATTGCCTATTTAAGCTTTTAAGTATTTTACAAGAGACTTTATTCTGAAAATAAACATTTCAAAATCATATTTGAACCTTAAAGGACACTTATTAAAATACATATTTAAAATATTAAATGAGTTACTTGATGCTATATAGTTAATAAACAACAATGTATATGAGTATTAAAGTTTTCAGATTCCAGCTCAATCTTTTCTCCAATAAAATCATAAAATTATGAAGTGAAAACTGAGAACAGAAACTATAATCAAACCACTTGAACACCTAGTAATTAAGCTACTTTAGAAAATGTATTTTTTTCTAAGTACTCAAACATTTTTGACAATTTTTGCTAGCATGGTTTCATTACAATTTTGACTACCAAATATTTTAATTAAAATATTTTTGTTCTCTTGTTTCTTTCTCTGATGAAAATCATAAAGAATTATAAAATCACACAGTTTTAAGTGAAAAAAGTGAAGTATCTTATTATGTTTGGCTCATATTTCATGTTCTCATTGTCAATTGGTGGCACTAATGTCATTACATTACTATTAAGAAATAAAAGTCATTTGCCGGCATTTTGAATCTATCCAATGAGCTCATGTGTATTTATTGTGCTGCATTTAATGACACTCACTTTGTATCATTTGAATGATCCTTATCATATATGGCATTTTCCAGCAGCAAGCAACAGTTACTTTAATTCACTCTACTGAGACACAAGTACTTTAATGAATTGATGCACTACTATCTTGGCTCACAGGTTAATGGATCCAGTAAATAACAATTTTAGCAAATATTTGCAAGACAAACAATTTATTACTAAGAAAATAATTTTATATTGTCCCAATTCATTTTTGCCTTTCCCCCCAGATATTTTATGATTCAGAAGTAAAAGAATTAGAGGTAATCTTGAAAAACAAGGTAAGAAAAGGGGAGGATTTAAAATGGCTAGGTTAATGCATATACACAAATACCTGGATGTGGTGAGAGTGATCGAGAAGAAAATATGACTCAATATAAGTAGGAAAGATCAGTCCAACGTACAAAGGAATTGGAAAGTGTCAGAATGGATAATTAGATATATTTATGGAGGTTGTTAAATTCCTTAAAAAACATTTTTTAAGTGTTGCAGATATGCATTGGCTTTTCTTTAAGACTGGTAGCTTTCATAACCACCCTCCACTTCCCTGATTTGTTATTCTCCATATCCTCTGTGAAACAAACTGACGTGTACTAATGGCACAATGAACCCTGGTTGGTGGTCAGTCACTTTCTAGTTTACACACATAGTTCTACAACAAATCTTGAGTGATGAGCTCAGTATTTTGGCTGCATTTGTCCTTGAAGCTATAACTTAATCATTATGTAAACAGAAATAACAACAAATAATAGAAAGAATAAGATCTTTTTTGTTTGTTTTCATAAAAATTATTTTGAGTATTCTGGATTAATACCAATAAAGTTTAGCATCCTAAAACAATTGCACTGGCATTAGGTATGGACAAGCTAATTGTAAAAAATTGGAAGTTACTGTAAATCCAATTATAGTGCTTTGCAGGTGGACTTAAGTTATTACTTCATTTGAAAAAAAAATGGAAACTGGAAATCTAAGGTGATAAATTATGGGCATCTTTTATACATGAAAGATGACAAGGAAATCCAGTCAGTAGACTTATGCAAAAATAAAATACCTTAGCCTTGCATCAAAATAGCCAAAAGGATTAACATCTATATTTGTAGATGAAGATAAAAATGTATAAATTGGTATGTACATATTTTTATATTATTCTGACTTAAGGTGTTTATGAACGACCCAATACTGGTTCAATACAGTTTCTAATGACATTTGATAAGCCATTATTTATTTTATTTGCCCTGTTCTTTCCAGGCTACTTTGTACCAACTTGAAAGTTTTGAGCATCACCTTCTGCTTGAATTCTTTGCAGACGGATCCTAGGAGGAACTTCAGGCTGTAACTAAACTTGCAACAAATTCACCAATGAAGCTTAACCCAACCTTGACTGGGCTGTTTTCTCAGATGTCTGAGGAAGAAGATTCAGCTGACACTCAAGCTGTCTCAAAAGCACTAGGAAAGAACCGTAGTAACTTGACTTTCAACCCTAGTACCAAATTCCCTTCCCTTCCATAAAAATGTTCACCCCAACAGCAGGAAAGAGAAAAAGAATTAAAGGGGTATGTACTGGAGCTGAGTTATGACCTGGTCTACAAGAGGAGACTTGGAGTGGGGACAATGGCAAGTCTTAAAAGAGACATCAAAGGACTGTTTCCAATATGGCTGAGAAGACGGAATGAGGCTATTCAAAACCACAAGAAGTAGAGGAATGAACCAATATTTAAATGTGGCTGTAGTTATTGCCTATTACATCCAGGTGCTTCTTCTGGTATTGTTTTAATAGATTTCAGAGAGAGGAAGGGAGAGGGAGAAAGAGATAGAAGCATTGGCTGCCTCCTGCACATCCCCCACTGGGAATTGAGCCTGTAACCAGGGCATTTGCCCTGACCTGGAATTGAACCCGACACCTCCTGGTGCCTGGGACGAGGATGCTCACTCAACCAACTGAGCTACGCCAGCCAGGCTCGATAGCCATTAAAGGGTCATTGTCATTATTATTACTATCATTATTATTTGTTGGCTGGGTGAATGGAAACCAGCAAAGACTGAGCCAAATAGATACAAACATTCAGGGGTGTGTGCATATTTTGAGCATTTTATGATTTATTCTTTTACAATTCTTTACTGCAAAAGATTCATGAAGTTATTTCCATCCATAAAATCAGAGTGTAACCATGGGCCTCACCTTGCAATCAGGTTGGAGCCCAGACTTACTGAATCAAAGCTGCACTCTGAAAAGCGTCCCCAAGTGATTCGTCTTTAATACAAGTTCGAAAAGTACTGGTCTAAAGTTTTCTGAGTGAGCATAGATAACTGATAGCATTTCAGTTATAAAAGGCCAATTTTGAAAGATTGGAAGGCAAGATTGGGATAATGAATCTATGAAGATGTAATTAATGCATATTGTATAAATCGTATGAGACTGTGGTGGATGTGATTCTAAGGAAAATGATTAATGCTAAGGACAAAGATGATTTACAGAGCTTTTCTGTGGGCTTAATATATATCATATCTCCAAAGACCCTAATTGAGAGTAAATATCAGTAAGGATATTAATTGTTAGTGATTTTCCTGCTTTCTAAAAATTGATTTGAATATACAGTAGGATCACAACATAATATATGCATATTTATTTGTTAAAATTATAGAAGTCCAATTGCAATATTTATTTGCAACAGAAACATCAATATTTAAAGCCATTGTTTGCCTTTGTCTCCTGCTGATGACTGTTTTCCTTAAAAGCACTACAAAAGGCATTTTGAACAGATGGTGGCTGGTTTTCTCTATCCTGCATCCCCTCACAACTGCCACCGAGCCTCACCATTCATTAATCTTCCATAGACTTCCAGTAGCACAGCAACTAAATTACACACATACACACACTGAGGCCAGCATTTCTGTCAGACTTAAAATTAAAGTGAAGAGTACTGTGCCAAGTCTTTCAACCAAACTTTGCTATAAAACTGCTAGAGAAATAAACATTTAATTTGGAGGCTGACCCAGGAATGCCCACTTTTAAATGGAAAATCATGGCTGGTCATTACATCTTAGACATTTTTTATGGTGTGTATCCGAAACTTTAGGGTGGAATTAAATTCTCAAAACATCTGGTTTGCATTCACCTTGACTTGTAACTGTTTTAAAAGAGAGTTATTTCCTTGATCTTTGAAATAAGGAAAACAACAAAAACAATCACAAACAACAATGTTTTCCCAAAAATTATTACCTACTGTTTAAAAGCAGATAAAATACTGCTTATTCTGAAATTAGTCATTGAAACATATCTTTCATACTACATATTTTCTAACAAATGAGGTGGGTCTGTCAAGTATTCAAAACACTCTCTTATTTTGAATATATTCACTTACCTTACAAGGGTAAATAATATACATTTCCCAGTCACCTTTGTTTTTGGTAGTTTTAAATTTTTGATACAGTTTTAAATTAAAAGTTCAAGAATGGTACAAAAAGTTTATGCCCTCTTTACCCAGATTCACCTAATTATTTAAATTTTACCCTGATTGTTTTTATTACCATTACTTTGTGTATTTGTAATATATGCATTTTAATTTTTAATACTATTTGGTTAAGTTGGACACATGATATACTATAGTCCTAAATTCTCCCATATAAATTTCCTGAGATCAAGGATATTTTTTTCAGTCCTCACCAGAGGATAGGATTTTTATTGATTTTAGCTAGAGAGGGAGAGAGAGAGAAACATTGATGAGAGAGAGAAACATGGATCGGTTGCCTCCTTTATGCACCCAGACCAGGGATGGAACCTGCAAACTAGGTACCTAGATATATGCCCTGACTAGGACTCGAACCTGCAAGCTTTTGGTGTACAGGGTGATACTCCAACCAACAAAGCCACCTAGCCAGGGCTCAAGGACATTTTTTTTACATGACCATAGTAAAAATTACACACACACACACACACACACACACACACTGAGTGGCCAGATTTATTATGATCTCTGAACACATAATTATCTGGCCACTCAGTGTACATCCTATATAATAAAAGGCTAATATGCAAATTGTCCCCTCAACCAGGAGTTCAACCAGCAGGCAGGCCAGCCAACTGCCCATGTCCCCTCCCCCTGGCCAGGCTGGCCAGACCCCACCCATGCACGAATTCATGCACTGGGCCTCTAATATATATATATATATACACATATATATATATATATACACACACACACACACACACACACACACACACACACACACAACACACACACACAAACACACACTGAGTGGCCAGATTATTATGCATTCGGAGATCATAATAATCTGGCCACTCAGTGTATATGTGACATTAATATAGTGATATTGTCTAACCTTTACTCCCTATTCAGATTTAATGTCATCAGCTTGCCCAAACAATGTCCTTTCAAAAGCTACTTTTTTCTCCTGACTTAAGATCAGATTAAACATCTTAACATTTAGTTATTTAGTTGTCATGTCTCTGGTTTCATTCAGTCTGGAAGACTTCCTCAGTTGTACCTCAACTTTCATGATCTTCACGCTTTGAATATTGCGGCGGTGATTGCACAGAATGTGTAATATTTCCTCATGGCTAGATTCAGGTTATAAATTTGGGTGGCAGGAGAACCACATAAGCGATAAAGTGTCCTTCTCAGTATATCCCATCCAGAGGCACAAGGTGTTGATTTTTTCCTTGTAGTGTGATGCTAATTTTGATCACTGGGTTAAGATGATGTCCACCAGTTTTCTGCACTGAGGAGTTACTATTTTTTCCTTTGTGATTAGTCCAAGGCACCTCTAGAAACCCATTTAAAAGGCCATTGAACATAATGGGGAAATTTCCATCATATTTACAAAACTCACGAAAGTGTGATATGTATATATAATGTCTAAGGTATAGGTGTTTTATTTTCAAAAAGTGTGTTTAATCACATCAGAATATAAAATATCAAATGCTACATATGTGAACATCTTTTTGACTAAAAACCTATTTTTAAGTCAAATGACAAACTATGAAAGAGAAACAATAAAATACTGAAATTAAAACTTTACTTCAGATCTTCTTATGTTTTGAAACCACTGCTATAAGTCCATTATACTTTTTAAAAAATCTTTACCGAGGATATGTTTAGAAAGAGGAAGGGAGAGAGAGAGAGAGAAACATGATGTGAGAGAGAAACATTGATCGGTATTCAAGCCATCCAGGCATCAAACCTGCAACCCAGAAAAGTGCCCTGATCAAGATTCAAACCTGAGTGTGCAGGATGAGGGTCCAGCCAACTGAGCTATCTGGCAAGAGCCATCATACTTTTGATCTAAGGTAAAAAGACCAAGCCCTTAAATAAATAAAGATATTTGTGTCATTGTCTTTTAAAAAAATAGAATTTAAATACTGATCACACAAATTTTGACTAATTTTATTGTTAGCATTATTTTTATTATATTATATTTAATATTATAACTTAGAGCCAAAGCTACCTTTTAATTGCACCATTTTTAGAAGAGAATTAGCATTACAGATAATGTCCATAGAGATTTCTACACTGGGACTACAAAGCTCAGGATAGTATGTATTGACATTCCTGCATTGCTCTCTATGTATTTGTTCAGTACGTAGTAACTACATATCCGTTATAAAATCATGTTAATAGCTGTCTCTTTGGGTTTATGGCTTTAAATATTGAAAATATTATATTCTTCGCATTAATCTAAGCAATATTTTCCTGTAGAAAGTATTTCATGGTTCTTCATAGAAAGGAACAGGGAAATTAACATTTATTAAATGTCTACTTTGTACCAGTCTCAATGTTAAAAGGCTCTTTACAACATTATAAATATTTTTTAAAGTTACTCATAGACTGTATGGATAATAACAACAGAAATTTATTTCTCACAGTTCTGGAGGCTTGGAAGTCCAAGATAAAGGTGCTGGCAGATTCTGGGTGTGGTGAGGTTCCAATTCTGGTTCATAGACAGTAGTCTTTTTGCTGTGTCTTCACATGGCAGAAGGGATGAGGGAGCTCTCTGTGGTCTTTTTTATAAAGACCCTAATCTCCAACATGAGAGCTCCATCCTCATGCCCTAATCACCTCCAAAGACCCCACTTCCAAATCCAACACCTTGGGGATTCAGTCTCAACATATGAATTTGGGATGACACAGAGATTCCATCTATAGCAACAAACAGTATCAAATATTTTCTTAAAATTGGCACATTTCTAACTTCTTTATAATTCAGGTGTCGGTTTGGACACCTTATCCCTCAAGGCCTCCAAAAAGTGAACAAATGAATAAATAGTAACTCCAAATCTAGTGGTAAGTCCACAGCCATCCCAATATTAATTTAAATGGTGTGAGATGGGGGAAGAAAGGTTTTCTGATCTCTTGCTCACTGTTACTCCTGCCTCCAGTTTCAACTGAAGAAATGTAGTTTAGAAAATATTTCCCCATTTTGCCATTTTTCATTGTGCATATGTATGTACACACACACACATACACACACACATACACACACAGAAACAAATATAAAACCTCAAAAATCACCCTCAATATATACACACTTTACTGAAAATTGAGAAGAGGAGAATAACATATATGTTATATATAACAGTTACACAATATACATGTAAAAAAATTTACCAGATCTCCTGACTTAGAGAATGTGATCAATAACTACTTCTAGAATTGGTTGAAAGTCTAAAAGTCTATTAAATTGATTAATAATTGGATTTTTTACAGTTGATCAGAAGGTAGTATGTTCAAATGATTACCTTCGAAGCAAGATAGACCTGGTCTGATGGCCCTGCTCTGATTCTCACGCCATAATAAGGCTCTGGCTCCTCCCACTCCACAGTGTCCACCCAGCAGCCCATCTGGAAACTCAGATCCCCCTGGGGATATGTTACTCAGTGGGTGAACCTGCAGCAGGCTGGCGTGGGGAATGATAGTTCACTAGAGCTGAGATGGACTGAGCCTCAATGATAAGACTGGAATTTCCTTCCATTTCCCCTCAAACACTGTACTCGATCAGTAACTTTATCCCATAAAGGGACTTTCCCCCACGGTAATGCTTTCATGATTAAGCCCCTGAATCACCACTGCATGACCTCACCCTATTATAATAGTAAAACAGGCAGCCCTGGGTGGAGACTTAACATAAGAATTAAGACATAGTGATACTGTTGTAACTAACTAGTTATTAATAATAGAAAAGGAGCAGAGGGAAGGCCAGACTTTACAGGCATGTTCCAACAAAGGGAAGATAGACTCATACCTAGTAAAGTTGGACGTGACATAGGGAAAGTGCCTTCTGTCAGTCACACCTGGGAACAGAGGTCATTGGCCAGAATGGGTGGGGCCACTGCAAGGGTGTGAACATTTGGTAATAAATAAAAATCACTCGTTCTCTCATGTGAGTCTCAGAAAATTCTTTTTCTAGGGCTATCAAAAAAACTCCACCCCCAGCAGCAAGGGAGATGATTTACCTTCTTCTCTGTTAACATAGGGCACATGAAGAAACATGTAGTTGTATCACACAAGTGCCAATGAGTTCCCACCTCTACATGCTTAGGTGGCACACTGACATCATCATTCGCTCCTGAAAACCTGTAAAAGTGCCGCCCAGCCTTTGCTCAGAGAGCAGGGTCTTCTTTTTCCCTTTACCTGTTGTCTCCCTCCTGTATGAGCTTTTTTGTATTTTTAATATATTTTATTGATTTTTTTATAGAGAGGAAGGGAGAGGGGTAGAGAGTTAGAAACACTGATGAGAGAGAAAGATTGCAGGGATGTGCCTGCAACCAAGGTACATGCCCTTGACCGGAATCGAACCTGGGACCCTTCAGTCTGCAGGCCAGTGTTCTATCCACTGAGACAAACTTGTTAGGGCCTGTATGAGCTTTTATAAATCTCTCACCTGAGCACTATTTTCATGGTGAACATTTTCATTGCTATCTTGGGAGTTCCCAAGAACCTTGGATGTGGGTAACAGAACCTCCATACCTACAGGGTCTAATTGATTAATCTAGAGCAGTGGTCCTCAAATTTTTTAAACAGGGGGCCAGTTCACTGTCCCTCAGACCGTCGGAGGGCCGGACTATAGTTAAAAAAAAAAACTATGAACAAATTCCTATGCGCACTGCGGGCCCGGGACGAGTCGGCTGCTAAGCAGGAGAGGCAGCGGCAACCGGCGGGCCAGATAAATGTCCTCGGCGGGCCACATGTGGCCCGCGGGCCGTAGTTTGAGGATGCCTGATCTAGAGTAATCATTTCATATCTGAAATATAGAAATACCTAATTTGTATAGATTTTCTGAGGAGTAAATGAAAGGGCAAGAGAAAGTAACTAGCAAGTACATAGTTCCTGCTCTAAAATCTCTCCTTTGTCAAAAGCATATGAGTACAGGTTTTTTTGTTGTTTCCAAATAACCCCATAACATTTTTCTCTTGTTTTAAGCCATTCTACTCTGAACCCAATGTTTTATGACTCATTCTTTAAAAAAAGAAAATCCAGGAGTTTTCAAATTATTTTAATTTGAGTGTAGTATATAAAGAGAGTAGTTGTAAAGTGTGTATCAAACCTGAAGTTGTACAAATTATTGGAGCTGGAAAGCAGAGATACTGTTCATTGGGAACACAATTGTTATTGCTCAGATTAAAAAATACACATCTGCTGTGAAACTCTTGTTTTTGTCTGACTTGCCAATTTAACAGTTTGTGCATACCTGAATAATGAAATTCCAGGATTCTTACAGATAGGCTGGGTACAGATGGCTCAAAAGAATTCTTATGACAAAGAGGCCTTTGGGATCCACAAACAGGACAATACATTCTCTAAACTGATAAGTTTCCTTGGAGCAGTTGTTGACAGCTGCAATGCATACATGCATAGGCTAATTGCCAATTAAATGACCAATATTGTGTGGTAGGAAAGAATGTGAGAAAGATCACACCCCACTGAGCTATTTTGGCATTTTAAATAGTCAATAAACTACTTTTAACTTTACAAAATACATTAGAATATGCCTAATAATGCAATATAACTTCCAATAATATTTTTACCACAATAAAGGTAGAATATTTCCTTTCCCATGAAAAGTGGACTGATAAAAAATACTCATCTTTTATTTAAAATTATCTATCTGAGCATTTGTCCGCAGACTGAAGTGTTCCGTGTTCACTTCTGAACAGGGGCACGTGCCTGGGTTGCGGGATCAATCCCCAGTAGGGGGTGTGCAGGAGGCAGCTGATCAATGATTCTCTCTCATCATTGATGTTTCTATCTCTCTCCCTCTCCCTTCCTCTCTGAAGTTAATAAAAATATATTTAAAATAAAACGATCTATCTGCTATCTGGTTATTATCATAAGCCTAACTATTTGGGTCAATGATCTATTTAGTATTACAAGTAATGGATTACACTGCGTATAGCCGCAGGGGGTGGGAGGGGAGGAGGTTAATATGTGTGATATAGTAACACTTTAATAAGTGATTTCAGTTTTTAAACAAATAAACTATGAGGCTAATTAATGAAAAAGCTACTTTGAATATAATTTTAGAATGTTATTTCTAGTCTGTCAGTTAACTAATAAAATTGCAATATTTTAGTACATAGCTAATTCAACATTAAACAGGAAAGTATTGAAATTATACTTACCGATCATTTTATTTGCACAATTATTAGCTTGCTGTGGATAGAGGTCACCTATAAAGGAGGCTCTCAAAGCTTTGGAAGAAATCTTGGATCGGTGAAAGATTTAGGAAAGATTAGCTTGAAGATGCTACAGAAGGAAGTAGTGAAGGCTTTAGCATGATTGAATCTGCTTTATGAATTTCATATGCTATCCTGCTTTAGAAAGGGACTAGTTTTCTCACCCAGAAACTTGAAGGTATTGTTTAAAAGAAGTGTACAATAGGACCAGAAGAAAAGGAATAAATGTAAAATGTTATTTCACATAGAACATACTGATATTATTACAAAAGATTTGCATGGGAAAGATTCATGAAGTTTATCCCTAAATTTAAAGTTAACTAGATTCAGAATTCAGTTGAGGGTTAGAAAAAAATCATAGTTAACCAAAAATTAAAAATGAGAGGCTAATTTTAATCAAGATTAAAATCTGTTTAATTGTGGGAGAATAAAGAACATTTAAAAGGCAAGTCAGGGATCTCACCACACTGATCATACCCCAGGAACCCAATGATTACCACCATCAAGGCATTTTCAAACAGCGCACAATAATGGAAAACATTGCAGGTGAATCACAAACTGAGATCAAGCCCTGTAAGCAAATAGAAATACCGCTTGAAGAAAATTGTGTTAGGAAAAAGGTTTTAATTATTCAAAAATCTTTAGAGGTGGTTAATCAAACCTAGAAAATATTGCACTGTAAAGACATTTGCCGAATAAAACTAGATTAATTGAGAACTTATTACAGAATTTCTTATCTAGAGCATCAACGTTAAAAATAACAATTATACTTAAGTAAATTTGTTTTGCAATGTATTTACTTGTTAAAATAGGACACTAGTTACATATTTAGAATTAGATATCTCAGTTTTAGTATATTTTCATTTTTGGTAAAATTAAAACCTAATGATATTAGTTATTAATTCTAGATCTTTTAAAATGAATTTCCAGCTTTCTTGGAAATAAACCAAATGTGTTTTGAATGAGGAATATGGTGACTGTATGTCAAAAATTTATGCCATTGCTCTCCCCTCCTTGTTTGCTATCTCCTTGGTAAAACACTGTCTCCTTATTAGAAAGATGATTGGACTTAGGACTCAAGTTATAACTTCTTGTAACTTGAGGGAATTGGAGGGCAGTAAGAGAAGGGATCTATCTGGATGTTAAAGCTCTAGTTACTATGCATAGTGGCAGATATGAGAGTGGTAGTAAAAGATTATTTAGTCTTGTCCTAGCCAGTTTCGCTCAGTGGTTCCAGTGTCGGCCCATGAATTGAAGGGTCCCAGGTTTTATTCCTGTAAAGGGCAAGTACCTCGATTGCAAACTCGATCCTGGCCCTGATCAGGGCTCGTGCAGTAGGCAACTGATCAATGTGTTTCTCTCACATCAATGTTTTCTCTTTCTCTGTCTGTCCCCATCCCTTCCACTCTGTCAATGGAAACAATGGAAAAAATATCAATGGATGAGGATTAACAACAACAAAAAGATTATTCAGTCTTTCATTCTGATCAGGGAAGCAGATATTGATGGTGATGGTTAAGTAAACTATGAAGAGTTTGTACAAATGATGACAGCAAAATGAAGACATTGGACAGAATATGTAAAATTTCCTGGACACAAGTATTTATTTGCCCTTTCTTTGTTTGTAACTTATCTGTAAAAGATGTCCCCCTATTGTTAACAATACTCTGTGCATGTATAGTACTTAGTACTTCATTGCTCCATGTTTTCTCCCCTTATCTCACTGTCATTCTCTAAAACCTTATTTTAGAAAATGGATCAAGCCACTGCCATGTGGTTCAGTTGGTTAGAACGTCATCCTGTACAGCAAACTGGAGGCAACCAATCAATGTTTCTCTTTCCCTTCCACTCTAAAATCAATAAACATATCCTCAGGTGAGTATTAAAAAAGAGACCAAAAATTGATCAAGTAACATGTTTAATTGAGCTTCTTCTGGATGTTTTTAGCCCTTCTGCTTATCTAAACTTGGGTCAAATTGAGGGAACACCTGGGATATATATAATTACTGCGTGGCCAGATTACTATGACGACCTGACGTTTGTAGGCAAATTAGCCGTACACTGCATCGTATGGGATATGGAAGCTGAAGGCCTGTTCGAACACCTTTGCTATCTGCAGTTACCAAGACAAAACGTCTCCAGTTCACACAGGAACACAAGGATTGGACAGTTGAACATTGGAAAAAAGTCATGTGGTCCGATGAATCACATTTCCAGTTGCATCATGCAGATGGCAGAGTGAGAATTTCGCGGAAACAGCATGAAAGCATGCATCCCACATGCATGAGTACAACCCTTCAAGCTGGTGGGGGCAGTGTTATGGTTTGGGGCATGTTTTCCTGGCATGATTTGGGCCCTTTAATTCATGTGCAATGTCTGAATAGAACAACATACCTAAGTATTGTTGCTGATCAAGTTCATCCTATCACGTTGATGGTATATCCCAGTGGTCGGCAAACTGCGGCTCGTGAGCCACATGCAGCTCTTTGGCCCCTTGAGTGTGGCTCTTGCACAAAATACCACTTGCGGGCACACACGTACAGTGCGATTGAAACTTCGTGGCCCATGTGCAGAAGTCAGTTTTCGGCTCTCAAAAGAAATTTCAATCATTGTACTGTTTATATTTGGCTCTCTTAACTAATGAGTTTGCCGACCACTGGTGTATCCCAATGGAGATGGCTTCTTCCAACAAGACAATGCGCCATGCCTTCTCCATCTTTGCTGCAGGCTCCAGCCAGAGTCTGTCACCTTCATCTTCACAGCAGACTCTGGCTGGAGTCTGCCATCTTCGTCTTTGCTGCAGACTCTAGCTGGAGTCTGCCATTTTCACTGAAGACTGCTGTCTTGTCTTTGCTGTGGCCAGAGTGCTGCTCCTGTAGATCCCTTCGCCCCCCCCACCACTCATAGCAGGCATCCTGCCCCACCCGGCCACTCCGCCACTGGAGCAGCTGGAGGCCGCCATCTTTCTCCTTCTAATTTGCATATCTCCTCCTGATTGGCTGGTGGGCATATCAGAGTGATGGTCAATTTGCATGTTTATCATATATATATATATATATATATATATATATATATATATATATATACACACACACACACACACACACACACACACACACACACTGAGTGGCCATATTATTATGACCACTTGATGTTTGTAGGCAAATTAGCTGTACACTGCATCGTATGGGATATGGAAGCCGAAGGCCTGTTCAAACACCTTTGTTGTATGCAGTTACCAAGATAAAATGTCTCCAATTCACACAGGAACACAAGGATTGGACAGTTGAGCATTGGAAAAAAGTCATGTGGTCCAATGAATCATGTTTCCAATTGCATCATGCAGATAGCAGAGTGAGATTTTTGTGGAAACAGCATGAAAGCATGGACCCCACATACCTGAGTACAACCCTTCAAGCTGGTGGGGGCAGTGTTATGGTTTGGGGCATGTTTTCCTGGCATGATTTGGGCCCTTTAATTTGTGTGGAACAACATCTGAGTAGTTCAACATACCTAAGTATTGTTGCAGATCAAGTTCATTCTATCATGTTGATGGCATATCCCAATGGAGATGGCTTCTACCAACAAGACAATGTGCCATGCCACGGTGCTCGTATTGTGCAGGAGTGGTTTCAAGAACATGAGGGAGACTTTACCTTGCTTAGGTGGCCCCACAATCACCAGATCTCAATCCAATTGAGACGAAGTTAAAAAATCCATCAGACAGCTGGTTCCACAACCATCAAATCTCACAGAACTGGACAGTGCTATTCATCAGGCATGGTGTCAGATTCCTCGCATCACCTTTCAACATCTCATGGAGTCAATGCCAAGAAGAATCGCCGCAGTATTGAAGGCAAAAGGTGGCCCAACGAAGTACTGATGGGGTGGTCATAATGATCTGGCCACTCTAAATATACTGAGTGGCCAGATCATTATGACCACCTGACATTTGTAGGCAAATTAGCCGTACACTGCATTGTATGGGATATGGAAGCCGAGGCGCATATATATATATATATATATATATATATATATATATATATATATATATATATATATATGTGTGTGTGTGTTCTTTTGGAAATGAAATGTTGAGAAATAGAAGCATGGAGTTGTAACTCTGCATGGACTATGGCAGTAAACATTATGTGCTTAAAAGCTAACCACTATACTGTGTATCTGAAACTAATACAAACTAATACTGAATGTAAACAGTAATTGAAAAATAATTAAATATTTAAGAAAAGTTATACTTTTATAAAATGGATGTATTATCTACATCGGCAATTTTGAACCTTTTTAAAATCTCATACCACATATAAACTAATTACTAAAATTTTTCAACACACAAAAAGATTTTTTTAAACCAATCTGACAAAAAGAAAAGGTATAATTTTTATTCATCCACACTGAACAGCTATTGTGCTTGATGCTGCCATTTTTTTTTTATTTGACCATATAAGGGAAAAGAGGTCAGTGCCCCTAACAAAATAGTGCCCCTAATCTATTGCATATTTTAAAAATTCTTGGGGACCACCAGGGAGCCTCTTACAGCACACCAGTGTGTCATGGCACATAGGTTGAGAATCACTGATCCAGGTATTCGTACACTATTTCTTTTGTACTGCTGGTCCCATACCAGAAACATTTTCTTTTATGAATAAACTTGCTTTTTGAAGTTTGTTTAGACACTTAAAAAAAATTGCTAATGGGCCAATTTGTCTCAAGTCTATTTGAAGTTGTATACTTGTTTTTTAAAAAACAAACAACACTTAGGCTGTTTCCATATCTTAGCTATGGTAAATTGTCCTGCTATGAACATAGGGGTGCATATATCCTTTCTGATTGGAGTTTCTAGAGAAATATAAATATCACATGATCTCACTCATTTGTGGAATATAATGAACAACATAAACTGTTGAACAAAAACAGATCCAGAGACAGAGAAGCATCGATCAGACTGTCAAACCTCAGAGGGAAGGTAGGGGAGGTGGAGGTAAGGGGGAGAGATCAATCAAAGGACTTGTATGCATGCATATAAGCCTAACCAATGGACACAGCCAACAGGGGGTCATGGGGGGGGGAGGGGGGGACAATTGGGGGATAAGGACACATATGCAATATCTTAAACAATAAATAGAAAAATAAAATAAAAAATAAAAATCACTATAATTTACCCCTCCAAAACTTATATTCAAATAATATTACTGCCATTTCTATTAAGTTCCAGGCAATGTTGTAGACACCGAAAACATCAAGGAGAACAAGGGAGATGGCAGCTGTGCTGTTATAAAGATTACATTTGAAAAGGAGAGGCAAAGAATACAAAGTAAATTAATAAACTGATAAACTATATAATGTGGAAATAAATACTAAGGAAAAAGTGAATTAGATTAAGTGATAAAGTAGGATAATGAAAGAGACGCTGACATACTGAAGATTGTCCAGTCTAGCCAACATATGGCCTTAGTACTCATAACTGTTCTTCCTATCCTCTTGATAATCCTACATAGCCCAATGAGTGGCTGCTAAACCCCAAGAATAATTCCTCCCTTTTTGAAAACTATCTTTACATAGTTATTTCCCACACTTGTGAAACTTCAGCTGACCCCCCATGCTAAAGCTCCTTCAAAATTCTGCTCTTTTTTCTCAAGTTAAAACACCATTTAAAGTTGCTCTCATGCTAAGCATTCTAAATGAAGAATTATGCTAACAGTTTGACAAAGAAGTAAATAGACAAATTAAAAATGAATTCATATGCATATATGCATAACCCATAGACACAGACAATAGGGTGGTGAAGGCTTGGGGGGGAGAGAGGTAGAAGAAGGCAATGGGAGAAAAAAGGGACATATGTAATATGGTCAACAATAAAGATTTATAAATAATAAAAAGGGATTATTTGCTGGGGTCTAATCTCAGCAGGCCATAAATGCTAGAAGTTCATCAAAGGTTGGTGAACCTTGAGGCTTCAGCAGAGTTGAAGATACAGATTATTGCATGCTAGAATAGATGAAAGCATATCCCTAAACCTGAAAATCTAAATGTTATTACCTCCTGCTAGCCAAACAGCTGAACAGCCAAAGGCAGTTCCCCCAACCTGATAATCCTACTGTTTACCAAACTTACCTTTGATATGTTTATCTGCTTTGCTATAGGGCAAAAATGTGTGAATAAAAAACCCCGGGTCCGGACTATAGAAATTATTCAACTGAAATTAGAAAATAAGAAACAGAGGACTAAAAATCAGAGGAGACAATAAAATGATAGGTCTAAATCCAACTCTATAGCCATCAACATTTCATGTTATCACATAAACACCCACTCAAAAAGCAAATATTACAAGAAAGGTTAAAAAAAGTAAGATCCAACTACAGACTGTGTGCAAGAGACACTTTATACAGCCCTAGCTGGTTTTGCTCAGTGGATAGAGCATCAGCCTGCAGACTGAAGGGTCCTGGATTCAATTCCAGTCAAGGGCACATGCCCGGTTTGCAGGCTCAATCCCCCAGTAGGAGGTGTGCAGGAGGCAGCTAACCGATGATGCTCTCTCATCATTGATGCTTCTATCTCTCTCTCCCTCTCCCTTCCTCTCTGAAATCAATTTAAAAAAATTATACATAGTTGACAATAAGTAGAATAAATATATATATTGCAAACCGTAAAATATGGAAGTCTGTAGTGTCTGTATTAACATTAGAAAATATATTAGAGGATAAGAATTATTTCCAGAGATAAAAAGAAACATTTTCTAAAAATAAAAAGGTCAATTCATATGAGCTAGTCAATAATCACAAATATGTATGTATCTAGTAATGGAACCTAAAAATAAATGAAGCAAGACTCATAGAATTGGTAGTTTCCAAATTATAAGAGGCTATTTTAACACCTCTCTCTCAATAATTGACAGAACAACTAAATAATCAATAAACACATAAATTATCTAAACCATACTGTTAAACTCCTTGAACTAACTAATATTTATGGGTTACTGCTCAGTAATCAACTACAAAATACAGAATATTTTTAAGTAGATCTATGCACATGGTTCATTTACCAATGAAATCCTGTCCTGAACCTTAAAACAAGATGTAGTAAATGTCAAATTATTGGCATTTTACAGAGTATATTCTCTGCAATAGAACTAAATTAGATATGTAAAAGCCTCCCTTCAAATATTTTTTTTAGAAATTTAACAACACATCTAAATAATGCGTAAGTTTTTAAATTAAAAGAAAAATCTATACTAATAAAAGGGCAATATGCAAATTGGTCAGGACACCCTCACAGTAACGACTGAACAGCAGACTGCGTGGGGCAACCAGGCTGGTGGGGGGAGGGGGCGGGCAGTGAGAGGCAACCAGGCCAGCAGGGGGGAGGAAGTTAGGGGTGATCAGGCTAGCAGGCAGAGGCGGTTAGGGGTGATCAGGCAGGTGAGCAGTTAGGAGACAGTGGTCTCGGATTGGAGAGGGTGTAGGCTGGGCTGAGGGGACCCCCTCCCCCACTGCACCAATTTTGTGTACTGGGCCTCTAGTATAAAATAAAAAGTAAATTATAATAAATATAATATACTAGAGGCCTAGTGCATGAAATTGTGCACGGGTAGGGTCACTAGGCCTAGCCTGCGATCAGGGTCATCTTCTGCCCACTCGCCAGTCCCCAGTCCCCCCCCCCATCACCACTCACCCTGATTCCCCATGGTTCCCCGTTCGCCATCCAGCTATCGGAGCTGGTGAGGGACCAAGAGGTCTGCCTTCCACTTGCTCACCAGTCCCCAGTCCTGCCCTGCTGCCACCCCAGTTCCCCCATTATTCCCCATTGGCCATCCAGTGATCGGAGCCTGCGGGATAGGGGGAGGGAGCAAGAGGTGGTCAATGCACCTCATAGCGACTGGTCCATCAGTCCTTCCAGTCATTACACTGTTATGATCACTGGCCTTTTATTATATAGGATATAAAATTTTGTGGGCTGCAACAAAACAGAGCCCAAAGGAAAATTTATAGCCTGAAGTGACAATATTTTAAAAAAAAAGAAAGAGCTGAGCTCAATAATCTAACACTACCTTAAAAAGCTTAAAAAAAAAAACAAACCCTAAATTCAAAGTTAATACATGAAACTAGAGTAGTAAAAGCATAACCCAGGAAATATAAGAGATTAATATAGAAAAACTTAAGAATGCTATGAACTAGATCTTTAAAAAGATTTTAAAATTGATAAATTACCAAATGGAATAATCAAGTAAAAAAAACAAAAATAAAAACAGAAATATGAATATTGAAAGAGGGATTACTACTACCTATATTAACAAATGAAAATTATAATAACAGAATAGTGTTAATAAATTAACGCCAACATATTTAACAGCTTAGAAGAAATGTGCAAAATCCTTGAAATAAAATTTGCCAAAACTGGTAAAGATGAAACAGACTATCTGAATCTTTCTATATCTATTGAAGAATTGAATTAACCCACATGCACATGCAAATGCACACACACATACACACACACACACACAAATAATTTCCAGACCTTGATGGCTTTACAACTAAATTCTATTAAATATTCATGGCAGAAAGAAATAACATCAATCTTACAACTGTTTCACAACCAAGAGGCTACTTCCCAAATTCATATATAAAGCTGTCATGAACCTAAAAACAAAAGCCAATAAAGAACTCTAAAAAAATAAATGTATATGGACTAATATCCCACGTGAACATAGTCATAAAATTCCTGAAGGAAATATTATCAAATTGAATACAAAAATATATTAAAAGAATGATGCACCATGACCAAATAGGGTTTTTCCAGGAAGGCAACTTTGATGTCCAAGTAAAAAAATCAAATAATATAATTTACCACATTTACAGAATTTTAAAAAAATCACAAGTTTATTTTTATAGATGCAGAAAAAGAAATTGACAATGTTTAGCACCAATTTCAATAAAACTTTCAGCAAGTATAAAATATAATTTATCTCTCTTATTTAGAGCATTTAGTGATAAACCTATAGCTAACATACCACTTCAAAGAAAATACTGTGCACTTTTCTCATAAAATTGGGATCAATACAAGAATATCTATTCATCACTTATATTCAGTATGAAAATATTAATGAATCTAGAAGACAATGTTTAAAACTAATAAATTAATTTAGCAAGGTTGTAATATTAGATTTCTGCAGAGGAGTTGGGGGGTGGCACATACATGGAGTCTATAATAGCCTTACTTAAATAGAATTTGTAGTTTGTAATATTTGGATATGAGGCCTTTGGCATGGCATTCAATTGTGAGGGTAGAGCCCTCATGAGTGGGATTAGTGCCCTTAAACGAAGAGGCCAGAGAGCTCCCTTCCTCTTTTTCTGCCTGTAAGGGTACCGTAAGAAGTCAACGATCTGCAACCAGGAAGATGCTCTCAACAGAACCTGACCATGCTGGCACCTGACTCTCAAATTACCAACCTCCAGAACTGTGAGAAAAAAAGTCCTGTTGTTCATGAATCAACCAGTTTATGGTGATTTGTTATTGCAACCCAAACTATCTAAGACAACTGCCAAAACATAAAATATTTCCAGGAAACAAGGCTCTGCCTTAATCAAGAAACCAGTGACACGAACAAGCAGGGTTTTCTAAATGTTGTGCACTAGTGACAGATGTGTGGTCGTTGTCCTTCCCCTTTTTCAATGGGAATGTCTATGAAGTTTTCATATCCAAACCTTATAATTGCATGTTATGTGTGGAAGACAGCTTTACTTCACAGTTTTCAAGTCTGGGGAACTGCATCAGAAAAGTTTAACCCACACGTGGAGCCCCTTAGATCATAAGATCCCTTATTTGGACGAGAATTTAGGGTCTCATGGGAGAGGCTGAATGGTTCAATGCACTTTGAAAGTAGGAGGAATGTAAATAATGGCCAGGAGTAACTGAAAGTTTTTTACTATCCTTCCCTTACAGATGCATAGTGAGGGCTGGGTTTGTTTATGCTTAAGTCAATAGAACATGTGGAAGTGACTTAATATCTATAAGGGAACTGACAACTTTTGTTTCTACCTTCTATTTATTTACTAGGGGCCCAGTGCACAAATTCATGCACCTTGAAAGGAACTGTGGGCTGCGAGGCTGCCGTGGGCACAGGGGCAGGCCTCTGCCCATCCTCCACGCCCCCTCCTGGCCCCCTGTCTGCTGGCAGCCCTGCTCCCACTGCAGTTGCTCCCACATGCTGATGGCGCCAGCCCCACTCTCACTTGGTGTCAGCGCGGAGCGATTGGGGCCAGCAGCAGCAGTGGGTGTGAGGTAGGGCCAGCACCATCAGCGGATGCAGGTGGTGGCTGTTGCCCCAATTGGCCCTCAGGAGCAGGGGGAGGTGGAGAAGCTCTGAGGAGCAATCGGGGCCAGCAGCCGCCGCTTGCACCTGCTGACGGTGCTGAGCAGTCAGGACCAGCGCTGGGTGCTGGCAGTGGGTGCAAGCAGCACTCCAGTGCTGGCAGCAGGTGTGAGTGGGGCTGGCGCCGACAGCAGGTGCAAGAGCCTGGTGGGACCACGGCACATGGTATCAAAGAATTTTCAGTAACCACCAGAGGCTCGCCTCAATGACAGCGACTGGCACCCCACCTTATTCTGGCACCCTCACACACCTGCTCCACCATCCCACCATGGCTGATACCGCCATGTTCCATGCTCTGCTGCCTGCTACCGATGTCTGCCATATTTTGCACATGCCCCCTGATGGTCAGCACATGTCATAGCAACAAGTTGTTTGGTTGTTCGGTTGTTCTGGTTGTTCCACCGTTCAGTCTATTTGCATATTAGCTTTTCATTATATAGAATTTTTAAATTCTTTATTGTTTAAAGTATTACATGACTCTCCTTTTACCCCCCATTGACCTCTCCCTTGCCACCTCCTCCCCCAATCACAAGCCCTCACTCCCCCTACTGTCTGCATCCATTGGTTATGCTTATATGCATGCATACAAGTCCTTTGGTTGATCTCTTACCCCCTCACCCCCCGCCTTCCCTCATAGGTTGTATAGTCTGTTCAATGCTTCTATGTCTCTGGTTCTATTTTTGTTCATCAGTTTATGTTGTTCATTATATTCCACAAATGAGTGAGATCATATGATATTTATCTTTCTCTGATTGGCTTATTTCACTTAGCATAATGCTCTCCAGTTCCATCCATGTTGTTGCAAATGGTAAGAATTCCTTCTTTTATACAGCAGGGTAGAATTCCATTGTGTAGATATACCACAGTTTTCTAATCCCCTCATCTGCTGATGGGCACTTAGGCTGTTTCCAAATCTTAGCTATTATAAATTGTGCTGCTATGAACATAGGGGTGCACATATCCTTTCTGATCGGTGTTTCTGTTTTCTTGGGATATATTCCTAGAAGTGGGATCACTGCGTCAAATGGGAGTTACATTTTTAGTTTTTTGAGAAAACTCCATACTGTTCTTCACAGTGGCTGCACCAGTCTGCATTCCCACCAGCAGTGCAAGAGGTTCCTTTTTCTCCACATCCTCTCCAGCACTTGTCATTTGTTGGTGATAGCCATTCTGACAAGTGTGAGATGGTATCTCATTACTGTTTTGATTTGCATCTCTGAGATGATTAGTGACTTTGAGCATGTTTTCATATGTCTCTTGACCTTCTGTATGTCCTTTTTTGAAAAGTGTCTATTTAGGTCCGTTGCCCATTTTTTGATTAGATTATCTTCCTTTTGTTAAGTTGTATGAGTTCCTTGTAAATGTTGGAGATTAAACCCTTATCAGAGATAACATTGGCAAATATGTTCTCCCATGCAGTGGGCTTTCTTGTGTTTTGTTGATGGTTTTTTTGCTGTGAAGAAGCTTTTTATTTTGATGTATAAACAAATGGAAGAATATACCATATTCATGGATTGGTAGAATCAACATTATTAAAATATCCATATTACCAAAAACAATCTATAGATTCAAGGCAATCCCCATTAAAATACCAATAGCATATTTCAAAGACCTAGAACAAACTTGCTGCAACCAGCAAGGCTAGGGTTCAGGATCTGAAGAAGGGGCTGTGTACAAATGAAAATGCTATATAAGAATTATGAATTTAGAAGGCACTGGGAGCCAGGGGTGTCTCTTTCATGAAGAGCACACACCAAAACTCTGGCCAGTCCACCTTTTATTCAGTTTTAGATATACATCTTGCCCTCAGTAAAGCACAGCAAACAGGTAGCAGACAGACCATCTCTAAGGTCAATAAACATTAGTAAACATTACTTTGAGGCTATCAGGTCAGGAAATTGCTTCAAGCCACCACTACCTCACCACAGCCCTGCTAAGTTCAAGGTCCATCGGCCTTCTGCATTCCTTGTTGCACTCTTATGACAGTATTGGGAAAGCAGTGACTTCCCACACAAACTCTCCAAAAATTCATCTGGAAAAAAACAATTAGCTGCAGCAATATTGAGAAAGAAGAACAATGTTGGAGGGAGCACAATACCAGATATCAAGCTATATTACAAAGCCACTCTTCTCAAAACCTCAAATCTGCCTGGTACTGACACAAGAACAGACATATAGACCAATGGAACAAAACAGAGAACTCAGAAATCGACCCAAGCCATTGTGCTCAATTAATATTTGACAAAGGAGGCCAGAGCATACAATGGAGTCAAGACAGTCCCTTCAATAAATGGTGTGGGGAAAATTGGACAGATACATTTAAAAAAATGAAATTAGACCACCAATTTACAGCATACACAAAAATAAACTCAGAATGGATAAAGGACTTAAACGTAAGATAGGAAACCATAAAAATCTTAGAAGACTCCATAGGCAGCAAAATATCAGACATATGTTGTAGCAATATCTTTACCAATACAGCTCCAAGGGCAATGGAAACTAAGGAGAAAATAAACAAGTAGGACTACATGTTTCTACCTTTTAAAATACAGCTACCATGTTGGACTACCTTGAAACCTCCAGAAGACAAAGTTTGCCTCATAGAATCAGAGGTTACAAGGAAACACTGAGATATCAGACATGTGAGTAAAGTCTTCTTGGATCTTCCAGATGAGACAACAAAATGTAAGGCCTGACAACCCAGACTAATATTTCCAATTGATTCATACAAGCTCTTTGGTATGGATAAAAAAGTGGTGGTTAGTCTCCAGGCATCATGGAACTGAGACAAGCAAACCCCATATGCCCTATCTCAGTTTCGACATAATTAAATGTGTGGGGTTTTTTTAGGAAAAGAGTACATTTCCTCAATTGTCTGGTGGGAAAGAAAAAGTCAGTTCTATCTGAAACAGATGACAGTGGGCAGATTGATCTCATAAAAAAAGGAGATAAAGATATACATTTTGATTGGAATTTGGTGAAAAAAATGGAGATGTACACTAGAAAATGCTTCAAGACCAGGTATTAAGAAGAGGGTGTCACTGCCCAGACAGCAAGACTCCATAGTTGAGCATCAACCTATGAACCATGAGGTCACAGCTCGATTACCGGTTAGGGCACATGCCCAGGTGGGCTCAATCCCCAGTAGGGGGTGTGTAGGAGGCAGCCGGTCTGTGATTCTCTCTCATCATTGATGTTTCTATCACTCTCTCTCTCTCTCCCTTCCTCTTTTTTTTTTATTATTTTTTTTTTTTGAAGAGGGTGTCACAGGAAGACCCAAATTAGACTACAGAGAAGTGGAACTTTATGAGAGACTGGTGCCTGAAAGAAAATTGGAGATGTCACTACACAGAACTTTTGCCAAAATCAGAATTTAAGCATATTAAGTATTTTACTATCATGTTTTACATTTTAAGAAAATAATTTGCAAACTTTTAGTTTGATAATAAGTACTATATCTATTTCTTGAAATGTTGGAAAAGATACTGCAGTGTTACTTATTATACTAAATAAATTTTTCCTGATATTGTAGATTTTTGTTTAATGTAAAAAAAAAATAGTCTCTCATTTTAATAGAACCCTCACTAGTCACCACATTAAGGGGTAAAAAACAGGGTTGGTTTAAGAGTTACTTTTTTATCTGGCTCCAGTAGTCCACTTAATCATTACAACCTAATTAGGTATATTTTTTCACATTACAATTGCTCCTAAACATTGATAGTTTCTCATGCAATGGTGATGGACACTCATCTCTAGCACGAGCATTTTTGTGGAGTTCTTAGCATTGTACAGTGTTTTGTGTTGTTGTTTGTATATTTAACTTGTTTTATTTTATTTATTGAGGTGACAATGATTCATAAAATTATATAGGTTTCAGGTATACAAATCATAATATAGAACCTATATATTTTATTGTGTATTCACCATCTCAAGTCACGTATCTTTCTTTCACTATTTATCCCCCCTTTACTCTCTTCTACCTTTCCCCATCCTGCTTTCCCTCTGGTAATCTCCATACTGTTGTCTGTGTCTACAAGTTGCTCTTTTTTCCTTTTTTTGCTTAATCTCTTCTCCTGTTTTTACTCAGTCCCCCAACTCCCACCCCTCTGACAGTTTCAGTCTGTTCCCAATATCTATGATCTGTTTCTATTTTGTTTGTAAGTTTATTTTGTTCATTAGATTTCACATATAATTGAAACCATATGATACTTGTCTTTCTCTGACTGGCTTATTATACTTAGCGCTAGAGGCCCGGTGCATGGATTTGTGCACCTCTGGGGTCCCTCGGCCTGGCCTGCATGCTCTCATAATCCAGGACCCCCTGAGGGATGTCAGACTTCCAGTTTCGGCCTGATCTCTGTAGGCCAGGCCAAGGGACCCCACTGGTGACTGGGCCTCTAGTATGCATATAAGATCTTTGGTTAATCTCTTCCCGCCACCCTCTTCCCTCTAAGATTCACCAGTCTGTTCCATGTTTCCATGCCTGTACATTGAGTGTCTGCCACCTGGTGGTCATTGCATGTCATAGCTATCAGTGGAATGGTCACTTAGGCTTTTATATCCTACTAGAGGCCCATTGAATGATATTCGTGCAAGAATAGGCCCCTGGCTTCACTCCCAGCTGCCCGGGAGCTGGCAAGTCCCTGCTCCCCGGCCACCCGGGAGCCGGCACATCCCCGCTCCTGGGCTGCCCAGAGCCGGCACGTCCTCGCTTCTGTCTGGAGCACCACTCCAGTAGCTCCCTCTGCCGCCCTCCTGCCACCCTTCTCCCCCTCATAGTAGGCTTCACACCGCTCTGCGCCTGCATATGCAAATTAACCTCCATCTTTGTTGGGTTAATTTGCATACTCACTCTGATTGGCTATGGGCATAGCAGAGTGATGGTTAATTCTGCATGTTTCTCTTTTATTAGGTAAGATTTAATAAAGAGCTAATATGCTATTTAGAATGAACAGCAGAACAACCATCCAGATGACCTTCTGGATGACTGTCCGGATGAACCAGGGCTGCGAAGGCCCAGCCGAGGCAGCCGGGGCTGTGAGGGCTGAGCCCCTTGCACGAATTTTGTGCACTGGGACTCTAGTATATAGATAATCCCCTCCAGGTCCATCCAGGCTGTCTTTAAATATGTGTCCTTTTTATAGCCTAGTAGTATTCCATTGTAAAAATGTACCACCACTTTTTTATCCACTCATAAACTGATGGGTACTTAGGCTGTTTTCAAATCTTGATTATTGTAAATAATGTTGCTGTGAACATAGGGAGGCATATATGTTTTTGAATTAGTGTTTTGCATTTCTTCAGATTTATTTCCAGAAATGGAAATGCTGGATCATAAGGCAGTTCCATTTTCAATTTTTTTAGTAACTCCATACTGCTTTCCACAGTGGCTGTACCAATTTTCATTCCCAATTTGCATACCAATAGTGCATGAGAGTTCCTTTTTCTCCAGATCTTTGCCAATACTTCTTGTTTATTGATTTATTGATGATAGCTGCCATTCTGACGGGTGTGAGATGATATCCCATTGTGGTTTTAATTTGTGTTTATCTGATGATTCATGACATTGAGCATAATTTCATGTCTGTTGACCATCTATATGTCCTCTTTGGAGAAGTGTCTATACCTTTGCTCATTTTTTAAGTGGATTGTTTGTTTTCTTGGGGTTGAGTTGTATACATTTTGGATTTTAACCCTTATCAGATGTATTATTGGTGAATATGTTCTCCCATCCAGGGGGTAGTCTTTTCATTTTGTTGAAAGTTTCCTTTGCTGTGCAAAATTTCTTTAGTATGATGTAATCCAATTTGTTTATTATTATTTTTAAAATATTTTTTTATTGATTTCAGAAAGGAAGGGAGAGGGAGAGGGAGAGAAAGATAGAGACATCAATGATGAGAGAGAATCAGTGATTGGCTGCCTCCTGCATACCCTCTACGGGGATTGAGCCTGTAACCCAGGCATGTGCCCCGACCAGGAATCAAACCCAAACTTCCTGGTCCATAGGTCCACATCAAACACTGAGCCATGCAGGCTGGGTTGCTTATTTTTTTCTTTTGCTTTCCTTGCCCAAGGAAAAATATCAGAAAAAAAATATATTGCTACAAGAAATGTCTGAGATTTTACTGCCTATATTTTCTTCTAAGATTTTTATGGTTTTGAGTCTAACATTAATCCATTTTTAGTTTATTCTTATGAATGATATAAGATAGTAGTCTAGTTTCAGTTTTTGCATGTATCTGTCCAATTTTACCAGCACCGTTTATTGAATAGATTGTCTTTATCCCATTGTATGTTCTTGCCTCCTTTGTCAAATATTAATTGTCCATAAAGATGTAAGTTTGTTTCTGGGCTGTCTATTCTATTTCCTTGACCTATATGCCTGTTCTTATGCCAGTACCATGCTGTTTTGATTACTATGGCCTTATAGTATATTTTGATATAAGGTAGCATGATTCCTTCAACTTTGTTCTTTTTTCTCAAGATTGCTGAGGCTATTTGGAGTATTTTTGGTACCATATAAATTTTTGGAATATTTTTTCTAGTTCTGTGAAGTATATCATTGGTATCTTGATAGGAATTGCTTTGAATCAATAGATTGTTTTGGGTAGTATGGACAGTATAATGTTAATTTTTCCTATCCATGAACAAGGTATATGCTTTCACTTATTTGTAGCTCCTTCAATTTCTTTCTTCAGTATCCTATAATTTTCTGAGTATAGATCTTTTACATCCTTTGTTACATTTATTCCTAGCTATTTTTATGCGATTGTAAATGATATCGTTTTCATAGTTTTCCTTTCTGATAGTTCATTATTGGTATATATAAATGCAACTGATTTCTGCAACTCTATTTTTCAGATAGTGAATGAGGATATTTCTAATTGTCTGAAGAAAAAAAAATGTTTTCAACTCCTCTTTTTTTCAATCTGTGGTACTATATCTACTGCAGATATTATTTATTTATCATTATTTCTAACATGCATTTATACCCACATGTACACACACTTAATAGTCTTCATTCCTCTAATGAATATTGTATAAACAACTGAGGAAGTTTTATTGGGTAGGCTAAAATAGATCTGAAGATCCAACTATTTCTCAATTATATTTTCTTTAAAATATACAATGGAATGAGAAGGTCTGAGGAGAAAAAATTAAAGTCAACATCATCTTTACATGGACTTACTTTTCTAGAAAAATCTGGGATCTAAGAATACCTTTAAGCTAATTTTTAAAAATCATTAAACTGTTGTTTTGTTTTGTTTTGTTTGTTTTTTGCTTTTTCCTATTTAATACTGCCTTATTCTAGATATACAAAAATAGCCTAAGAAAGAGGGAACTTGTCAGTTTCTGGTTTCCAGTTGTAAAAGGAAAGTGTACTATTTTGGGTATCCAGTTTAATAATAACAATGGAAACTTATTTGTGTTAATCTTAAATGGGTAGAGAAATTAAACTTGCATTCTTTGTGCAAAACTTTAGCAATATAGAAATATGTTTTATGAAGGGAGAATATTGTTCCATTATACTATCTTTCAGATCTTTATATAATATTTTCTTTTTCCTCCTATAATCATGTATTGGTCTTTAACTCTATTCAATAGCAACATCCCTCACAATGTATGTTCATGAAGAATCAGCAGGACTCATTTCTGTCCTTGACAAACCATTTAAAAGGCATGCATTTAGACTTAAGAGTCATTTCTAGTGAAGGAAGTGTTTATCTTCCTGTGATTTCTGTACATTTCTTCTACTTCCTGAAATCAAAGAGAATAGGTTCTGAGTCCTCTTCCATAATGCATATTTCTAAGTATTAAAGACAATTATGATGCTTTTCACTTTCTTGGTATAACATACACAATTCCTTTTACCATTTCTCAAGTGATATGTATTTTGGTTACCTATATCACTCATGATAAAAAAAATGCAGTTTATAAATACTTGTTAATACTGAGAATGAATCCCTATTTTGTTTGGGGGAAGATAGGGCATTAGAAAGATTAAAGTAAGTGTATTGCCTGAAACCTATAGCCTGGAGGAAGACAGAACACAGATATATACTCAGATCTTGCCACTCTGGTATACTGGCTTCCCTCTACCTATAAACATAAGACTGCACTTTAAATATCATTCATACAAGAAGATAAGGAAGATGTTCACAAGGAATCTATTGAAGCATAGCAGTGATATATTCTTTCCTTGCCCTATGAACTTACGTTATTTCATAGTAGTTTAAATTTTTAAAAGTACTTTTCATACACTATTTCATTCGTTGCAGAAAGATTCTAGACCATCAGAATTTGACTCATACATAGTCTTATTTTTAAAGTATACACAGGTATATATCTCCATACCAACATACATAAACTTTACTAACAAAAGACATATTTGCGTTTTTCAACAACAGTGTGAATAATTATATGTATTAAAATCCAGATGGTAGTTTAAAAAATTATCTGTTACTGTAGGTGATCTCATTTTTAGGCACTTTTAAAAGGGAAGGCATTGAAGCATGACACCCCTTACTCTGCTTTTGCTTTCTTTATGGGATATGTATGCAAAGAGAGCAGTGGCTTGCTCACAGGGGAATAGGAAGTTTAATGAATCATACATACTTTATTTGAAAAATATCAATAACCATTCACTGGTCTATTCTTGCATAAACTGACTAAAATCCCCATGTAAATGGTGCATAGCTTTTTTTTATGAATCACACTCTATTTTTTTAGTACAATGCTAAATCATCTTAAAATGTGTAGTTTTACCTGCCAAGCCTAAGATAAATTTCCATCAGTGATTAAAGACTAGTTCCATTCCCTATAATCCTTGTCAATTATATGAATAGGCAGTAATGGAACACTTTATTTTCTCTGGTTATTAAAACACAAAATAGTAATGCAAATGCACTGTACAATGTCTCCTTACTAGATTGGCAGTGTAATTTATTTAATCAAATTCAGACGTCAAAGACAGAGAAGCAGGAGTTAGTCTCTTAAAGTCTATGTGGGACAAAAATGTATTCAGCTACAAAATACCCACAAAAGATCAGAATGCAATTTTTAAGTCTTTCAGAAATCTCTCTTATCATAACAGTTGCACATAATTTCCAGTGATGAACATTTCAATTTCATTTGTAAGGTTACAACTTTATAATTTCTCCTTCAACATAGACTATTCACATTCATTCCAAATGAAGAAAGTAGATCCTTAATGTCTATGGCTATAGGGACCACTCATCTTAAAAGCTTTTAAGTCACAAAGAATAGAAATGGGTGAGATTTGAATTCATGATGAAAGTTCAATAAAATGCATATAACAGTGTCACAAGTACAAGATAGAGCCCCCCTCTTTGGAGAGGGTTATAAGGAAGAGGGTGAATCAGATTTTCATTTTAAAAAAGTATAATATTGCTGACATTATCTCCATGATACTCATGACCAGTGCTTTGAGTAAAAATTTAATAAAATTAACACTACTTTATTGATTTATTTTTTTTCTTTTCTTCTTAATCTTCTCTTCAAGATTAAACTCATCAGCACTTGACAAAAACTGCAAATAACAGCCAGATGCACGACTTGGTTTTATCTTTTTATGCAAGTATGTGGTGCTAATTAGTGCAAATTGATTAAACTTTAATTGCCTGATCCATGGCTAATTAATATTTATAAGATGAATGAGCAGGAAAACCAGACATTTATTAAAACACTTTAATGATTTTTCATATGTTTTGACAAAGCAAAGCAAATAGATGTTATGAGTATGGATGTGCTAGACTAGGGGACTGTATCTGCTGCCTTCCTCTACCTGTGAATGCCTTGAAAATGTACATTAACTCTTAAACACATAGGTTGTAAACTCCTTTGGGAAAGGAGATTTTAAAAATTATTTTCAACTTTTTGGTATCAGCACACCATCTATGAAATCACTTATTGCAATGATAACTATTATTAACTCATGTAAAATTCTATATTTTACTATTAGTATACATATATATGTATTCAAGTATTATAATAATATGTGAATGCAATATTAAAGTGTAGATTTTGTAAGCAATAAAATGTATGCCAATATTGTTTTAAGATTGCAACCTTTTGAGAAAATAATAATTAGAATATCAATTAAGAACATTATTTGAATTTTCAAATCAGATCAGACCTAATATGCTTCTACTTAATTATCCTGATGCCTAAAGTTTTAGTCCAGAATTCATTCTTAGCTTTGCAAAACTAATTTTATACTGTGAAAGAAGTTTGCATGTTAAATATACATTGTTTTAAAGTAGAATATAAATTTTTATTCCTTAAAAAATTTTTTATGCATGACTACTGAAAGAACTATATTTAATGACATAATAATAAAGGCTTGTTTAGGAATGTCAATGTCTCTGGTCATTATCTTGAAAATATTTTGCAATTAACCCATCCAATCAATATGTTTTTAATGAAAGCTTTATCTAAAGAAAAATGTTTTGAAAAATTGAAAAGCTTCTATATGTTCAGGTCCTATATTCTCCATTTAAATTCTATGTTTAATTCTCTGGCATATCAAACAATACAATATTTCATATTTTCTTAGATACATAACTCTATACCAGCAATTTTCAACTATCGTGCCATGGCTCATTGGTAGATGGTGCAAGAATTTTTAAAACATACAATACCTGACTAGTCAGGGACACTGACTTCTTTTCCCTTAGATTCCCAAATAAAAAAATGATGAAGGCCAATACAGAAATAGCTGTTTGGTGTAAATGAATCAATATTACACCTTTTCTTTTTGGTCAATAGGAAAAACATATTTTTTAGTGTGATGCAGAATTTTATTAATTAGTTTATGTGTGCCATGAGATGAAAAAGGTTGAAAATCGCTGCTGTATACATTCCACTAATGTAAACAATTCTTATTAACTCAATGTTTAGTAAAATGTTATTTATTGTACTCTTAACTAATATGATTCAATGCTCTTTTAAGTTGAAAAGCTTTAAATATTAAAATAATCAATTAAATAATTGTTACTCATTTTTCAAACTTTATCTTTATTGTTAAAAGTATTACAGATGTGTCATTTTTTCCCCATTAACCCCTGAGACCACTCCCAGACTTTCCACACACTATTGTCAGTGTCCATGGACTATACATATATGTGTATAAGTTCCCCGGTTACTCATTTTTAAATTAAGTTATAATCAATTCTAAATCTAAAAGTTAGTCCTTCCTGGTTTCAGTTCTCTCATTCTAAAATACTATAGATTGTTTAAAATTATATTAGTAATTGTCATGGTCTTTTAGAGTGTCAACTTGACGAGACTATGGTCCACAGTTGCTCAGTTAAACTTTGTTTTAGGTGCTGCTGTGAAGTTATCTTGTAGATGTGATTAAATTCCATAGCCAGTCAGTAATCATAATTATAATTGCATTAGATTATTCTAGATAATCTGGGTGGACCTTATTCAATCCATTCACAAGCCTTAAGAGCAGAGTTCAGGCTTCCTTACTGAAGAATTTCCAGTTTGAAAGTTCCAACTTGCCCTTCTTAAGAGACAGCACTACAAATTTTGGACTTGCTTAGCCATTTTTCATAATTGTGTCATCTACTTCCTTGCCATAAAACTCATTATATATATATATTTCCTACTGGTTCTGTTTCTCTGGTAAAACTCTGACTGATATAGCAATCAATATACTTTATAACATCAGTAAAAAATCATGGGAACAAATATGTGCACAAATAAACACAAGACAATGAGATGAGTACGAAGCATGTGTGGACAATTTCATGCAATGATATAAAGGATGGAGGATCTCAATGGGAAGAGGAGCAGTCTAAGTGAGCAGCATTATACTTAAAGAGTGAATGGTGGACAAGTAGAGTTGAGTATAGCATTCTGGCAGAAGCAGTAAAATCACCAATATATGAGGCATAAGGAGAATAACTACCCTACATTGTTGTTACATATATGTTGCTATTATGAATATAACTAGAGGCCTGTTGCATGAAGATTCGTGCTATAGGCCTTCCTTCCCCTGGCTGCCGGCACCAGTTTACCTCCGGCACCCGGGACCCAGGCCTTCACTCCGGCCGCAGCGGAGAAGCCAGGCCTTGAGTCTAGGCTTCTCTGCTCCAGCAGCAGCGAGGCTTGGCTTCTCAGCTTCTCTGCTCTGGCCGCAGCAGAGAAGCCAAGCCTCTTCAGTCTTCAGTGTTCAGTTGTCTTCAGTCTTTGTCTTCAGTCTTCAGTCTTTGCTTGGGCCGGAGCCTTCAGTCTTTACTCCACGCCTGTGTATGCAAATTAACCCACCATCTTTGTTGGGTTAATTTGCATAGTCACTCCTGATTGGCTGGTGGTGTCAAGGAGGTACAGTCAATTTGCATATTTCTCTTTTATAAGTGTAGATATGTTCCTAGAGGAAAAGGGTATTTGATGGAGTCTGTAACTATAGGCTTGATTCTGATGACAAAGTGTCAGTATAACAAGAAATAATTGTGGACTTATTTCTATAAGGGTTATGATAATTAAATACATTTACAAGGGGTAAGACAATCAAATTTAGGTTTAGAAATATCAGTCTGGCAGAACTATAATGGAAGGCCTAACTAGATCAAGAAGGAAGAGATAAGTGTGTAGAGAGGCTGTTTGTTTGTTTCACTTTGTTTTTAGGCTATAGAGATAGTAAAATTTCTAACCAAGATAATGACCATGGGAATAGATAGTAAAGAATGAACTTGACAGGCATCTGTTAGTAGGACTGATTAAATGTGGGAAATAATTATAGAAAAACTTAGATCCTAGTTTTATGACTTGGGCAATTATATAAAAGATAATGTTGGGCATCAAGACAGAAAATATCCTATATAATAAAAGCCTAATATGCAAATTGTCCCCTGGACCAGGAGTTCGACTGGGAGTTTGACATAGATGGTGACCAGCATCCATTACAGAGAAAGGGCAAAGAGCAATATTAAAATGTTTCTTCAAATTATTTTCCTTTCAATGTGCATGAATCCATGCACCTGGCCACTAGTTTGGACATAAAACAGAATAAAAAAAAGGTAAGTTCTCTTCTGAAAGAAGTGTAGTATAGATCTCACTCACACTGGTTTTGGGCTTGGTTATGGGACTGGCTTTGATCAATAAGATATTATAATTGTTATATAATCAGAGACTTAAAAAGTACTTGTGCATTGGGCCTTGCAATCCCTTGTTTCTAGGAACTCTTCTGACATGGTTAAAAAAAAACAAAACAAAAAATTTTAAAATAAATTAAAACCCTGGGCTAGTATGTCAAGAGAGAGGTCCTACATCTCTCTTCCATCTTAACTGAGGCCCAAACATATAAGTTGAACCCAACCCAGTTGCTTACCAACAGAATCAAGAGCAAATAAATTGTTTCGAGCTTCTAAGTGAAACACTACATTATAATAGAGAAGACCAGACCACATACTGTGTAACAAAAATAACATGAGATACATACATACAAGAGGATTCCTTTGCCATTCAACCAATATTTGGAGTGGAGGAGTTCTTCTACTTTGTGAAGTCCTAGGAAATGGCAAATAAAAATACTTTGCAATCATGGAACTAAATGAATTCAGATAATTCCCTGATCAGTTTATAGGGATATTATTAGAAGCTATTATCTCAGCAGTTAGTTATAGCATTCTTCCTCCTCAGAGGTTTAGATTTGATTTGATAAACCCCCAAAATTACAGCTTAGGAGAATCCAGAGTCCACCACACCATTCTGAAAATTGCACACAGCCTATTCTTTCCTCATGCTGTTTGCAGTCTTGAGGATCTCCCTATTGCCACGTGTGTCAACTTAGCTAGCTTCCATCTAGAAGAAAACCTCATCCTTTCTCTTTTTTTTTTTCTGCACAAGGTCCACATATTACAATCATTTCTTGATTTTAATGACTGGTAAACATCTGGGGAATCAGAGGGAAGGATTATATTTAGGCGGATAAAGTCTTTAACAAGTAAGCTGGTTCCACTGCATCTTTGTGTGCTTTCACCATTTTTTTTGTTTTGTTTTTTTTGTTTGTTTGTTTTTTCATACTTCCTCTCTTTCTTCCTGGTAAATTACAAATATATCTCTTACTCTAATCCCCCAGGATTTCACTTTCAGCTGTCAAACACGTATAATCCTTATTTAAACATATTCTTATATGAGAGGCCCAGTGCACGAAATTTGTGCACTCGGTGAGGGAAGGGGTCCCTCAGCCCGACCTGCACCCTCTCACAGTCCAGGAGACCTCAGGGGATGTCTGACTGCTCCTTGGAGAGCAGGCCTAAGCCATTAGTCGGACACCCTTAGCTCTGCTGTGGAGGCGGGAGAGGCTCCTGCCACTGCTGCTGTACTCACCAGCCATGAGCCCAGCTCAGGTCTTCTGGTTGAGCAGTGCTCCCCCTGTGGGAACACACTGACCACCAGGGGGCAGCTTGTGTATTGAGCGTCTGCACCCTGATGGTCAGTGTGCATCATAGCGACTGGTCATTCTGCCATTCAGTTAATTTGCATATTAGTATCTTATTATATAGGATAAGAAATCTAAGGGCTGTTATTATTGTGAACAATTTCTCTCTTATTTCATAAGTCCAGAAGCTAGTTTGAAACTATTTTTGTAACCTCAATTATAAAATAGCTTTAGCTGGAGAAAGTCATTTAGCAAATCAAGTAAATAAAGAGTCTTGGGCCAGGGTAAAAGCATGATTCCATGGGCCAGAATCATAGATGCTCAAAGAAAGAAAAAGAAAAAAAATTACAAGATTTGTTTTTCTCCCACTTAGATATGAGCCACTTAAGTGTATTGGAGATGGGTCTATATAAGACATTTCAAGTTTTGTCTACTCAGGAGTCCTTTTTATTTTTCTGGTTCACTTGTGGAAATCTTTAATTCTTCTATGTGTTTTTTTCCGTGGTAGTCAATGTAGGTCTACAACACAGTGGGTCACATTCATGGACAAAGAATTGAAACAGAGCCAATCATAGGTTTCCCTAGGACAAGTTATCAAGGCTGAGACAATCAAAGATCTCTCTTAGGCTCTTCTTCTCTAAAGCTAGTGAGTGAAACTATCTATTAATATTGGAATGTGGACCTATATCTGTATGCTTGAGGATCAGCAGACATCTTTTACATTTCATGGAAATAGCCTTACTTTGGCAAGGAAGAATGAGGCTAGAATGCAAAGAGAAAGAGAGAGAAAGAAAGCTGGGGTAGGGGAGAGAGAAAGAGAAGGGAGGGTAAGGGAGTGGGGAGAAGAGAGAGATTGGATTTCCCTAGTATGTTATGGAAAGTGGCTACAGCATTTGGACAGAATCAAGCCTCGGACTGACTTGTGGCAAAGCCACATATAAGTCCCAGCTTGGAGGGCAAAGCCCTCCCAGCACAATTATAGCCAAAAGGCTATGGTTGTAAGCTTGACCTTGTAGTCTGACCCTGCAGTCCTAGGTAGCTAAGGAATGTGGGCTGCAAAGGGTGGGGGGGAGGAGGGGATTGCTGCCTAAACAAAGCTTGATAGAGTTCATTTAATGGCAACAACAGGAAAGAAGCAGATTTGAAACTAGCCAAAACATTGTAAACATCTTGTCCTTGTTTTGCTTTGTGTGATCTGACTATAAAATAAAGACTAGGCTTACAGGCAGTGTCACTGTTTCCTCATCCAGGCACAGTGATCCACCTGGCCCCAACTGTATCCTCTTGTCTGTTTTCTTTAATCCTTCACCCCCCTACTCCTCAAGTTCATCACTGGCTGTTCTGGACACGGTTCAGTATGGGATCCAGTGAAATGTCTGTTTTGTAAAGACTAGAAGGAATTGGTTTCTGTAACAAAAGAGTACTGGCTCTCATAGCCATAAGCATTTCATGTTTAATAAACTGAATCATGGAAAGATTCCCTGGGCAAAGAAAGAGAAATACAAACAGCATTCCTACTGCCTTCAGTATCTAAGAAGTGGGTTCCAAGTAAATACAGAGTACTCTAGAGCTAGAAGACATAGCCTGATGACTTATGTAACCCTAACAGCTTACAAACTCATATCCACCTCAAGCCCAAATTTGTATAATTTGGTGCTAGTTCCATTTTACATAGTATTAGGAGATTCACTTTCAATTAGAATTATAGAATGTTCCCATCAGATTCTTTAAGAACAATTTAAGAAAGAAACCAATGAGATCAGGCTTCAGTTAATTCTTATTTGAATGTAAACTAAGAGCAACACTTCTAACAGTTTAAAGAAAAACAACAGTATGTCTCTTTATTGATTTCTATCCACAACTCATTCTTTGCTAATTTTTTAAAACCTTATTTTCTGTGTAACTGTCAACATTTACAGAAGTGAAACAGTCAGCATTTGCAGCACCAAGAAACATTTGTTTCTTGCTCCTGTCACATTGAGGCCGTGCTTTTTAGGAAATTGAATGACTGCTATTGGGTTTTGTGGGGCTCCACCAGATTTAACTGGACTTGGATAGACCTGGCTGCATTCACCTGAGCTCTCCTGGCCTTGGTTTGGGCTTCATGTCTGTTCACATTTCATTAGCCAAGGCAATCGGATGACCAAGCCCAGTGCCATTGTGGTAGAAAGCATTCTCTGCCCAGAGTTAAGGCAAGGCAAAGTTCCAAGGCAAAGAGTGTGACTGTATAAACCACTTCCAAAGAAAAAGAGAAGTGATTGGAACAATAATCTAATCGACAGCAAACTGAAGAGTTTCAAGGGGTGCCACCTTAGATCCACTTTTATTACTCAAGGGACATCAAGAGTTGGCAACTGAAAATCTACCCAAATTTTTGATACATACATAGAAAAAGAGCAAGTGAACGGGGAGATATCCAGGATATATGAACTAGGCATGTCATTTTAAGTGGAAAATGACTCCATATTCTCCAAGATTCCAGGCTATTTCAGGTTATTCACTAGGATGAACTCTTTAACTACATCAGTTTATCCATGTTTATAATCCTACATGTGCTTATAATCTGTCTATCCCCTTACACTCTTCAATGTCTTAAGCCAGTGGTTGGCAAACGGCGGCTTTCGAGCCACATGCGGCTCGTGAGCCGAGGTTTGCTGCTCTGTTGACTAATGAGTTTGCCGACCACTGTTTAAGCAATTCACTCTGCTCCCCTGCTATTCACCTAATGCTACTGTTGAGTTCAGTGCAGCAGTGGATTATTATGATAGTAAAATAAACATTTTGGAAAGCCAACATTTTAAAGTAGACAAGCAGGCCACTGTGGAATCAGAGTAGCCATTTTTCTTTTGCTTACTTGATTTTATTTTTAAGTGTGTTAAAGTGATTTGGAAAGTACACCAAGTATTTCAAAATTTTCATTTTTTTTTAAAAGTAAAAGTACAAGTTTCTTCTAGGGACTTAAATAATTTTGAGCTTTATACAGACTTTTATTGACTGATTTTTCTCTTTTCCTTCTAAACTCAGATTTACTTTTAAGTACCTGTAGGAAATGTCATAATAGTCTTCAAGTTCACTCAGATGAAACATGCAAATAAAAGCTTCCTTTCCCTTCTGATCTTATACCCCAGCCCTACTTTATTCTCCTCTTTTCCATCATTCACTCAGACTTCAATGAAGAAGTTCATTGAGGATCAAACAGTCCAGCTGTTGTTTTCAACTTTTGCTACTTTAATGTTTATTTTCCAAATCATTCCTATTTTTCTACTAAAAATATACTTCTAAATCATTATTATTTTTGGAGCAACTCTAATGCTTTCTGTTGCTAGATATTTGATCCAAGTCCAATATTTTTCTTGGCAGTTGGTGAACATAATAAGTAGGGACTTTTTTTTTTGCTTTCTACACATAGAACTGGAGAAAAAAAAAAACTTCACAATTAAAACAAATTTAAATATTGAAGTAAATTCTCATTTTAACATAGTATACTCACAACCATTCCTCAATATAAAAGGGAGTGTCCATTCTCTTAATGTGTATTTGCACTTAATTCTACTTCTCAATTTGCATTTTAAAATACATATTGGGAGTGTGATTTAGGTAATGATGTGATTTACACATGTTTTGTTCCCCTTTATTTTAAAAACATTTGTTAAAGTGATAGTATGATCATAGAAAACAAAAAGTTCAGAAGAAATAGCAATGAAAAGTGAAATGAATTATTTCATTGCATTCTGCCATTTCAATCCTTTAACTCATTTTTAAGGTCTCCTAGTTTTATTTTTTCTTAATTTTCTTCATAAGATTAAACAATAATATTACATATGTATTCATTTGTTAATCAACTTTACCTCATTTTTATGACCTAAAAAATAAAGATTTAGATTATTTCTAATTTCTAATAGATCTATTAAGATTTTCTGTTGTTCTAAGATTTTGATTTTTGTTACTTTTAAAATATTTTCTTGTTTTCTCCAAAATAAAATTTATCTTCTTACATTGCTTACCCTTCATTCAACCTTTTCTTTCTTCTATTTCAGAACTGCTGTCCATAACCCATTTACATCTACATTATGACCAGATATTTTCATTTTACTTTTTATCCATAATTAACTATCAAGCTTTTTTTGCAATAGTATTTCTAAAAATTAAAATAGGACAATATTATCTTAAAAGAGTATATCAGTTCTATTTTCAAATCATATGCTCAATATGGTTGCCTTCGACACTTAGGCTTTTTTTTTTTATGAAGTATCTCTGCATTTAAAGCAATGACTCCCATTGTTAATTACTCAAAACTCAAAAAGTTAAAAAAAACACAGCAATATTTTTCTCTGTCATTTTATTTCAAGATTAACAATACTGTCTTCTTTTTCAGGTGAATAATTTTATCATTGCTTTAAACATAGAGGTACTTTGCCTGCAAGGAATTAAGAAGAATCTGTAAAAATGTTAGAAAGGGAGAGAGAAATAATCGCTAAATTAATATTTTAGCAGGTGTTTATTGAGCACATCATTTTTTTCTCATTTTGTAAGAAAAAATAGATCTCATAAAATTTAAATAAAACAAAGACATTATCCTATATAATAAAGATGTAATATGCAAATGGTCATTATGCCATGAAGCTTAACAACCAACTGCGTAATGACCAGATCACAGATCAGTAGGAGGGTGGGGCAGCGAGCTACAAGCAGGCGGCAGAGAGCTACAGGAGGGGGCAGGGCAGCAAGCTATGAGGTGGGGTAAGGGGGAGTGGAGGGAGCTACAGGAGGGCGGGGTAGCGTGGGGAGAGCTACAGGAGGGCTGCAGCAAGCTACTGGCGAGCTACTGGCACACAGATTTGTGCACAGGGCTACTAGTTTGAAATAAATGTTGAACAATTATTTTAGCCACAAGTGTGAATGATCTGGAAAAAGTGATAAAACTCATAGAGATTGATATTCAATCATTTACTCTTTTTTTAAAAAAATATTTATTGATTTCCCTGTTATTGACTGAATGGAGAATTCTCTCAGAGCTAGGAAAATAGAGATCCTCTCTATATGCGAGTGAATGGATTTGAAAACATACAGACATCAGACAAATTCTGTGAAATTATAAAAGTAAGGGAAATCTTGTATCAATAGATTTTCTGAGAGAATTCTATAGCAGTATTTAGAAAGTAATCATTTTTTTGCATTAGGAAAACTCCCAGAAAGTTTTCTTGCTAAATTACTTTAACAAGAAAAATCTAGCATGACAATATAAGCACCAGGACCCCAAGTTATTGTAAAAATAAGCTAATAGTACTTTAATTATACAATTTGTCTTTCTTCTTTCTTTTTCTGCTAATCCTCAAGCTTGACATTTCATCAAGTACTGTGAAGACCCTGAAAACAGATAAATGAAAAAAGCAAGTGCTATCCTCCAATCATCTACATTTAGAGAGGAAAGTCTGGAAATAGATTCTCATAATCTATGGCGATGAACACATTGAGCAAAATAGATGCTTAATGTCAAGAGGAAAGAGAAAAATAAGAGGTGTGATCTCTGCAAAACATATGATCAGAATGAAGATTCAAGTCTTCTTTTAAGCAATTCCTCAATCCATACTCCACCCCAGCCCTCACCCCTACAAAAAAATAAATAAAGATAGAATCTAAAAATGCCAGGATGTGTGTAATCAGGTGTTACTGCCGAGAACACTTCCTTTATTCAAAGTGGGACCAGAACAGTAGTAGCTGGCAGCAGCTCTCTGGTTCTCTCACAGGATAAAAGCCAAAGTCCCTGTAGTTGCTTTACAAGGCCCTCCAGGATCTTGTGTCAGTTTCTCTGACCTAAACTCCTCCCAGCCTCATTCATTCTGCTCCAGCCACTCTGGCTTCCTGCTGCCAAGTCTTCCAAGAATACTCCTTGCTCAGAGCCTTTGGCAATATGCTTCTTCTTCTTGAGAGGCTCTTGCCCTGGATTATCTATAAGGCTCCCTTCCTCACTTGCCCCAAGGCTTTGGTCAGATACATTCTGAAAGAGCCTTTTCTGATCAGCCTTCTTTAAATTGTGTCGCTCATTCACATTTTAACCTACCCCATCATCTTTCATCTCTTAGAACTATTTAACCTACTGTGTCACTTTTTAAATTATACTTGCTCTTCATGTGTTTCCTTAGACTGACTGTAAGCTCCATGAAGAGAGCAGTTTCTGTTTAGTTTGTTGAAAGTATTAGAGCAGTGCCAAACACATAACAGGGCACAATAAATTTGTTAAATGAACAAATGCTGTAAAAAATATTTCTTCTGCATCTTCACGTTGGTTGGCAAGAAATTAATACTTCTCATAGGCATGTGATCAACGCTACCATGTGTTGTTATTTTAATCTTGTTGAATTTAAAAGTTGGGTAAACCATGCAGTACCCAACAGTGAAGAAACAGTGCCAAACTCATCATATTGCTATGGAAAATATGTTTTTCATAGTGGTAATTAATATCTACTAGATTATAACAGATTATAACAAAAGTACATTTATTATATTTACCATAAATATTTTCTCTCTCTGCAATAATTTATATCTGTTTGTAGGGAAGATAAGCCATATAGGAATCACAGTACAATTCAGATGTTCAACAAATTTTGAGTACCAACCAGGTGCCAAGCACTATTTTAACAGAAAATAGAGTGGTGAGTAAAAACACCTATAAGGATCATGCTATCGTGATGTTTACATTCTAGCAAGATTCCATGTTCTCTTTGCTCTTGATATTGTAAAATAAAATTCAAGGACAGGTCTAAGATTGTGTATTAGCCAGCTCTATAAAAGACAATGCATAGCAAAAGCCATAAGGTGTATGAGTAATAAGCAATATGGTGTTTGATAAAAATTAAACAATGTTTTGAGCTCAGGATTTCCTTCCATACCTGCTATTCACATCAGTACTGATCTCAGGACAGGACTTGAGCCTATAAGACAAAGGAAAGTAGAGACACCTGCTGGAGTGACAGGGTGAGGAAACAGGAAGGAGCTGGTGACAAAGACTATGGCATTTCAATAAGGTCACAGAAAGAACACGACCAGAAACAAGAATAGACAAGAAAGTTTGACTGCTAATCAAGTGTTTAAATAATTGGCTATTTTTAGTGCTTTTATTATAAAATATAAAAGGGTAATAAAGAACAATTTAACATTTGGAGGATTTAATTCACAATTATTAAGTGTTAATTGAAAACTCATTATTTTTAGCTACCAATAATTAAAGCAGTTATAGTAGGGTTCCATCTCCATTATAACATAGTTTTGAGGTAAAATAGAAAGAAGCAGGTATTTTCCTCTTTCAAGAAATTAAACTCCAATATAAATTGGAAAACAAATATGTGGGCTTCAAGAATCCCTATCATTTTAGGGAGATTGAATTTACTTATTTTCCAGGAGATGTAACAATTAGAGAGATCTCTGAGGACTGGAGGAGGAGGGCCCAGGTCATGGTGGGCGTGTTTCCTCAGTTTGCCCACACTGTGTTAAAAAGCTGTTGTCTAAGGCAAAGGCAGCAGAAGAAAATGCATTTTAAAAAAAGGGCTCCTGTGAATTTATGAGGAGTGCATCACAAAGACAAATATTTCAGCCATGCAATTCCGTTCGGCCTTTTCAGCTGTGTGTCCATAGCAAGTCAACGGCTAAATTGAAAAATCAATTCCAATTTAAATTATTGGAATAAAGAACACCAGGAGTCAGAGATAAAATGGCTTTGTTCTCTGAGATCCTTTTTAATTGGAAAGTTATTTCTTCAGGGTATTCTAATGGTTCTGAAGGAAGATTGCAAAATAAAGTTGATCGGCTGGGGGAAGGTTAATAGCTAATGTGCTTTCCTTGCTGCTCAGCAGCCTCCTGTCTTTATGACATCCCCCATCATATCTGGAAGGACTGTGGATTCTAAATCATCTGATACATGCAAGGACTGTGTTTTCTCTTAGTCTTTCAAAAATCGTCCTGAAGCTGGAACCTTGGTAGAGCCTTATTGCTTCTGCAACCTTTCCAACTGGACTCACTTTTGCCTACAAATGTTATAGGACCCTTTCCTCCTTTCATTTTTTTCTCTCTTCCTTTTTTCCTTTCTTCTTTCTTTCTATTTATTTATTTATTTATTTATTTACTTACTTACTTATTTTTTAATTTTCCTAATGGGAATGTTTCTCTAACAATGGAGTGGTAATTATGAAGATAAAAGATACCTGAAAAAGATGTTAATGAAAGCTCTGCTCTTTAATTACAGAAAAAGAAAGAAAACATTTTGCCGGCCTGTATTAAACAGAGGGAAAAATATTTATAGACTGTAGTAGATTGAAAATAAAGGTACAAAGATAGGACAAAGGCAGCAACATGGCATATGTAAAAGTGTTAATAAACATTATAAAAAAGTTAACATGGGATATAGTGAGAAACCAAAAGTCATATTTTGAAAGCTTTAGCCCGAAGTTTAATTAAACATATAATAATCTTTGCTCTGCCTGTAGAAAATTGTTTGAGGCAGCTGTAGATTAAAAACCTTAAGTGAGCATTTAATTTTAAATTAATAAAACAGTTATGGTGTGTGTTAGGAAAAGTTACTGAGGTTTGCTTAAGTATATTTAATTACTATAAAAGAGATAAATCTCATTTTCATGTAATGAACTCAGAAGTGCAGATACAGTAAATATGTACTTACATTCTTGTTATTAATGCATTAAATTTGTAAGAATATTTAGGAATTTAATTAGCATTTAATAAGATAGCTATAGCAAATTACAGTAGTTACACGTTAAATGTAAATTAATATTTTTAGTATTTAATTGATATTAACTAATTAATTACTGTTTATTACATGACAGCTAGATTTATCTTTTATGAGGTTATTAAATCTCAATTAAAATGCTCTTTTTAAGAGGGCACAGTCAATTAAAAATAATATTCTATAAGAATTTCATAACTGTATTCTCTCAGGACATGTGGTGTGTAAGTGTATCAAATCTAACAACCAAGGTGGTTTAGAAAGGAACCGAATTGGGTCTATGCCTGAACTGTTTAAGCTATTCTAGACTTGACCCAAGTAAGAAGGATTTACTTAAGGAAGTTACATATTATTTTTATTTATTAAAATTATAAGCATATATAAGCTTAGAAAGACCCTGACTCAAAAATATCTCTCCACAGAAAATGGTACTGTGTTCAGGGATTATTTATTTGAGAAAAGTGACTATGGGTTGTTAAAATAAAATTGCTATTTATTTGTTATTCCCTCCTTTGCATGACTTAAAGTTTCATATACACTATGGCAATTAGTTGAAAACAGACTTTGCCATCGGGAGTTTTAGTAAGATCATGAACTCAATAGTGGTCAATAATCAAATGTGCTAAACTGGAAGAAGAAGACAAAATAGAAGGAAATATGCATTTTATATTTGATATTTTATTTTTCTAACAAGGCTATGTCGTTCCTTGTGTTCTTTGAATGTAGTATGTGTTCAACAAATGTTATATAAATTGAATGCATAAAATCTTCCCTATATGGTACCAAATGGTTCCTGTAGGTACTTTGTTTATTTTGAAATCTAATCTGAGACAATATAGAAGCTGATTATCCATCCCCCACTCTGGAGTAGACTTGGCTCATTTTAACTCCTGATTCTACCTCATTCAAGGTGTCATACCTTTGAAAAGTCATATTACTATTACTATATATTACTATTCTGCACTTTGGTGTCTTTTATAATTATAGATGATAGTACCCATTTGAGGATTATCATGAAGACTGAGTTAATTAATGAAAGGCAATTTAAAACAACACCTAGCACAGAGAAAGAACTCAATAAATGCTTATTGCTATTACAGTCTCCAATTTTAAAGTAGTGATATTCTCTACAATTTGGAGCTGAAGAAGATACATTATGTTCTAGCATGCTAAAAACAATCAGAAAACAAATTAGCTCATTTTTATCTAGTTTTATCCCCTTAAATGATTAATCTCAGTCATTGTAAATATTTATCATTACTCACAAGTCATTTTTTAGCAAAGCTAAAATACTATGTGATTTTAATCTTTTTCTCATGAATCAATTCCTGATGATCTTTTGTCATTTTTGTTCCTACAATTTTCAAGAATAATGAAGATATTAAATAAACCTATCTTACATTGATTCTTGCTTCTCTCTACTAGATATCCAGCATCTCAGCTCAATAAATAGCCATTCATCATTATTTCTTTTAGAAGGCTTGTGTCTTACGACAATATTCTTACCTAAGCTCAGTGAAATTAATTTTCAGTTAATATTACCCGAAATTATTTTTGAAACACAAGCATTCCACTGTTTATAATGCTTTCTCATCTTTACCTTCAATATGTGAAATTTGTTCATTAAATTTATCTATATAAATAAATGTGTTTACATTATAATTTAATATTAAAATATATATTTTATACAAATGGCATTAATTTTCTGAAACAATGAACTTAAAATAGGGAGAAATAGATTCTCACACCAGCCACCATTTACCATTTATGTACCATTTATATTATCTTAGCTTACTTTCATTCTTCTGTACAAGAAAGGCTTTGTAGAATAATTATTTAAAAAAAAAAAAACACCTTTCCAATTCTAGCATTTTGTCAAATTATACTGAGCCAAACAACAAAATTATTTTCTGTTGTTTGTGTTTGGCTAAGAATTTTGTCTTTGCTTGGCACTTTAAAAAGTTATTTTTTTATGAAATGAACACGTAAAATTAACAAACTTTTAATATAAAACCATTAGCCAAAAAGTTAAATTACATGGATGATTCTGACTTTTGTTCTGTGAGCAATAGCAACAAAGATACTAATAAAAGTATATAATTAAAAAAATAAAAAGCAGTAAAAACAATTGATGGGGAAGACAAGTCCATGGAGGTATGTATGGTCTCTTGTTTCTTTGATTCTTCATCAGTCTCGGGTGATTCAACCTTGGTCTTTATATGTGTAAGACTAAGCCCTGTGGCAGTAAAGAACTAAAGAAGAAATGACAGAGCATTTGACAGATGTGCAAAAAAAAAAAAAAAAAAAAAAAAAAACTACTCACAAGGAAAAGGATTAAAGATGAGAAGGAGAAAAAAAGCAAACATTTCATCAGAGAAGTTACTCAGAGGGAAAAATGAGGGAAAAATGAATACAGGATATCCTTTTTGCTTTGAATGTTGATATGTGGGTTTAAAATTGACTGAAAGGCACAAGGGGAGGACACTGATTTTCATCACTAATACTTTGAATGGATCCAATCAGAGTTTGTCAAAGAGAAGAAAAAAAAAAGAACTAATTACTTTGAGAATCACCTAAAATATCTGCAAGGCGAAGGGCTTAGTAGACAAGGAGAAACTGAAGTCATCAGTAATGATAAAAATGTGTGAAAAGGGATAAAATTGAGAGTCTAAATTAGCGTGACTTTCTGGACTACGGTCTGCTCCCACTGGACAGGAAGTAGACAGGTGCTCCAGCATTCACATTGGCTCACAAACTAAGCCATCAACCACATTTCTGCATGTTCTCATTTTACTCTTGCCTTTTGTAGGTACCTTTTCACTTATTTCTATCCTGTGCTACCACATCCAAAGGGCATATAAAACACAGTTTTTTCCTTCCCTGATTTGCCACCCACAAAATGCCTATCATATTTCATACGTTGCCACTGGTGGCAACATTAGAGGAGGAAAATACTAGAGAAAAGAAATCCCTGGCATGACTCAGTCAATGCCCCTCACAGAGTAATAGGCAATGCCATATTCATAACTGGAGACTATGTGTTGAGTGGGTTATCAGAGAGACATTTCAGAGGAACTGCACAGAGTGCCCTTTCAAACGTACATGAAAACAACCACTCACTGCTCTGCCAGTGTCATTTTCATGTCATAGGTGAGTGACTTTTACCGGTTCTGTGTGACCAGCATGCATATCAGCAAGTGGCACAGCTGCACCTCTTCCCCAGGCCCCATTGTCAGAACACCGACACGATACTGGTTGAGGAAAGAGCAGTCATCTAGGTCAGCAAAGAGCCTGAGTCTGCTATGTGGGTTCCTTAATATAAGAACAACTAGTAGCCCTGCGCACAAATCCGTGTGCCAGTAGGTCGCTGCTGCCCTTCTGTAGTTCCCCCACCCCCCTCATAGCTTGCTGCCCTCCCCCCTCCTGTAGCTCTCCACCTCCTGCTTGCTTGCTGCCCTGCCTCCTCCTGTAGCTCGCCTGCTTGTAGTTTGCTGCCCCACCCTCCTGCAGATCTGTGATCCTGTCATTACACGGTTGGTCATTATGCCTCACGGCGTAATGGATAATTAGCATGTTCCTCTCTTATTATATAGGATAAGATTTCTTTTTCACTTTGTATTTAAACGGGATTCCTAGTTGTTGTCTCGCTGTTGTTTTTGAGATTGTAACAAGGAAACCAGGGGATTCCAGAGAGACAGAATTACCCAGTATTCTGGGTAATTAATAAATGCAGCCCAGAAAAATACAGTATGAGTTGGCTGCAGCCATGGCTGAGCATAACATAAAACTATGGAGAAAAATGATGGTGATGCATGGATAAGGTATCAGAGCTGCAGCTCAGAGACTGTGTTGCTGTGAGGGTTGAGGATGGGTGTAAGATATCTGACTGCTAAAAAAGAACTCTGTAGCTGACAGTGGTCAACTTGGAAAACCAGGGCTGCTGGGGAATAAATTTACGCCTACTAAAACTGGCATTTCTAACACAACATCTTTCTAAGCATTTGGAGACACGGAGAGTTTTCTCCTACCTCAAACTTTAACACCCATGACAGTCATAAAAGATCATTCTCTAAAGGAAGACACTGGAAAAAACTACCATCCTTCTTGGTGGGATGCTAGCAGGAGATAGAAAATAAGAAAATCACTTAAGAAAACTTTAACTTGAAATCTAAATTAGGCCTTCAATATCAGTTTACATAATTTAAAAAGAGGTTACAGTTTTACCAAATTCATCTACTTTATAACTCTTCAATAACCAAAATGGCCATGCAGTCTGTCACTATAAAAAGGCACTGGACAACAGAAAATGTTGGGGATGAACTCCCGGTCGTATTTCCATCACCAAGAATTTAGCATAGCTCCTGTAGAACACACAAAGCAAAGAGGAATGGTGATGTTTCCTTGTTTCCTGATTGTAGAAGGCATAATTGATTTGAAAATACTTGGGACAGAGGAAGAAAATAGAAATGGTGTTTCTTTGAATTAAAGAAATGAAGAAGGGTTGCCAAATGGAAGTTCTTTAGAGCAGTGGTTCTTAAACTTGGTTATGAATCTGTAGATGGCACATGTAGTACAGGGATGGGATGGGGTTGCCTGTCCTCGGTCTACTATCAAGTTCTACAGAACATTATGAAGCAGATCAACCTTTGAGGAGCACTGAATTAGAGAGAAAATGCTGTACAAATAACAAAATAAATAAAAGCATGTAACATTTACCTCCAAACCAACATTGTGTAACCATTCATCTGGTTGGACTGATCAATTTTGTTTGGAAAACCAGTCTTTGGCCTCTGAGTAAATGAATACAGCATTTCACTGCAATTTTGAGACACTGGAAAACACCAAGAATCATATTGACTCCAACTGGAATAGATATAAAATTTAAAGATGCCTTTCTCTCAACTGTAAATATCTTTAAGTATGATGAGTTTTAATAATGTATGTATTAAAACTCTGCTAGGGCATTGCACTTTTTAATCCTCTAACATTTTTAATGATAAATCTTTAGCTAATATTCTTTTTAAGATTTATTCTATACTTGAAACATGCATGTAACTCACCTATTAATGTTAGAAAAAATAAAAATTTATGTGCATTCATTGATAGGAGAATAAAATCCTTCATACCATATTTTCAAATATAGGATTATAACTTCTGAGGATGTATTTGATCAGAGCAGAAAAGCAGTCTGATGAGTAACATTATGATTGATAATACATTGAAATTCATAATTGATATAATCTTAGATCTGCCAGTGCAACAAAAGGTCACTTTGAAATTTGATGGGAGCTAGAGCATGAGATAAGTTGAAAATGATATTGTATCATGTAGGGAAGGAAGATACTGACATAAATCTACTAATTCATAATAAATTAAAAATATCTTGGAAAGCGAAGTAATTAACAACAAGTTCCCAGAACTTGACACTCCATGCAAATGTCACTTCCTAGGGTGGTATTACATGGGCTTTAAAGTGTCCTTTCACTATCAGATTGAATACTGCTGAACAAGTGCTAGAGAAAAAGTCAGTACTTGATGAAATTTAAAAAGACTATTCCATTTATTTCTGTTTCTTAGAAAAATAATTCTAAATATTATTCCCTGTTTACATCATGAAGATATTATGTACTCATATCTATTCTTTTGCATTAAAAATAAAAGTATTGGAGAATCGCTAAAATGTTTTTGAAAAGTTCTTTGAGCAATGGGTTGAAGTTAAATGGTGTATTTATACTATTTGATCACAATATTTTACCCTCTGGGAAGGAAAAAATGGAACCCACAGCCTAAGATGTGCCCTGACCTGGAATCAAACCCACCACTTTTTGGTATACTGACTGACACTACAACCAACTGAGCAACACCATCCAGGGCTTCTCCAACTTTTTACAATTTAAACTACATCCACTTGCATAGAGCAAAACACAGCATCAATCAACAGTCAGCCCCAATAATCATATCAAAAACCAACCTATAGGATGAAGATTGTATCTGTTACAACTAGTGCTAACACCCTAAATACCCCAAAATCTTTATGAGTATGCATCAGTGCTTATCATTCTCAATCCTCCTTTCCTCTTTTCCTCACACATAAACTACTAGTGAAGAACTCTTGTCTACACACAAACAAAATGAAACAAACACCAAATAACTCCTGTGTTAGAAACAAACATGCAAATAGTGAAGCCATTGTTCTAAGACATTATCTCCACTGAATCCTTTGAGCTTCACCCACATGTTTACACTACTCATTGCCAAAGCAAAGGTCTCCCTATCATAATTAACTAACAATCCATCATCCAATTGTGTGCTGTGTGTCTGTTCCTTGGACCCAAGCTCTCCACCCTTGCCTCCATCTCATAGTCTACCACTACATCTCATTAACTCTGGATCTGTGTTCTTCATACTCTTCAACATTTTAAAAATCTTCTCTGAACACTCTACCATCCCTTAATGGAAATTAATCTGGCTTCCTTGTATGCTTCTAAAATGAAAGCCTTCTTACATTTCATCTGAAAGTGATATTAGTGTCATCTCTTCTATTCATGTCCCTAGCCTTTAGATAGCCTTCAATCTTATGAAAATTTCTACTCTTTAACAAAAGAAACAAATAAAACAAGGATTTTGCATTTAAAACTACAATACTTTGCCCTGGCCGGTGTAGATCAGTTGATAGGGTGTTGTCCAGTTCACTAAAAGTTTGCCTGTTTGATTCCCTGTGGGCTCATCTTGGTAGAGGTTGTGCAGGAGGCAGCCAATTGACTTTGCATCGATGTTTTTCTCTCTCTTTCCTTCTCCCTTCCTCTCTCTCTAAAAATTAATTTTAAAAATTTACATAAGAAAAGAAAAAGAAAACTGCAATACTTTCCTGAGGGTAACTAAAGTAAGACTAAATAAATATAAACACACAGGATGTGGGCAAAGTAGGTTTACAGTTGTGAGTGTGCTAAATAGAGTTTATTCTTGTGTTATTACTTATTAGTTATCATATTTTTTCCATACAAACAACTATAAACCTACTTTTGCCTACCCAGTATATCACATTCATGAATTAGAAGCTTTATATTGTTAAGAAATAAATTCTTCATAAATTGATATATAAATTCAATTTTATCTCAATCATCATCTGAGCAGGCATTTTTAGAAAAAATTTATCAGCTGATTCTAAAATTTACATGGAATTCTAAGGGGGGAAGAAAATTGGGGGGGAGAGAGAGAGAGAGAGAGAGAGAGAGAGAGAGAGAGAGAGAGGTAAATGCTAGAGAGACACATCAATTGGTTGCCTCCCGTATGTGCCCTGACCAGGATGGGGATGGAACCTACAACCTAGGTACCTGCCCTTGACTGGGAATCAAACACCCTTTGGTACTCTGGCTGACATTCTAACCACTTAGCTATACCAGCCAGGGCTACATTTGATTTTTTATGAAGGAACTAAGGTAAAGGAAGTCATTGGTTCAAAAAGAAAAGTCTTCTCTAAAAGTGAGTCTGAATCAGCTGTATATCCATGTAGGGAAGAAGAAGGAGAAGAAAAAAGACAAAGAGAAAAGGATAAGAAGGAGAAGGACAAAAAGAAAAGGAGGGGGTAGAAATTGGATGAAAGGGGGAGGGGATGAGAACAGAGAGAGAGGAAAATGAGAGGAAGGGGGAGAGGGATGGGCTGAGGAAGAACTTTGATCCTATTTCATACAATACACAAAAAAATTGAGACAGATTCTAGTCCTAGATTTAAAAGCAAAAACAATGAATTACTTCGAGCAAACAGTGAAGTATTTTCTTTAATTGGGGTACTCCAAGGATTTTTAGAAATGAAACAGAATAAAATAATCATTAAAGAAAAAATATAAATTAGGCTTTATCAAAATTAAAAGTTTGTAGTCATGGTGGCCAAAAGGTAGAAAAAGCCCAGCGTACATCTACAGATTCAGGGATGAAGAAAATGTGGTATATGCATACAATGGAATTATTAGTCATTAAAAAAATGGAGTACTGATATATGCAACAACATAAATGAAACTCAAAAACATTAGGCTAAGTGAAAGATGCCAGACACAAAGGGACAAATATTGCATTATCCCATTTATATTAAATATGCAAAATAGATTAAATCCATAGATATAAAGCAGATTAGTGGTTGCCAGGGGCTGAAGAGAAGGAGCAATGGGGAGTTACAGTTTAGTGGGCACAGGGTTTCCTTTTGGAGTGATCAAATGTTTTGGAACTGGATAGAGGCAGTAGCTACACAATATTATGAATATACTAAGTGCTAATGAACTGTACACTTTAAAATGGATAATTTTATGTTATGAGAATTTTACCTTGGTTAAAAAAAAATGGAAAAAAAATTTAAAAGCTCTGTTAACCAAATTATTATCATTCAGAAAATCAAAACAAAAGTCACCATTTAGAAAAAAAAAATTATACACATATATCTGATAAAGAGTTTCTATCTTGTATATACAATTAACTTTTACAACTCATTAATAAAAAAGGTAGACAACCCAATCTTTAAAAAATCTGGGTAAAATAATTAGATACTTCAGAATATAAAATAAACAATGGCCAATAAAATGCATGAAAAAGAAATCAAATGATTAATCATCAAGGAATTTCAAATACAAACCACAATGAGTTACCACAATATATCAATCAGAATGACTCAAATTAAAAGATTGACAATATCAGGCTCTGGCTGGGTAGCTAAATTGGTTAGAATATTGTCCTTGATATGCCAAGGTATGTTCTATCCCTGGTCAGTGCACATATAAGAAACCACCAATGAATCAATGAATACAAAAACAAATGAAACAAAAAAATGAATGTATCTCTCTCTCTCAAAATGGATAAATTTAGAAAAAAAAGATTGACAACAACAAATATTAGCAAGAACATAGAGAAATACAAACTTCATATATTGTTGATAGAAGTAAAAGAAAGTAACACTATGCAAAATGCCTTCCTTTTTTTTTTTAATGTGCTCCCCTATGGCCTAACAATTCCATTAAAATGTTTCTAAGAAAATGTAATGCAGCACATTTAAAAAAATCAAAGAAACAAGTAAATAAACAAAAAATACTTGACCAAAAATATTCACAAAAAGTTTATTTACAATGTCTCAAAATGAAAAATAGCTCCAGGTCCCTCAGGAAGAGAATGGATAACCAAATACAAATCTATATACTAGTACACTAGTATATAAAAGGCTAAGTGGCCATCCAACCATCTCACCATCCAGTAGGTATGACATGCACTGACCACCAGGGGGCAGATGCTCAATGCAAGAGCTGCCGAGATGTGCTGATTTGGCAGCTGCGGTTCTCTGGTGACGCACCGGGATTCTGGGGTACATCACCCAAGAACCGCCCTCTCGCAATCCGGGACCCCTCAGGGGATGTTGGAGAGCAGGTTTCAGCCTGATCTCTGCAGGCCAGGCCGAGGGACCCCACCTGTCGGAGGGTCCCTGCTCACTCCTCAGATTCCCTTCGATCAAGGCACCACCCAAGGTGCGGCCAGCCAGGGAGGGTCCACAGGAGGTTTGCTCCAGGGCTTGTCCAGCCCTTCTCGCCCAGTCCCATCCGCAGGCCACCTTCTAATTAATTTCCTTTCAATGTGCACGCATCTATGCACTGGGGCACTAGTATTTGTATATTCACATAATGAAATACCACCAGGAATAAAAATAACCAAACTTCCAATACATATAATAACTTAGACAATCCTCCAAGTTGATATGCCAAGTAAAAGAATGACAGGCTTTACCTAAAATAATATATACCACCCTGGCCAGTGTAGCTCAGTTGGTTGAATGTCTTCCTGTGTGCCGGAAGGTTGTCAGTTTGATTCCCTGTCAGGGCACATACCCAGATTTTGGGTTTGATCGCCTTTCAAGGTGCTTATGGGAGGCAACAGATAAATGTTTCTCTCCCTCTCCCTTCCTCTCTCACACGCTCCAAACAGGGATGGAACTCAAAACCTAGGTATGTGCCCTGAGAAGAAATTAAACCCACAACCTTTTGGTGTATTGGATATGCTCCAAGCAACTGAGCCACCCAGCAAGGGCTAGCTTATAATTTTTAACACATCCCATTTTATGTGTGTGCACTGAAGCTTCTTTTAATACATCTTAGTCTGCCTAGTTTTGTATACCAGGAATACGTGTCAGGTAAATTATTTGTAAATGATAAATGGAAGAAATCAAGTACAATTTCGAATGCTTAATATTTCTGACTCTAACACCAATGCTGAAATTTTAAAGGGGGTGAACTGGGGAGGTGTCCACTGCTGTTTTCTTTCCATAGAAAGCGGTCCTGCCAATAAACTACTTTCATATCTACTAGTGTGGCACTTCAGTTCTATTCTTGAACTGATGGCTGACATTTCATGATGAATGGTATGTGGTCAGCTATTTCAGATTTTTCTGTTACTAGAATTAGGTTTCTAATGTAAGGATGGGTTATTATTAGCTAAAGCTTTTATTTCCTGGCATTAGGTAAAATGAAAAGGGTTATTTCTGTTGATACACCTCATTTCACATTGCAATGCAACTATTGAACTGAAAACGTCCTTAGATTTCTATTTGAATGGTCAAGGAATAGCTGATTATGTGTTATTGGCCTTTAAAGGGCCAGTGTGACTAATAGTCTAAACAACATTATTCATAAAATAATTCTATACTTTTAAGAGCTATTTAAATTTTTGTTTTAGAAATTTTCTTATAGTATCACTGAAAGACATCAAGATAGTTTTAAAACTATGTGAAATGCAAACACTATATTATCTCTGGTTAATATCAGATGAAATTTTATATTCATATCTAAAAACATACTTCTGTACAACATTGGTTGAAGGTATATTTTATTAATCATTTACCCATATTTAGAAATATTTATAAGCATTTGCCATTATTGGGATCCACTACTTATACAACATGATGGCCACTGTTTGTGAAAGGATACAATTGATTTAAGAAATACCAAGAGGTTTTTCATGGAAGTAAAAATGTAGCAACATAGTTTATGGTGAAGATGGTTTATGAGAACAAGAAGTATTTCTGTGTGGGTGAATGAGGCTTTAGTTTTGCACCTACCATGCTTAGCACAGATAATTTGACATTATTAAAGGCCAATATTAAAGATAATCATGCACCTTCTGTTGTAAATATAGTATTGTATATGAAGTAAAATAAAAATTTCTTTTAAAAAGAGAAAATGCTGTAATTTGTCAGAATCATAAGATGGATATACAGAAATCAGTACTAAATCTAGCACTTCTAAAGGGAGCAGTCATAACGTATCATTTAATGAAATGGTAAGCTTGAGTAACATTTAGACAACAGCATAAAAAAACATATAAAGTTTGAAGAGTATAATCATAGTTATATAAAGAGTTGATTTATATATACACTATATTCTTATAATTATAATTGAATAACTATTTTTTATAGTTGGGCAAATGTATGAATGTAGCTAGAGAACATAATTTTCAAACACCATTCAATAACCCTATATTTTCTGACAACAGCAATCAGAAATCATTCCATAACAGTCAATCCTTATGTATAGTAAAAATAAAATAAATCTCACTTGTATTACTTCTTAAAAATTAAATCAGGAAGTATGCATTGATAATAATGTTGACTATATTTCAACATGTAAAATATTGAAATTAAAATACTGACAAAATAGTAACTGTTTAAACATCATCCTAAATACATACAGGTGAAAGTGAGGAGCCCAAACCTTCATAAATAGGTGGACCATCTCTTGATTCTTTCCATGTTTCTGTTTCGTGTTGATATGGCATCTGAAAAGTGAGTTTAACATGAAAAGAAGATGAAGTCTTCCTTACCACGACAGTAACAACTATAATTCTAATGTGCCTATCGAGGACATTATGTACTTTCCTGCTCAGGTATGTAACATGTATTAGCTTTGTGCAGCTCTTCTACAGTTTTTAGCCCATGTAGATAGAGGAAGCAAGAAAAAAAAAACAAAACATTTTAAGGAGTGGCAGCACCAGGGTCACCTTAGTCTTTCTAAGTTGGTAACGTGAGTACTCTGTGTTTGTTTGTTTTTGTGTGTGTGTGTGTGTTTTTGTTGTTGTTGTTGTTTTTGTGTGTGTTTGTTTTTTTTTTTTTATTATTAAGGTATTATATGTGTACATATCTTACCATTGCCCCTCCCCACCCTACTCCCATACATGCCCTCACCCCCCAATGTTTTGCATCCATTGGTTATTCTTTTTTTTTTTAATATATTTTATTAATTTTTTTACAGAGAGGAAGGGAGAGGGATAGAGAGATAGAAGCATCGATGAGAGAGAAACATTGATCAGCTGCCTCCTGCACACTCCCCACTGGGGATGTGCCCGCAACCAAGGTACATGCCCTTGACCGGAATTGAACCCGGGACCCTTCAGTCCGCAGGCTGACGCTCTATCCACTGAGCCAAACCGGTTTCGGCTCCATTGGTTATTCTTATATGCATGCATACAAGTCCTTCGGTTAATCTCTTATTTCCACCCCCTCTCCCTAACCTTCCCACTGTAATTTGACAGTCTGTTTGATGCTTTACTGCCTCTGTATCTATCTTTATGTTCATCAGTTTATAATGTTTTTTATTATCCACAAATGAGTGAGATCATGTGGTATTTTTCTTTCATTGACTGGCTTATTTCACTTAGCATAATGTTCTCCAATTCCAACCAGGTTGCTACAAATGGTAAGAATTCCTTCTTTTTTATGGCAGCATAGTATTCCATTGTGTAGATGTACCATAGTTTTCTAATCCAGTCATATGCTGATGGGCACCTAGGCTGTTTCCAAATCTTAGCTATTGTAAATTGTGCTGCTATGAACATAGGGGTGCATATATCCTTTCTGATTGGTGTTTCTAGTTTCTTAGGATATATTCCTAGGAGTGGGATTACTGGGTCAAATGGGAGTTCCATTTTCAGTTTTTTTTGAGGAAACTATACTGTTCTCCACAGTGGCTGCACCAGTCTGCATTCCCACCAGCAGTGCACGAGGGTTCCTTTTTCTCCACATCCTCGCCAACACTTGTCGTTTGTTGATTTGTTGATGATAGCCATTCTGACAGGTGTGAGATGGTATCGCATTGTCATTTTGATTTGCATCTCTCAGATAATTAGTGACTTTGAGCATGTTTTCATGTGTCTCTTGGCCTTCCTTCTGTCTTCTTTTGAAAAGATTCTATTTAGGTCCGTTGCCCATTTTTTTATTGGATCATTTATCTTCCTTTTATTAAGTTGTATAAGCTGCCTATAGATGTTGGAGATTAAACCTTTATCAGTGATAACATCTGCAAATATGTTCTCCCATACAGTAGGGTTTCTTGTTGTTTTATTGATGGTTTCTTTTGCTGTACAGAAGCTTTTTATTTTGATGTAGTCCCATTTGTTTATTTTCTCTTTGGCTTCCATTGCCCTAGGGGCACTATCAGTGAAGAAGTTCTTTCGGCATATGTCTGAGATTTTGCTGCCTGTGGATTCCTCTAGTATTTTTATGGTTTCCCGTCTTATGTTTGATTGATTGATTGTTTCAGTGTCTCCATATGAGAATTACAGCCCCAGAATTCTGTGGAGGGTTCTTTTTTTTTTTTAATGAGAGAGAGAGAGAGAGAGAGAGAGAGAGAGAGAGAGAGAGAGAGGTTGACTTGTTTTTCCACATATTCATGCATTCATTGCTTATTCTTGCATGTACACTAACCAGGGATTGAACCCAACCAACTGAGCTACCCATCTGTGCCCCAAACAGGGACGGAACCCAAAACTTAGGCATGTGCCCTGGCTTAGATTTCAGGTAACCCACCACAGGCCCAGGAGAGCTGAGGATCCTTTTTCTAATATCTTTCTCTCTCCCTTCCCAACCTCTTTGTCTCTCTGTCTCTTTCCCTCATTTTCTTTCTTAGTAGAAATTTGCTGGCCAAGGATTATAAACACACACATACATATGCATTTTTCTGGTATGAATTTTGTTTCCTGAAGTTTTTTTTAATGATATGCTAATTTGAGGTTCCTGTATTACTTTGAAGTAGAGGCTACAGTTTTTGTGCTGACCCCTATTCTTCTAATCTGTTTTTTCATTGAAGCCTGAGACCAAAAAAACCTACACAGATGCAGAGGCAGATTGGGAAAGAGAATGTATCCTTTTTTAACGTAGTGTTAATTTATTCACAGATTTAGATTCACCCAGTCAATAAGCACGTGGGCTACCACTTGCACACTATTTGATAGTCTCTGGCTGATGGAGAGTCCTAACCGTCCCTTCCCCCCTCCCCATATCATATTAAGACCACTCTCTCTAATTCCTTGACAACAACATGGGAAGAAAGCTAGATAACTGCTTTAACCATGCCTGCTCAGATCAAAGGTTAATACATTCCAGAGATGGAGAAAAACAAAAGGGTATTGAGGGTTGCACATAGAATAATTCTGTTTTTCTTGCATCTTTTTATCTCCCCATTGCTTAAATGAGGAGAAATGAAGATCTAGTGATGGACATAGATGATGTGACTATTTGGGTTCTCACTGGCAGACTGTACCCCTAGAAGGACAACATTATCCATCACTTTATCCCAAATACTATGGAAGGGATTGTTTCCCCTGTAATTATTACCTCACAAGTTCATGGACTCAAATGTAAATAACCTAATAAACTAATTATGAGAAATGAAAACACAATATTCTGTTTTAAACTATGTTCAATAGTGTTCTATTTTTTATTACATATTGTTATTTTAAGGCTAACTCTCCTCCTTAGAGCAGCTTTAGGAACAGGAAGGGCAATTTAAATGCAAAATGCCTTTTTTTAAAAAGAGGGTGTAAACCTATAAATGCATCATTGCACATGTGGATGAACCTTTCATAAAAATGGAAAGTGAGTAATGAGGTGCATCTATCTCCCCAGTATGATTACTTATGAAATTCTGTGGCAGGCACATTCCTCTGTGATTAAATAACTCTCAACTGTCCTCTGCCAAATTTTTAAGAAATTTAGACTTGGGTTTTATTTGTGCATGTTTTTATACCAGATTCCATGAACTCAAACATTCCTCTTATCTCTCCCTAAACTATTTCTCTTATGATTTCTTACTATTTGCTTCCATAAATAATAATTAATTTGAAGGGTGATGCTGCTCAAAAATAATCGCTCTATTTTGAGAGATATATAACTTTGGATTCTCAACATCCCCACTCCAAAATCAATTTATCATTTGAGATAACAATATTCTTAAACAGTATATACACAGTACCTAATATCTTGATATTTATCTGAATATATCGAACTTTACAAGTTCATGGGGATTTCTTCACTCTTGAGGCACAGACTGAGCATGGCTATAGCACAGTGTCCACTAGGGAGAGCTGCCTCACAGCATACCACAGCCGGCAGCACCTCCACACTTGAGAATTCTCCATCATCAGTAACAGTAATGGAAAAAACAACAGTAGCTTCCCAACCTAGTACATTTAGTAATAGCATCTTCCCAATGTCTAATGCCACTGTGTGGTTACATTTGTAATTAACAGGAATCTGGAACTGCATAAATCATCAATTTTGGACTTTGCCACCATTTCAATATAAAATGAACCATGTTCCAAACACAATTGTTACTTCCCAATTTCTCACTCCTCTTTGGGTGTGGAAAAGTAACTTTGTAATAACAGTCATGGCTATAAGAAAAAATCACCTTGGGCATCACACTGAATATTGTTAAATGTTGAGTTATTTAACAATAAAATAGATTTATGTAAAGAAGACATAACTTTTAAAGGCAAAATACTTTCAAACATTAAAAATTTATTGTTGACAAAGAGCACCACAATGTAAATGTCTTTAATTGTGGAACAAGATAAGTAAACTGCCATAAATTTTAAAAACAAGGGCATATATTTTAAAGATTATATCATCCTTATAATCAAGGTTGGCACTTACAAATCACTGTATCAAAGAACAGAGAAAGTTTGTATTGGAGCTTTTGTTGTGTTTTAGGATAATTTTAAGCACAAGTTGTTTCATCTTAAGAGGAAAATAAATAAGTCTATTTAAATTGGCTAGAAAAATAAAATATCCCACCTAATATGCATAGTTTAGCCGCATGTCTTAAGACTATGTGCTTAACAACATAGCATCGCTGATGTTATAATATTAAGCCTTCTAAATTATATTATTTAAATAATTACAACTTGAAACTATTTTTGTTGAATATGTTTATATTATTGGCCCTGGTTACATGTGTACAACATTTACTAGTTATTTCCTTTTCCTTTTCTTTGGTTTTGCTTATTATCCTTCCACATCATTTAGCTTTGGCTCTAGCCTAACAATTTTTCTATTTTGCAATTGAGTTTAAAGGGAAATGTTATTAAATCAGGGAATTCCATAAATATTGCTTAAAAGTTATAAATAGACGGGCTTCAGTATTTGTCAACATAGAGTTCTTTCAATTAAAATATTTCCTGGCTACCACAGCGTGGAAGCTGTGGAAATTGGCTCCACATCCAGCTGGCGGATTCAGTAAGAAATCAGCTGGCCTCAATTTAGATTCCTTTTCTTTTAAAGCAGTGCCAAATTGAGGATTAGTACATTGTGGAGAGGGGGGCGGGCAGCTCCACCCCTGATCAGCCATTCTTCACTCCCTAGAATGGGCCTGCCTGCCCAGCCCCAGCTGTGCACTGAATTAATCCACACAGGGCGCTTCTCTATCTCAACATGCTCATCAAGGTCCTGCATCACTTCTGACAGCAGTACAATGTGGCTCTGCTGACACTGGAGGGGGAGACTTTACTCAGACTTCCAATGAAGACACACACACCAAACACACACCTAGCTTTAATGGCATACATGTATAATGAAGACAGTCAACAGTTAACACTGAATCTTAGGAAACTTGCATAAGAGGATAACAGACAAGAGCAGTTCTTCAGAAAAAGGTCCATCAGGGAATTTACCCCTCCAGGACTAGTTCTTCCAAACTAAGTGCAACTAATCTGAGAAGGGACTTATCCTTTTCATGGCCACGTGCAAACATTTATGTTTTTAACACATTATTGTCCCCTTCTTACAATAGCTTCTACTAAAATCACCCAAGCCAAAATCTATCACAGTCAGTATTTTTCATTTCAAATGTCTGCTTCGCAGCTTCTCAAAACCCATGGATCAACTAAGCAACTTTATGAACTAATTGTGCATTTCTACCACTACAGGATAGCATATGTACACAGTTTATTGTGTGGTGTTGACTCAAACTGTGAGCCAACTAACCATAACTACTTAGGTTTAGTCTTGGTTTATACAACCATCTATCCGCAGAGTATGAAAGTAATTTTTCATAAATATTTTAAAAAGATGTTATATTAATTTTTTGAAAGAAAGAACAATACAAAAAGAATTTAGCAGAAATTCATGTCAGTTCATTTTCCTGAAAATTTAAGATTTACTTTATAATTTGGATAAATGAATAGAAAATGTACATCTAGAGGAGCTCTTAAGATTAGTCATCCTATAAGGACTACAGCAATCATATTACTAGAATCAACACCCTGACAAAAAGTCATCAATATAAAAAAGGATAGTGGATGTATTAATGGAAAGAGTTCATAAATATATTTCAGGCTCTGGTCAACTGTGTATTCATCATTGTCTATGGAACATTTCATGTATCTCCTTAATTTAATTCCTTAACAATCACTGGTTCTTTAACAGGTTCCAGGTCCAAGGTCAACTGCTACCGCTTCCCACCAGTAAAGCCAAGTCACTGAAAGTTAACTTTAGAGTTTTCCTCATGACTTCCATAAGTTTGTACTAGTAGGCCTTAAAGTCACCATACTTCCATTTTGAAAAATATGTCTAAAATGGTTGATAACAACAAGAGATGTACTTGAAAACATCAGGTCATGTGTATTAAAAAAATAAGAATTATATAAAGAAATGAAAAGTACACTATTGGTCACATTGTTTCTGCTTATCATTCCTGGCTGAAATAGAAACTTCAAATAAAGAAATTGGCTTGTAAATGTGAATGTTTACCCAGTTTTTACAAAAAGTGTCTTGCCTCCCTCCTTTTGAATTTTAAAATCTGTATTATATGGCTGTGTTTGAAGAAAAACAAAAACAATACCAGGAAGAAAATAGGAAAATAAATGTATCTGTGGATACAAAAGCAATCTGGATTGCAATTGCTTCTGTTGAGATGAAATAGCTTCTGGGTGCCAAACTAAAACTAAGAAAAAAATCATTTGGATCCTTTGCCACTGTTGTGTTGCATGGGGTTTCGTAGGAAAACAAAGGGAGTGCTTTTCATTTTGGGCACAGTGCCTGAAAATATACAAGAAATGAGGAGGAAAACAGGGTGACATCAATGGTCATAAAAATGTGACCTTCATCTTGATAGAATAAGACAAATAAAAAGTTTCCACAGCACCTGGCATTTAAACTTTAAAGGAAGTTGTAAGGACAACCTTCTCTTTACAATGGGCCTAAAGTATTATTGTGTTTCCAAATATTCCTGAGAGTCACATTTTTGAATCACTGATAACTTAGAAAGACAAAATCCTCAGAAGCTATACTGAACATGAGTTGTTTTTGCCACTTTGATAAAAGCACTGTAAATTGTATTGGAGATCCACCTTTGTTCTATTGGTTACAATCTGGTACCTCTGCCAATCCAAGTGACTGTCCCCACCAAGGAACAGTGCTCAACAAATTAGTTGGCATATCTCTGCCTGGAACTGAAACTTCCACATGGGGTTAAAAAAACTGGAGATCTGGAGGATAGTTTAATCTTAAAGAGCTGGCTCACTTTCCAAATCTGGTTCCTCAGCTTTCCCTTTACTTATGCTCGTAATTTTTCTTTAAGTTTTCTGTTTGCTTAAGTTGTCCAGAGTTAACCTCTCCTAAAACCAAAGAAGCAGAAGTGACATTAGTGGTTAACTTTGTATGCCTTGATAAAATCACAGTAATGCTTTTATTAAATCAAAGATAGAATAATGTGTTAACTATACCGTGAATCAAATGTGTTTTATTTTATTTCAATTTCGTAAGCCCTCACCAAATTGAAATAGTAATAATAGCAAATATTATAAAGCTAGTGTGCCCTTTGTTCTGTGATACCACGTTGGGTTGACATTTACCTAACTGTGTCCTCTGGAATTCCCAGACAGTCAGACAGGATTTTGATGGAGAAATCAAGAACTGGCAGCTTTTGAAAAAAGTGGCCTTTATCTAGACATAGAATTGTACTTATAGATTTTTTTTCTTCATTAGGAGTAGATATTATAATCCTTTCTTTACATGATATTTGAAATACAAGGAAATAAAAAAAAGTGCTGGGTCTTGCTTAGGAAACAAAAAAGACATGACACATACACATACACATAAATATATGCAACATATTTACATGTAAGTTTTAAAATAGAGTTTTCATATGTGTAGCCATTGGGAAGAGTCTATTGGTTGTTTACAAGTTAAACATTCATTCTTCCCTTTTTACCAACATGCTTTTTTGGAGGAGCAGGAGCATCAAGTGAATAGCAACATGCTTACCTGAAATTTTCATTTGACAGCTGTCACAGCTAGGGGTGGCCATGTGACTAACTTTGATTGTATAATAATGGTTGATGTTGTAATTGGGCCCTCCAAGAGAATTTCTTATGAAGGTATCTTACTTAATTGACAGGTAGCTTTAATCCATTTATTTCCTCTTTGTTTTTAAATCTTCTTGCTTGGAACATGGATGTGATTGCTGGCACCTCAGCAACCCTCTTATAACCACAGATGGCATATAAAAAACAGATACTTCAAGCATGAAGAGAAAAGACCAAAGGAGCTCAGAACATTCATGAGGATCAGCCAGAAAAGCCTCCATGTAAGTTCTGACGGTCGACCTCTATACGTTTTAATTTAATGTTAATAAGAGGTAGAAAAAAACTCTATCTTGTTTAAGCCACTATTTTTCTGATCCTATATCTGCAACTGAATTTAATTTCTGAGAGATACAGCCACCAACATGATTTATTCATTTTTAGTACCTTATAATTTAATTTACCCTCAAATGTCTTTTGATAGTATTATTAAAATGTTCTTGTCTTTAGATTTGCTTTTGGTCGCAGTAGTTATATAGTTCTAATTAAGAGGATAGATTTCACATCAGACATCAGAGGTTCACATCCTAGCTTTTTCACTGAGTAATTTTATAATATTCCTCAAATTTTAAAATATTTCTAAACTCATTTTTTCTTCCATAAATTGGAAATAAAAATTACTTTAATACCTATAAGAGAATTATTTTGTTAATAAAAAGTTCCTTGCACAGTTCCTGACACATTGTAAGTCTCAATGGATAATAGTTATTATATTAAGTAGAGGCCCAGTGCATGAAATTCGTGCACTCAGGGGGTCCCTCAGCCTGCCTGTGCCCTCTCACAGTACAGGAGCCCTTGGGGAATGTCTGACTGACAGCTTAGGTCCACTTGCGGGGAGCAGGCCTAAGCCAGCAGTCAGACATCCTTAGCGCTGCCACAGAGGCAGGAGAGGCTCTGCCACCACTGCTATGCTCAGCAGCCATGAGCCCGGCTTCTGGCTGAGCGGCACTCCCCCTGTTGGAGCGCACTGACCACCAGGGGGCAGCTCCTGCATTGAACTTATGCCTTCTTGTGGTCAGTGCATGTCATAGCTACTGTTTGTTCTGCTGTCAGGCCAAAACTGGCTCTCTGACATCCCCTGAGGTGTTCTGGATTGTGAGAGGGCACAAACCAGGCCTAGGGATCCCACTGGTGCACGATCAGGGCTGAGGAGGGATGCAGTAGGTTGGCCAGCTGGGGAGGGACTGCGGGAGGGCTCCAGGGCGTGTACAGCCCATCTCACTCAGTCCCGCTCGGCCGGACCCCAGCAGCAAGCTAACCTAGCAGTCAGAGCGTCTGCCCCCTGGTGGTCAATGCACATCATAGCGAGTGGTTGAGCAGCCTTAGCATATCATTAGCATATCACACTTTGATTGGTTGAACGGATGACCAGACACTTAGCATATTAGGGTTTTATTATATAGAATAATACATATTCAAATGGTAGTATTGTTCCACAATCAGCAGGAAATGAACTCTCAGCCTTTCAGAATATGTTTCTGGATTGTATTTATTTAAATGTACCTTGTGGTCTAGTTACTCTTGAACAATATTTATAAGATTTTAGACTTATAAATGTGTATAAATAATACCTCACCATCAAATAATGTAATAATAATTAACTAAATGGAAATACAATTCATGATTTTGCCCTTTATAATATTTTATTCTAATCAAGTCAAAGGAAAATATTATATATATACACACATATAAATATATATACATATATATACATATATATCTTCAATAGCATAAAAATTGAGAATAGTGTTAATTTCAAATTTTAATTGACCTATATGTTCCAACTCTCAATGTTATATTTACCCAAAAAAATAGAGTAATACAAGTTGCAAACTGAGCAATAAGAAATTTCCATCCAGCTCTAAGAAAAAAAGTATGTATTTCCATAAATTATATTATAAATATTTCTTCTCAGATATCTATTTCTACTTCAATTCTTTTCTTATATTAACTCCTAATCTACACATGTAGGCACATATCTCAGTGTTAAATAAAATATTTTTTTTAAATCTCAAGCTTCTTTTAAACTCCATTGTTTACTTTCACTCCTCTCTATCCCTGCTTGGATGCAATCAATGATATTTCTTTATTTGGATATTACAATGGACCTCACAACCACCTAACTTATCATTGTGATAAGGTCTTAAAACAAAACAGGACTTCTAACAGAATTTCTGATAGCCAACTACTTTGGCTATGATTTATGCATCATTTTTTGTGTACCTACCATTTATATATAATGAAGAATTAACTCATTGATATTATTAAGGTGACAAAATATTGCTAGTTGTTTGATTAGGGCAATAGTTTGTTTTTTTTTTTTATTTATGGTATTTAGAATTATTTTGAGGTATCATTTCAACTATATTTCTCAGCTCTCTGGCCCTGATCTGGGGTAACTTAAAAATTTAATTTTCTACAATTCTGTAGTTCTCAGTGTCATGTTTTTTCTTTTCCTCTGGAACTCAGTAAGATAGGTATATCATTGTCCATGTCCATGCAGTATGCATATATGTATGTTTTGGGGGGATAGGAGGGCATATGCAATAATGTCAACATTAAACATTTTTACTTAAAAAAAGAAAAAAAGACCAATAATAAGAGGAAATCCCTGCCCCCCTTTTAAACAGACTTCTAAGAAGTAAGAAATTAACACCTTTAGAGGATCAAAATTCTTCAGTGTATTCATTCACATGTGAACCTTGCTAAGGTGGGAGTATTCCAACAGGATCTAAAGTAAACAACAATTGAGATTGGAATTAAAATAATATAAAAATTTTAAAAAATCTACTTCAAGGGAAGCTAGGGAAAAGAGGATTTAGTGCAAAAGAGTAGTGTGAGATTTGTTTATTTAAATAGCTTATTATATTTGCATTTTGATGATGCCTATTTCCACACTCTGCTTTCCTAACACTTTCTTACAAATAAGAAAATGTGTTTTTCTGCACCTCTACACTAATGATTCCTCACTCAGCAAGGCTTGCACTTATTAAAACTTTTTATTGCCACTTTGCTTAAAGAGGTGTTTGAACTCTAGCAGGTAAGCAAATCCAGAGGGGAAATTCATTGGAAAGTATTCATAATGGAATACAGAATGAAAAACAAAATGATTGCTCTGGACTACATTTTTTTTCTGGTCTCTGCAGATACATCAGACTTCTGCACTTTGACTCAAGAATATGAAATAGATCTTCTCTTGGGTTCAAATATCTAATAGTGTAAGAAATTCCTTCCCATTCATCATCATATGAATATAAAAATTAAATTGGTGTTAGGATATGATAGACTGAATACCTAACAACACAGGCACCTTATTTCTTCTCAATAAGAGAGTATTCTGAATAAATTGATTAATACAAATCAATTCTATTTTTTCCAACATATGGTTCAAACCATTTATAATAATAATGTTTTTCAGTAATTATTTATTTCTATTTTTGTAAATATATTTTTATTGATTCCAGAGAGAAAGGGAGACAGATAGAGAGACAGAAACACAAATGATGAGAGGGAATCATCAATTATCTGCCTCCTGCATGCCCCCTTCTGGGGATCGAGCCCGCAACCCAGCACATGCTCTGCTGGGGAATTGAACCATGTCCTCCTGGCTCATAAATCGATGATGAACCTCTGAGCAACACCAGCCAGGTTATTTCTATTTTTTATTGTTTTTTTTTTGTTTTGTTTTGTTTGTTTTTTAAATATATTTTATTGATTTCTTTACAGAGAGGAAGGGAGAGGGATAGAGAGTTAGAAACATCAATGATAGAGAAACATCGATCAGCTGCCTCCTGCACACCCCCTACTGGGAATGTGCCCACAACCAAGGTACATGCCCTTGACTGGAATTGAACCTGGGACCCTTCAGTCAGCAGGCTAATGCTCTATCCACTGAGCCATATCTGTTAGGGTTTTTATTGTTTTCTTGATGAGACTTAATAGAATAATGGAGATAACAGTGGACTTAATAATATTTTGCTGGAAGTCTTCCTATTAGAAAATTTACTCTTTCCAGCCTATCATGCCCTCATAGATGAACAAATATACTTAATCTTTACAGGAGTGATGACAACTCTTAATTTTTACTTTGAGATGAGTCATGAGTTCTTTTTTTTGTTTTTTTTTTTAAATATATTTTATTGATTTTTTACAGAAAGGAAGGGAGAGGGATAGAGAGCTAGAAACATTGATGAGAGAGAAACATCGATCAGCTGCCTCCTGCACACCCCCTACTGGGGACGTGCCCGCAACCAAGGTACGTGCCCTTGACCGGAATCGAATCTGGGACCTTTCAGTCCGCAGGCTGACGCTCTATCCACTGAGCCAAACCGGTTTTGGCGAGTCATGAGTTTTTAAATCCTTAGAATTATGTATACTAATAATAGAGGAATATGCAAATTAGTCAGGACACTGTCACATAACAACTGAACAGAAGGGACCTGAGGCTGCATGGTATCTGGCTGGTACGGGGAACCTCAAGCCGTGGCCCCTGCCCGGCAGGGCTTGATGGGGATCTCAGAATGTACCCCCTGCCCAGCAGGGCTTGACGGGAACCTCAGGCCATGCCCCCCACCTTGGCACCATGTCAGGAGACCTCAGGCTGTGCCCCCCTCCCAGCAGGGCTTGATGGGGGTGGGGCTGGCTGGGTCTGGGTCTCACCCAATGGGGGTGGGGCTGGCCAGGTCTGGTTCTCCTGTGTTTTCGAAGCGCGTGCAGGTGGTGGGTGGGGACTTGACTCTGGGTCCCACAGCATGCCCCAAACTCTGACAGGAGGGAGATTTTCATATATATTTTACTAATTTCCTTTCATCTCTAACACTTCTATTATAGAGAAAGAGCAAATAGCAATATTAAAATATTTCCTCTAATTAATTCCTTTTTAATGTGCACAAATTTTGTGCACTGGACCACTAGCCTAGACAATAAAAATCTTGAGCCTCAAAACTCCTTTCATGGTATGGCTTCCTTAGTTTTCAGTATTTCACAGCATTTCTTGCACATCTACTTTACATGATAAAATGGGCCAGTACCCTAAAATGAATGAAGCATGATTGAAACTCTGAAGGACTGGCTACCATTACCTTAAGCAAAAAGTGGTAGGCTTACATTTCAGAATGAAGGAAGTACACAAAGAGAGGGAGTTTCTCCTTTGAGAGAGGATATTAAGAAAGTCTTTACCAGGGACATGTTCAAGATAAGTAGGTCATGGAGAAAGAGCATTCAGTTAAAAAATTTGCAGAAAGAAAGGGTTCAATTGCAATTTTTTTTAGGAAATCATCAATTGTTCTTTCTAGCAATAAGAGAAGTTACTAGGTAGTTAATGATAAAGCATACAAAAAAAAATTAGTAAAGTTTGGGAACAGGTTGTAAGTTTATGTTACTGCTGCAAAGTTTCTGACATTTTATTTGTTTGTTTGATTTTGTAACTTAGTCAATGCACATTACAGTTAAAATCAACTCAGGTGGGCCTGGCCTGAGTGGCTCTAGTCCTGTGCACTAGAAGGTTGCCGGTTCAATTCCCGGTCAGGCCACATGCCTGATTTGCCATTCAATCCCAGTTGGGGCAACTGATCTCTCTCCCTCTGTCTGTCCCCCCACCCCTTCTTCTTTCTACACATGTGCTAAGGTGAGGATTAAAAAAAGAATAAATAAAATTAATGTAAAATATCAACTCAGATGGTATTATAAAATGATTTTTCCATTTTAAAGGAGGGGTTCCATTTCTTCTTATTTTATGCAAGCAGACAAAGGAATATTTTGCATTCAAATGGGTTACCATCTGCTTCTCACACTGTATCAATTGTGGCAACTTTTCTCTCAGTTGGGAAACTATTACTTCAGGGGAGTCAAATGCCTGAAATTGTGAAGTTGTAGTTGAAGTAATCTTTAGTCATTGGCTAACTATCCCAAGTCCATACTATCCCAGGATTTAAATATCAATCTTATATAGAGAGTTGTTCAAAGATACAAAAAACATGTGTAATTAGCTAGTGAGGACATGCTAATACTACCTAACTCTCTTTTCTGAGATAGAACACCATTTAGGCACCTAGGTACCTTTGATCTTTGATTTCAGAACCATCCAGAATTTTGCTTGCATCCTACTTGGCCCTTGGGGAATTAGAGTTGTCTCTGCTTTCACACTGCTTTCCCAGAACTTCAGTCCCAGTAGATAATTCACATAAAGCTAACAAGAAATGGCATATATATATATATATATATATATATATATATATATATATATGTAATTTTTTTTCTTCCAAAAGGAGAGGAACTTTATAGCCTATTTCCACCCACCTTCACCTTACCCCATTGTTTTAAATCAGGCGGATTTTCTTTTCAAGCACCAGGTGGTGAGCCTTATGACTATTACTTGAATTCTAGACTTCAGTTGCTACTGTAGCTTTTCTAGTGTACTCTTCTAAACATCACTTCCAGTATCTTAGGTCTCTGGCAATTCTTGGAAATTACTATTCAGAATTTTTCAGTTCTCTCATTTAACAGTAAGCATTGCTTTTCATTGCCTTTTGTAAACATCCTCTATTGCTCCATCCTCCTGTTGACCCATCAAGGTGCTTTCCAAAAGCAAATATCAACATGAGTTCTACTCTATCACTTCAGAAAGCAAGACTCTGGTCCTCTAAATTTCATTTAGATCTCTATTATTTTGCAGAAACCTATTGTGTGCAGCACTGAATTATTTTTACTCAAGTAAGCTTTTTAACAATAGAGGTAATGCTTACTTGAATGTGTATTCCCAACACTTTAGCACAAGGTCAAGCACTTAATAAATGCCAATAAATGTTTGCCAATTCAATTGAAGGAAGGAAGGAAAAAAGGAAGACAGCCAAGGCAGAGATTACTAATTCTATAAATATTTTAGTTTTTAGAGAGGAGTGTAAAAAATTTCTCTGGGTCTTTGCTCTAGAGAAAAATCTCTAAATATGGAATCCTAGTTACCTCACATAAAATCAAATATGGAGGCCAGAAAAGGTAACTCTCTGCCCTTCATTGATCATGAAGCACAACAGGTTGAACTTTCTGTTTTGTAATAGCCCCTCTCCCCCGCCAGCTTCCTCTTCCATTCTATAAAATAATTTCCACTTTGTTTTAGTGGACTTTCATAGGGCTTGCCATACTTATATGTTCTGGGTCGAAATTCGTTTGTATTCCCAAATCAACCAATTTTGCTGGAGAAATAGCTGGCTGGCTTTTTATTTAAGGTCAATGTATTTGGTCCCAGATAAAATCTGGGCTCCAGATAAGACCACTGACAATTCTGAAATGGTGAGCAAACAGGTGTGGTACCCACAGAACGCATTGAGCTCACTGCTTCTCACAGACCCTAGAGGGTAAGTTTTCTCCTAGGTCCAAGCTTCTACTCTCTTTGCACTTTGAAGACCTGTTCTATTTGGAATGCACTTTTCTTCTGAAGTACTTTTCCTTGTTTGTCTATGGGTACTCCTTTGGCTAACTGTTCCGCTCAGTCTCTTTCAGGAACAGACTGTTTCCACCTGAACTGGTTGGTATTTTTCCTGGAGGCTGTTTGGGCCTTTGCTCTAGAGAAAAATCTCTACAATATGGGACCCTAGTTATCTAAATATTTTGAAGGCATCTGCTCCTACAGGGACCCTGGCCAGTTTTATGTACTAAAAACAAGGTTCACCACACACACCCCCAATCTCACTCCCACTCATTGTTAACTAAATGGACTGATTTGAACAAAAATAATTTACAATACCAATGATCATTACAGGGGACTTTGGAAATCCCCAAACTTACTTTTCTTAAAACCAAATTGGAATACCAGAGCTCTGATATTGGCAAAACTTTATAGAATATATTATATCAATTGATTTGTTTGAGGCTTCCAAATGTTAACAGAAATTTAAAATTTTCTGTTTGCAAAATAAAATTTTAAGATTCACTGAGGTAAGCAAACAATTGAAAAGGGACAAAATGGCTTCCAATGCCTCGTTTTCCTTCCTCCTGTGCCCTCTTCTTCCTCTCCCTTGATTCCTTTGTTTCAGCCCCACCTCCAAAGCCACTTCGTCCTCTGAACCTATCAGTACTTGTCCTGTTAAAGTTGAGTCTTCTGAGAATTCTAATGAACCCCAAGTTTCTTATGTCCCCTGGACTAAGGCCAAATGGCAATCCATTGCTAAAGAATTTCCTAAACTAATTGAGTAACCCCGTAGCTTTGCTGAAGAATTTCCCATAATTATTCAAACTTACTAACCTGATTTCTCATATTTAAATCAGTTAGTTCATGCTTGTTGGTCAGGGCCAAGCCAAATATTGAATGAAGCGTGCCCAATGGGAACATACTAAATGGGATTTAAAAACAAAACCCTAGCTTTTGGCAGACCTAGAACACTCACTGGAGACATCTACTGAGCAATTCAGTAGCCTTTCCTAAGCTTGTTAATTGAAACAAAATTCAGCCTTGTCCATAAAAAGCTGAAGAACCTGTTTGTGGTTATTGTTACTGATATCAGATTGTTTTCAAAAAAAATTCTGATTTTCTTTCAGATGTTGATTCTACTCATGTAGCTTCTAACTCTGTTTATTAATGGGCTGAGACTTTTTTCTTCTAGTTAAAAGGACCAGAATGGAAAGGGAAATTACAGATTTGGTCAACTGGCCTAAGTAGCTTGCTCACACCCTAAGTGAGTCACCTAAAAGTAAGACAGCTAAAATTCTTAATTTTCAACTCCGGCAAATGGAGATGTCTATGCAAAGCCAAAAGCCTCCCTCCTCGTGTCTGCTATTATTGCAAAGAGCCAGGGCACTGGAAAAGAGATTATCACAGATTTAAACACTTGGGGTGCCTTTAGCTCTTATAAGCAGCCTTTCCAATAGCCTCCTAATTTCTAACGATGGCACTCCCAGGGACTACCAGAACTCTTCCCCATCCAATCTCTCAATTTGCTCAGAGAAACCACTCTAGATGGGGAATGAATCTTTCTCTGTCCTTTTTGAGCCACACTCTCAGTGCTCAACCCCATGCTATAAAACAGCCCCTGCCTCAGAGTACTAACATTCAAATAGTGGAGATCTCCAAACCTACTCAGCAGGTTCCTGTCTCTGAACCTATTCCTTTTTCTTTTACCCTTTGAGAGATACTCACCCTTTTTTCCTTGTTTCTTCAACCCTATTCATGCATTAGGCCTAGATGTCTAAGAAAAATATCATGCCAGAATTTCTTTCTCCCAAAAGGGGGACATAATTCTAGACTTTGAAAGTAGACATCAAAGTAGCTAATCAAGTAAATTATTTGCTCCAATTCTGATGACACCATAGCTGAATCCAGGAGCACTGATTATTTGTCCCTGTTGGATCAGCTGCTATTCTTTTCATGGGCAAAATCTTCACCTGATATTGGCAGAATCCACAATGCACCTCCTATCAAGATTCACATCTATTTTCCCAGAATCAATCAATACCCCACAGGTAAAGAAGTATAAAGTTTACCAGTTGGCCTCAGAAATGAAAAACAAGATTGGAAATCTAATATTTGATTTGATAAAAAAGAGAAAGCTTCAGTTCAGGCCAAATAATAAACCAGGCTACTGGAGACTCAAATTCCCTCTCTTAACAATTAAACCATTGGTCCACTGACAAAATGAGAGCATTCATGAATCAATATTGGTGGGGAAATATTAATAAGGCCACAGAAGGCACCTGCCTCACTTGTCTAAAGTACAATCCAGGGAGGCCTGTTTGCATTGCTCCTGGACAAATGGCTTAATGGACTATTCAAGGTCTAATAAATGGATTTCAAACAGCTGCCCCCATCTCATGGATATAAATATGTTTTAGTCATGATCTGCATATCGTCTCACTGGACTGAAACTTTCCTTTGTAGATATGCTACTGCCTCCTCTGTGACTAAAGTTCTTAGTAAAAGATCATTTCTACCCGGAGAATCCCTTTCAAACTGCATGTGTTCAGAGAACCAGTTTTTCTGGTCAGATACTTTGATGAGTCTATGCTGTTTGGTTGATCTTACAACACTTTCATTGCTTTTACCATCCACAATCCTCAAGTTTAGTTGAACACACTAATAACATTCTTAGGACTCATTTGTAGAAACCTGTCAGATATCCTGGCCAAAAGCAGTGCCACTGAGACATTTTAAATCTCAGATCTACTCCTTTTGGAATTTATAAACTCTTACCCTTTAAGATAATTATAGGACATCCCATGCACTTGGCTCCTGCATCTTTTGATCCACACTTGATAAAATGAGACATATTCTATACTATAAAGACCTAATTGCTTCTATTAAAAATAACCACTTATTGGTACAGCAATCTTTTCACAGTGTACTCTCAGAAAAACAAAGACCTTAAGCATCACACTTTGCAACCTGAAGGTTTCATCTACTGGAAAAGACACCTCCAGAGAGACTCTCTTCAACCTTGCTTAAAAGGCCTCTATCAGGTGCTGTTAACTAATTGCACAAAAATCCAGTAAGTAGAATCTTGAATTCATGTGACATACCTAAAGAAAGCACCTAACCCTGACTGAACCTGCACACCATCTGGGTACCTGAAATTACAGATTTCTTGGAATGGAAGCAGTCAACATCTGATAAAAACAGTTCTACCAAGATGTCTGGAGCAGAATATCTTGGGGAAAAAATATACACCTTTTTCTCACTGTTGCTTCTTCTTTCTCTCTCATAGAAAGACAATATCCTTGTCTATATTTTCCAATCCCTTGCAAAAGGAATTATGGCCATTTAGAAACAGCCCCATCATGATCTCATGGCAAATTAATCTTTTTCTTCCCTTTCCTGAAGCTAAGTTAAAAGGCTTAAAATTCACAGAAGTCTTTTTTTTTTTCATCAAGACTATTAACTGACTCTGGACTCATCCAAACTTTCAGAGTCTATAAATTTGCAATATACAGGATAACAATATTGTTTAATTGCTTCCTGTTTTATTCCTGAATTATATTGTTTACTCAAATAACTTATTAAATTTTTCTGTTCTCAGTGTGTTTTTGCTGTATCACCTATTCTAAGATGCAGACTTAAAATGAGAGATGTCTAAGAGATATATCATCTACCCCCTCCTTATTACTTAGATGTAATCACAATAAATTTCCAAATCTTTGCACTTTCTCTCTGATGTGGGACATAATGGCCAGGAAAACTCCTTCCTGGCATCAGGGACAAAAGACCACTAAAACCGAAAAACACCTGACTCTTGATAAAAAGTGTTTTTAGAGAAGATTTTAATCAAAAGGGGGGAATGTAAAAAATGAGTAAATGGAAACTTTATTTAAAATAAAGTATGGAGGCCAGAATAGGGAGGTCCATATGAGGTGCTGATGGACAAACACAACAGGAAGAACTCTTGTTTGTAACAGCCCTCCCAATTTCCTCTTCCTCTCTGTAAAGAGTTTTCTCTCCTTTTTTCTTTTCTTTTTTTTAGCAAACTTGCATATAGCCCACCATGGATGCATGTTGTGGATTGTAATTCTTTTCTTAAATATATATTTTTATTGATTTCAGAGAGAGGTAGGGGGAGAGAGATAGAAATATCAATGTTGAGAGAGAATCATCTATCAGTTGCCTCCCACACACTCCACAATGGGAATCCAGCTGCAACCTGGCATGTGCCCTTTACTGGGAATCAAACTGTGACCTCCTGTTTCATGGGTTGATGGCTCAACCACTGAGCCACATCAGCTGGGCTGGATTGCAATTCTTTGTTGTTCCTGAATAAATCCATTTTTCTGGAGAAATAACTGGCTGGCATTTTGTTTAAGTTATTTTCTGTTTCTCCCACAATGCCCTATAGTCAAGATTATCTTAACAGATAAATGTATATTCAATCTAAAAAGCTTACAACATAACATATATGCAGTAAAATATGTTTTATAATATGTTAAAGAAAAATCAACTGCCTTATGTGCACTTTATTTCATGAAATTTACCAAAGCAAAGAAAAATTTTTACATCTAAGATGGGAATAAATGCTGATATGATACCAATTTTAGAATATTTTCTTATTATTTCTTAACATTAGAAATTTAAATATTAGAAAATAAGTATTTCTTTCATGAAAGAAGAAACTATTTTTCTACTGTAATTAGTAAGAGGAATTTAGACCTTTCACTTGACTTCCAGTTTGAAGATGTTTCTAGGAACAGATTTGTTATTTTTGTAGAAAAAGCTACAAAATTCAGTTCATGAACTGCTGTTCTTTCCACACTATTACACTAGACATGTCTGTTATTCTCTGGAAGGCTTGTCATTCTTATGACTAGTTAGAAACACTTTGAGGTCAAAGAAAGAGGTTGCATTTTGATGATTTGTTTTGCCTCCTGTGGCTTCCTCTTTTCTCTTAAAATACTTTCCAACAAAGCCATTATCAAGAGGAACATTTTCATGATAACACTAAGAATAAAATATCTGGAGATATAATTATTGGATTCATCATATTTATAAAGACAATAATTATAACTTTGACCTTAATCGTAGACCATTGGTGGTTTTTTATTCTCTCTTCGTCAATAGGCCCTAAATCCAGGCTTCAATTTCTTTTGCATTAGCTCTGCCTTGAATATAATGATTACCATTTAACTGGGTGGTGACATAATCCTAGTGAAATTTTAATGTGGACATCTTGCATTAACTTTCTTTCCTTTAACAACAACAAAAAAAGAAAAGGTGGCCCCTAAATAAATGAAACTCAATTTCACGGCACATTATCTCCCTCAATTCTTCCCTCACAGCTTTCATTTTCATTAAAATCACAGACAACCATAAATTAATAATTACTTCAGGTTGACTAAATGTGGGCCATACTGTTTAGCTCTTGCTTTCCTACAGTGGCCCTTCTTGTTCATGCTGGAAAAAATGTTAATTTAGATAATGTGGCTTGCCCCTTGTCTTATAATTCTGTTTTGCAGTTTTACTGATCTATAATGGTCTGTTCTTATTAGATAGTATTAACTTTATCTTTTGTTCAATGAAGCTTTACACTTTGCTTGGTGAATAACTACTGCAAAGTATCAATTGAAATGTGTCATTATCTACATATCTATTATATTTCAATACTTCTCAAAATGAGTTCTGTGTTTACTGACTTATTTGTGATTCCATGCATTCAAAAATGTATTGTCCATTAGCTTAAAATGTTCATGAGAGACACTTAAAAGAAGAATTAGAATATACACATAAAATGCTAACCTGTCATAATTATGAAAATTCAAACAAGCTATATTAGTTTACATTTCAAAAGATTTATACAACATTTGTTTCACTTAAAGAAGTAGTAACTAAAAATTCAATCCAACTGCTTCTCTTGTTTCTCTGATATTTGAAAATTCTGATTAGCCTTAAGACAAGTTATTATATTGTTTACTTAAAACCATACTTCCTTAGGCAGCTTTTAAGATATGCATCTATTTTTATAGAGGTTCCAGAGGGAAAGCAGTTACACAATTGTATGCTAGTACACTGAAAACAATAAAATACAGGATCTGCCAGCTGAAATGGAAGTTAACAGTTTAGTTCTCTGTATTATTTTTGAGAATGCTTTCACTTTCTTAAGTTTAGGTAAATCTACTGGTTGATCTTAACTAAATAGAATCTCCTCAATACTTTAGAACACATGTTACAATGAATAATGATTTCATGTAAGTTAAATAAGTTTGACAAGTTTAAGTTAGGCTTTGGAAAAATAAAAACTCTTTAATTAAAATATATTTATATTTTTAAACTTATTTCCATCTTTTGTAAAATTAAGTAATTAGTTGGTTGAAGATGTGCTGGAAAGATTTTACCTTTAACTCAAAGTATAAATCACTTACATCATCCAACACAATTGGGCTCTCTATAAAATCTTTAAATAAACATTCCTACCTTCTACCCTATGGGGCAAACATTCCTCATTAAAATATTTCTTCTTTCCTTTGAATTACTATAAAACAAGTCTTTATCTCTATCATTTAAATAAAAAACTATATACTGTGTGATTGGAAGACATCATATTGATTTCTGCTGTTATTGAAGAATACAATTTTTAAAAACAAAATACATTATTTTTTTTTAGAAATATTCTCCCACAACTGATTTGTTGAATAAACTCATTTAATAAATATATTTTTACTCCATTCAAGTCATAAAAATGTTTAAACAGTAGCTTATGTTGAGTTTTTTAGTATTAATCCACATATGTAATCGCCATCAAATTATCTAGTAATCTGTACTGATGTTATTAAGTTACAGAAACACATGGCATTTTCATTACTTGATTTCCCAATGAATATTTTCCTTAACTAATGATGACGCATATAAGCCATGTTTACTAATAATTATATCCTGAACACGTCCATGTGTATTGAAAGCATAGTTGTTCTGAACCCCACAACCGAGAGTCTCAAAGGAGGCATTTGAAATCATTCAAACAATACAATAATTTGAAGTTGATCTAGGAATCTCATTTCCCACTCTACCAAAGCTCAAATCTGTTTGCTACAAATATTACGACACGATTCTGAACATATTAACATCACTCAGTGCTTTAGTCAAAATATAGCTTGCCTAATAAGACAAATTATTTTTACAGGCATTGTACTTTTAATTCCTATATTCTGAAATTTATTTTTATAGTAGAAGAAATAGAAGAATCTAAATGTATTATGGCATTTAAACTATTAATTATTTTATATATTTCAATTTAAAAAGAAAATGAATTAAACATATTAGAGTTCAGTATTAAAAGCAACTAGATTAAGGGAATTGTGTCAGAATATTAACAGATTTTTTTTCTTTTTAGTCTCAGGTTAAAGACTTATGTGAAATTTTGATTGGGCCTCTTCATTTACATTTTAAATAAGTCCCTTCTCCCAATATAGAAATATCTCATTCTATAATAATTTTGGGTCTATTTTGTAGTCTTATATGTTTTTATGTTGTAATAATGACATTTTGTAAATCTTAAAAAGAAGCAAGATACATATTTTGCTTAAACTGTATTGTTTATGTGAAATTGAATAAATGTATTTTGTTGTACAGCAGACTTTATATCTTTAACCCAATATGTAGCCTTTCTTGGTATTTTGATAAGCAACCTATATTCTTTAAACCTCAACTATTTCTATTAGTAAAGTGAAAGAATGCTTACTTTATAAAGTTATTCTAAAAATTAAAGAATAAATTATTTTAAAGTGCTTGGCAGAGTAAGACCTCTATTTAATATTTGTTAGTCCCTTTATTTTACCTTTCAAAATTAACAACTAAATGGAATTTGATATTTTAATTAAGTTTAAATAGCAGTTGATTATTTAGAGGAAAAAGATATCTTATATAATAAAGAGATAATATGCAAATTGACCATCACTCCAACACACAAGATGGCCACCAAAGATGGCTGGCAGGGGAGGGCAGTTGTGGGTGATCAGGCCAGCAAGGGAGGGCAGTTGGGGGGATTGGGCCTGCAGGGGAGGACAGTTGGGGGTACCCAGGCCTGCAGGGGAGGGCAGTTAGGGGTGACCAGGCCAGCAGGGGAGAGCAGTTAGGGACAATCGGGCCAGCAGGGGAGCAGTTAGGCATCGATCAGGCTGGCAGGGGAGTGGTTAGGTGGTGATCAGGCTGGCAGGCAGAAGCAGTTAGGGGCAATCAGGAAGGCAGGCAGGCGAGCAGTTGGGAGCCAGCAGTCCTGGATTGTGAGAGGGATGTCTGACTGCCCAGTGGGATCGGGCCTAAATGGGAAGTCGGACATCCCTCGAGGAGTCCCAGATTGGAGAGGGTGCAGCTGGGCTGAGGGACACACATCCTCCGCCCCCCCACCCCACACCCGTGCACAAATCTTGTGCACCGGGCCTCTAGTGTTTTTATAATATGGATGAGCTTCTTGGATTTTATCTCAAAATTGTCATAAGAGAAAAAATGTTATGTTGTAATGTAGAGCTGTAAGAAACAGGGCCTAGGACCGTCAAGCTATGACTAATATTAATGTTAAACGGTTAATATCAAGCAGCTATATTAATGCTTATGAAAAGGAACAGTAAGGGTTGAAAGACAGGAGAGTGGTTTGGAAAAGTATTTGATTCCTGGAAATCTAATACTGAGAAGGTCTATATTGGTCTTCAAGCAATAGAGACCAATCTTCCTAGGAACATGGCTGGAACTCTGCTGCCTATGACCAAGCTAGGAACCATGATAAAAGTTCCCATACCCAAGGATATACTTCCATTAGAGCCATTTGTTTGGAATAGATCACAGAAACCTAGGCCTGGAGGATGGGCAGAATATTAAATATGCACTGAAAAAAATTTTTTCAGGACACTCCCAATAGTCTATTGAGATTAGTTTAAGGGGGTTGAAGTCTTTCACACCAAATTCTGTAGGAAAGCACAGTACTTGGTTGGAAAGTTTTGAAGGAGGAATCTCCAAAAGGTTGGGGACCTTTAGGAGGGCCTTGCCAAAGGCAGCGGATCCTGCCTTGACTTTTCCAAACAAGTCTGAGCCCCTGGGTGTTTTAATGGAATCTTTGTGTTTAGTCTTCAGACATCCTTGCTTAAAGGACACTGCAGATGCATGTGTCTTCTCAAGGATACTTACCCTACTTATAGAATATAACAGTTAATTTTAGTTCAAGCTGTTGCTACAATAAAAGCTTAAGGAGGCAGATGAACATGGCTGTCTGGTTCCTTTAGCCAGGCAGTCCCTTAGCCCTCTCTTTCACAGAAACATGTGTCAGAGTAATCACGCATCCATTGCTCAGGGTCTGCTGGTCAGCCCCTGCAAAATCCCACAAAATAACAGAAAATATATATTAAAAAAGAGTAAATTCATAGTGATTCTGAAGATTTAGTGCATTTTGAGTGGTCCATAAATAGGGGAAAATTCTGAAGGTTAGAAAATATATGAGTCCAAATATATAGAAAAACAGACCTAGAGAATACTTGAAATCTAAACACATGCACACTACAATATGACAGGTGGAAACACCGGAGGAGGACCTGGTCTTGAGTCAATTATTGATGTTACCAGCTCTTGGGGGTGAGAAATCAAGGAGGTGTCTTTGGAACAGCTGGGTGAGCCAAATTCTTCTTTCCCTGATTGTCCTCAGCATTAGTAAGAGTGATATTTATAGACAAATTATAACAGTGGATCTAATGCTTGGGGAAAAATGTTGGTATGTGCCTTAGGTAACCAATAATCCCCAGAAAAGATGGTCCATACATCCACTTAGAGACTATTGGCACATATTAAGAATTTCAAATTTTTCAGAAAAATCAACTGACAACAATAATAGTTAACAAATATCAAAAACTTACATGACAGGTATTATACTATGTACTTTGTATGCATTGCTGACTTAATCTCTATAATAATTACTGACAAATATTGGTACTTTCACTTTAATTTATTTTAACTGGTGAATAATTTTCTGCTTAAAGACTATATAATAACCCTCAGGTCATATAGCTAAGAAGTACGACTGGGATTTGATCCTAAAGAATATGACACCAGAGTGGCTCTTAGAACCCATCTTGATGGTATGTCAGAATCATCTCAGAATGATTCTGAAAGACAAGGGAATGGAGATTATAATAAAATATTTAACATTTACCACATAAAATTCCCAAAAGAACTCTTTCCATTTTACCAGCAATCACACTCCTTTGTATTTATCCAAAGGAGTTGAAAACTTATGTCCACACAGAAACCTGCACACAGATGATTATAGCAGCTTTACTTTTTCATAATTGTCAAGATTTGGAAGCAACCAAGAGATATTTCAGTAGTGAATGGATAAATAAACTGTGGTTCATCAAAACAATGGGATATGACTCAGTGCTAAAAAGAAATGAGCTACCAAGCCATCTATATATATAAAAACCTAAGCGACCAAACCACTGAACGACCAGAACAACTGGTCGACCAGTTGCTATGATGCGCACTGACAACCAGGGGGAAGACGCTCAATGCAGGATCTGCCCCCTGGTGGTCAGTGTGCTCCCACAGCTAACCTCTGTAGCCAGGCAACCTCTCACAGCCTCTCCCCCGAGCTGGCCAACCTCCCGTGGCCCCTGCCCCCCAGGAGCTGTCCAACCTCCCATGGCCCCTCCCCCCAGCTGGCTGGCCCTGATCAGCAGGTGGCCAACCTCTCGCAGCCCCGATCAGCCCAATCACTGGTCAGGCCAAGGTACCCCAACCGTGCACAAATTCGTTCACCCAGCCTCTAGTAAAAAGATAAGACGGAACCTTAAATTCATATTAATATGGTAAAAAAAAGTCTGAAAAGTAAAAATACTGCATGATTCTAATATATAACATTCTATAAAAGACAAAATTATGGAGATAATGAAAAGAAAAATAGTTGCCAAGGGTTGGGGTAGGGAGGAATGAATAGGTGAAGCAAAAAAGAATTTTAAGCTGTGAACATACTCAGTATAATACTATAACTATAGATACATGTGATTATACATTTGTGCAAACCCACAGAATGAATGTACAACATCAAAAGATAACCATAAGGTAAATCATAGAATTTAGATTGTTATAATGGGTCAATATAGATTCATCACTTATAACATCTGTGCCACTGTGGTAGGAGATATTTGATATTTCTTTTAATTTTTAAAGGTATTTATTTATTTTGAGGGAGAGAGAGAAAGAGAAACATTGCTTTGTTGCTCCACCAACTCATGCATCCATTGGGTGCTTCTTGCATTTGCCCTGACCAGAGATCAAACCCACAACCCTGGTGTATCAGGACAATGCTCTAATGAACTGAGCTAACTGGCCAAGTCCAAATGATAGGGGACATTGATAATAGGAGAAACTATGCATGCATGAGGGCAGGAGCTATATGGAAATCTCTGTACTTTCTGCTAAATTTTGCAGTGAACTTAAAACTGATTTTAAAATATCTTTTGAATTAAATAAAAAATTTAAAGTTCCAAAAAGGAATAAAAGATAGAGTAGAAATAATCATCAAGGAAATTAATAGAAGAAAATAGTTGATTGGGTGATGGGCACACAGTGCAATACACGGATCTTATAACTTAGAAACCCACATCTGAAACCTATATGATCATGCTAACCAATGTCACCCCAATAAATTGAATTAAAATGGGAAAGAAAAGAAAATAGTTGAGAGCTGAAAACAAAAATCTTCAGATTTAAGGATGCACTAAATATTATAGACACACAATTAGACAAATCATGATGTTCTAGCATCACATGGATAAGTAAAATATCCTAAAAGGTTGTAGAGTGAAAAGGGGTGCTTTTCTAAAATTCAGGATTCTAAGAAAATATTTAACAATTTTTAAAATATATACCTTTAAACTTCTGTCAATAGTTACTTAAACTGTAATTTATATGTCAAAACAACAAAGTAAAGTTGAAAAAATATTGAAGGATAATATTCTATACAATACTGTTTAAACATTATAATTCTGTCTCTAACTCTCAAGATGAGTGGTGCTTGAGGCACGATATGGGTAAAAGTTCTGGGGAAAAGGATAATAGCAAAGTTTTTGTCTTATTCAGAAGAAAAATATAGGTATTCATTACTGATAGATTGATCAGAAAATAATGTGTGTTGGCCCTGGCTGGGGAGCTCAGTTGATAATAGCATCACACCATTATACCAAGGTTAGGGTTCAATCCCCTGTCAGGGCACATAAAAGAGTCAGCCAATGAATGTATAAGTTGAACAATAAATCAATGTTTCTTGCCCTAACCGGTTTGGCTCAGTGGATAGAGCGTCGGCCTGCAGACTGAAAGGTCCCAGGTTCGATTCCAGTCAAGGGCATGTACCTTGGTTGCGGGCACATCCCCAATAGGAGGTGTGCAGGAGGCAGCTGATTGTTTCTCTCTCATCGATGTTTCTAACTCTCTATCACTCTCTCATCCTCTCTGTAAAAAATCAATAAAATATATATTAAAAAAAAATCAATGTTTCTTTCTCTCTTCCCCTCTCTCTCACTAAAATAATTAATAAAATTTTAAAAATAGTAATAATTATGTGTTAAATGAAGATAATAACAAGAACTAGAAAATATATATCCCCTTAAAGATATATCCTATATAATAAAAAGGTAATATGCAAATCAACTGAACAGCAGAACGACCATTCACTATGACGTGCACTGACCACTGGGGGCGGGGAGAGGAGACACTTAACACAGGAGCTGTCCCCTGGTGGTCAGTGCGCTCCCACAGTGGGACCGCCGCTCAGCCAGAAGCCGGGCTCACAGCTAGCAATCGCAGCAGCGGTGGTGGGAGTCTCTTCCACTTCTGTGGCAGCGCTAAGGATGTCCGACTGCCGGACTATGAGAGGGCACAGACCGGGCTGAGGGAGCCCCCTCCCCCGAATGCACAAATTTCGTGCACCGGGCTTCTAGTAAATAAATAAATAAATAAGTGATGAATATAGAAAACCCTAAAACAAAATATACAGAAATTACAATATGGCATGTTAATAAACCCAAATTTATGGGTAGCCCTAACAAATAAGATTGGGTAAATCCCTTTACTAAAAGGCACATTGTTAAAGGAAAACCTATGACCAGAGAAAATGAAAATCTATAGAAAATAAAAAGAAAGAAAATTACACTCAATATCTCAACATTTTGATAATTGATTTGAAATATACATATATATACACATACATACCAAGAAATTTTTATAAAATAAATAATTTTAGCACTAGTAATATCAGGTAAAATAGGATTCAAGTCAAAATTGGATGGATTGGGTTTTGATATTTCGCTAAAATGTATTGTTCATGAATATATATTTTGAAATATAAAAGAGAAACAAATGAGAAAGAGACAAATGACAAATGCAGAATATTTATATAGTAAAAAAATTTAATAAATTTCCCTCTGTGAGAGACACCAAATAGCCAAAAACTAAGGTAAAACCTAGTAGAGATGTTAAGATATTAATAACAAAAATGTGTTGAACTAGTACAGTGGTCGGCAAACTGCGGCTCACAAGCCACATGCGGCTCGTGAGCCATGGTTTGCAGCCCTATTGACTAATGAGTTTGCCAACCATTGAACTAGTATATCCATTGACTATCTTGAGTGCATCAAAAGAAAAGGCATTCATTCAAAACAGATGAAATTATCACAAAAACTGAACTTTGAATCCAAAAGTAAAATAAAATAATTTTAAAAGCATAATGTATAGGCTATACATCAGATGACAATGTAAGAAAATTAAACAAGGCTGGCTGGCGTGGCTCAGTGATTGAGCATAGACCTATGAACCAGGAGGTCATGGTTGGATTCCCAGTCAGGGCACATGCCTGGGTTGCAAGTTCAATCCCCAGTGGAGGGGGTGTAGGAGGTAGCCAATCAATGATTTTCTCTCATCATTGATGTTTCTATCTCTCTATCCTTCTTCTTTCCTCTCTGAAATCAATAAAAATGTATTTTTTAAAAAGAAAATTAAACAAGAGTAAAGAAGGATAACATTTCTTTACTCCCCAATCCACTCATATTGACAACATTGTTTTTTAATGAATCATAAAATATTACAGAGTAATAATGAAACAAAACCTATAATTTTTAAATATTTTACGTGTATGATACTAATGGTATTTCCTATAAAAACACCTGCATGATGTAGCCAAAATATTGCTTATAATATAAGATGCAAATGTATTAATTCTAAATGAATATGCACTAAAATTAAAGGATTCTACCTACATATCAAAAATGTAGAAGTATAAAAAGAAGTAAAAACAAATTTAAAAAAAATAGAAAGAAAAACAAAAAATAATGGAGCAGGAAATAATAAGGAAGCAGATTTTATGGATATAACCAAAAGATGGTTCTTTGAAGAAAATCAGCAAAATAGTTAAACTTTTGCAAACCTGAGTAAAGAAAAATTGTAACAAGAAAAAGATAGCATAAAAATTAGGAAAGATGTGTAACAGAGGTTAAACCTTTAAGATAATATAATTTCATGTGAAATATTGAATTATCTAAATAAAAATTAGTAACTAAGAAAATTTCAAACAGCATTCATCAGGAATAAAGAATTAATCCAAGGAACTACAATAAGCAGATGAATTATTGAATACCACTCTAAGCAAATATTCGTTAAATATTTATTCAAATTTCATTATCAAGGTAAGTGAAAAATTATTTAATATTTACCACACACTAGGCATTATCCTAATCACCTTATGTGAATAATATAATTTTTAAAACATTTCTTTATTGATTAAGGTATTACATATGTGTCCTCATCCCCCCATTATCTTCCCAAACCCCCCCCCCCCTCATGCCCTCACCCCCTGTTGTCTGTGTCCATTGGTTAGGCTTATATGCATGCATACAAGTCCTTTGGTTGATCTCTCCCCTTTACCCCCACCCTCCCTACCTTCCCTCTGAGGTTTGACAGTCTGATCGATGCTTCTCTGTCTCTGGATCTGTTTTTGTTCATCAGTTTATGTTGTTCACTGGAGGCCCGGTGCACGAAATTCGTGCACGGGGGAGGGGGGTGTCCTTCAGCCCAGCCTGCACCCTCTCCAATCTGGGACCCCTCGAGGGATGTTGGTGGGATCGGGCCTAAACGGGCAGTCGGACATCCCTCTCACAATCCAGGACAGCTGGCTCCCAACTGCTCAGTGGCAATGATATCTCTTGTACTTTACTTTTAATCTTTCTATTCTTCTTGTCATGTTTGCTTATCAAGATAAGAGTAAAAGAAGAACTCACAAACAAGGTTGACCCAAAACATACAACTATGAACATTTGTAAAATAAAATATTGTATTAAAACAAGTGATTTTCCATTACCAAGACACAGCATAAAATAAAAATTAAAAGTACAAGATCTAAATGCAGGCTGCTTTATATGAATCTTAGCTCAGCCTTTCATCGGCTGTGTGACCCGAGAGTAGTTCATTGGCCCATCAGAGCTCCAGGTTTCTCCTCTATAAATAGATAACAATAGAGCAATGTTGTTGAGATTAAACCAAATAATATGTAATAACATGCAAGCATAAAAAAGGAAGTTACATAAATATTTTCTTGCTTTTTGAATCTTGCTTCTATGCATTAATATATAAAAATACATTTTTTAATTTTTTGGTCAAAATGTTTGTTCTCTGGAATCTTACATTTGTGTTGCTTTAAAATATTTTCCTTGTTTCCTCTGCACTTGATTCATAAGGGTTTCCATCTACTCTGAAAGGTTCTATGAAAATGTATCTGCAGATGCCCCCCACAGTGGAGTACTTTGCCTCTGACGAAATGTTCAGCCCAACCTCCCACGAAATCTCCATGTTTTAACAGACAAATGTACACACATACTCCATCACATGTCACACTGAATGTGCCTAAGACTGAAAATATTATCTTCTCAAAATTACTTACCTTGTTTCCCTCAAGGATACTTCTGCTTTCTCAACTATAACAGCCCATACTTTATTATTAAATGAATGTCTCCTTCTCTCCCCTCTATAAGATATACTCAAATTTTTAAATCCCATATAGTCTATCTCCCCTAAAATTCCTCACATTTGTCTACTTATTGGTATCCTCTTGCTTAAACTCTTACAATAGTTTTCTATCCAGACTCATTTCCTCCAGTTTCTTTGTTTTTGATGTTATATCCTACCTCAGGAATTAGGATATATCTTGATAAACCATGACATCATTCTTCCTCTCAATGACTTACAGTGGATATCAACTACCTAGTGAGTGGCAAGCAAACTCCTCAACCTAAATTTGTCTTTTTTCATGCCTTCCACATCACTGCTCCATTGTGGACACCTTACAATTCCAGTGCTTATAGTTCCTTGAACAAATCTTTATCTTTTCAACTTTGGGATTCTAGCTTATTTTCAACTTTCAGAATGCAGTGTCCTCTCTTGCACTCTATAGAAATCCTACCAACCTCAAGTGTCATAACTTCCAGGAACTACTTGTGTCCCTAAAATATTGTTTGAGGCTTCATAGTGTTTCATAGGCATCAAACAGGAATTTGAATACTAAATCTATTTGGAAAACTATTAAACCTTTTAAATCATTACCTTTGTTAGTATTGTGGGGAAAATACAAGTTTACTTCATATAAAATAGCATAAAAACTTTAAAATGTAGAAAACAGGACCAGGCAGTTAGAAAGTTCCCAATAAATATTCAATTTCTTATATAGCCATTGGTGAACAAATTACTCTTTTAATTTTTAATGTATTTACATAAAATATAACTGTATTAAGCATAAGGATTGTAATTTTGATATTCTTGTATATTTCTTATCTTTGCTGTCTCTGTGCAGGTCCTTACACAAAGTCAGCATTTAATACAATTATATTAAATGTCTTTGCTTAATAATAATTATAATAATTAATATTATAATTTAGATGATTTCTTAAACAGTCTGTATTTTTCACTAGAGTTTATTGAACTTAGTTTGAACTCTGATTTTGACCCGTATCAATGACATGAGAGGATAGGAATGCCTGACCTGTAAGTTCTGAGGTTAACCTTGTACATGAGAACTACTGTTCATGAAAAAGTGCATGATTTTTCTTGAAAACAATTCCAGGAAATATACTGTTATATAGATTGGGTTATATCCATCCAGAATAGTATTGAATGTCTGCTATATCCATTGCTTTGTCCAAATTTAGGTTATGAGTAATAGAGTCATACAAAGTTTACTAACAGGAAAAAGTAATTGTTTAGACAATGTCCCTCTTCATTGTATCAAAAATATTTTATGCATAGTTACCATGGAGATGGAATAAAGAAAGGTGAGTTTTTAAAGCATCCTTCAAAATATTATAATACATAATAAAAATATTACAAAAGGACTTTAATTTACTATTAAAATATTTTAGGTGGTATACATTATCTTATTCTACTTTTCTTTTGTCTGTTTTGTGTGATGCTATTTTTTTGCACTATGAAGCAAACATATTTCAAGGAAATATTGAGGCTACATTAGTTTGAAATAAGTGCAAGAATGGCCAGGTTGGATAAATGTTTTAGTAAATGGCAAAACCATTTAATGTGCTTTTATTACTGCTGCATTTTTCTATGAAGTTTTGAAGTTCCTTTTAATTTTCTAGAGAATAAACATTGAGAAGTCAAAGTTGGGGAAACATATTACTCATATCAACTCAACATTGAAAGAGTAAGGAAAAATGTAAGATGTAGGTACAATGCCGCCATTTTATTAATCACAAACAGAAACTCTAGTAACTAACTGCCTCTTTCACACACTGTCCCTGAAAAATGGGTAAGTGAAATGTATATTAGGTCTAAAGTAAATGAAATCTACATTAAGTTTCTCTATAATTTTCCCTACTATCCAAAATATTTCAAATTCCTCTTTTGCCACTAAAGCCCAGAAAAATATACTTCACAAACTATATGCAAAAAATTTTAAACCTAAATGTAGTATGATGAATGAATCATTAATGATAAAATGTTAAAAATTTGTAAAAGATTTCCAATGATGGCTAAGATGAAAAGCTTACTACAGCCTATCTTTCCCTGTGATTGTAACAAAAACTATGGGCAGATTGCAAAGAAATCTGGAAAGTAAATGATAGCAGATGAATAGAAAGGTAAGTCAAACCTGAAGAAATAAAAGGCCATGACTTCACTGTTGTTTTTTCCTCCCTCCTTTATCTCCTGGCTTTTACCTGAGAGTTCAAGTAGAGGTGGACAATGGAAATGAAAAGGAAAATTCTGTTTTTCAAGGCAGAAGACAAGACAAAAAGACCTCCGCTAACTGGAGAGTAGACTGGGTGGAAAAACTTTTTTTTTTCCCCTTTTCTACTTCCCCCTGCTCGGAGGGATCCCCAGTGGTGAAGCTCTTCCGATGCCTTGACAAGGTTTCTAAAACCTCAGGAATGAAACATCCATGTTTTCAGAAGAATCAAGAAAGGGACTCCAATGGTCCAAAAGTGTGAGGAAGATCACCATTATTTTTTTCTCTCTCAGCTTTGCTTGAGAATGGCAACAGTAATGGGAAACTGCACACCAGCACAAAGATAAACCCTGGCTTACAAGTCAGAAAACTGGGAAAGGGCCCCCAGGGAACCAAAGAATGGCTGAGAAATTGGGGAGCTGGAAGATAAAGAAGGGAATGCCCAAATACTGTATTTGAACTTACAAAAACCCAGGCTCATCCCAGTCTGTTCACTAGCAGAAGAGACATCAGTAAGCATGATAAAAGCTTTGAGAACTGAATTATTGTTTACACCAATACCTAAGTCCTAGACAAATCCCTGAGAGAAGAGGCACAAAGAAATTCAAAAACACAGTACAGACTTTGAAACCTGAACCGACTTCAGAGGCACTGCATACAGAAGGCAAATTAGAACGCTGATATGGACCTAACCATGCCAATTGTCTGCTAAAACAAACAGTAAAAAAAAAAAAAAAAAATGTACAGCAAATCTTCAAAGAATTTGAAAAGGACTCAGGTTTTTATAATGTAATGTTCAAAAATGTCCAGGATATGATCCAAAATCATTGTACATGGAAAGAATTGGGAAAATCTGGCCAACGCCATGGGAAAAAATAATAATAAAAACGCCTATCCCAAGATGACTCAGATGTTGAAATTATCAGGCAAAGACTTAAAGCAGTTTAACAACATGATCCATGAGCTTAAGTTCATCAATCTCAATATGAATAGAAAGACAGACATTTTCAGCAGAGAAAGAGAAACTATATTATAGAATCATGTGACAAATGGAAATGTGATAACTGACAAATACAATATATGAGATAAAAGGTCAACAGTAGATCTGGGAATGAAATAGGAAAAACTCGGTGAATTTAAAGATAAAGCAGTAGAAATTTTGCAATCTTAACAATAGAAGGAAAAAAAAGATTGAATAAAAAGTAAGCAGGGTCAGGCACCTGAGGGACAATATCAGAAAGTCTAATAATTATTTAATTATCACTTTGGAAAAAGAAGCTAAAGTAATTGGTACAGAATGAGAAAATATTGAAAGAAATAATGGTCTGAAAACTGTCTTCCAAAAATTTAACAGTTTGATCCTTCTTTTCATTTCAGGAAAAAGTCTCACCCCAAATCAAGAATTTTATTAGTAATGGATCTCAAATATTGTATCTGGAGAAAATGAAGTCACCCTTTCTCAGCTTCATTTGCAGCAGATGTGACTATGTGACCATGTGCTGGCCAATGGGGTATAAATAGACAGGATCTGAGTTACTTCTAGGTAATGTCCTTGCAATGAAATAGCACGTGTTTCCTTCTTCCTTTTCTTTCTGTCTGCTATGTGAACCTTTTAATCTAATATTGAATGTTAGTTGCCATGAGGATTAAAACAATATCCTAGAGGCTGGAGGGATGAAGAAGAGCCAAAAGAGAGAAGAAAAAAAATGAACCTCAACAACATGGACAGGTGGACTAAGGGCTGATACATAATAGAGAAAAATTGTTTGACCTGTTATCATTCAGTTGGGAATTTGTTACAAGGAACTATACATTTATCCTAACTAATATAGCATCCTAGCTCAATTACAACTCAGACATTCCTTCAGAACACTATCAAAAATAGCCTCTACTAGATACTTTCTATCGCCTGATTTTGTTTTACCAATTACCAACTCAATTATTTTTAATGTATTTATCTATAGATTATTTTATATGTATAGTACTTGGATTTTCCCAGCATGGATATATGAATTTCTTTTACTAATTTAAAATTATTGAACACTAACTAAATCAGTATTATTTTAAGGTTTTGTTTCTATAAAATTAATTTCATGGGTTTTTATAATATCAAATCCAAAGAAAGATGGAGAATATCTGAAATTAAATATTATTCAGTAATTTTATTAATTAATTACTTAATACAGTTTAAAACTTAAAATACAGTGCTTAAACATTGAAATTTGTCAAAAAAGCATGACCTAAAGACAAAAAGGCACAATACGTAACACTGAAAAGAGTGAGCTAAGTATTTGCATTTGCCATTTCTACAAAGCATAATGGACAACAGCTCATACTGTATTTAGTTCTCTAAAAGAGGGAAGAAAATCAACATCACTAAGTGGGAGGCAGGACAAATTCCAAAATTATCAACAGAAAATATAAGCAGTTTAGTCCATGTCTTTCCCAAACTTAAAAAATCTCTCTCTATATAAAAGCCCAGCTACCTTTACAGCCAAATGACCAGAATGACCAGTCGCTATGACACGCACTGACCACCAGGGGCCAAACGCTCAATGCGGGAGCTCCCCCCTGGTGGACAGTGCACTCACCCAGAAACCAGGCTCATGGCTGGCGAGTACAGCGGTGGTGACGGGAGCTTCTCCCGCCTCCGCGGCAGCACTAAGGAACGGCGAGCCAAGTGGTAAGGAGTGAGCAGGCGAGTGGTTAGGAGCGAACAGGTGGACAGTTAAGAGCGAGGGGTCCTGGATTGTGAAAGGGCGCAGGCCGGGCTGAGGGACACCCCCCTCCATGCCCAAATTTTGTGCATCAGGCCTCTAGTATAAATAAAAGAACTGTATTTTATGAAATAGTAAGTTAATAAAATTAGTATAATCTGATATGTTAACAATTTGAAAAGTCATTGTGCATGTTGAACATTGATTGAGCTACTGGTTGTTTTTTTTTGTACTTTATTTCAATTTTTCTTCTACCTTTTAAATTTTATTTAAAATTTAACATTTAATGAGGACAATGATTTTAACTGTTTCTTTTTGTTACTACTGAAGCTTTTTTATTTGCTTTATTTTTTGTCTGCTTGTTTTTAGAGCAGTGTACCAGAATAAATAGTGTTAGCGAAACTATCCATTGGTTTGCTTGAATTAGCAGCTTTACATGATAAATTACTTTGCTAACTGTAAACCCATTTCTTTATCTACTACTTGTAATAGTATAGAGAAATGCAACTCAGTTAGATAAATCACATTTTATATTTATCCTTGAATTCTTCATGTCCAAAATTATCCTTTAAAGCTTAGTATTTAATTACTATTAGTAACAAATAATGAATCATTTTACACAAAAATATAACACCAATACATTGAGATAATTTAGTACTAATCAAATGACAGTGTTCCCTAATGAGTAACTTTATGAGAAAATTCTTATAGGTAGGAGGAAGAGGCTAGAACTGAGAAATAGATAGTTGTTCCTATCATGACTTCATTTGGCGGCATAAAATGAAACACACCAGATCATGTTAGACAAACAAATAGTGTTAGCTATTTCTCACATGTCAAGAAGTCCAGAAGCCAATGTCCAAGAATATCTGATTAATTTAACTGTGTAAAACGATATCTGTACTCCCATCTTTCCGCTTCACTTCTCTTGGCTTGTGATATTTATTCTTAAGTTTGTTTCCTCAAGCTTAAGCCATTGTAAAAATGTGAGAGCTCAGTATTTGTGACATCATGACAGTATTTAAGCAAGCAGAGAAGGGAAGCATGCAAGAAAAAGGGGGCAATGTTTTTTTCTAGAAATGTATCAGATAACCAATTCTGTCTTTAAGGAAAGCTGGGAAATCTAATTATTTGACTGCTTACATTGCAAATAAAACAACTTTAGATTTTATTTTTAAAGAGGGAAATTGAAATTAAAATTGCATATTATCTAGTTAACTATATCATAACTATATTTTTCCAAATGTCTTTGCCCTGCAGAAAATAAGCCTGTGGGAAGTAAATTAATTTGGGGAACAAACTCATCCACTTACAAAGCTCTCTCCTCAGAAACAAGATATTGAAAGTTAAAAACAGATATTCTAGTACCTCATTCTATTCCCAAGGTTCTCTGATTAGGGATTGAACTGTGACCTCCTGGTTCCTGGGTCCTCACTCAACCCCTGAGCCACACCAGTTGGGCTCCCTTTATTCTTAAAATTTTCAAATAGTATGTGTTTCTGTTCTTTAATTTTTTAATTAGATTAATCTACAAAAATTTTTGGTAAAAGTGCATTTTTGTAGTTAGCTACTTTAAAACTTACCTTTTTCCTCTTGAATAATCAATTTGCTCAGGTTTTTTTAAATCTCTTTTGAATCAAATTCAAAATTTATAGGTTTCAAAACTGATCATGCATTTCATAGAACTATTTATTTATTTATTTATTTAATATTTTTATTGATTTCAGAGAGGAAGATAGAGGGAGAGATAGAAACATCAATGATGAGAGAGAATCACTGATTGCCCCTAACTGCCCCCCCACCCCCCGCTGCCAGCCTGGTTGCTCCTAAGCACCTCTGCCTGCCAGCTTGATTGCCCCTAACTGCACCCCCTACCATCCTGGTCACCCTTAACTGCCTCTGCCTGCTGGCCTGATTGCCCCTAACTCCCCCCCCCCCCCCCGCCAGCCTGGTCACCCCACTCAGCCTGCTGTTTGGTTGTTGCATGAGGGCATCCCAACCAATTTGCATATTACCCTTTTATTGTATAGATTGTTAGATAGGACAGATAGCTGCTAGAGCCTGAGGAAGGGAAGGCAGGGAAAGGGGAGTTTATCTCACTCACTGAACAAAGAAGTCAGCAGTCCTGGCACTTGCCAAGATAAAATCTCCAGATGTTCTCATAAATTCTGGGAAAAACCACAACAATTTAAAATGGGGACCTTGAAATCTAGTCTGTTACCCAAGATATTGGGCAGGGGAACCTTGAAATCTATAGGGGGAAAAGGATAAAACCCTTGAATCCTCACTAGGTGGGGCATTCAGGCTAGCTGAATTGGTTTTATGACAAGTATGTTCTTTTTTTTTTTAATATATATTTTATTGATTTTTTACAGAGAGGAAGGGAGAGGGATAGAGAGTCAGAAACATCGAAGAGAGTGACACATCGATCAGCTGCCTCCTGCACACCCCCTACTTGGGATGTGCCCGCAACCAAGGTACATGCCCTTGACCGGAATCGAACCGGGGACCTTTCAGTCCACAGGCCGACACTCTATCCACTGAACCAAACCGGTTAGGGCTCAAGTATGTTCTTAATAAATTCATTTGCTTTGCTTTAACACTCCTTTCTGTCACTCATCTATATTCTCTCTCAGGAGCATGACAAGAGCAGAGGAGGGGAGAGCCCCCTCTGACTCAGGCAGCTCTCTGGTAACAAAATTATAATGAGGAAATCTTGAAAAACTGAATGTATACGTGATTTATTAAGAATTATATAACTGGCCCTAGCCCGTTTGGCTTACTGGACAGAGTGACAGCCTGCGGATTGAAGGGTCATGGGTTTGATTCCGATCAGCCCTGCAGGAGACAGCCAATCAATGATTCTCTCTCATCATTGATGTTTCTATCTCTCTCTCCCTCTCCCTTTCTCTCTGAAATCAATAAAAATATATTTTTTTAAAAAGAATTATATAACTTCCTATGAATATCCTTCAATCTTTGTCCAGAGTTTTCTTCTACAGAACAAATACAGTTAGACCTACCATAAGATTTATGCCTTAAAAAAATATATTGGATTTTTACCGTAGCACTTAGTAACTGTGACCTTGGGCAAATTACCTAATCTCTATGTCCCTCATTTGTTTTCACTTTTAAAACAAGATAACAATGTACTGCCTACTTTATAGTATTGTTGACAGTATTTGGTAAATAATCTATGCAAAAAAGTTTTTTTCCTGAAAAAAAAAAGTGACCCAAACACTTATGCTTTAAGAACTACTCTATATTTCATATAACATATTTTTTTTATGTTTAAGCTTTACTATCCTTGAGTTAATTTTTATAGCAAAATCCACATTTGGATTTAAAGAAAATTTTAAATAATATTTTTGGTATCTAATCTGAAATAAAACAGTGTAAGATATATAGACATATATTATATTTGTATTGCTTCATGTAATTTAATCTAATACTTTATTATTGAAATCAGGCCTATCATTTGAGATTGTTTGTCCAGTATCCTCTGAATATCCCCTGAATATGAATATTGAGTTTTTCTCATCTTTTTAAAGGCTCTGTTTAAAAAATAATAATAATATCTCTCTGGTCTTTTCTTGGTATCCTTTTCTTTGAACAAACACTTTATCTTTGTTCCAGACTAGTGTTCATTACCACATCAATAAGCCTGTTTGGTTTCCTTTCCATCTTAATGTGACTAATGGACCACTGTTTATATATTGTTCTGCTGCTTTTACTAACTATTCTGCTTGCCAATTGTGCTCTGTTTGAAGTATACATATCCTCCATCTGCTGTAACATTTTGTATCCACGTCCCAGCTGCATTAATTCTAGTAATTGCATAAATTCATTGAACTTTATTACCCAGGATTGATCCTATGTGTTAGGGAAACCTCAACTACTTACAAAAAAAAATTGTTCTAGATTCAATATTTTGTTTTTAGAGTTCATTTGCAAAATAACACATTTTTATTTTATTTTGCTTTTAGTGTTCTTTGAATTGTGGCCCTTAAATGAATCTAATGAAGTATTCTATCCATTTATCTTGCCAGAAATAGGCCCTTTTTTGTGAGAAAAATAAACTAGCCTTTTACCCCCTTTGAAACAGTGTATTGATGATTTTAAAGTGGATTGTCCTGATTCTGGCAAAAGTGTGGTCCAGAATCTGTAGAGCATTAGTTCACTATCTACCTCTTAATAGATCTAACAGTGTTGGATGTATCATTAGACCTCTCTGAATCTCAATTTTCTACTTTGTAAATTTTTAAGTTGGCATTTTTAACTCTTTCCCATAAGGTGGCTTAAATAATATGAAATTTAAATGAAACAATGTGCAACAAAGTTCTTGCAACGTGTCTGAAACTGTTTCTCCTCTTAATAAAGAAATTAGACAAGATGGTATTAGGTCTTTTTCTCTTATAATCTTTTCTAGCTCTGGTATAGATTTCACATTTTATAATAGGGATATATTTGTATATTTTCCTACTTATGCACCATCTCCGCTGTCTCCCCAACAAATGTATTTCCCAGAGCTGCTTATTTTTTGTAGCCATTTTCAGTTTTCAGTCAAAAGTCCTCAGAGAATAATTAATAACAATGGTAAAACTTTGACCAAAAGGGATAAAATTGATATTTCTGATCTATAAAATGTTGTCATCTCTTCATCTACCACAAATGATTATTCTCTTAGAACACAGACCTAGAAGCCAGGTCTAGGTTTGTATCCTGGATCTACTTATTTCAGCAACCTTGGACAAATCACTTCAACTCTGTGAAATATCTTTATCTTCACTAAAAAGAAAATAATATAATATCTCTGTCCCTACCTTCCAAGTTCCTTTGAGAATTAAATATAATAATGTTCTGCATTTTATATATTAAAAATGCCAAGAAAATATTAGTTATATTTATTTACTAGAGGCCCAGTGCACGCAATTCATCACTCAGGGTGGGGAGGTCCCTCAGCCGGGCCTGCACCATCTCACAGTCAGGGAGCTCTCAGGGAATGTCCAACTGAGTGGGCCTAAGCTGGCAGTCTGACATCCTTAGTGCTGCTGCAAAGGTGGGAGAGACTCCAGCCACTGCCACCGCGCTCGTCAGCCGTGAGCCTGGCTTCTGGCTGAGCAGTGCTCCCACAGAGGGAGCATTGAGCATCCTGCATTGAGCATCTGCCCCCTGGTGGTCAGTGCACATCATAGTGACCAGTCATTTGCCATTCGGTCGATTTGCATATTAGCCTTTTATTATATAGGATATGGCCTTGTGAATTACTTGTCCATTACCTAAAAGGCAGAAGAACCTATTAATAAATACTGCCCTGCTCTGGTGACCATGATTAGAGAGAAAAATAACCTGGAACCCTGGGCCACATGGTATATATGCCAACGTATTCAGAGAATGAGGCAGAAAAATCCCTTGGACAAGGAGATAAAGAGCAAGGCCTCACAGCTCCTGACCTCAAGCATCTGTTTCAAGTTCTCGATGCAGGTGACCAGCCAATCTCTGCAGAGCCCCTATTCAGAGAGCGCACAAATAGTCAATCATTAGATTTTAAAGGGTGGTTAGTGCTCATGTTGATACATTCAGGCCATTCAAGTCACTAAGACTTGCCTGGAGATTACTGGAAGGAATGTTTTGGGAGCTATCAATCCATAAAATTAAAGACAGCAAAAACTCACATAATTTATCCAAACAAACCTCTTAAGGCAGGTACTTTATTCAATTCTTCTCCTGCCATTTCCCTTATTCAATTCTACCTAGAAGTAGGGAAATAAACTCAGCAGGAGAGAAGCAGCCCAAGTCAAGCCACAGGCATCACTGGGGCCTCAGGCCTTTACAACAGAACAAACTTCATGGAGCTGCAGTGTGGAGCTGGTGCCGGGTACCAACACATGCCTGTAACACTACCTTTGCTTCATCTAACTCGAGCAGAGAGATCTTAATTTATTGAAAGTATAACCTAGATCTCACAAAATTAACAAAAGACTGGACAACAAGATTTTAAAAATGAGCAGTCAAAACAAAGGTTGGAAAAAGAGCCACAGAAAGGTGCACTTAAAGTCTACTGCACTTAAAGTCTACATATGGCATCTCACCATCCCCATGCCATATTCTTGTGTCACTACATGAAGATTCAAATTAGCAGGAGGTGGAGTTTAACAGACCAAGTCTAAATCTCCCAAGGGACCCCTAATGGGCTGGGAGAAGAATAGTGAATATACAAACCCTCCAGTTTTCAGACTGAGGGTGGCTCCCATCTCCTTCCAGGGCACATACTATGGGGGACTGCCTAGAGGGGATCCTGCTTTGTTAATAATAGGCTGACAAATTCCACTACAGTTCCCTAAACCATGACCTCTCGTGGTCCAATTCAAGCACCTTTACCCTAGGCAAAGGTTCTTAAGCATTTTCTTCTTTTTTTTTTTTTAAATATATTTTATTGATATTTCACAGAGAGGAAGGGAGAGGGATAGAGAGCTAGAAACATCGATGAGAGAGAAACATCGATCAGCTGCCTCCTGCACACCTCCCACTGGGGATGTGCCCGCAACCAAGGTACATGCCCTTGACCGGAATCGAACCCGGGACCCTTCAGTCCGCAGGCCGACGCTCTATCCACTGAGCCAAACCGGTTTCGGCTAAGCATTTTCTTAAAATCATGATTAATAAATGAGAAATGTTATAAAACACCACTATGCAGGAGTGTAGTTTTGCCAGTACAATGACAGGGAGGTAATTGCTGAAGATGGTGTTCATCCTTCTATAGCATGTGATGGACATTCTTAACGCACTCAGCTGCAGACAGCATAAGAGATTTGAGTCAGTTATTGAGTGAAACATGTCTGTTGATAGGTTTAAAAAAACAGAAACCAAAATACCACCTGACTGTTATTCACTTCGGAGCTGTGACAGACACTGTTATCTATTTACTTAAAAGTAATTAAAGCCCCACCCCTCTTCTTTGCTGTTAGATCTCAACTTTCATTTAGAAACAGAAAGTGCCAAAGTCACATTTTCTCTGGCCCCTGTATTTCATGTAGGGGATGAACGAATGACTAATGAAATTTGTGGCTAATGAAATTTCAAAAAGTGACCTGTGTGGCTTCTTGAGAAGCTTTTTTATCCTAATTAAAAAAAAAAAAAAAAGTGGTGTCAAAGGTAAAAAATGGTCTTCTCTCTAACTCTGTTTTGATATTGTAATTTGAGGCTGTGCTGTGTACATTTGCTATGGACATTCAAATACCTTTAAGATTGAGAAGTTAATTTTACAGAAGCTAACTTCCTCCTGTCGGTTTAAAAAAAAAAAAGTATGCCAAAATGTCAAACTCTGCTCTATATTTACTTATTTTTTTTAATATATTTTATTGATTTTTTACAGAGAGGAAGGGAGAGGAATAGAGAGTTAGAAACATCGATGAGAGAGAAACATCAGCTGCCTCCTGCACACCCCCTACTGAGGATGTGCCCACAACCAAGGTACATGCCCTTGAGCGGAATCGAACCTGGGACTCTTCAGTCCACAGGTCAACGGTCTATCCACTGAGTCAAACCAGTTAGGACAATTTTTTCTTTTTTAAAATATATTTTATTTATTTCAGAGAGGAAGGGAGAGGGAGATAGAATGAGAATAATTGATCATCTGCCTCCTGCACACCCCACAGAGAGAATCGAGCCCAGAACCCTGGCATGTACCTCAACCGGGAATCAAACTGGGATCTCTTGGTTCATAGGTCGATGGTCAACCACTGAGCCTGGCTGGGCTGCTCTATATATTTCAAAAGGTGAATTGATACCTGTATTTAGGTGTCAAGATGGGTTTCTTTACGGATCAACTAAAACTTGGACCTTAAGCTCTGTTCATTCAGATCTAGAGATTAGAAACATAGACTTTAAATATAATTTTAAAGAAATTATAAGAAGCGGAGCTTTCAAACTCCCCTCCATCCTTTTCTCCCTCCAATGAGTATAGCAATAGATGTAGTCATATCTGTGACAGAAACAGGCCAGATGTATAACAAGACCACCTGGGAAGAGACAAGATTTCCCAGCCTCACTTTACTTAGTTTAGGTTCATATGATTAGACTTTGGCCAATGGACTGGGAGTAGTAGTGATGCATGCCTTTCCAGACCTTCTCTGGAAGAGACACCTAATGCAATGGCCCCTGTGTCACTGACTGGAGGAAAGATACCCAAAAGAGCTTCGCAATCCATATTAGACTGCGGTGAAGTAAAAACCAAGCTTTATTGTATTGAGCAACTAAATGTGGAGCTATTTGTTAAAATAGTTAGCATACATTGTCTTGACTAATACACTATACAAAGGTTTTGACTAATCATATAATTCTCTTTTTAATATTTAAATAAAATGTATTATTATATGTCCCATTTTCTGGTACCACTTCACTTCCAAGGTATTTGCGAATGTCTGAACACATGCAATCTTATTGCCATTTCTTGCTCTATTTCCTAGTTTTGCTAAAATTGATCCGATTTCCGTTTTGCCTGTATCCTCTTATCCTCTACTGCAGGGGTCCTCAAACTTTTTAAACAGGGGGCCAGTTGACTGTCCCTCAGACCATTGGTGGGCCGGACTATAGTTTAAAAAAAAAAAAAAAAACTATGAACAAATGCCTATGCACACTGCACATATCTTATTTTGAAGTAAAAAAACAAAATGGGAACAAATACAATATTTAAAATGAAGAACAAGTAAAGTTAAATCAACAAAGTTACCAGTATTTCAATGGGAACTATGGGCCTGCTTTTGGCTAATGAGATGGTCAATGTCCAGTTCCATATTTGTCACTGCTAGTCGTAACAAGTGATGCAAGTGTGCATCAGTTAGTGTAGGTCTGGTTGGAGATTTCAGATGTTTCATTCTGGAAAAAATCTGTTCACAGACATAAGTGTTGCCAAAGATGGTTGCCATTTTGAATGCATGGTTCCTGAGATTAGGATATGTCTCCGAGGGGTGAGATGCATAGAAATTAGGAAGGCTGCTTGACTTGAATGCGTCTTTCAGAGAGTCACAATTCTGCAGTTCAGCCAGTTCCATTTGGTAAATTGTATCCATATTTTCAATGTCAATAGAAAATGGGTTACGGAAAAGCTGTATGTCCTGTTCATGGAGATGAAGCTCTTTAAATCTAAATTGGAACTCCTTTTGCAACTTTTCCAGTGAATCCACACATGTTTTGTTTGGGAATGCAACCAATGGTTTTTCCGCTAACAGATTTTGAGTTGTGGGGAGATGGCAGAAATTTTCCTCCTTCACTTGTTTGATGAGGAGGCCTAATTTTACTTCAAATGCTTTCACATGTGATTGCATATCACAGATGAGCTTCCCCTTTCCTTGAAGTTGCACATTGAAACTGTTGGGTAGCTCTGTTACATCTGTCAGAAAGGCAAGGTGCCATTTCCATTCTGCATCATTGAGCTCTGGTACTTCTTTGTTTTTTGAAAGCAGAAAAGCTGTAATCTGTGGAAGGAAGTCATAGAAATGTTTCAAAACTCTCCCTTGACTCAGCCAACGGACTTCTGTGTGGTACAGAACATCTTCATGGGCAACATTTAGTTCAGACAGAAATTCCTGAAATTGTCTGTGGTTTAGTGCATTAGCTCTAATGAAGTTAACACAAGATACCACAATTTTCATAACAGAGTCCCACTTCAGTGATTTACTACACAGCGCTTGTTGGTGGATGAGGTAGTGTATGGCTATTGGATGAGAATGGTTATGTTTGTCCATCTCTTGGTTAATGCGAGCAATTACTCCTTTCTTAGACCCCACCATGCTAGGAGCACCATCAGTTGTCACACTGGCTAGTTTAGCCCAGTCCAGCTCCAAACCATTCACAGTTTGGCAAACCTTTTCATAGATATCCTCTCCTGTAGTTGTTCCTTTGATGCTTTGCAGTGCAGCAAGCTCTTCTGTGACTTCGAAATAGTCATTCATCCCAACAATAAAAATTAGAAGTTGTGCAGAATCATGAACATCATTACTTTTGTCGAGTGCCAAGGAAAAATAGGAAAGTTTTTTGCGGAGTTTTGCAAATGCTGATGCAAATTGTCTCCCATTTCTTCAATCCTTTGTGTAACTGTAGGTCCTGAAAGACTCACTGTACTAAATAAATCGGCCTTCTCTGGACACATCTCTTTGGCAACAGAAAGAAGGCATTCTTTAACAAATTCTCCCTCCACGAATGGTCTGCCAGTGCACGCTATTAGCTTGGCAACTTGAAAACTTGCTCGCAGTGATGAAATATTTAGCTGCTTCTGCTTCACAAAAGTATTTTGCTGAGTTGTCAATGTATTTTTCAGTTTTAATATTTTATCTTTTCTCACTTCTCCGACCAAACAATCATATTTATCTTTATGTTGAGTTTGATAGTGTTGACGCAAATTGCATTCTTTGAACACAGACACTATATTTTGGCATATCAAACACACAGCTCTTTCCTTGTACTGCATGAAAAAGTAATCATAAGTCCACTGTTCTTTGAATATCCTACACTCTGAGTCAATTTTTCTCTTTCTTGATATCATTGTTTCCTAGGGATTCCAAATTGCTATTAGTAAAATACCAATATATATATATATACAGCGCTACAAAAACAATATACCAGCAATAACTTTGCCCACACAGAGACATATAGACTGCACTGCCCATCAATGCAGTCTGATCAGTGCCCATCAATGCAGTCTGATCAGTGTCCATCAATGCAGCCTTGCCAGTCCACATCATTTCAGCCTCACCAGTGCCCATATTGGTGGAACTCCGCTTTTACCTCAGGCTCACACTGGTGCGGTGCGGGAACCAGCATGATTACAGAGCCGGTTCCTCCACCACCTTTCCAGTTCACACTACCCTGTGCGAACCGCACTGCGATCTGTGAACTCGCACAGGAATCTGATTGCATGGGTGAGAAGACCCATGCGATCAGATTCCACTGCAGGAAAAAAGAAGGCACGTATGCCTTTTTTCTTCCAAATCTAATGTGAGTTCAGCCATACAAGCATATGGCTGAACTCGCACTGCTCAGAGATCGCAACAGTGTGAACCGGGGCTTACACAGCACACAACATACAACATCATATACAACTGAATAGCAATCAAAATATAAATGCACTTACTGTCAATTAAATTGGGTTTCCTACTCCTCGGCTGTCTGCAGAGCGGGATTAAATTCCCATGGGGCCCTAGGCAGATTACCAGTTTGGGGCCCCCATGCGATAACACTGACCGCTGACCATTTGCGATAACACTGACCACTGACCATTTGCGATAACACTGACCGCTGACAGTTTGCTTTAATACTGAGTGCTGACCATTTGCATTAACACTGAGCACTGACAATTTGCATTAGCACTGAGCACTGACTATTTGCGTTATCACTGTGATGCCACCCCCCTAGAAACCACCCCCAACCAACTAACCAACTTTAAAAAAAAAAAGGCTCTCCTAACTTAAAGAAAAAAGGCTCTCCTAACTTCAAAAAAAAAAAAGGTGCCCCCTATCTGCAAAAAAAAAAAAAAAAAAAAAAGACCTCCTAACTTCAGGAAAAAAAGGACCCCCTTAACCACAAAAAAAAAGGTCCTACTAACTGCAAAATAATAAAAAAAAATGGACCTCCTAACTTCAAAAAAAAAAATCCTAACTTGTTCTTACCTCTGTCCTCAGGCAGCAGCAGGCTCTGCACAGGCAAGCTCGTGACTCGTCTGATCACACCTGAGACTGAGAGGAGGAGTTGAGACACAGAGAGAAGGAGGGGAGTCGGAGAGTGCGGCGCACATTCCACACATGCACACTGTGGGCCCGGGACAAGTCGGCTGCTAAGCAGGACAGGCAGCAGCGGCAAAAACACCCAGCGGGCCGGATAAATGTCCTCGGCGGGCCACATGTGGCCCGCACGCCGTAGTTTGAGGACCCCTGCTCTCCCGTGTTGACTCAGTTATAAAAACAGCCTGTTTTCCTTATTTGGGAATATCTCTCACACAATCCCTATTAAAGTGAGAAATAAACTACGTGAACACATAAATTATGAGCAGCATTAGGTAAACTTCTGAAAAGTCATTTAGTCTCTGCCACTTCTAAGAATTTCTCACTGACCAATATATCCCCAGTCTGTTCCTACCTGTTCCCTTATTTATCCTTCTTTCTCTTTTATTCTCTGCTCTTCTCAAGAAAAGAAACTTCTTTGAACTTTTTCTGCAGAAGTATTCTCTTTGCTTAGATTTAATTTCATTCAAGATCATATCCATAATAAAACATGGCAATTAGGATATATTCATAAAGAGTTATCCAACTGGCAAAAATTCAGTGAATACCACTTAAAATAACATCTTTTTTCTTCTCCAGATGAAATCTTTCATCTTCAAAGCCCCATGCCCACCCATTCCCTTAACTTACATGATCTGTAGAGATTCTCCAAGGATTTTCTGTCATATGTTTTAAGGACATGTATAGTACATAGGCTAAAAACTTTGGATAGTAAGATATCTAAAACCTACCCGCATGAGTGATCCAGGTCTTGGATTCTCTGGTTATTATGTGACCCTTCATTGAGCACTCATACAGGAAATATCATGTTGCCTTTCTTTCCAGCAAACCTCATATTTCTACTTGCATTTTAATACCACCCAATTCTTAAATCTATGCTTATTAAAATCAAACTCTGCCATTAAATTTCTTATGTAGTGGTGTTATCGTAGGTAGATAATATTAATAAAGGAAAGGAGCAAAGGGGATCAGACATTAAGAAGCCTAATAAACTGGGAAGCTGAATCTAATATTTGGCTTGCTTCTCTGCAAAAGAACATGATTTCCACCCACAACAATGGCTGCATTCAAATCCCTGAATGGCTAAGTGAGCAAGGGTAGAGAACATCTCAGATTATGTCTGCATTGCACAGAAATTGTGAACTATATCTTTTAGAAACCACAAGAAAAAAGTTAAAGAAAAGACAACAGAATTCATTTGGATGGACTTTTTGCCGCTAAGATATACAAAACAAAAAGGAAGCTATACCAAATTTATACCAAGCCTTAGAACTAGCTATTCTTGCCGCTAAGATATACAAAACAAAAAGGAAGCTGTACCAAATTTATACCAAGCCTTAGAACTAGCTATTCTGTATTTGTTAAATTCCAGAGGGCCAGGTGTGTGTAAAAGTCCTGACAGAGCCATACTACAGTTCTTTATTGGATTCTGATGCAGGCTGGCAAAAAGTTACCATTAATTGCTCGAGGGCTATATAATCCTTCTTATTGAGTTCATTGAAAAGAGTTTTTGAGAAATGCCTACCCAACTCTGGTGAGCTGAGTAGGTTAAATAAAGCTTACACAAAGCTTTTTTTCCATCTCAGGCATCCAAGTTACTTGGCATTTTCAGGATCACAGTGGGACCCCAGAGAAAAGAGTCAACAAAACAAGCCCATAAAATCAGGAAGGCATTGAATGTTTGAATTCAGGACTAGACACGGGGAAAATTAAAAGGATGCCTTTAAAATGCACACTCTCTGCAACAAAGCAAAACCAATTTACAAACATTTTGTTGAGATTGCAGAGGAGGGACATTGTGAAATGTTTTTAGAAAGCAAAAGAACCCTAAAGTATTTGCAAATCTTTTATGTACCCATTTGTTTTCTAATGCTCACTATACCTATTTCCAAGAATAAATTCTGGGCCTAAATCTTAAATAATATTGGGATTTCCTTATTAATCATGTAGCCACCTAAAACATGACTATGACACTTCCCCAAACCTTGCTAAGTGTCATTGCCAGGGAGAGACCCTGAAGTTCCCACTTTATTAACGTCATGCCAAATCTGCCTCTACTTATTTTTTAGAAAGTTTCATTTTATTGATTAAAATTGTTTTATCAGGAAGTTTGCAAGAAATTAAATCTTGAGTTTTAGCAAGCATTCTTTTATTGTTTTTAAAAATTCATAATAAATATTTTATGCTCTGTCAATTCCAAATATATCTTATATTTGGATGAATATTCAACTTAGATATATTTCACATTATATTTATCCCAGCTATACCTTTATCTATATCACATCCTTAAATTATTGATTCATATCTTTTTATTCCAGTGTTTTCATTTTCTCCACCTCTAACGCTCTATTTTCTTCTTGCTTTGGAGCATATTACTATATAAATATTATTCTGACTTGTATCTTCTCCATTTTTCAAATTATATTTCCTAATCTGTATTGACAAGTTGATACTTTGTTAATATTAATAGGCAATAAATATTATGTTCCAAATAACTTAGCCACATGTATACCAAGGTATTTATTATGTTATATCTTACTAATCTTTATGATGACTATGTTTTCTATATTTTTTCTATATTTCTGTTCCCATTCTCCCTGCTCATTTCATATGGACCTACAAGTATAAACTAGTTCCTATCAATATGTAAAATGAGTCTGCAACAGTTATTCATTTAGGTAGATTTTTATTGACATCAGTTAAAATCAGTGAATGCATTTAAGCATGTACCCACATAAATTAACACTTTTAGAAGCACTTTATCAAAAAGATTTTCTTAATTTTTAAATTTGAAAAAAATCAAATTCTTAAAAATTCTACTCTACATCCTGTAGATCTTCTACATTTTCTTTTTAATTTTAATTTTTATTGACTTTAGAGAAAGGAAAAGAGACAGAATATTAAGTTTTTCCATCACCATGTGATTAAAGCACTATTTCTTCCCTTTAAATTGATACTTAGAGAAAAAAAAAATAATTGAACATTCTAGGTGGTTCTGTTTCTATTTAGTCTGTTCCTTTTATTTTGAATAAGTCTAGGTAATTTGTGTGTTTCTAGGAATTTTTACCTTTTCTCTGGTTATTTACTTTATTGGTGTGTACTGTAGTGTCCTCTTACAATGCTTTTTATTTCTGTAAGGTCATTAGTAATATTATCCCCATTTTCATTAATGATTTTACTTATCTTTGGATTTCTATTTTTCTTATTTAGTCTAACTAGATTAAAAATATTAGTGATCTTTTCAAAGAATCAACCCTTAATTTAATTAATTTTATTGTTTTTCTATTCTCGATTTTGTTTAGCTCCACTTTAATCATTTCTATCTTTCTTTCTGCTACCTTTGTATGTAGCTTACTATTCTTAGGTTACTCATTTTAAAACTCTTTTAATATAGACATTCACAATTACAAATTTTCTTCTGAGCATGACAGCTATCTCCCATAAGGTTTGGCATGTTTTGTTTTTGTTTCATTTGTCTCTAAATATTTTCTAGTATTGTTTGTAATTTCTTTTTGGACCCACTTATTAAAAGTTCATTGTTAATTTCTACACATTTATGAATTTCCCAGGGTTACTTTTGTTATAAATTTCAACGTCATTCCATTTTGATTTTGACCCTCAATCCACTGTGAAAGGTTCTTGAGAATCCCTTATATCTGACCAGTTACTCCTCTCTTGCTGCTTTTAAGATTCTCTGTCTTTTGTTTTTAACAGTTTGATTATAATGTATTTCCACGTGGATCTCTGAGTTAGATCTCTGAGCTTATCCTGCTTAGAGTTCATAGCTTCCTGAATGTGTACATTCATTTTTTTGTCAGTTTGGGGCACTGGTTGGCCATTATTTTTTCAAATATGCATTCTGCCACTTTTTCTAGTAATCTGTAATGTGTATGCTGGTCTAATTGATCACCTCCAACATATCTATCAAGCTCTGTTCTCTTTTTCAACACTTTTTTCTGCAACTGATTTAATCATTACCATTGTACTATTTAAAAGTTCACTGACTCTACTTAAATCTGCTATTGAATCCCTCTAGTGAATTTTTTATTTTAATTATTATTCTTCTCAGCTCCAGAATTATGTTTGCTTTTATGATTTCAATCTGATTGATATTCTAATTTTTCATACTTCATTTTTTCTTATTTATTTTTGTTTTTATCTATGTTTCCTTTAGATCCTTGAGCATACTTGAGACACTTGTTTCAAAAATTTTGTGAAAGAAGTTTGACATTCTGTAGGGATGGTTTCTGCCATTTTTCTTTGTTTCTCAGAATGTTCCTTTGTATGCCTGGTGATTTATTTTTGTTGAAAATTATTTTTGTTGAAAATTGGGCATTTAAATAGTATAATATGGTAATTCTGGAAATCAAATTCTCCCCTTTCCCCAGGGTCTGCTGCCTTTTTAATTGTTGAAGACTATAGTAGTCTACCTGTTCAGTGACCCCAAACTATTCCTGCAAAGACTGAACTCTTTGTCATGTACAGCCAACAACATCTCTGCTTCCCATCTTGTGTTCAGCTAATGGTTTGACAAAGATATCCTTGAAAGTTTGGAGCCAAAAATTTTTAAAGGAGCCAATGTTTGCATATTAGCTTTGTGCCAGGATACTCTTTCCACACTTAGCCAGGTCTGTACTGAGTCTATGGATCAGCCCAATGTGATAGCGTAGGGTCTTCCTAGGTATTCTCTGAGGATGTGTCTTAGCCTGGACATGTGCACAGATTTCTAAGTTCCTCATGTAGTTGCTGTTTTTGAGTGTTCTAATTTCCCAAAGAAGTTCTCCCTAGTTTTTGCTCCTGGGTCTTTGATGATCAATTGCTTGTTTTAACTATAATCTTTTGCCCCTGGCAGAGGATTGTTAGTTCAGATTGCAGTGTTTTTGAGCAATGCCTACCACTTGAACTCCCAGTAGGCAAAAGAAAGATAAGCACCTTTCATTAGTCCTAAGTAGCCTCCAGACAGGTTAGAACAGATGTACACAATAATTTGCAAATAATCTGCTTTGTTTCCTCTGGAATCAGTGGGTCTCTCCTGGAAATGCAGGCTGCTGCCACTTTAAAACCAAAACATCCACTGCCATGGTGAGAGGTGAGGCAAGGGCTGGTAAAAACAACACAAAATTTTCCTGTTATTTTAAATTTAACTTTTCCTTGATTCATCATTTGTTTGCCTGCTGTAAACTTTTGACTGTTTTCCAGAGTTCTGACAGATTTGGTTCAGACAGTTTCTATTTGTTTCTGAATGTTCCTGTGGGAGGATAAGAGCTACTAGCTGCCTTCACCATTTTGCTGTCACTTCCTTTATGCAAACTCTTAAAAAGATTGTATGAAATGCTGTGTTTAGATGGATTGTGAGGCTAAGTCAAGTCGTGTGGGAGAAAATGTCAATAATGATTAGTTACATCTCTTATGGTTATGGAAGAAAAGTGTAATAGCAAAGAGTCCACAAAGTTTCCAACTCTGAATGGCCCAATTAATACATAACTTGGTAAACTACAGGAAAGGGCCATGATTTTTGAAACACCACTCTAGTACTGACTAAAAGTGTTTTACACTGTACCTGCACATATGTATTCTGATGAAGGAGCATACTGCTGATTCACAAAGATACCCCTGTCTTCAAAGAGGGGATGCTCTTAACAATAAATATGGTATGGTGAATCAAAAGAAGAACTTGGCACCCTAACTGGTTTGGCTCAGTGGATAGAGCGTCAGCCTGTGGACTAAAGGGTCCCAGGTTCGATTCCAGCTAAGGACACATGCCTGGGTTGTGGGCTTGATCCTCCTCCCCCCAGTAGGGGATGGGCAGGAGGTAGCCAATCAATGATTCTCTCTCATCATTGATGTTTCTATCTCTCTATCTCTCTCCCTTCCTCTCTGAAATCAATACAAATATTTAGGAAAAAAAAAAAAGGAGAAGAAGAACTTGGCATCAGGAAAACCTAGGTTAAAATCCTGAGGTTACCCTTTACTAGTGTGGATTTGAGCAATTATTGTAACTGTTGTCTTAAATTAGCTTATATGTAAAATGTTTTATCAAATTTGTTTTTAAAATTTTCAAGTTTGTTCAAAACAGCAAGCAAAATACCTGTGAACATGCATTGATGTAATGTTGGTTATTACTATCATTATTCTAGAGTAATACTAGCCATAGCCTTGGGCAACTAAGAAGGTAACTAACAGGAAGAAGTGAGGCTTCTCATTACTAGTAGAACACTGCTCATATAGTTTGATTTCCCCAAGAGGATTCCAGGTTATATCTATTATTCATACATATAAATATTGTCTTCTTTTAATTCTGAAGTATACTGACTTGGACAAATTAGAACACTACCCTGGCTGTGATGGTATGAACATCACACTATAGTTTACTAATCTCCTTGAAAGAGTGTCAGTAGCAATTTCCTAGTTGTTTAGCCAGAGAAAAAAATACCAATATCTTTAGACTACTGGTTTAACTATTCCCTTCTGCTCATATCTCTTTTCCTCTCTCATTTTCCGATATAAGCTGCCTGTCTCAACCACCATTTTCTTCTTCTGTCTAATAGTTATAGAACCCAATTTTCAGATGGGCACATTGCCACCTAGAATAAAAAACAACAGTTGCTAGCTTCTATTGGAGCTTTACCAACCAGATGACTATGTTTGAACAATGGTATGTAAGTGTTGGGTGTAACTACTAGGAAGTTTACTAAGCAAGATGACTGAAGTCAGAGAACAAAATAGGAGGGCCTCTTCCAGTTTGTCAGCTCCATTTAATATTTCTCCTCTTGTGATTTGTCACAGAGATGTAATGATCAAAACTGCTGCAGCCCCTTGTGTCTTCCAATGAACTTCAGCATAAGTGCCATTCACTGGAATGGTGCATATTAAAGATAGAGCCCAGAGCTCCTGATGGCCTGGGGTCTTACTCACCAGCACTAGACTACTAGGAATATCAAATAGAGAAATAGATATGTGTGTGTTTTTAAACAACTACTTTCTGGGTCTCTTTTACCCTCAGCCCATCACAATTCTAATATGGTACATGCACATGAAATATTGAAATATCAAAACCTGAAATGTGCTTCATTAAAGATTAAAATCAAACTGAATAAATTGTCAAAATCTTATTGCCTTTATTTAGTGATTTGTGAATTGAACAACAGCCAATCTAGCAGATAGAAAGGAGCTCTGCAGAGCTATACAGGGAAAGAGATTTTATAGGCAGAAGGGAGCAGAAGCAAGGAAGTTATACTGGGGGTTACTTCCTTACATGGACCTAGGGAAGTCTTGGAGCAAGGTCAGGTAAATTAAGCTGAGCAGGAAAGCACTGATTGGTTGAAGTTAGCCTTTCTTTTCTTGGTGAGTCGAGCATAAAAACTTAGTTAAAAGTTTTGGTGTGCTGACGTGAGACTTAGCACAAGCAACCCCATTTGGGGACTAATCTAGTTACTTTAACCACCTAATATTGTTGGCTGAAATATTTGGGCAAATTTCCTGCCTTTCCTTGGGAAAGCAAACTAACTAGCCTAAGGGAATGTGTGGACAAATTAGAATATTGTCTGAGCTGGCTGCTTCTTGCTGATTTCAACAAAGTTCTAGGACTGATAAATTCAGACTCAGTCCAGTGTAGCTCTAGGCAGAGATGCCAAGGAGGTATTCTCTTTCTGAGGCCTGAAATCTAAATGTATTCAATTTGAAGCCTTTCAGGAGTAAAAAAAAAAAAAAAAGAAAGAAAGAAAGAAAGAAAAAGACAACTTCCCTGTGTTCCAAATTGAAGCACTTATAAAATACTCTGAAGAAGGCACCATCACAGGAGATAAATCACTAGTCCCAAAGCTTTTATAAAAGGTCTTCTATTAATAGTTCTCTGACAGATAATGGGAGGCAGGCTAGCAGCAAAATCAGATTAAGTATGTTGTGTTGCCACCCAAGCCTATTATTTTAAGTGATCTCAAGGTAGAATTAGGCTTTAAAACTACCAGATCCAGAAGCCAAAAGAAACCACAAAGCTGGACGTCAATTGTCTGTTGTTACTCTTAAAACTTAAATAATACCTGAACATACACTAGAAAGAAACAGGCTTTTGAACCTTTTCAGGATTCATGAAGAGACACCCTTTGTTGCCACTAAGAGAAATAGCCAAGGAGAGTCATAGTGAAGAAAGAACTCCTTCAGAAAGTGGGGTTCTGAAACAAGGGACAAGAGAGGACATTTCCAAAAAGTAGAAGTAAAATGGACATACAATTTAATCAAGGAATCTAGTCTACTTCCAAGTTAAGAGGCTTCACTATTCCTGCTTAGCAGGATTTCATCATTTTGATAGGCTAATGATTTCAGTGTTTTCCACTTTATAGTTGTTCTTAATGGAATTTTTATGCCATTCTCCCTGTTTCTTTCCCTTTGGGTGTGTATCAAACAGATAATTGTCTTTTAGGTTGGTAAGTCACCAAACAAAGAAGAGTTACTGGAGCTAATAACAAGCAATCATCCAGAGACCCTGCACATTGTACTAGCTAGCTGTGGTCATGTGAATAAGCTCCAGACATAAGCTGCAAATGAAAGAATCGAGTGCTTATAAAAATTTTGGCTCTAGAGGACCAACATTGTGATGAGCAAGATGGGAATGAAGGTGAGAGTTTGAGTGGGTGAATGTGTGCAAGAAAGAATGTGTGTTGGTTTAAGTGTGGGTGGGCATCTGAAAGTTCAGGAACTTGAGATTGGAGAGCACACCATGTTGGAGGAGATGGCTGGAAACAGCCATGCCCCAGCACCTGTAGGACACACCACTGAAGCCTGAATCCCCTGGATGCATGGACTTGCCACAGAAACCCAGCATGCCTAACCCATTGCCACTAGAAGATCTGACTCAGCATTGTGGCCCAATGTGACCCATAACTCTTGTACTCATGGTCCTGCCCCAGCAAACCAGCCCACCTCACCCAGATCCCCAGACTAATAGACCACTAAAATGAGGATACAAATAAAAAAACCCCAAATTAAAAAAGGAGGAATTGCCAGAAGAAAAAAAGAAAAAACTAAATGAAAAGGAAGAAAAAATATGTCAGATAAAGAATTCAAAGTAATGGTTTTGAGAGTGATCAAACAACTTAGTGAGAACTACAAGCAACTTAATGAGAACCATAAGGAACTTAATAAGAACTACATGAGCATGAAAAAAGAAGTTGAAACCATGAATAAGAATGTATTGGAAATGAAGAACGACATAGCTGAAATAAATAATACCCTGAAAGGAATCAATAGCAGACTAGAAGAAGCTGACAACCAAATTAGCAAATTAGAAGACAATGAAGAAAAAAAGACCCATTGAGAGCAGCAAGGGAAAAATAATTAAAAAGTAGGAGGAGAGTTTAAGGGAGCTTTGGGACAACATGAAAGTAACAACATCCACATCACATGGGTACCAGGAGGAGAAGAATCTGAGCGGAATAGAGAATCTGTTGGGAGAAATAATGAAAGAAAACCTCCCTGACCTGGTGAAGCAAAAATTAACACAAGTCAAGGCTACATAGAGTCCCAATCAAGATGAACCTAACAAGACCCACACCAAGAAACATCATCATTAAAATGGCAAACATTAATGTCAAAGAAAGAATCTTAAAGGTAGCAATAGAGAGACAGAAAGTTACCTACAAGGGAGCTCCCATTAAACTGTCTACTGATTTCTCAATAGAAATACTTCTGACCAGAAATGAGTGGCAAAGTAATGAAAAGCAAGGGACTGAATCCAAGACTATACTATCCAGCAAGGCTGTCATTCAAGATGGAAGGTGAAATATGGAGCTGCACAGACAAAAAAAGACTAAAGGAGTTTATTAACACCAAACCAGCACTGCAAGAAATGCTAAAAAGATAGTAATAATAAGAAGAAATAGAGAGAGGAAGATGGGAATAAAGAATAAATATGGCAATAAATATATACCTATTAATAACCTTAAATGTAAATCATATAAATGCTGCAGTCAAATGACATAGCGTGGATGAATGGATAAAAAAACATGAACCAAATACATGCTGTCCAGAAGAGACCCTCCTCAGATTAAAAGACTCACACAGGATGAAATTGAATGGATGGAAAAAATGATCTATGCAAACAGAAATGAAAAAAAAAAAAGCTGGGGTAGCAATACTCTTATCTGCCAAAATAGACTTCAGAATAAAGTCCACAACAAGGGACAATGAAAGTCATAATACTAAAAGGATCAATCTGACAAGAGGATATAACCCTGGTAAACATATATGCACCCAATATAGTAACACTCAAATATATATAAAAAAAAAAAAAAAAACTTCTGGAGGATTTAAAGGGAGATATCAACAGCAATATAATTATAGTGGGGGACTTTAACAACCCACTGACTTCACTGGATATATCTAGACAAAAAATTAACAAGAAAATAGTGACCTTAAATAACAAATTAGATCAAATGGATTTAATTGACATTTGCAGAACATTTCACAACAAAGCTGCAGAATATACATTATTCTCAGGTTCACATGGGTCATTCTCTAAGATAGACCACATGTTAGGACACAGACTACATCTCTACAAGTTCAAGAAGATTGAAATCATATCAAGAATCTTCTCAGATAACAATGCTATGAAACCAGAAGTTAACTACAATACAAATATCAAAAACATTCAAACATATGGAAAGTAAATAACACGGTATTAAACAATGAATGGGTTACCAATTAGCTCAAGGAGAAAATAAAAAAACTCCCTGGAAACAAATGAAAATGAACACACAGCAACCAAAAATCTCTGGGACAAGCAAAAGTAGTCCTGAAAGGCAAGTTCATAGCACTACAGGCCTAACTCAAGAAACAAGAAAATTTTCTAATATACTATCTAACCTTACAACTTAAAGAATTAGAAAGAGAACAACAACAACAACAACAACAACAACAAAAACACCCAGAGGAAGTAGAAGGAAGGAAATAAAAATCAGAGCAGAAATAAATGACATAGAGACTAAAAAATAAAAAAGCAATACAAAAGATCAATGAAACCACCAGCTAGTTCTTTGAAAAGGTAAACAAGTTGATGAACCTTTAGTCAGACTCATAAAGAAACAAAGAGAAGACCCAAATAAAATTATAAACAAAAAAAGTGAAGTAACAGCTGACACCACAGAAATACAAAGGGTTGTGAGAAAATACCATGAACAACTATATTCCAAAAAGCTGGACAACCCTACACAAAGTGGACAAATTTCCAGAAAAGTACAACCTTCCAAAACTGAATCAGGAAGAATCAGAAAACTGAATAGGCTGGTAACTACTGATGAAATTGAAGAATACACTTTCCTGTCCTGGATAGCTTCATAAGGAAGTTTTACCAAAGATTCAAAGAGCTAATATCTATCCTTTTCAAAGTATTCCAAAATACCCAAGAGGACAGAACACTTCCAACCTCTTCTTATGAGGCCAGCATTACACTAATTCCAAAACCAGATAAAGACACTAAAAAAATGGAATTATAGGCCAATACCTCTGATGAACATAGATGTTAAAATCCTCAAAAAAATATTAGCAAATCAAATCCATCAGTATATTAAAAAGATCTCACACAATGACCATGTGGGATTTATTCCAGCAATTCAAGGCTGGTACAATATTTGCAAATCAATAAATGTGATAAATCAATAAATGTGATAAATGTGATAAATATTTGCAAAATGAAGAACAAAAATCACATCATCATAATAGATGTAGAAAAAGCATTCGACAAAATTCAACACCTATTTTTTATAAAAACTCTCAGCAAAGTGGAGATAGAGGAATCAAACCTCAACATGAAAAATACATATGTGACAAACCTACAGCCAACATCAATGGGCAACAATTAAAAGTCTCCCTCCTAAGAACAGGAACAAGACAGGGTCGTCCACTTTAACCACTCTTATTCAACATAGTACTGGAAGTCTTAGCCACAGCATTCAGACAAGAAGAGAAACTAAAATGCATCCAAATTGGAAAGAAGAAAGAAAAACTGTCATTATTCTCAGATGACATAATATTGTATATAGAAAACCCTAAAAACTCCACCAAAAAGCTCCTAGATTTAATAAATGATTTTGGCAATGTAGCATGATACAAAATTAACACCCAGAAATTAACGGTGTTTTTATACACCAACAATGAACTCTCAGAAAGAGAAACTAGAAAAACCATTCCATTGACCATTGCAACAAAAAATTAAGATACTTAGAATAAACTTATCTAAGGAGGTGAAAGACCTGTATTCATAAAACTAGAAAATGTTGGGAAAAGATACAGAGGAAGATATAAACAAGTGGAAGAATATACTGTGTTCATGGATTGGTAGAATAATATCCAATGCAAAATCTATAGATTAAATGCAATCCCTATTAAAGTACAAATAGCATATTTCACAGATCGAGAACAAACACTCTAAAAATGTATATGGATTAAAAAGACTCCAAATAGCCACAGAAATCTTGAGAAAGAATAAAGTTTGAGGAATCACAATACCATATATCAAGTTACACTATAAAGCCACTGTAATCAACGCAGCCTAGTACTGGTACAAGAACAGGCATATAGATCAATGGAACAGAACAGAGAACTAAGAAACCAACCCAAGAAGTTATGCTCAATTAACAGTTGATAAAGGAGGCAACAGACAATAGAGTCTCTTCAATAAATGGTGTAGGGAAAATTGGGCAGATGCATGCAAAAAAAGTTAAACTAGATCACAAACACCATACACAAGAATAAGCTCAACATGGATACAAGACCTAAATGTAAGTCGTGAAAACATAAGAATCCTAGAATAAAACATAGGCTTCAAAATATTAGACATCTCACGTAACAGAATTTTCACTGATACAATGTTTAGGGCAAGAGAAACAAAGGAAAAAAATAAACAAATGGGACTACATCGAAATAAAAAGCTTCTGCACAGCAAATGAAACCACCATCACGATGAAAAGGGAGCCCACTATGTGGGAGACCATATTTGCCAATGATACATTTGATAAGGAGTTAATTTCCAAAATATATAAAGTACTCTTACAACTCAACAAAAGGAATATAAATAAATCAATTAAGAAATGGGCAGAGGACCTAAATAGACACATCCCCAAAGAGAACATACAGATGGCCAAGAGACATATGAAAAAATGTTCAACATCAAAGAAATGCAAATTAAAATGACAAAGAGGTAACACCTCACACTTGCCAGAATGGCTATCATCAATAAATCAACCAACAGCAAGTACTGGTGAGAATGTGGAGAAAAGGAAACCCTAGTACAATACTGGTGGAAATACAGACTGGTGTAGCCATTATGGAAAACAGTATGGTGTTTCCTCTAAAAATTAAATATGGAACTGCCCTTTGACCAGTAATTCTACTTCTAGGAATATATCCTAAGAAGCCCAAAACACCAAACAAAAAGGATATATGCACCCCTATGTTCATAGCTGCATTATACAGCAGCTAAGATATGAAAACAGCCCAAGTGCACATCAGTGGATAAAAAAGAAGTGGCCCTAACTGGTTTGGCTCAGTGGATAGAGCATCGGCCTGCAGACTCAAGGGTCCCAGGTTCGATTCCATTCAAGGGCATGTACCTTGGTTGTGGGCACATCCCCAGTAGGGGGTGTGCAGGAAGCAGCTGATTGATGTTTCTCTCTCATTGATGTTTCTAACTCTCTCTCCCTCTCCCTTGTTCTCTCTAAAAAATCAATAAAATATATATATATTTTTTAAAAAGAAGTGGTGCATTTACACAATGGAATACTATGGAGCATAAAAAAGGAAGGATCTCTTACCCTTTGAGACAACATGGAGGGACCTGGAGAGTATTCTGCTAAGTGAAATAAGCCAAACAGAGAAAGATAAATATCACATATTCTCACTTACATGTGAAATCTAATGCACAAAATAAACTGACAAATAAAATAGAGCCAGGGACATGGAAGCATGCAACAAATTGAGGCTTCTCAGAGGAAAGCTGAAAGGTGGGGATGTGTAGGAAGAGTTTAACCAAAGAAATTATATGCATATATACATAACCCATGGATATAGATAGTTGTGCAGCGAAGGAGTGGAGTGACAAAGAGGGGGTCAATGTGGAAAAAAGAGGGGACATCTGTAATACTTTCAACAATAAAAATGAATTACAAAAAATTGTATTCAAAAACTTGGGTCACTTCTTCCTTTTCTTGTTCCATTCTAATAACTGGGATGGCTGAAGCTACAGCAGCCACCTTAGATCAATGAGGGCTATAACTAAGAATGGCCAAGTAAAGAGCTAGAAAACAGCAAGGGACTGCCATACCATGATGGGCTGCTTATCTTAGAGTCACTTTATTTGAAAGAAATCAGATGGTCTTATGTCATCATTATTAATTAGTTCCTATATGTGTGCATATTTAATGTGACCAACTTAATCCCATGACTATATTCTCCTACATGTATACAAGGGAGAATTGGCACAAAGATAATTTTTATTGTACATCCCTCTTCCCACGATTAAAGACTGTGAAGAGACTATAATTTCACCTGAGGATCTAGATACCAAGCATTTTTAGGCCAATGAACTTAATTCAAACAGATTCTCTTGAACATTTCTACATGTCTCCATTTTTCTAAAGACACTAGAGGCCTGGTGCATGAAATTCATGCATGGGGGGTGTGTGTCCCTCAGCCCAGCCTGCACCCTTTCCAATCTGGGACCCCTCGAGGGATGTCCGACTGCCTGTTTAGGCCCTATCCTGGTGATCTGCCTGCCAGCCTGATCACTCCCTAACCACTCCCCTGTCAGCCTGATTGATGCCTAACTGCTCCCCTGCCAGCCCGATTGCCCCTATCTGCCCTCCCCTGCCTGCCTGGTCACCCCTAACTGCCCTCTCCTACAGGCTTGGTCCCCCCCAACTGCCCTCCCCTGCAGGCCTGGTCCCCCCCAACTGCTCTCCCCTGCAGGCCTGGGTCGCCCCCAACTTCCCTTCCTTGCAGGCCCAGTCACCCCCAACTTCCCTCCTCTGCCAGCCTGGTCACCCCTAACTGCCCTCCCCTGCAGGCTTGATCACCCCCAACCGCCATCCCTTGCAGACCTGGTTCCTCCCACCTGCCCTCCCCTGCTGGCCATTTTGTGGTGCCATCTTGTGTCCACATGGGGGCAACCATCTTTGACCACATGGGGGCAGCCATCTTGTGTGTTGGAGTGACAGTCAATTTGCATATTACTCTTTTGTTAGATAGGATTAGTTTACCTAATTGCAAATATATAGTTGTTTAGTGTTCATGTTCCAATAAATTTTGTATGTCTTTTAATTTTCTGATATTTTCAATGGACACTTAACTACATTGCTTTCACGCAATGGATATTTTCCAATGTCTACTGTTTTCTTAGTCTCTCAGAAACTTCAATAGATGAAATTTCTACAAAGATTTATATTGCTACTAGAGGCCCGGTGCATGAAATTCATGCACAGGTGGGGTCCCTGGGCCTGCCTGGTGATCAGGGCCAATTGGGGCCTTCCAGCTGCTGGCCGGGGCCTTCCTTCATTCCGTGCTGCCCCCTGGTGGTCAGCGCATGTCATAGAGAGCAATCAAACTCCAGGTCTCCCAGTTGAACTCCCAAGGGGACAATTTGCATATTAGGCATATATATATATATATATATATATATATATATATATATATATACACACACACACACACACACACACACACACACACACACACACACTGATTGGCCAGTTTATTATTATCTCTGAACACATAATAAATAATAATAATAATCTGGCCACTCAGTGTATATCCTATATAATAAAAGGTTAATATGCAAATTGTCCCTTTGATCAGGAGTTTGACCAGCAGGCAGGCCGGCCAACTACCCATGTCCCCTCCTCCTGGCATATTACTCTTTTATTAGATAGGACCCCACCCATGCACAAATTCATGCACCAGGCCTCTAATATATATATACACACACACACACTGAGTGGCCAGATTATTATGCGTTCAGAGATTATAATAATCTGGCCACTCAGTATAGATAGATAGAGATAATAGATAGACAGATGATAGATAGATGATAGATAGATAGATAGATAGATGATAGATAGATAGATGATAGATAGATAGATAGATAGATAGATAGATAGATAGATAGATGATAGATAGATATGTTAAGGCAGGTCATGGGTAGTTAACACTATGTAGTGCTGCCAAGATTTCTACCCCCAAAGATCAAGATACACCTTATCCCAGAAGCCAGGCTATTTAAAGAAGTAGGCCTGAACACAGTGGTAAGGTCTGGAGAGGCCTCCTTGAATTCTGGCTGGCAACACTGAGCTGAAGAAACTAGCCCATTCTTTCCCAATATGTCCCCTCCCTCCATGGCTGTCATGCAGGAGACTATAACAGGGGCAGCTTCAGGAGCACCTTTACCTACAAGTAGTCTTCATTGCTGAATTCTGGGCTTTGGGGATCACTCAGTGGCCTAGGTACCTGGTTGTATTCATCTACCCATTTATTAATTTTCTTTCTTCACTCACTTATTGCTTATTGATTTCTACTTTATGCTAGGTCTTTTGATGGGCTGGTTCTAAAGTCATTTAAATTAATTTAACAGAACCTCCTCTTCTGAAATGTAGTCTATTGGGGACACCAAGAAGCTGTTGCCAGTCTTGCTGCCTAGAGAGAAGCCCAAGAAATCAACATGGCACACCTTGGTACTCCATGGAACCAGCTTCTATACCTGGAGTGGCCACAGCTTCTCATGTTTACCCCCCATTTTGCAATTTCAAGGTAGAAAGATCTTCATTATTGAGGGACTAAGTCCAAATGAGAGCTTCTCAGAAGTGTATCCCATAGATCTGGAATCTGGGTGTTTGGAGGCAATGGCCAGTTAGGAAATCAAAATCCTCTACAAATCCTAAATTCTGAAGGTAGGATCATGCTAGAGATGAACCCACTCTGCATCAGAACATTGCACATGTTATCAGAAGTCTGGAAACCAGCTGTATGTCTTTGGTGGAGAGTGAGACACTAGCACCTGAAGAATTGAAGCTATGTGTCTTGGTCCAAACACTCTGACCTGATCTCAGCCCAAGATACATAAAAAAAACATAATTTACCTGGGATAATCATGTGATGGAGGCAGCAGGGACAAAGCTCTTCATCCATAGAGGTTCATCATTCTAGGATAACCTCTATTGCATTGGTATAAGTGACATGAAGTTGTAGAAGTTGAGTCCCACTGGGGCTATTCCCACAGGTAGCACAGCACATTTAACTGTGACTGTGAGAAACATATGTACATCATTGGAAAAATGGCTCTCACAAGAGCACTGGTTATAATATACAAATATCACATAGAAAAGCAGCATTGGACCCTGCTTAAATTTGACATCTCCTCCTTCACTGTATGATTGGATCACCCCAGTGTATCATTCCAAAGTTTGCAATGTCTACAAATGAAAAAGAAGATTCAATTTGTCTCTCTCAACTCTCTCAACAGTGAAGCTAAGAAGGGGGTTTTGCTGACAAATCAGGTTTATGACTCACATGATGAAAATTACACTGTCACACAGCTCTGCTCCGTGTTTGGTGGAATGAATAAAAATGGGAAATATATAATGATTATATTATGATTGTAGTTGACTAATAAAACCCATATTTTATTATGAAAATAACTAGAGGCCAGGTGCATGATATTTGTGCACGGGGGGGGGGGGGGTGACCCTCAGCCCAGCCTGCACCCTCTCCAATCTGGGGTCCCTCGAGGGATGTCTGACTGCAGTCGGACATTACTCTCACAATCCAGGACTGCTGGCTCCCAACTGCTCGCCTGCCTGCCTTCCTGATTGCCCCTAACCGCTTCTGCCTGCCAGCCTGATCACCCCCTAACCACTCCCCTGCCAGCCTGATTGATGCCTAACTGCTCCCCTGCAGGCCTGGTCACCCCTAACTGCCCTCCCCTGCAGGCCTTGTCCCCTCCAACTGCTCTCCCCTGCAGGCCTGGTCGCCCCCAACTTCCCTCCTCTGCTGGCTTGGTCACCGCTAACTGCCCTCCCCTGCAGGCTTGATTGCCCCCAATGGCCCTCCCTTGCAGGCCTGGTCCCTCCCAACTGCCCTGCCCTGCTGGCCATCTTGTGTTGGCCATCTTGTGTCCACATGGGGACAGCCATCTTTGACCACATGGGGGCAGCCATCTTGTGTGTTGGAGTGATGGTCAATCTGCATATTACTCTTTTATTAGATAGGATAGAGGCCTGGTGCATGGGTGGGGGCCAGCTGGTTTGCCCTGACGGGTGTCCCGGATCAGGGTGGGGGTTCCCTTGGGGCATGGGGTGGCCTGGCAAGGGGCCTATGGTGGTTTGCAGGCCGGCCACACCCCTGGCAACCCAAGCGGAGGCCCTGGTATCTGGGGTTTATTTATCTTCTATCATTGAAACTTTGTAGCCTGGAGTGGAGCCAAGCCTTCTGCTTGCTCCCTGGCGGCAGCCATTTTTTGGGGGATTTATGTATCTTCTATCATTGAAACTTTGTAGCTTTGAGTGGAGGCCTAGGCCGGCAAGGGCAGGTGGAAAGCTTGGCTTCCTCCATTGCCAGGGAAACCCAAGCTTCCCTCTTGCTCTCTGTGGACATAGCCATCTTGGTTGAGTTTATTTGCATATTCGCTCCTGATTGGCTGGTGGGCGTGGCTGGTGGGCGTGGTTTGTGGGTGTAGTGGAGTGATAGTTAATTTGCATATTACTCTTTTATTAGATAGGATTATAATAAATCCTGGTGTTGTAATGCACAGCATAGTGACTGTAGAGAAGTAAGTACCTTGATGAGGGCATAGAGCTAAAAAGTGGAGAAAACAGGGTTTTAATCCTGGTGGTTTAATTGTGAAGATCATGTACTATCTACACTGCAGATTCTCCCTCTCTTCCACATCATTTACCACCCTGCAGGTAGGGTGGAATGGGTGGTGGGAAGACAAGTAAGGAATATGGGAAGAATTTTAGAGATTATCAAGCACTTTGATTTACAGAAAATTTGAGATCTACAAATATGAGATAATTTCCCTCTGAGCATGCTATTAATTAAAAATAAAGCTCTTTACATTATGTGTTACAACCTTTGCTTCTCTGTCAGAATGTTGTGAAAGGTTAGGAACATTTAACTTTTTTAAAACTACATATGAGACTGCGTAGAATCAAACTGCCAAATCATGAAAGGTAAAGATGAATTCCTTTCACCAAATTAAAGAGCACTGGGACCGGAGGATGCCCAGTGTAGTGTAAAAGATAAAAAGGATTTATGCTTTGTACTTTACATAGTTGGTAGTAAACATATGCAAGTCATTACCTCAGGAGTTTATAGAGTCTGAAAATATAAATGTGTTCAGGAAGGACTTAGATAAATTCATGAATGAAGTTTATAATGGGTTACCAAAAGGAAGTTAAGGATCACAGATGCCCCAAGGTTCAGGTGTTGAGGGCAACTAGCATGTTTTCCTGAAAAACATCAAAGAAACTACACTGGATCTCTAGCATTGATCTGACTCAGTATGACAGCTAAATTCTCATATTCTTTCTATAAGATCCTCGATCCATGTAATTCCAGTATCCTCCATCAACAAACTAACAATGATATTTCTTTCACAGATTATACACCATATAAACATATTTCCTCTTATGTTTTCTAACTTCTTTCCATTATCCCATTTTTCATATAAATTTTTTACATCTTTTCTAGTTCAGCACTCATAGAATTTTTCCTTTATCTGACTTTCATTTTTACTATTCTAATTTTCTAAACTCCTTTCATCTTTTTCTAACAATTTACCTGCAACTTTCTCTTTAAACTTTGACACAGAAAATAAATGTCAATATTTTTTATTATAATAACTATCACCCTTTATTATTATAAAATAAAAACATGATCCAGGCAAATTTCAAAGTTAAAAAAATAACATTAGAAAATTGTAAATATAATAAAATAAGTACAAGAAAACAATGGCAAGTACATATGCCAATCCTCCATAAATATGAGCAATTTCCATTGAGATAACAACAAAAATTGCTATAAAAAAACAGTAGAGCTAAAGTGATAGTTATATTAAGTGAATTCTTGTAGAAAATGTTGGTTCTCTTTATTTAGAAAGAGATATTTGCATGATTAAACTTATCTGATAGTGTCTCTGCTATCAAAATCAGTAAATCAGTATGAGACACTGGTTTTGCATGGAAATTGCTGCTCTAAGGACACTTTATTTTGATGTCAAAATACATTAGTAATTCAAACTGCATGTTACACTACAGTTATGTATTATATTTTTAAAAACAAAAGGTATACTAATTTCTGATATATTAACTTCTATAAATTGCTCTCAAAGGCCAGTATTTTATCCATATTACCTTGTATCACATATATGTGTGATATATCTTAAAATACTATTGCATGCAAAGAAAATCAAACATCCTATCTAATAAAAGAGCAATATGCAAATTAACCACCACCCCGCTACACAAACAAGCCATGCTCACAAGCCACACCCACCAACCAATCGGGAGCGAATATGCAAATAAACCCAACCAAGATGGCTGCAGCCACAGAGAGCAGGAGGGAGGCTTGTGTTTCCCCAGGGATGGAGGAAGCCAAGCTTTCCGCCTGCCCTTGCTGGCCTAGGCCTCCACTCAAAGCTACAAAGTTTCAATTATAGAAGATACATAAATCCCAATAGAAATGGCTGCCACCAAGGAGCAAGCAGAAGGCTTGGCTCTGCTCCAGGCTACAAAGTTTCAATTGTAGAAGATAAATAAACCCCAGATACCAGGGCCTCCGCTTGGGTCACCAGGGGGCGTGACTGGCCTGCAAACCACCACAGGCCCCTCGCTCAGGCCGCCCCACGCCCCAAGGGAACCCCCACCCTGATCCGGGACACCCTTCAGGGCAAACCAGCAGGACACCCACCCGTGCACCAGGCCTCTATCCTATCTAATAAAAGAGTAATATGTAGATTGACCATCACTCCAACACACAAGATGGCTGCCCCCATGTGGTCAAAGATCCTGCCCCCATGTGGACACAAGATGGCCACCTCAAGATGGCCAGCAGGGGAGGGCAGTTGTGGGAGATCAGGCCAGCAGGGGAGGGCAGTTGTGGGCGATCAGGCCAGCAGGGGAGGGCAGTTGGGGGCAATCAAGTCTGCAGGGGAGGGCAGTTAGGGGTGACCAGGCCTTCAGGGGAGGGCAGTTAGGGGCAATCAGGCTGGCAGGGGAGCAGTTAGGCATCAATCAGGCTGTTAGGGGAGTGGTTAGGGGGTGATCAGGCTGGCAGGCAGAAGCAGTTAGGGGTAATCAGGAAGGCAGGCAGGCGAGCAGTTGGGAGCCAGCAGTCCTGGATTGTGAGAAGGATGTCCGACTGCCTGTTTAGGCCTGATCCCACTAGGATCTGGCTTAAACGGGCAGTCAGACATCCCTCGAGGGGCCCCAGATTGGAGAGGGTGCAGGCTGGGCTGAGGGACACACACCACTGTGCATGAATTTTGTGCACTGGGCCTCTAGTAAGAAATATATTTGGCTGAATTAAAGCAATTAAAATACTTTACCATATAGCTGGAGTTATTAAAATTCTAGTAACAAGCTATTAATAAGTTAATTTTGTCATTTATACCTCCATTGCTAGTAAAATTGCTGTAATAAGTGTTGCTACAAAACTCTTCTAAGTCTTTGATTAAATGTGGGAATGAATGCTTTTTATTCATCCATAGTTTTAGATTATATTTTTATTATACATATTTACTATACTTAATAGGTGTTACAATTCTTTATTTTATAATAATTTATTTAGTGCCTACTATATTTTAAATATTTGCCCTTTCTTGTAATAAGTACTGAATTAAATATTAAATTCTAATAACAACCATTGATATGGACATCCTATTTCACAAACTTTCTTGATTTCTTGTAACCTGATTAAATCCTTCCATAGAGGATAGTTGTATTTATATGCACTTTCAAATTCAAGAAGCAAATACTCTCTGAGTGGGGGGTGGGGGGCAATGGGGGATAAGGACACATATGTAATACCTTAATCAATAAAGAAAAAAAAAAGATATAAGCATGATGCCTAAACTTTGTTAATTCAGAAGAAACATGAAGAGGTGCTGCCTAAAATCCTTTCATTGAGTATGTTGTCAGAGGAACCAGCCTTTTATAGAAAAATGACAAAATCTTTTTTTTTGTTTTCATGAGAAAGCAGCATGTTCATTTTATTTTTTAACTATAAAAGTAGTGTTTATTAAAATACATTTCATTTTAAAAATTGAGCTACCAGCTGTTAAAGTGCATATACACTTTTTGAGACAGCCTATATTTGTATATATTTTAAATATCTGTAATAATAAAAACACAATATGCTAATTAGGCAGGAAGACTTTCCAGACGAAGCCGGGGCTGCAAGGGAAATCTAGGTCCCGGGTGCCAGAGAGAAGCCAGTGCCGGCAGCCGGGAGAAGGAAGGCCTACTCTTGCATGAATTTTGTGCATCAGGCCTCTAGTTACATATATGTTTGTGTGTATGTATGTGTGTGTTCCAACTAAAGGTTACAGAAAAAGGACAGAATCTTAATGAGTAGTACCCAGTGTCCAGTATCAGCAAGGTGTGTGAGCAACTCTAGCAGAAGAAGTGAGATAGTAAGAAATCGGAGCTATATGTGGAGCCCATTCTGCTAGCCCAGTGGTCGGCAAACTGCGGCACGCGAGCCACATGTGGCTCTTTGGCCCCCTGAGTTTTCTAACGCCACTTCTTCAAAATAGACTCACCCAGGCCGAAAGCCTACTTCTGCACATGGGTCACGAAGTTTCAAGCGCACTGTATGTGTGCGCCCACACGTGGTATTTTGTGGAAAAGCCACACTCAAGGAGCCAAATAGTCGTATGTGGCTCGCGAGCTGCGGTTTGCCAACCACTGTTCTAGCCTGTCAAAAAAAAAAAAAAAATTCCTGGCAATAAAGCATTTATGCTTAAAGTAAGGAAAGTGGTCTTTGTTTCCTGGAATTAAACCCTAACCAATATTATATGGTCATAATTGTATGGCGTCCAAAGAGTATTCTGTAATCTTCAATATCTACTGACACTTTCTTTACGATTGGTGAAAAATGTAAAATCTAATTGGTAAGGTTTTATCTCCCTTGCTTCCATTGCAACTGGAGAAGTCCTACTCTCTTTATTTATGTTAACATCCCATATTAGATGACTGTTAAAATAAATTTATCTTCTTTTTAAGGGAAATAAATAACGTGTAAAATTGCTGGCATTATTACGGTAAATTATTGATGATTCAATAAATAATTATATTAATCCCCATATATATTCCCAGTAAAATAATCATTAACAAAGTATAAATGTACAAACCCAGAAAATAAAGCAGGTAGAGACACAAATAGTTTAGAAATGTCAACATTTTAGAAAATGGACAGAGAGTGGAAGAATGGACAGATGAACAACAACTTAATCTAACAACAATAAGAAAGCTAGCACATAAGAAACAAGATGTAACATGATATACACTGTAGAATCCTGAAAGGCCCAGCTGTTGTAGACAGGAGGTACTGAGTCAAACACAAGAGGGTAGATCACAGTTCTGTGAACAAACCTATATAATGTGTCCTCTTTTACCTAGAGTAGTAAGATGACCTATAAAAATTAATCTTGAAGAACTTAAACCAGAGAAATGCAGAATATCGGAAAACCAGTCACAGTTGAACAGAAGAGTGAGGTCTGATACTGAAAATGAAGGCAAATTATACATAACAAATAGTGAGATCCGTGCTTCCTTTTCCCAACCCCCAGAAAACTGAGTGCTGAAAACTAGATATATTACGTCAGGCACGCAGGGGTCAAAGGATTCTACTCGGGAAAGCTGCCAGGTCCAGGAGGAAAGACTGACAGATATGTCATGAGAGATTCACCAGTGAAATGCTCCCCCTCTTTCTCCAATGATGAAACCGCCCCACTCAGCAAGTCCCACACATGCAACATCTAACGATCTTTTGTTTAGTTCTGTACATTTGATTAGGAATTGTCAACTAAAGTTCACCCCGACATATAAAGAAAATCGGTAACATGAAAGATGGGGACCAAAATACACAAAAAAAGAACTAATAATGTACCAAAAAAATCTTTACCAACTAGTAAGTCTTGAGAAAGTTAAGAGATTTTATAAATATAAACAGGAAGAAATTACTATAAAAGAAAAAAATTCCATGAGTTAAAAAAGGAACTCTTGGCAAGTAGAGAATATAATCATAGTAATACTTTGAAAAAATTACTAGGAGTTTTAAAAGAAAATTAGTAGGTATTTCTTCAAATGCTAAAAATAATAATAAATAATAAAATATATAGGGCAATCAAATTATAAGTACCTGATTTCCAAGACCCCACCAAAAGGAATACCCAAAACAGCTAAAAATTAAAAAATTGGATGGAGGAACATTGTTGAAGAAGTAATGTAACTTGTTACCCTAAGGCATAAGATTCAAAATTGAAAGGACCCACTGAGTAGCCAGAAAAATTAATGGGAAAAAATCCAAATTAAGGCATAGCATTGAGAAATATTAGACCAATGGCAACAAAAAATGAAAAATCAAAAAGCTTCTATGATTGAGGAGTGAGATAGGAGGGATGTAAACAAACAAATAAAACATATAAATGTCCAGTAATACAATTACTTTAAACTCATTAATGGCAACAGTGGTAGCTAAAAGAAGATGAAAAATGTCTTTGAAATATCTAGAGAGAATTATTTGTAATAACAGAAAAATTATTATTCAAATATGAAATTAAAAATATATTTTAGCCCTAGCCAGTTTGGCTCAGTGGATTGAGCATTGGGCAGCAGACTGAAGGGTCCCAGGTTAGAGTCCAGTCAAGGGGACGTACCTCAGTTGCAGGGTCGATCCCCAGCCCTGATCTGGGCACATGCTAGAGGCAACCAATTGATGTGACTCTCTCACATGAATGTTTCTCTCTCTGTGTCTCTCCCCCTTCCTCCCAGTCTCTCTAAAAATCAATGGAAAATATCATTGGGTGAGGATTGACAACAGCAACAATATATATATATATATATATATATATATATATATATATATATATATATATATATAAAATCACTGAGTGGCCAGATTATTATGATCTCTGAACACATAATAATCTGGCCACTCAGTGTATATCCTATATAATAAAAGGCTAATATGCAAATTGTCCCCTCGACCAGGAGTTCAACCAGCAGGCAGGCCGGCTAACTGCCCACATCCCCTCCTACTGGTCAGGCTAGCCGGACCCCACCCATACATGAATTCATGCACCAGGCCTATATATATATATATATATATATATATATATATATATATATATATATATATATATACATATATATATATACACACACACACACACACACACACACACACACACAACACACACACACAAAACACACACACACACACACACACACACACTAGAGGCCCAGTGCATAAAAATTCATGCACTGGAGGGGATTCCCTCAGCCCGGCCTGCCCCTTCTCACAGTCTGGGATCCCTCAGGGGTGGGAAGCATCCTGGCAATCAGGGGAAGGTAATGCCCCACTCACATCTCTGCTGCTGCCACTGCCAGCAGCGCAAGCCTCGGCCGGCCCTGGTTACCTGAGCTTCAGGTGGCCCTGAGCGGCTGGGCAGCTGCCATTGGCAGCTTGCTTGCGCCTTGAGCCAGCCCTGGGTGGCTGGGCAGGCGCCATTGGCGGCTTGCTTGTGCCTCGGGCCGGCCCTGGGCAGCTGGGAAGCTGCCATCAGAGGCTTGCCTGCGCCTCGGGCAGGCCCTGGGCGGCTGGGGGCCTGCGGGGCCTGGGTGACTCTGGAGACAGGCGCACAGAGCGGCCAGACCCTCCTGGAGGCGGGCCCAGCCATGCCACACACCTGCTGCCCCAGTGGGGCTGAGGGGACTGGGAGTTGCCATCTTGTGGCTGTGGGCGCCGCCATCTTTGAGGGTGTGGCAGTCAATTAGCATATTCCCTCCTTATTGGCTGTGGGTGCCGCCATCTTTGTGAGGGTGTGATGGTCAATTAGCATATTCCCTTTTTATTAGATAGGGTATTAAGCCTGGCTGTGTGGCTCAGTGGTTGAGCAAAGACTTATGCACCAGGAGGTTGGTTGTCCTTTTGATTCCCAGTCAGGGCACATGCCTGGGTTATGGGATTGATCCCCAGCTGGGGGCGTCCAGGAGGCAGCCAATCTATGATATTTTCACTCATCAATGTTTCTATCTCTATATCTCTCTCCTTTCCTCTCTCTCTCTAAAAATCAATAGAAACATTTTTAAAAGATTAAAAAAAAATACTTGCTCCATTTAAAATTTTTCTTTCTTTCTTTCTCTCTTTCTTTCTTTCTTTCTTTCTTTCTTCCTTCCTTCCTTCCTTCCTTCCTTCCTTCCTTCCTTCCTTCCTTCCTTCCTACCTTCCTGCCTTCCTTTCTTTATTTATTTCAAAACAAGCAAGATCTCAAAGTTCCAACATGCTTTATTCAATAAGTTTCTTGAAGATGTGTTTCTCTAAAATTAGGAGTAAATAGAAGATCCAAGATGGTGGCACAGGTAAACACCAGTACTTGCCCACTCCCACAAACACATCAAAATTACAACTAAAATACGAACAACCATCATTCAGAACCACCTGAGATCTGGCTGAATGGAAGTCCTACAACTAGAGAAGCAAAGAAGAAAGCACATCAAGATTGGTAGGAGAGGCAGAGGTACTGAACAGGCATGTCCAACACCTACATGTGTGTTTTGTTTTGTTTTTTTTTTAACTGGGAGGGATACTTATGCTGCAGAGGCCTACTGTGAGAAGCAAGGGTCCCAACTCACACCAGACCTCCAGCCTAGGGTTCAAGAACTGGGAAGAGAAGTCCCAATAACTGGGCAGCAAAATCAGCAGGAATTGTGGCTGAGTGATACTGAGGCTTCTGGAAACCCAGGCAGTTCCTCTTAAAGGGCTGGCTCATGAACTTACATGGTCTCACTGCTTCTGAGTTTCAGGGCTGGGTGGCAGCATTGGGGGAACAAGGGACATATGAGGAGGAACTAGAATGTCTGGAATCAGGGCAAGACTCTGGGGCACCTTTCCCCAGATGGGGGTGCTAGAATGGGACCTCCCTGACACAGAGCTGACTGGCAGCCATATCTGAGTTTCAATCAGCCTGGCTCACACTGTTCACTCTGCCTTGGTGATTCTCTGAAACCTCCACCCCATCCAATTTGTAGCCCCACCCAAGCTGTTTGCAGTGGCTTTTCCATATGAATGGCCTGTCTTGGCTCACTTAGGCTTCAGACTTTGCTAAAATATCTTAAACAAGCAGCAGCTGGTGCCAGCATGCCCCATAACTGTCAACAAGAGGCCCCAGACCCAGCACTAGCACAAGTCTGCCTTGCTTTACATCTTGGCCTCGCCTGGTGACTTCCAACCCCAATATAAGTAGCAGTCTGTAATTTTTGCCAGGTGGCCCCAGACAGTGGCTGACTTTGCACCTCCTTGGAGGCCCTTGAAGCAGACCAGTAAACCCAGTGGACAGCTTCAGACCATATCAGATTACAATGCTGCACATCCAAAATCAAGACCAAAGCCCCACTGAACCAAGTCCTGCTCCATAGGGTTGTCTCCTGCACAGCAGCTCTTCTACTGTAGTTGCAGGTGGTTCTCACAGCCAGTTAGCCTGGAGATCTACTCCTCCCAGTGACACCAACAGCAATCAAGGCTCTATTACAACAAGACTGTGCACACAGCTCACACAGGAGCACAGTTCATGTGACTGGGGAGGCTGAGCTATTGGGCCCTACAGAACACCTACTACACAAGGCCACTCTACCAATTCCAGGAGACCTAGCAGCTTTGTCTAAAACATAGAAACAAACACAGGGAAGCATCCAAAGACATGTGGAGACAAAGAAACATGTCACAAATGAAAGAAAAGGATAAATCTCCAGGAAAAGAACTAAATTAAATGGAAGCAAGCAAACTAGTGGATACAGAGTTCAAAATAATGGTTATAAGGTTCTCAATGATTTAATGAGAGCTTTAAGAGACTTGATGACTTTCAAGTATCTTAGTGAGAATTTCAAAGACATGAGAAAGGACCAGTCAGAAATGAAGCGTACACTAACTAAAATAAAGAATAATTTACAAGGTTTCAATGGTAGAGTAGAGGATTCTGAGAATCAAATCAATGATTTGGAATATAAAAAAGCATAAAACACCCAATCAGAAAAACAAAAAGAAAAAAGAATACAAAAATATGAAGATAGTGTAAGGATCCTCTAGAACAACTTCAAGCATCCCGATATTTGCATTATGGGAAGAAAGAGAACAAGATATTAAAAACCTATATGAAGAAATAATGATAAACTTCCCCCACCTGGTGAAAGAAATAGACTTACAAGTCCAAGAAATACAGAGAGTCCCAAACAAGAGGAACCCTAAGAGGCCCATACCAACACACATCATAATTAAAATGCCAAGGGTTAAAGATAAAGAGATAATATAAAAGCAGCAAGAGAAAACAGTTAATTACCTACAAGGGAGTGCCCATACAACTGTCAGCTGATTTCTCAACAGAAACTGTTCAGGCCAAAAGGGAGTGGCAAGAAATATTCAAAGTGATGAATAGCAAAGACCTACAATCAAGATTATTCTACCCAGCAAAGCTATCATTTAGAATTGAAGGTCAGACAAAGATCTTCACAGACTAGAAAAAGCTAAAGGAGTTTATCACCACCAAATCAGTAGTACATAAAATGTTGAAGGTATTTTTAAGAAGAGGAAGAAGAAAAAGGAGAAGGAGGAGGAGGAGGAGGAGGAGGAGGAGGAGGAGGAGGAGAAGAATATTAACAACAAATTAGAAATAAATACATATCTACCAACAATTGAATCTAAAAATCAAAATGAACAAATCAGGAATCTAATGAACAAAATAAACTGATGAATAAAATAGAATCAAAGACATGGAGACATGGAACAGATGAAGGAATATCAGAGGGAAGGGGAGAGGCAGGAAGAGATTAACCAAAGATTTTCATGTATGCATTACCTATGGACATAGACAGTGGGGTGGTGAAAGCCTGGGACAGGGCAAAAGAGCCAGGTGGTAGAGGACATGGAGAAAAAAGGGGGACATCTGTAGTATCTCAACAATATATATTTAAAAATAAATAAATAAAAATAAAATAAGAGGTAAACAAAGCAAGAAGAAACCAAGGGTCAACCAAGAGAGAGGCAAAGGCACTTCTTAGTGAAAGAGGCTCTGGGTAAAGTCTCTTGGAGAGCAGCAGACGCAGAGAAAAGCATCATATGCAGACATACACACACACAAGGAAATAACAAACACCTATGTGTTTTACCCCATAAATGAGCCTTCTATAGTCCTTTATGCAATGTAGGGATGAATTATTACTGTCTTAGAATATCACCAAGTTGTAAAATGAGGCATCTTCAGAAAATAAAATGTTGGCATGTAGAAGTGAATTTTGTGACTCACCTGCAAACAATACTATGTAATCATGAAAAGACAGCACTAATATTGACTCATCTAAATTTTATGACATAGCATGCAGTGCCAATGTAAAGAAGGTACTCTCTCTCTCTCTTTTCCTTCCTTTCCTCTCATATTTCATAAATAATAAATATATAAAAATGATTTAAGTTCTACAGAAGGAAAGGAAGAGATTCAATTAAGTTTAGAATTTAAGTAAAGCATGCATGTGTAAAATATGAAGAGAAGCACTAAAATAATAAAATATAACTTCTAAACCAGTGGAGGAGAAACACAAACATAGAGGTAAGGTAAGTATGTGAGTAGGTGGTGGAAGATAAGAGCTCAATCTTTATCTTCCATGCCAAAAGTTGGATAAATTTAAATTGAAAATTTATAAAATAGTATTATAAGTTCATTATTTAGATACTAGAGGCCCAGTGCACAAATTAGTGCACAGGTGGGGTCCGGCCAGCCCGGCCCGATTGGGGCAGTTCGGGGCCAGGACTGTAGGGAGGAGGAGATGGTGGGAAGTTGGCTGGTGGGCCCCGCCCTCAGTTGGGGTGGGGGTTGCTGATTGGGGGCAGGGCTGGCCATGGGGAGGGGATTTGGGCAGTGGGCCAGCCAGCTCCACCGCTGACTGGTGAGGGAGGTTGATCAGGGGTGGGGACAGCAAGGGGGAGGGGCCGTGGGTGGTAGCCACTGGCCTTGCCCTGATCAGAATGGGGGGTCTGATAGGGGGTGGAGATGGCTGAGGGGACGGGCTGCAGGCCGATCAGGATGGTGGGGGATGATCAGGGCTGGGGCTGGCCGTGGGGAGGGGCTGTGGGCAGTGAGCCATCCGGCCCTGCCTCCAAATGGGGTGGGGGGGCCAATGGGGGTCCAGTGGCTGGGAGGAAGGGCTGTGGGTGGTTGGCCAGCTGGCCCCACCCCCAATTGGTGTGGGGGGGCCAATCGAGGGAGGCTGGGTAGGGGGAGGAGCTGCAGGCCGATCAGTGTGGTGGAGGCCCATCAGGGGTGGGGCAGGCCAGGTGGAGGGGCTGCTGGAGGTTGGCTGGCCAGCCCTGCCCCCAATTGGGGTAGGGGGGGCTATTGGAGGCGGGGCCTGCTGGAGGGAAGGGCCACAAGGGAGTTGGCCGGCGCCCCACCCTCAATTGGGCAGTTCGCTGGCTGCAGTGGGAGTATAGTGACCAGTTGTTCTGGTCGGTACAGTGTTCTGGTTACTGGCTAGACGGAAGCCGGTGCCGGCAGCCAGGAGAAGGGAAGTCCTACTCGTGCATCGGGCCTCTAGTAGACTATAAAAGACCACAATAATACCCTTAGGTAAATCATTTTATCCCTATTTTGCACTGAAGGGACTGGGAGAAGTCAAAACCTTAGTAAATATTTGGCAAAGCTAAGATTTATACTGAAGTTTCGCTATGTCCAGGGTGGTATAATTTCTACCACATCACACAAACTCCTTCAAAATTGATTATTCCTTTCCCCACTAACAATTAAGGCCTTAGGTTCTAAACTAAAAGCATGTTTACTTGGTGTTTTCTCAGGAACACAACCGTGAGTTTCACACAGTCCTGTTCCTTGTGAAATATCCCAGAAGGGGCTACAAGGAGAAGTAACAAAACTGGAGGTTTGAGGAGTGATATGGTAAAACACATCTGGATAAGGTGTGTGAGAGAGAAAATGGAAATATTTTGTTCAGATTGCTTTTCATTCTTAACTATGTAAGGTGTGTAAATATGCTAATGAATAACTGGTAAATGTGATTAATCCTAACCTAAATGTTTACACAATATCTACACTGATGTTTAAGTAGAACAAATATTATTACATGGGTTTTTTTGTTTGTTTTTATGCTAGAGAGAGGAGAATGTGTTAAAATAATTTCTCCTCTATAACTAAGAAAATTCTCAATGAAGAATGTGAATGAAACAAAATTCATTAAATAAAATTACAAGTTATTGAAATAACAATGTATAATGCAAATAGTACCATTTAAAATGATGCTAACAAATGTGTTTTCTGCCTCAAACACAAAGGGTTTCTGAAATGTGGGCATCTATATTTTTAAGCTAGGTTGTTTATAATACTAAAAAAAATGTATAGGTACCATTTTCCAGTATATATTTATTAAAGAGAAAGTATTTACAAACCCTATGTACTAGTATCTGTGTCCATGAGTAATCAAAACTGAGAAGATGCTTGTAGACCCAGAACACATATCTTAATATTATTGCTTCTTGATCAGAACACACACAAAAATGTCCATAATTGGAAGATTTGGTGGACTTTTTTCTTGCTACATTTTTCATTTGCCCTGGGTTTAGAAAAAAAAAAAAAATCTAGAGAAACAAGTAAAACTTCCACAGTTCCCAAAATTGTATGATTCTCTTTGGCTCCTTCACCAGTCCACAACTGCAAAGAACCCATCCTTTCTTCACGTGTATGATTCTTCTCTGTAGTTCCTGACATCCTTTTAATGCATTTTTAGAGGACCATGAGAATGACATTCCTCTCCAAATTTTCATCACTGTTCTTTAAAGTCCCAGCTTTTGTCATAGCCTTTGTAGAAAGCAGATTCCCTATCTCACAACCACATTCCTTCGGTTCTGCTCATTATCACTTAGAGGCAGCCTCAGTTCTTCAGTATATTCATCTTTCTTTGGTCCAGATCAATAGATCATTTTAAATCAGTGCACTGGAGACTGAAAGACCACCTTTTATTACAGGCTGGTAGTTCAAATGTAAGAGAGTGAATGATTTCTTGAGGTTTGTGGTCCATAATTATATTAACCTTGGTCTCAGACCAAGCTATTTGAAACTTCTCACACTTCATTACCAGTCAATGTGTCCTTCTCTGTATAAGAATTGCATTGTTTGACTTTGAAAGACATGTTGTTAAAATCTTTTTATAGGTTAGTGATGTTTCTTTAGAAGAGTGGAACAAATTTCATGGTCAAAGTCAAAATTTCAGCACCCTTTTTATCACAAGCGTATCTAACTCTGTGAATCCCAGACCACTACATTGTTGCAAATAAGTTAGAGAAAAAGAAAGAAGCAAATTACTTTAATCATTACAATATTAATAATGTGCTTTATATTTTAGCAAGTGACTGTATTATATATATGTTCAATGTTTTCTAAATTAAATATATCTCCTCTAATTATAGAAAACAAACTAGTAATAATAATGACTGATGGATTTTTTAAAAATCATTTTGCATCAACAAACTTAATCCTGCCTTGAGTTTAAAAAGAAAAATAGTTTGGGGACAGAGAGAACATTTACTGAAATGGTTTCTTCTGGGAGATTTCAATTTTTTTAAGTTTAGTTTTTTATTGGGGTGACAATGGTTAATAAAATTATATGGGTTTCAGGTGTATAATTCATTCTATAACACCTCATCTTCTGAAAGATTTCCCTTAGATTGTACTGGACATCTTTGAAATAAATTAAAAAGTATGGTCCTAGCCTGGTTGGCTCAGTGAGTAGAGCGTCGACCTGTGGACTAAAGGGTCCCAGCATAGATTCTAATCAAGGGCACATACCTGGGTTGTGGGCTCGGTCCCCAGTAAGGGGCATGCAGGAGGCAGCCAATCAGTGATGCTTTCATCATTGATGTTTCTATCTCTCTCCCTCTCTCTTCCTCTCAGAAATCAATAAAAATATATTTTTAAAAGTTATTCATCCAGCCTAATTGGAGATTTGCTAAGTAAATAAAAACAAGCTAAAAACGTATTTATGTACTTTATTAACCCCTACTGAGGTTATCAGCTTGTCTGTAATTTAAAAAAATCTAGATGAGAGATGTTTGATTTCTATAGAATAATTAAATAGTATAAAGCCAAAATGTCCTCTTTTTGCTCTAAGAGGAAAGCTAGAAGACAAAAGGGAAACTGTATCAAGTCCCAACTGTTCCTTTTTCAGAGAAAACAGTCAAGCAAAGACTAGATGAGCAAAAAGGCAACTGAAGAGGGTATCATCCAGGGAACTGCTTAAAACAAAGTAATGCTTTCACTCAGCATAGGAAAGACTGAGCATTTGCAGTTTTACTAAATGGGGTTAATGATTTATCCTTTAAAGATCAGTGACAAATCAAATCAATGGTAGGTTCAAAATTAGAACTCACATAGTCTGAAAATTTTTAGGTCATGAACTCTCTTGAAAATATAAAAGATAATCTATTCACTTGCAAAAACTTGGGTGGTGGGGAGAGATAGAAGTCTATTTAAACAAGTTAATCATCTCTTAACTCAACATTTCATTAATTATCCCAATCATCTCTTAGGTATCCTGTTTTCCTAATTAATAATAACAATCTTAATTGTCAGAAGAAATATTGCCTGAAATATAAATACCATACAACAAAATAAAGTTTTTCTCAGATTGTCACTAAAATAGATATTTTAATTCACAAAATTTTCTAATTAATGCAAGCATCATTTGTGCTTTAATTTTCATTGAAAATTCATTGTAAAGTGTATTGGAGCAATTTTATTCAACTAAGTATGTATATTGATATATTTTTTAAGCATCTTATAAGTCCTGGGACCCTCATATTGAACATAATTTTTCAAACTATGGTCCTACAAATTTAAAACATATATATCTTTCAGAGCATATATTTAGGCCATAATTTTGCTTCTGATAATATCATGATCAATACCATTTTTAATATTTTAAGTTTCATGGTTCAATTCTGGCTTAAATTTTGGTAATATTCACTTTCACAGATATTTACGGAGATCAAAATTATCATTTCGAAGCAATTTTTATCTATTTATGTATTGAAATATTTTAATAAATATGTTATGAGAGTTTTATTGATATAAGTGAGATGTCTACATTAGCACAAACTTCTCCCTGGTCCTCTAACTTACTTCTCCAGTTTATAGTATTTTCTAAGAGGAATAGCTTTTTCTTTTAAAGTATTGCTTATGTCTATTATAGGATTTTCTAACTTCTATAATATTATGTTTTCTAACTTCAATTGGTTTCAACTGATGTTTGGGCTTGTTGAGAATTTTGAAATATAATTACTGGAGGGAAATAATTCTTTCATTCAGTCTCATACAGTGGCATAAACATCATTATTTGTCATCTACATGTAAAATAGCCAAGCATTCAGACAGAACTCAGTAAGCCCTTTTTAAAATCACAGGTACTTTTGATGTACCTTTCTAAGATACTTGTTAATTATGAAGAACTATTGTGGAATTTTTCTTCATATGCCTTTAGCAGTTAGAAAATGAAAGAACAATTGTAGTTACATGTGTACTCACAGCAGCTGTAAGATGACTCACTGCAATATGGCTACCTAACAGTTCTCACTAGTCATGTTGCTGGATTTAGCAAATAATTAATTGCAAGCACATTTTGGGTGTACTCTGCCCTTATGTACCTTTCCACTGCTGGGAATTGTTACCGTTTGATGTGATTGTTTCAATGCCTCTTCCCCCTGCATTATCAGATGAGGCAGAGGGCATTAACTTGGAGTCAAGGCGCTTTTAGTCCAGTCTCACCCTCTGCCTCCTAGTTAAACCTGAGCAAGCCACCCAGCACCCTGAGGTTTAGCATCCCCCCAGCAAAACAAGAATATTAAACTACATGTACTCTAGGGTCATTCCCTTTATTTCCAGAGTAAAAACTATTATATTAAATGTATTTGTATATAATTAAACAAATGCTAAATTTTGTAACAGGTGACTATCATGCTTTTCACCATACCCTCTCTTTTCCTAGAAAAATGATTCATTTTTTAGGTAACATAAAGTCTTAATTCATAAATTTGGATATGTAAGAAATGAGGTTTTTATTGTTATTATTTCATCTGTGACTCCGAATTCCCATTTCCTCTGCTTTAAAGGAAACTTCACTTCTGTGACTCTGGAAGTCATTTTGTTGCCCCATTTTGAGGCCTTGTGCGATGCCAATATATGAGAGGGTGGTATCAGCCATAGGTCCATTAAATTACCACTGACACACCTTTATCCTCTACCCTCACCTTTTTTCAGTCCTGGTGAGTCTCTGCGGATTCCATGTCCATGTGAGAGATCAGAATCTTTGTTGACTCTGTCCATGTTTCTGTCTGCCTACTAGATCATGCCCCCATTCCAATGGGGGGCCAGGCAGGGCTGGCAGAGGGCGGGGAGGGGAAGAGAAGGAAGAGAGGCATTTTCTATATTCACAGTGCTTCTGTAACAGGCTCTGGTCCGTAAGCTAAAGGAACCACAGGAATCTGTCTTTTTCCCATCCCTCAAGCCCAGGAAGATCTTTTCTGATGTGAGAGGCGTACCCAAATCTTTCATTGTACACCAATGAAGCGATTGAAAACAGGCCTCCTCCAGATGTGCCACTTTGGGCTCAAGAGAAAGTTTTACCTCTCCCTTAAAGTATTGAAATTGGGGACCTTGCCCATAATTAGAGTTATAACCAGAAACAAATTTTTATGACCTATCTGCATAACAGGGCAAATATCTAATTACTGAACCTTTGCTCTTATTGTTCTGTAAATTACCCTCCCTCTCTCTGAAACCCTAGTTCCCTATCTCATTCCTTGGCTAAAGATAGCATATATACCTACATTTTCCTTTCTGTTTTTTAACCTTTCCCAAACATACAAAATTAAATTTCTTTTTCTCCTGTTAATCTGTATCATGGCAATTCAATTTTTAGACCAGCTAAAAGAACTTCTGTTGTGTTAAGGAAAATTTTCCTCCCTAACCCCAAGAAACTGATCTTGTCCACAAATTTCTGTATCTCCTTTAAAAATACCTTAAGTTCTGGCTCTGGCTGGTGTGGCTTAGGTGGTTGAGCATTGTCCCATGCACTGAAAGGTCACTGGTTTGATTCCTGGTCTGGGCACATGTCCAGGTCCTGAACAGTACAGTAGGCAACCAATCAATATTTCAATATTTCTTTCTTTCTCTCTCTCTCTCTCTCTCTCTCTCTCTCTCCTTTCCTTCCTTTCCTCTCATATTTCATAAATAAAAAATATATAAAAATGCTTTAAGTTCTACAGAAGGAAAGGAAGAGATTCAATTAAGTTTAGAATTTAAGTAAAGCATGCATGTGTAAAATATGAAGAGAAGCACTAAAATAATAAAATATAACTTCTAAACCAGTGGAGGAGAAACACAAACATAAAACACCTAAGCAGTTCAAATAAGGCAAAGGGAAAAAAGAGAAGCAGGAAATAGTAGGGCATGTAGAAAGCAAAATTAGGGCTTGAAATAAATATAAATATATTGGTAATCATAATAAATATAAACTACTAAAAATCAACAATTAAAGCTAGATATTATCAGATTGCACCTCCAAAATTATATTAGCAACAAACTATTTACTAAGATAAGACCAAACATAAGAACACAAAAAGGTTGAAAGTAAAAGCTTGGGAAACAAGAGATTGGAAAAATATTTATCAACAGACAGTTACTTCAGCTAATTAAGTTTAAGACATAATAGACTTCATATAAATGCATAACTGTGGTAATAAAAGTGGTCATTGTATATTTGTATAATAATTTCTAATCATGAAAAATCAAAATAATTAAAATTTATATTTTCCTAATAATATAAAATTAAAATATGTAAAGCAAAGATATTAAGAGTAAATTAAAATTTTAGAATTGTAGTGGACACTTTTCATAAACCTTTTCATTACTGGATAAATTAATCAGATGAATGTCAATATTAGAAGGTTTGAATATCACAATTAACAAGATTAACATATTGGATATTATGACCTTTGTATCTAGTAGTAATAAGGAAATTCACATTCTTTTCAAGCACATATGGATCTTTTACATAAAAAGTAAAAGGCCATGCACTATACCAGAATTTTATATCAACAAATATTAAAGAATAAGTCTATATATGACTAAAAGGACATTGAGCTATAAATCAGTGAAAAGAGTAAAAATTCCATTTATTGAAAAATTTAATTACTCTAAATAAATCATGGTTTAAGAAATTATAAGGGTCCTTATCATATATTAAAGGAGAATGATATTGAAACTATGTCAAGTAACATAAATCATGTAGGGTTTAGCTAAAGTAGGTGTTAGAGAACATTTGTAGTATCAAATTTACATTTTAGAAAAAAATAGAGATGAAATGAATAGAGTGATTGGCTCAAGAATGTAGAAAATATATAATAAAGTAATCCTGAAGAGTGTGAAAAGGAAAGAATACTGATTGAGTTGTAAGAAAGAAAGAATGTAGAACGAGAAGATTATCAAACCCAAATCTGACTCTTTAGAATAAAATAGAAAAAACATTTACATGATTAGTTACAAAACAATAATAAACCACATGAGAAATATTTTGTAAATAATCTATCAGCCAGGATTTTTAATTCTAACTGCTACCTCTGTGACTTAAAATAAAAAGAGGGTGGTAGTTATTGTATCTCACCCTTTGTACTCTCTAATAAGCTAATGTGGCTATCATGGATAGCTCTCCTCCAAGTGCTAACTTAAAGTTCAAGCATTTTGCATCTTTCACAAAATTAGCCAAAGGCAAGAACTTTTAGATCCAGGCTGCAGAGTAAATCCCAAATAGGATATCTAAAATAAATTTACATCTATCTGTACTGAAGTGAAACTGTCATCTTTGGGCCCTAACCTCCCTTTAGGGTTTCTTTAGATTCTTTTGCTGAGTCCATTTTATTTGATTGAAAGCAAAGAGAATAAAGATATGATGGTATAGCCCTAGCCAGTTTTGCTCAGTGGATAGAGCATGGGCCTTCAAACCAAAGGGTCCCGGGTTCAATTCCAGTAAAGGGCACATACCTTGGTTGCAGACCCCTCCCTGGCCCAGGCCCTGGTCAGGGCTCATGCAGGAGGCAACTAATCGATGTGTTTTCTCACATCGATGTTTCTCTGTCTTTCCCTCTCTCTTCCACACTCCCTAAAAATCAATGGAAAGCCGAAACCGGTTTGGCTCAGTGGATAGAGCGTCGGCCTGCGGACTGAAAGGTCCCAGGTTCGATTCCGGTCAAGGGCACGTACCTTGGTTGCGGGCACATCCCCAGTAGGAGGTGTACAGGAGGCAGCTGATCGATGTTTCTCTCTCATCGATGTTTCTAGCTCTCTATCCCTCTCCTCTCTCTTCCTCTCTGTAAAAAATTAATAAAATATATTAAAAAAAATCAATGGAAAAATATCGTCAGATGAGGATTAACTAAAAACAAAACAAAACAAAAAAAAAAGATATGGTGGTATATTTCTGAACTAGGTCTAGAAATTGTGGACAATTACTTCACACCTTCATTGGCCAAAACTTATCACATGTATACAAACACCTACAAGAAGTCTACCATCAGGTATTCTCTGTCACAGTGGATAACACTACATATAATAGAGGGTTTAGATATCATTTGGAATATTAAAACCATTTACACTCATACATTTGTAATCTTAGAAGAAATGGGCATTTACCTAGAAGTATATGAAGCATAGATATTGACTCTAGAAAAAAAAAAGGATATAACTTAAGAGTCAAGACTATAGCCATTAGAGAAATTAAATCCACAGTTAAAATTCTACCCACATTAATGTATTAGATGCAGATAAATTTATGAATGATTTTTAAGAAAATAGAATTCAGATAACCCTTATTGTATAGAAAAATTAACAGAGGATAGAAAAAGAAAACTGATTCAAATGATGTTAAGAGATTTGTATGACACTATACCATAATTAAAGAGGGAAAGTATGGAATTTAAGAATAACAGGAGTTATAATGTAGATATAAAAGATATAAATATGTAAATAAAATAACTCAATTAATCTGTTACTTATACTTTATATTAACTTTTGTTAATCCTCACTCTAGGATATTATTTCCATTGTTTTTTGTTTGTGTTTTTAGAGTGGAAGGGAGGGAGGAAGGGAAAGGGTGGAGAGAGAGAGAGATACATCAGTTGGTTGTCTATCACACACATCCCAGCTGGGGCCTGGGATGGAACTTGCAACCCAGGTACATGCAATTGACCAGGAATCAAACGCTTAACCCTTCATTACCTAGGCCAAAGCTCTAACCACTGCCCAGGGCCTATCTAACTTATTTTTAAATTAAAACTTTTAATAATGGTTTGTCTTTGAAATGATGTAGCATTAAGTAAACATAAATATAACTTTATTGCTTCTTATTAAATTAATGATTTAAGAAAAATCATAATCTTAATAAATACCAAAAATGCTAAACCCATATGTAATTATACACATATATATGTAAAACTTTACATATATATGTAAAATTAGCAATCAAATCAACATTTCTCCAACTAGAAAATAACATTAATGCTGAAAGTTTAGGCCTGTTGTCTTCAAAATCAGAAAGGGTATCTACCATCACCATTTTTTTAGTCAACATTGCATTTGAATTTCTAGGCAATGCAATAAAGCAAGAAAAATATATATATAAAAATTATAATGAAGGTAACAAATTTTTATTATTTATTACCCACATTATATCCAGAGAAATTATGCAATGGCCTTTAGACAACCTACTGGAACTCATGAAAATTCAAAAATTCTAAAAAAATATCTTAATATATAAAAATAGTAATATCTTATATTCCCAGAAAAACAAATTTGAATGTGCAATAAATAGTATCTATATTTCAGTAGCCAAATAAAAATGACACTTGAAATACTTTTAAGAGATACATAAAACTAAAAAAGAAAAAAATGTATAACTTCTTAAAAATATGAAAATAGACTTATATAAAGGCAGAGACAGTTTATGTTCTTAAATAGGAAGATTTATTATGTAAAGAATTGTGGGGACCCTGTCTACGATGCTATCTGCAGGTGCAAGAAGCAAGACCACAGTAACCTTACTATGTACACTGCGCAAGTGTGCCCCTCCATAACCCAAAAGACTGATGTCACTCTGTTGGTAAGAAGCCTCTTTGGTCAAAGTTAGTATTAAAGTATGTTACTGACCAGCCAGCTCAGAGGCAGCTGTTTAGTGAGGCTGTAGCTCTAAGGATGGCTCCTGTCTATCTCCTTTGTTGGAGGCTACTGCTACTTTGTGGGAAAGATGTATTGTAACCTAGCCAGGGTACAGCTACTGTATAGGACTTCACTTTGAAGAACTGTTTGTCTAATAGCTCCTGCCTTAGCAATGGCTACTTGGACTACAATAAAGACTATCTTATATACCCCAAATTCTCATGGCTTCTCCATTGAATACCTGGCAGAGTATCCAAAGGGGGTTCAGTCCCTGGCAGAGGGATTCAGACCCAACACTTGGCATAGGCGGGCAGGATAAAGGACCTAGGGTTCGAGGAGTAAGTACTCCAACAATGGCGCAGCAAACAGAGGATAAAAGAGGAACTGTGTTCCCAATAAGAATTAACTCCTTCCCAATTGAATGTCAACCAAATCCCAAGAAGATGTGATAAACTTTCAAAATTTACATGCTGAATAAAGCACTGACAGTGGCCACAGAAAGTTTGAGAAAATAGAAATAAGGAGGAGGTAAATAGAACAAGAGAAAGCTAGGTGAAAAAAAGAGAAAAAATGAGGAGATTACGAAAATAAAAAAGGGAGAGACATGAAATATGAAGAAGAAGGAAGGGAAAGAAGAGAAGGAAATGAAGAGAAAGACAGTAGTAGTATTATTGGGATTTATCTCTTAGTTGTCCAGACAGTTGATAAAACTATAGATATTTTTTAAATTTATTTTTTATTTAAGTATACAATCTTATATTAGTTTCAGGTGCACAGTATACCTTACAAAGTGATCATACCATTAATTCTAATAATCATCTGTCACAGTGTAAATTTACCATAATATTATTGACTACACTAAAGGCCGGTGCATGAATTCGTGCATGGGTGAGGTCCCCAGGGAGGTGGGGAGGGGCCGGGATGCGATCAGCCCTCTGGGAGGGCAGTGGGGTGCCCTTGCCGGCCCAGGATCCAGATCTGTCCCACTGACATTTGCACCAGTTGTCAAGAGCCATCTGGCAGCCGCTTTTATATTATTTCTTTCTTGCGGAGCATCTAGGGAGGGGAAGAGGCCGCTGTGCTTGAGGCCAACTTCCAGAAGGCCAGCAGTGCTGTCAGGATCCTGCCGGCAGCACCAGTCCATCAGTGCCTGGCTCGTTCTCTGGAGATTGGACCTGCAGGACTACTGAGGAAGTGAGTGGCTACCGCTAGGCTGGTGGGCCACTGGGATGGGTCAGTCAGTGGAGCGGCGCTCCCACTGTGGGAGCGCACTGACCACCAGGGGGAAGCTCCTGTGTTGAGCATCTGCCCCTGGTGGTCAGTGTGCATCATAGTGATTGGTTGACCAGTTGTTCTGGTTGCTTAGGCTTTTATATATATAGACTAGAGGCCCGGTGGATGAAATTCATGCACTCAGGGGAGGAGTCCTTCAGCCCAGCCTGCGCCCTCTCACAGCCTGGGAGTCCTGCGATTGATTGTCCCACAGAGGGAGGCCCTGCCCACCGCTGCCAGCCAGATATCCTGGGCCTCCCTCTTTGGGGCAATCGTGGAGATCCCCAGCCAGTGGCCTGGGCCTCTCTCTGCGGGGTGATCATGGGGCAATGGCAGGGCCCGCAGACTAATCACATCACACCCTCCTTGGAGGCAGCAGTCAGTGCTGGATCACCACGGTGCCTGCAACACAGGAGGGACCGAGAGGTTAGCAGTTCAGCCCGCTCGCCATCCCCACCCATCCAAGCCTGCTGCATGCACAGCCTGGCATGCGGTTGTCCGTTCGGTCATTTTGGACGTTATGGACCCTGGCTCTTTATATATTAGGATTCTCCTTTTCACTCATCCTCTACCACTTCCCTTCGGTAACCATCCCTTTGGTGTCTGTTTCTGTGAGTCTGTTTTAGGGAACCTTTGTGAACTTGGTACAATCTCTAAGAACAGTATGGAGATTACTCAAAAATCTAAAAATAGATATTCAATAACACTCAACAATTCCACTTCTGGGTATTTATCCAAAGAAAACAAAACACTAATTCAAAAACATATATGTACCCCTATATGCACTGCAGCATTATTTATGCAGCATTATTTACAATAGCTAAAATATGGAAGTAACGTAGATGTCCATTGATAGAGGAATGGAGATCTGTATGTGTGTGTGTGTATAAGTATATATATATATATATATATATATATATATATATATATATAGAGAGAGAGAGAGAGAGAGAGAGAGAGAGAGAGAGAGAGTCCCCAAAATGTATACATACTTTAAATAATTAATAATTCCAATAGGTTAAACCTGAAAAAAAAAAAAGAAATCTCAATGGAGCTATCAAAAATGTGTGTGGAATATTATGCAGCAATAAAAATAATGAAATGTTGCCATTTGCAACAACATGGATGGATCTAGAGGATATTATGCTAAGTAAAATAAGTCAGGCATAGAAAAACTATGATAATTCAAAGAAAAAGTATTAATACAGGGAAAAACAAATAAAAATATTGGAATATATAACATATATGGGCATTTTAATATTTTCTATTATTTATTTATTTCTCTCCATATCTATACCCTTTTATTTAAATTTCTGTAGTTTCTAATTTATCTTTAATATTATATATATGGTTGTTATATGCCAAAGTGGGTTTGTAACACTGTAAGGGAAAATGTAATATTCAATAAATTGGAATGGTTCAATTTGTAATTCATTAATAAAAAAAATATATTAAATAATATTCTTATGAAACCATATACAAATATAACTTTTCAATATAGTGAAGAAATAACATATATAGAAAAAGTTTAAAAAGAGAAACAAATTTATTTTTAGAACATACAGAAAACATTGATTCTGCAAACAGCATATGTAAGATTCTGCAAACAGCATATGTATTGACGTTTTAACAATATCTAGCAAAGTTGTAAATGCATATAAATTTAGCAATTTATTTGAGAGTTATATATTCTAGAGAACACACACATATGTACAAAGTTACCTGTGCAAAATGAATTAAACAGTTTAAAATGTCACTCAGTAAGAGAATCTTACCTAATAAAAGAGTAATATGCAAACTAACCATCACTCCACTACACCCACAAGACACACCCACCAGCCACGCCTACCAGCCAATCAGGAGCGAATATGCAAATAAACCCAACCAAGATGGCTACGGCCACAGAGAGCAGGAGAGAGGCTTGGGTTTCCCCGGCAATGGAGGAAGCCAAGCTTTCCGACTGCCCTTGCCGGCCCAGGCCTCCACTCAAGGCTACAAAGTTTCAATGATAGAAGATACATAAAACCAAACAGAAATGGCGGCAGCCACAGAGCTGGATGGAGCAGGAGGCTAGGGTTGCCCCCGGTGATGGAGGAAGCCAAGCTTTCTGCACACCCTGGCCAGCCCAGGCCTCCACTTAAGGCTACAAAGTTTCAATTATAGAAGATACATAAATCCCTCCAAAAAAGGCTGCCACCACGGAGCAAGCAGAAGGCTTGGCTCCGCTCCAGGCTACAAAGTTTCAATTGTAAAAGATAAATAAACCCCAGATACCGGGGCCTCCACTTGGGTCATCAGGGGGTGTGGCCAGCCTGCAAACCACCACAGGCCCCTCGCCCAGGCCGCCCCACACCCCAAGGGAACCCCCACCCTGATCCGGGACACCCTTCAGGGCAAACCAGCTGGCCCCCACCCGTGCACCAGGCCTCTATCCTATCTAATAAAAGAGTAATATGCAGATTGACCATCACTCCAACACACAAGATGGCTGCCCCCATGTGGTCAAAGATCCTGCCCCCATGTGGACACAAGATGGCCACCACAAGATGGCCAGCAAGGGAGGGCAGTTGAAAGGGACTAAGGTGGCAGAGGAGGGAAGTTGGGGGAGATCAAGCCTGCAGGGGAGGGCAGTTAGGGGTGACCAGGTTTGCAGGGGAGGGCAGTTAGGGGAAAACAGGCAGGGGAGCAGTTAGGCATCAATCAGGCTGGCAGGGGAGTGGGTAGGGGGTGATCAGGCTGGCAGGCAGAAGCAGTTAGGGGCAATCAGGACGGCAGGCAGGCGAGCAGTTGAGAGCCAGCAGTCCTGGATTGTGAGAGGGATGTCCGACTGCCCATTTACGGGCAGTCGGACATCCCTCGAGGGGTTCCAGATTGGAGAGGGTGCAGGCTGGGCTGAGGGACAACCCCCTCCCAGTGCACGAATTTCGTGCACTGGGCCTCTAGTATATGAATAAATTGTACAATCATTGGAATATTAGGCAGCAAATGTAATATACTAGTTGTATAAAACTCAATATGCTAAATCTCTAATATATCTTGTTTGTTGAGAAAATCATGTTACAGTGATATGGTATGATCCTATATAATAAAAGCCTAATATGCTAAGTGTCCAGTTGATTGGTTGGCTGTTCAACCAATCAAAGTGTGATATGCTAATGATATGCTAAGGCCGTTCAACCACTTGCTATGACATGCACTGACCACCAGGGGGCAGACAGTGAACTGGTCAACCAGTAGCTATGACATGCACTGACCACCAGAGGGCAGATACTCTGACTGGTAGGTTAGCTTGCTGCTGGGGTCTGGCAGTTCGGGACTGAGTAAGACAGGCCAGACACACCCTGCAGCCCTCCCGCGGTCCCTCCCTGGCTGGCCAACCTCCTGTGTCTCTCCCCAGCTCCAATCGCGCACCAGTGGGGTACCTTGGCCTGGCTTGTGCCTCTCTCAATCCAGGACTCCTTGGGAGATGTCAGAGAGCTGGTTTTGGCCCGATTCCATAGGGGGAGCACTGCTCAGCCAAAAGCTGGACTCAAGGCTGGCAAGCGAATTGCAGTGGCAGGAGCCTCTCCCATCTCCACGACAGCACTAAGAATATCTGACTGAGGCTGAAACCAGTTTGGCTCAGTGGATAGAGCGTCGGCCTGTGGACTGAAGGGTCCCGGGTTCGATTCCGGTCAAGGGCATGTACCTTGGTTGTGGGCACATCCCCAGTGGGAGGTGTGCAGGAGGTAGCTGATCGATGTTTCTCTCTCATCGAGGTTTCTAGCTCTCTATCCCTCTTCCTTCCTCTCTGTAAAATATCAATAAAATAAAAAAATAAAAAAAAAGAATATCTGAGGTCTTACGCCTGCTCCCCCCGGGGAGCGGGCCTAAGCCGTCAGTCAGACATCCCCTGAGGGCTCCTGGACTGTGAGATGGCGCAGGCTGGGTTGAGGAACCCCCCCCCCCACGAGTGCACGAATTTTGTCCACTGGGGCTCTAGTATAATTATAAAAATTAAAATATTAAAAATTAATGTGTTATGTAAATATATATAATTTTATAGTAATAGTTTACCATATTAAATGAAGAATGCACATCTAATTCAGGATATTTGGGATTTTTTAGGAGTGAGTGATGTGGAATAAAATGAAGAGAATTGCTTCAAAGACATCTCTAATATTTATTTCTTAACTAAATTCTGAAAGAAAGATGACAAAGCGTTAGTCTATACAGGACCTCTGTATCTTTATATACACTTGACATATTACATAATTAAAGTATTTAAAACTGTTATGTTTCCAAGTATATAGATGAAGAATATAAAACCAGCATTTCAAAGAGTTTTCAAGAATTATTAGACCATGAAAGTTATATTTGGTTCCTCAAATGTTCATTGACCCAAATTAAATTACAAATGCCATTGCTTCAGCCTTCCATTCAAGCATACTCTTGACGTGTTCTAGTAATCAGCAGGTTAACAGAAGACAAGCTCCTTCCTGCAGCAAGTCTGCTCAGAGTTCCAACAAAAGGTAACTTGTTATGAAACCCGAGATGACAGGAAATGGGAACAAAGTACAAGAAATTTATTTTAGGGTCTGAGCATATGGGTCAATGCTTATTTGCATAATTGTCAACAAAACAATTCTCCCTTCTTGCTACTTATAACTTTCATGTATTTGTTGCCTTTGAATCAAATTGAGCTTATCCTTATTCAATCACCCTTCTTCATTTTCATTATCAATTAATATTTTTGAACCCTCTGAACTGTTTCACTTTGTATAGAATTTTCTGATAATGAGATATCAAATTGAGTCGTCGGTATGTTTTAAAAACTTGATATAGGTGTTTATATTCATTGATGTCTTCAAGAGCAGTCGCAGACTTGTTACTCTGCCTGGCTTCCTCAGGATTAATTCAAAGTTAATCTATGCCTAAATCACTCCACAGCTAATCTGAAGGCACGAGTTTCTGTCCTGGATTAATTTAATAGCCATTCTTAGGTTTGCCTCATCAGCTTTAGGGATATTTGTTACCACAACAAGTATACAAACAATGAGGGAGAGGGAAGGGTTTCGAGACTGATCATTTGAACATTTACAGGGAATTTCATGGAACGTAAGGTTTATGGATAATTTTATAAACATTTCTGTATGCAATTTCAAAGGCCTAATGGAGAAATTTCTCTTTTTTTTCCTCTCCTGTGGTTTACATACTGCATTAGTCTGTTTCTATCTTAGGTGGTGTTTCATAGCATTTTTAGAGTGCACAACCCTGAACACAAAATCTCAGTGGTGATTTCTGTCTCCATTTTTGCAAATATATATATTTAAGCAGAACACCAAAGTACATAAATAGATCATGTCATCTAAGCTGAGGTTATATTTGATTTTGGTACATAGTAAGCACTCAATTAAGGTTAGCTGGTGCTGTTGTTATTGCTATTAAGTGATTAGTCAAACTATAGAACATCATAAAGCTACCAGCTTGTATATAAGAGATAATTCGCAATTTTATTATAAAGTGAATTCATATATACACTGTTATAAGAGTTTTATTTTAGAAACAAATATTCAAAAACTCATTTATTGTTGATAAAGAAGAGTTCAAGAAATAAAAAATGATAACATTTCATTTATTTTAAAGCTTTCTGTGGTACACCAAGATCAAAATTAACCCATTTGAGATCTCCATAAAGATGAACACTACCTTTGTGACAAAGATTATACTCCTTTAGCCTGACTTGAGTAGTCTCCATATAGAAATGTAAAGAGACTAAGAACTGTCCTTAAATATGGTTTCAAAGTATTGGAAAGGTCAGTTAAGATCTATTTCACTATTAAAATAGAAGTTAAAAGCCTTAAAATTGAAAGTGTATATGGGTTTTTAGGGCAGTCGGATAGTGTTGTTTAGAAAGTTGTGTTGCTAGTCCTCTAGTACGAAAACTTCAATGAAATAAGAATGGCTCTTAGAGAGAGAAAAGAAGGCTGATTCTCTGAAGCTATTGGCAAAAGAAGAAAAAAAATCAGTTGGGGAATCAATTTGCACCTGAAATGCTGCCAGATCAGCATGTTATATGTATACTATAACTTAGTTGGTAAGCTCATGATGGGTAGAGGGTGTGTATTGTTTTAGATATATGCATAGCCTCATATTTCCAAATTTCTTAGGTGTTTTCCCATATTTTAGTAAATATCTATATATTATATAATACATGTATATAATATATATATATATATATATATATAAAGACCTGGTTTAAAAATAAAACTAACAATCTCTACATGCAATTATAAGTAATATGTTATGTTTACTTGATTTCCAATCAAGGCGGTGGAATAGGCAAACGTGCTTTCCTCCCATGATCACACTTATTTATTTATTTATTTATTTATTACATTTATCTTTATTGTTAAAAGTATTATAGATGTCCCCATTTTTTCCCATTGACCCATTCTAGCCCACACCTGCCACGCGCTTTCACCACCCTCACCCTATTTTCTGTGTGCATGGTTTACGCATATATGCATATAAGTTCTTTGGTTGATCTTTTTCCACCCATCCTTCTCTTCCCTCTGAGATTCAACAGTCTATTCCATGTTTCTATGCCTCTGGATCTATTATGTAACATAACATGATCACATTTAAATTACAACTAAACCTGCAGAAGAACCATCACTGATTGAGAACCACCTGAAATCTAGCTGTACAGAACATTTACAAGTAAGGATATAAAGAAGAAGCCATGTGAAGACTGGTAAGAGGGGCAGACACATGGAACAAGCTGTTCCCAGACCCATGTGTAGCAATTAAAACTCTGGAGGCATATCTCAGGTGAACAGGTCCCCCCTAAGGAGTGAGGGGTCCCAGCCTCACACCAGGCTCCCCAGCCCAGGGTTCCAGTGCCAGGAAGAGAAGTCCTCATCACTTCTCACTGTAAAAATCAACAGGGATTACAGCTGAGTGAGACAGAGGACTGCTAGAGTCCCATTCCTCTTAAAGGGCCTGTGCACAGACTTCCTTACTGACAAACTCACTGGCACTGAGCTCCAGCACTGGAGCAGCAGCTCGAAAAGCATGAGGGACATAAGGAGGAAGACTGACTTCAGGATGAGTGCTGCAGGGGAGCTGACTCTTAGACAGAGGTGCTGGTAAAAGCCATGGTCTTTGCTGAGCTCACCCCCTGCAGGCACAGGTGGGCACCATATCCAAGTCTCTATGCACCTGGCTAACAGTGCTTGCCCTGCCCTGGTGATTCCTTGAGACCCCACTCCACACAAATTTGCACTCATTCAAGCTGCTTCAAGTGGCTTTTCCATACAAATGACGTGTCTTGGCTCTTGCTGTGAATTTTCCTAAAACCTCTCAAAGGCTCAAACCCCCGAACAAGCAACATCTGGTAAGCTGTCTGGAGCATGGCACTGGTGACAGCAGTCCAAGTTCTCAGCTTGGCCTCTCCCAGGTATCTTCAAGGCCAGCACACGGGGCAGCCTCTGCAGAGCTCTTTGTAGCTCAGACCAGGCGGCCCCGGGTAGAACGAAGAAAGCAAACACCCTTGAGCTGTACCAGAACCTTTCCCAAAAGGCCCCAGAACCAACACACCCTGTGGCCAGCTTCAGATCATATCAGAGCACCACCCAACCATCTCCACAAACAACATACCCCCAAAGGAAAGACTCGGCAGGCACCAGTGTCCTACTAAAGTGAATCCTGCTCCATTGGGTCAGCCCCTGCACAGCAAGTCATCCACTGTATTCTTCATGGCCAATCAGCCTAAGGGACAATCCCTTCCATTTACATGTCAACAGCAATCAAGTCTTAACTACAAAAGGAGGGCCTATACACCCACACAAGGGACACACCTGGAGCACCCAGCTCAGGTGACCAGAAAGACTGTCACTGGGCTCCACAGGAAATCTACTACATAAGGTCACTTTACCAAGAGCAAGAGACATAGCAGCTCTCCATAGTTCATAGAAACAAACACTGGGAGGCAGCCAACATGAGAAGGTAAAGAAACATGTCCCAAATGAAAGAACAGGACAACTCCAAAAGAAGAACTAAACAAAATGGAGAAAAGCAATCTACCAAATGCAGAGTTCAAAACATTGGTTATAAAGTAAGTCAATGAACTCAGTGAGAACCTTAACAAAGTGATAGGAAACATGAAAGAGGGACATGGAACATAAAAATAACCAGTGATAATGAAAAAATACAATAAATGAAATGAAAAGTAAATTAGGGAATAACAGTAGATTTGATAAAGCACAGGATCTAATCAGTGATTTGAAAGACAAGGTAGTAGAAAGCACCCATTGGAGCAGCAAAAATAAAAGAAATTTAAAAATGAGGATAGTTTAAGGGGTCTCAGGGACTCACATCATAGGGATATGAGAAAGAGAAGAGAGAGTGCAAGGAATCGAAAACCTATTTGAATATATAATGACTGAAAACTTCCTTAACCTGTTAAAGGAAATAGACATACACATTCAGGAAGTCCCCATAAAGGTGAACCCAAAGAGGCCCACACCAAGACATTGTAATTAATATGCCAAAGATTAAAGACAGATAATTTTAAAAACAGTAAGAGGAAAGCAGTTAATTACCTACAAGGGAGCTCCCATAAGACTGTCAGCTGATTTCTTAACAGAAACTTTTCAGGACAGAAGGGATTGGCCAGCAAATATTCAAAGTAATAAAAAACAAGGACCACCCTTGTCAGAGTGGCTCAGTTGGTTGAGTGTCATCTCATGCACAGAAAGGTTGCAGGTCCGATTCCCGGAAACATACTCAGGTTGCAGGTTTGCTCCTTGGTTGGGCTGTGTAAGGGAGGCAATCCATTAATGTTCTCTCTCACATCTATGTTTCTCTCTCTTTCCCTCTGCCTTCTTCTCTCTAAAATCAATAAAAATATATTTGGGGGTGGGGTGGGGAGCAAGGACATACAACCAAGGTTACTCTACTGAGCAAGGCCATCATTTGTAATCAAAGGACAGACAAAGAGTTTTCCAGACAAGGAAAAGATAAAGGAGTTCATCGCCACCAAATCAGTATTTACAAGAAATGTTAAAGTAACCTTTTTTAAGAGGAAAAAGAGAAAAAAGATTTAAAAATATGAATAATAAAATGGAATAACTACATGCCTATTAATAATTACTTTAAATGTAAATGGGTTAAATACTCCAATCAAGAGATAGGGTGGCTGAATGGATAAGAATACAAGATATGCTGCCTACAAGATACCCATTTCAGATTGAAAATACATATAGACTGAAAATAAAAGGGTAGAAAAATACTTCATGCAAATTGAAATGAAAAAAAAAAATTCTGGGGTAATAATACTTATATAAAACAAAATAGACATTAAAACAAAGGCTATAAAAAGAGACAAAGAAGGACCCAGAAATTCCATTTCTGGGTATGTATCTGAAGATACCCCAAATACTAATTCAAAAGGACATGTGCATCTCTATAAGTTGGGGTTACCAGAAAAAATACAGACCACCAGCTAAATTTGAATTTCAGACAAACAAGGTATAATTTTTAAGTGTAAGTATGTACCAAATATCAAACAAGGAATAATCATAAAAAACTGTGACAATATATTGCATGTGGGCCTTAAACTTGTCTTAAATTTAAAATATATAAAAATTATATACATCATGATTCACAATTTTTTTTTATTACTGCCCAAATGTAAGTCAAATGTAGGCAGGATTTCTGTTTGTTTTGTTCAGTGTTATATCCCAGTGCCTATTATAAAAGGAGGAGTTCATGAATATTTATGTGAATAAAATGAATGAGATTTAATTTTTCTCTTAGTAGCTTAAGGTCCATTTGTAATATTTCCTATAAATGATTTTAAATTCCTTGCACAAATACTGCCTTAGAGAAAACTAAGTGAAGCAATTCAATATTTGATCAGAAGTAGAGAATTAAAAAGTGTCCAAGGCTAGTCCCAGAGTTTTACAATGTATTCTTAGGGAAGCAATCATTAGTAAATAATTACAAAAACAGGCAGCACTTAAGTATGTCATAGAATCTTGAGACACATGATACACAAACTTGGAAGAAATGTATCTGATTCTGATTGGAGGATGAGACAGGCTTCACAAAAAAAGTTGGATTGCAAATGGGGCTTGTCGTAATGACAAATTCAACAGGTTCACAAGTTGAAGAGTTTTCCATCAGGCTGAAAAAAATGGCATGAAATCTTGACAGTACAAGGCATATATTCAGAAAGCATTGGCAACTTGATAGGCAAACCAGTCAATCTAGTCATTGGAATAAGAAGTAAACACTCTTAGTCATAAATTCATAGAAAAAAAAAATAAACATTGGCAAAAACAAGCATGGATTAAAGGGGAGCATATTCCATTTGGGTGGCCCCAAATCACATAGCAGTAATGTCTCTACCATGATGCCTCAATTGCCTGTTTTAGTGTAAGCGGCTTGGAAAATGTTTCCTCCAGCAATATAAGCTAGGAAAAATATATGGATTGATGTATTTCATCTGCATTCCACTTGTAACACAATATGGCCTTCTGTTTTTAAAGAAGCACTGACAGTGTGAAACACAATATGACTTTGCATTATAGAGGCCATTGATAGAGTATGGCAGTTTTAACTCAAAATACCACAGCTTTTGTTAAACCATACTTCACACTTCACCTCATTTTGATATGCAGGATGGAAAAAAAATATGTCAGTTTTGGAGTTTTGCATTAAATTGTAGATTTTTTTTTTTGCCCCCATCATATCTTTCTGCAAAGGGGATGGATTTGTAGAGGACAGCATTTTTCTCATTTGTGACATATCTGCACAAATACAATACATAATTTTTAGCAACAATATTGTTCCACGTGAGGGAAAAAAATAATGCCGTAGGTTATTATTTCAACTCGCAAGTCTGGATGCTGTACTTTGATATTATTTATTTGAAGTTTATATAGCATATATTACTTGAAACTTGAAAGCTACTTTATTAATTCTAACAGTGAAAGCATTCTGAGCTAAGAAAAGCTGTCCTTCCATTTAGTTGAATGCTCAAGCACAAAATTATTTAAAAACATCATGTGCACAAAATGCAGTGGTAAGCTGATTTGTGTGCACAAGAGGGCTGTTTGTCCTCAAAAGTACATTCTTAAATAAGAAGGGAGTGGGAAAGAAAAGGCGAACAGCACCTTGAAGTAAAAGAACAGGAGCAGATGTCCTTTAGCTGTGTGTTTTATTGATTTATAAACACTCAGTTGGGCTCCCTCATCTCGGCAGTGTAATTTAGATATGGGAAAATATCTGTGAAATATATTGATTGTGTTATTGATTGAAAAGCCAATTGCTGTTGCACTCCTGTTTTACCATTTAAGTCCTGACACATTTTGACATATGAGCCAGCTGTGACTACTGCCTCGATTCTGCAATAAGATAATGTGAAAGCTGTCATAACCACTTCTCTGTCAGCCTTGAGGATTTGCAGCATGTGGGCGCCGCTATTTAGCTTGCTCTTTACCTGAATAATGAGGATATGTTAAAGCCTTTACTCTAGCACATTTGTGTGTATTTGCATTATGTGTCTATATATCCACACAAACCCTTACTACGTTTTGTTTCATTTAGTGGATCAATCAATACCTGGTAAATAAGAATAAAATACATGAGGAACCCACGTTTTAGCATCTTCATATTTTGTCTATGCTCATAGGAATGATTGACTTTACCTAAATGTCTTTTTTCTTGCTTTGGGGAAATTTGATTTCTGAACATTACTCAGAATAATTTTCACTTGTTGTAATATTGGTTTCCTACTCAGCAGCAACAGAAAAAGAATGAAGAAAATCCATGCCTTTCTATTTACAAATCTGTCACTTATTTGAGATATTTACTGTATGAAAAAGGAAGATAATTTAGACAAAAATTACTCAATATCCTCCCTTTGAAAAGAAAAACAAACTAGCTTCTGAACCTTCACATTAAATTGCATAAAATTCATATAAATATCTCTCCAAAAATACACTTTAAAAGGTCTACATTTTAGGACAGAACTCATTAGATGATTGAAACTACAAATATCATTTCCTGCTTCTAGTTACACAATCATAATGCCTAAGAACAGCTCCTTTAAATCACCCTTTTGATGCATACAGTCAATATGGATCTTTTCCAAATAAGGCTGTTTAAATGTATACTATACATTATTAACGTTGGTGTCCATAATATTCCTCTTATGCCTGATGCATCTTCTCATTGTCACACAATCTCTCTGATTCATCATAAGCAGGGTGTTGATTTGCTCTTTTCTCATTTATTTAAAAGCATCCTTCACTTTATGTAAACCAGCGAAACAGGTCCATTGTAAGGGAGCAGTGCTGATGTAAATAGCCTGAGAACCATGCTCCATATTATAAGGATGGACAGCAGATCACCCCTCTGGGAAATGAAAATGCTCATTTAACAGTATGAATGGCACAGCACTGTGGCAAATGACTGACATAGCAGTGTTAAGCATTAGATTTGTGATTGATTTGGATCTGACTTCAAAAAATCCAACATTCCTTTTCAATGTGCACCATCCTGTAATGTGGAGTCTTTTAGAAGTATATTCTAATAGAGCCTCAATATACTATAAAGCAGAGTTCACCTTCATATACAATTGTAGGCAGGCTTTTATGTAAGTTAAAATATCAAATAGATTCTGACAAGGTAAAATCTTTAGTCCAAGGATACACAAGACCACTTTAGAATATGGTGCACATGCAGGGAAGGCGGGGGGTGGATGAACAACCTAAAAGGGGAGGATTGTCCACTTTCTGCAGTGTAGAACCAAGATGCTAGAGGAACTGCCTGCTCTCCTGCTCTACCTTGGAGGTAGGATTACAGCAAGTCCCATCAGGAAATGCTGTGTTGTAAGTTGTTCTTACACTTTAGTGTACAAAATATTGCCTAGAAATGTGTTGAAAAATCACATTCCTGCCCCCCCCCCCCTAAAAACTCTGGTTTCACAGGTCTAGAATAGGGTGTAGGAATTTGGTTTTATTAAAAATTTTATTAAAAAATTTTAAATTTAAACTAAATTGACACAGCAAACTCATAAATTGTACAGTTGTATTATTAACTTCACTTCCTCTAATCCTCTTTTGAATATACACAGTATGTATTTTTTTTTCTATTAGAAAACTACCACTGGTACAATCTTCCTTAATTACATAATCCTTAGTTACATAATCATAATGCCTAAGAACAGCTCCTCTAAATCACCCTTTTGCATATAATAAAGAAGTAATCTGCAAATTGACCGTCACACCCTCACATAGATGGCAGCCCCCATGTGGTCACAAGATGGCTGCCACAAGATGGCAGGCAGGGATCGGCAGTTGTGGGTGATCAGGCCAGCAGGAGAGGGCAGTTGGGGGCGACCGGGCCTGCAGGGGAGAGAGGGAAGTTGGGGAGGACCAGGCCTGCAGGGGAGGGCAGTTAGAGGCAATCAGGCCAGCAGGAGAGCAGTTAGGCATCAATCAGGCTGGCAGGGGAGTGGTTAGGGGGTGATCAGGCTGGCAGGCAGAAGCAGTTAGGGGCAATCAGGCAGGCAGGCAGGTGAGCGGTTGGGAGGCAGCAGTCCCAGATTGGAGAGGGTGCAGGCTGGGCTGAGGGACCACCCCCCACCACCAGTGCACGGATTTCCTGCATCGGGCCTCTAGTATTAAATAATATATAGATTTTATGTGAAATTCAAGAATTCTTCTATTTATGTATTTTTGTGTTTCAGATTCCCACAATGCATTTATTTAATTTTCCTTAGTCTTATCCAGTCTGTAAAAGTCCTTCAGGATCTGCTTTTAACTAATCACTTAGGTTTATCTGATATCAGTTGAATTGCAAAGACAATTATGAGAAAGACTTACCTAGATGGTCACCTATATTCATGATTCTGCTTCAGACATAGCTGTTAAATATTTTTAAAGACAACTATAAGAAAGATTTTAAAAACTAAAGCTGAAATATAAACTATGCATTTAAAAGATCACTATTGAACCTCTGAGATGAGTCTATGCCTTGGGAATCTTTTCAATACTGTTTGTATTGTTTTGTAATAGTTTTTACATGTATTCCATGCTGGCCCTTCAGTTCAGCCAATTGTCATTTTTAAGACCCTTTTTACTCTGTCTCTGAAAATTTGTGAGAACTAGAGAATCTCTTGCCCCACCCCAAGCCAGGCCTATTAAATCAGAATATACATTTTAACTAGATCTGCAGGTGACATGTTTCCCAATACAGCTTGAGAAGCACAGAATTTGAGGATCTTTGTCCATCATATGCAGAGGCTGAAAGAGGACATTCCTTGGAGGCCCTCTACATTACTATTAATTCTGAATCTACTGAAATGATTGTTTCTGAAAAACTGAGACACAGTAAAGGTGTGACTTATCTATGGTCAACAGTCCATTACTAGGAAGGAAAAAAGTCACATCCTAGGCCTTGAGCTTTTTCCATAGGGTCTGGTTACATAGGATTGGTTACAGTTGCCTCAGACACTTATAAGTTCCTTTTGTTTCTCTTCCCCCTTTTTATATCTTTGGTATAAATCCTACAATATGCTTTTATTTGAGACCTGATTTGTATTCCATATGTACATCTACTTACTGAGTAGGCTGTCATTATGCTGGACTGTATTCCAGTGATGTTACATTTCTGAATTACAGACATATTTGATGTACTATTCTAATATTTCATGTGTTGGATTATTCAGGTGCTTCATATAAAATTGATTTTATATAAAACATTTTGTGAACTTTGTCTATGTCTATGTCTGTGCTCTAGTTTCGTGTGCATCTCTCAAATTTATCCCTGACTTACTGGATAAGCTTGGGTGAACAATTATCCTTTGGGCTTCTTATTTTCCAATGATAACATTGAGAGTCTGAGATTGTTATGGAATGGTAGTTCTCAAGAGGGTGCTAGATAGCATTGGGTTTATATCACAAATCTGCACACATTTAACATGTAGAAAACTGAGACACGGTAAAGGTGTGACTTGTCTAGGGTCAACAGTCCATGACTAGAAGGAAAAAGTTACATTCTAGGTCTTCTACTTACAGCCTTAAACTTTTTCCATAGGCTCTAGTGCACTATTATTACCCTTTCCATATTTCTGAGAGGAGAAAGGATTCCTTTTTCCATTTAAGGCTCTGCTTTTGCCTCTACATGAGGTTTCCGCTGTTCCTACTTTCATTTCTTCATACCTTTCTTCTCCATCCACAAATATGGCAAAGGTGTTTATTTTTAATTTAATAAATGACAATCACAAAACAGAAATACTTTCTATTACTTATCATTCATATTATTTCCCTTTCCATTTGTCCCCAAATCTCTTGAATATCTCTGCTTACTTGACATCCAAGTACTCTTCATTACACCTTTTTCTGGCTTCTTCCTTAAATTATTTACTGACACATCACTCATGATGTCTTCCATAACCTACACATTTGCAAAGTCAAAGGCTTTCATTCTCTTTTCATCCTTCTTCACCTCTCCAAGGTGACTAAACTGTTAACCACGTCCCCTTTCTCAAGACTGATCTCCTTGCCGAAACCGGTTTGGCTCAGTGGATAGAGCGTCGGCCTGCGGGCTGAAGGGTCCCGGGTTCGATTCCGGTCAAGGGCATGTACCTTGGTTGCGGGCACATCCCCAGTAGGAGGTGTGCAGGAGGCAGCTGATCGATGTTTCTCTCTCGTTGATGTTTCTAGCTCTCTATCCCTCTCCCTTCCTCTCTGTAAAATATCAATAAAATATATTAAAAAAAAAAAAAGACTGATCTCCTGGCCTTTCTGTCGCACTTCTCCCCTTGGTTCTCTGCTCTTCCATGTTTCTTTCATTGTAGGTTCATCATTTTCTCCACACTATTACAGTGTCATGACACATCTGGGTACATTATTTGGGGTCTTATGTTTTACTTGTACTCTTTCAAGGTGGTTATCTTAGATTGTGTGCAAGTGATCAATTTATCAGTGTTTATCTTCTACCCTTTTTGTCTGCTCAGTAGAAATGGACTTGAGCCCTTTAAATATTTTTTTCTTTGCCAACTGTCATACTTGAGCTTTGTCAGTAGAGGGCGCTCGAGTGACATTTCAGAAGGAAAGGGTTTTCTTCCTGGGGCCAGCGCTCACTAGGCAGGCTCCTGCAGCACAGGTGTCTTCTCCAGTGTCCAGCTTCAACTTGCCCAGGGCCCAGGGCCTGCAGTGTGGGCTTTTATTCTGGCAAGAGCCTCCTACAGTGCAGGCAGTTCCTCAGCACCAAACTTCCATAGTCTTCCGCAGTGCCCATTTCTGTGATTCATTGTGGCTGGCAGCCCACTAGCCAGCAACTTCCCCCAGCAATCCTCTTGGGTGTTCTTTGTATGGGAAGGCCTCTGATGAGACACCTCTCTGTGAACACTTTTCCCCAGCATCCTAGATGACAAATTTCTGGAAAGTTCCACTATTATGGTGCTATGACAACTTCCCGCCATTCAATGAGCCAATGGTGTGTCCATTCCAACAAGATCCTGATCGCCGCCTGGAGGACCTCACCCTTTGGGTGCTCTCTCTCACCTTGCAGGAAGTGGCTTCTTTTTATATTTTGTATTCCTATATTAGAATTACCTTTACTTCTTCCTCATCTATTTTTTTTTATTACTTTAACCCCCTACTATCCTATATAATAAAAGCCTAATATGCTAAGTGTCCAGTAGGCCGTTCAACCAATCAAAGCGTAATATGCTAAAGATATGCTAAGGCCACTAAACCGTTTGCTATGACGTGCACTGACCACCAGGGGTAGACGCTCCGACCAGTAGGTTAGCTTGCTGATGAGGTCCGGCCATTTAGGTCTGAGTAAGATGGGCCAGACAAGCCCTGGAGCCCTCCCGTGTCCCTCCCCGGCCCCAATTGTGCACCAGTGGGGTCCCTCGGCCTGGCCTACACTCTCTCGCAATCCAGGACCCCTTGGGGGATGTCGGAAAGCTGGTTTCAGCCCAATCCCGCAGGCCAGGCTGAGGGACTCCACTGGTGCACGAATTCGTGCACTGGGCCTCTAGTAATTAATAATTATTTATAGTAAACTTTACGTGTTCAAATTACTCAGTGGTTGTCTATTCCATTTGGTCCCAGAAACAATACAACTTTCCCAGGTGATATAATCTGGTTTCTCCAAAGAGCATTGTCTTGGATAAAGTCTTAAGTGTTACTATTCTATCAGGACATAGAATCTTAAGAAAGCAAGAATAAAGGAGGAGTGAGATAAGAAAGGAAGAAGAAACAGGATGAGGGGTTTGCAACTAAGCTGGAAACACCTATTGTTATAAAATGTAATTGATCGATAGATTACACTGTGCCATGTTCTTAGAGTCTGTATGAACTAATGGCACTCCATTTTGAGGAGGAAGGTAAAATAATTTATCTGTTGGCTCTTGCCTTCCATTGATCACCCCACAGTGCATTAAGTCCCCTACACTTCCAGTTTGTTCATGCAAAAATGCCAAGAAGATTCCTCCCAGGTCACATCACAGTGGCAACAGGTATGTCCTGAAGCAAGAGGGGAAAGATACAAGGTGTAGGCATGAGGTGCACCTGCACAAAGATGGTCAGAGTCTATACAGCACTAGTCACTGCAGCAGTGGCTTGGTGGTAAGTAACCAAGGGTCCCAGAGACACGTAAGAATGAGAGGCCATGAGGAGGCATCTAAGTGTACCTGTCACAGGATTTTACCTATGCCTGTGGCCTAACCTACATTGCACAAGCAGATAAATCTTTCCACCTCTATCCCCAGCCACACTTTTCCTCCTGAGAACCAGGCTGAATTTCCAGTGCTTAACCAATATACATGCATGCATATCTTGCAAGTGCTTTAAATTGAGCATGTACAAAACTTAATTAAATTTAATATTTTGAAAAAAATACTCTGCCTTTTGTCAAGAGGGTCAGCATTCATTTTATATTCTTCCAAGATGAGACTTTTGATTATCCCTTGGACCTTGCACACTCTGACCAACTCAAATTTAATTACTTACCAAATCTTTTTATTTTTCATTAGAAATGCCTCTCAAGTCTGTCATGGTTTTATTCCGTCTCTCCTCACCATTGTCTCAAATTACTGCAGTAGTCTCCTGTCACAATATCTCTCTGATCCTTTCAACATGAAGATTCTTGTTTTCAAAAGATGATTCTGTTACTTCTCTACATTAAAACCACCCTTGGTCATCCATTGGTTATAAAATAAAATCCACATCCTGATCTTGGCATACAAAGCGATTCACACTGTGCACTCATTGTCCATCTCTAACACCACAACTTCTCTTTCCACTCATTCTACTCTTCACCCATGTTCTTTTTATGCACTAAGTTCACATGCTTCCACTCGGCTGTACTTTTCAATGTACTGCGACATTTCAAAAATTTTCATGTTTCAAGACTTATGTAAATGTTTCCTACTGCTTAGAATATATCTCCTTCTTATAAAACCTAGGTTAAGGGTCACCTCTTCAGTACTTTTCTCAGAAGTGTTCTTTTCTCAGAGCTCTCATAGCACATTTCCCTTTTGTTCTAAAGTGTTTATCATATTTTATTATAATTTATTTTGTTTTACACCTGTATTACCCACTATATTGTGATTCTCTATTGCTGAAACCATGTATTATTCATTCTTGCATTCTTAGCACTCAGCATAGCACTCATGCATAAACTGCCCAATAAATATGTGTTGAATTGAATTTAAATAAAATCATAGGTGTAAAAGTATATATGTATGGTATTGTTATCAGCAAAGCAGCATCTCACTATAGCATGATATACATCTACTTTATACTTATAAAGATTCTGTGTTGATGCCATAGACACTTTGTCAACCATCCAAGAAGCAGCAGAGCTTTTTGCCAAAGAGCAACAGCAGTGGTTGTTGACAGTTTATTTCAGTACATTATATGGCACTCAACCAAAATTGAACACAAGAAAAGATGGAAAGAAAATGACTATTTTCTAGGCCTTCATCACTACATGTAGGACTAAATGGATTTCATGATGTTCATGTACCTTGGTTTGCATCAGCCTTATGCATAAATCAAATTGATCGTCCTAAGTTGTTTGGCCCAGGACTGTCATTCTAAGGTCTACAGTCATGCAATGCTATATTACATTCTATTATTGTATACTACATCACAGCATACTGTATCTATTACAGTCATCTCCTGTGGAATTACCTCTTACAAAGGATGGAACACACCCTAAATTATAATGGCCTCATCACTTGTAGTAGCTTTAGTAGAAGAAGCCTTTTTAGCAACCAGGTTATTACCTTTGGTATGATTAGAGGAAAGGTAGTAACTCATTCCAAGACTAAAATGCTTTCCTAAGGAAAAAAATAAATCTAGATGTTTTAAGATATTTAATATTAGCCTTACAATTTACAGAAGTATGTTCACAAATTTTCCCCCTAGAATTATAAGATTATATGTATGACACCAGAGTTGAAATTAACTTTCAGACTGATTTGTGGGTAAAGAGACTTGAGTCATAATATCTTCAACCTATAGAAAGATACACAACTTTCTGTATTTCTAGAAGTTTTATGTTTTTCTGCTCCAAAAATACATGTCAACCCAGTCCAATTATTTGGATCAAGTATCATTTACGTACAGACTGTAGAAGTTTATCTCTGGTCTCTCTAGCACAAATAATTGTGCTTACTTACTTATTGGCTTAGTTTATGTTATAAACTACATAAACACTGCAAAAGCTCATTTTTCTTTCTTTGCTTTGGCTGGACAAAGTTGAGAGTGAAATTTGTGAGTTATCTTAAGCAAGTGTATATGTATTTATACAGTTAATATTTTATACTAAGCTTCATCTTAAATTCATCTTAATTTCTATCCTTTTTCTTATACCTTCAGTTATATAATCTATTTAGAATTCCAAGCTACCTATTCCTTTTAAACAGAATGGATTCATTTTTAGGAACAAGGTAAGACATTAATACATAAATGCAGAAATAAAACTATTCCTTCTAATAAATTATATAATTTTTACTCTTTGTCCCTCTCTATTTGCTGGGCTTCATATATCAGCAGCGCTACATAAAAGAAACATCAAATATTCTACTTCAGTGATTCTTTTTTTTTTTTTTTTTTTACTTCATTGATTCTTAATGCACAACCTAGGAAACTCTTTCTTTAAAATTTTAAATAATTGTTCCTATACCCCTCACCTAGAAATTCTGACTCAAGTCTAGTAAGCATGGGACCCATTTATCTGTATTTTTGGACACTTCCATAAATGAATCTGACACAGATAGCCCCATTTTTTAAAAATGGATATTTGGACAAAATAGAATTAATAATTTTTCCAAAGTGAAAGAGGATGATGTAATCTTGAATATGTTTATTTATGGTATATAGATAATAGGAAGTTGTTTAACAAAATAAGAAGGAATGGTTAAAAGGAAACAAGGTAGAGGATAGAGAAAATATGTTAATTTAAATCACATATAGAGCTGGTCAAAATTGTTGTATGTTAGAAACCCAATAGGGTTGTGGAATAGTTTGAAAGATTTCTGAAAAACAGTCACTTCTCCCCGCTATTTTCAGGCCATCATGATAGGTTAATAAATATCATGTTTGGGCACCTACCATCTGCTAAGGAACATAAGATGTATTTTATACCCTGAACCTCATCTCGTCCCTTTGAGGTGAGTATGACCAACACCGTTTTTTTGAATTAGCAAATTGAGCTCTATAAGGTGAACATTTAGACACAGTCACACGTAGGTTTGGAAGTGACGGAGGCTGGGTGTAAATCTTTTTGTTCCCAAACCTGTATGTTTGCTTACCATGCTTTACTGTGCTCCTTTAACATATTTGTTTTTTTTCTCTTGATAGAATTCTGGATAATGCAAAATGAACTCATTTATCTTTTCCTAACTTCAAACACAGCAGGACAGGAGCAATCACTTAGATATACATAAAAATGCAATGACTATTTCTTGAAGTTGGGGAAATCTCAGTAAACACTGGCCTATGAAAGAGGTCAGTGGCTATTAAGTTTTTTTTCAGTTTTAAATGTTCTGAGATATTATTTAAATAAACAACATGGGTAGTTTTTTTAGATTAATGGAGCATATATTCAGATTCATTTGATCCTAGATTCATTAACCCCTGCTCCACTGATTTTTACTCAGTATTTATAAAAAGAGAGAATTACACCTTGGAAAGCAATGATGCATGTAAGCTTATACCCCATATAGTAAAAATCACTCCACTTGAGTTTTTTTTTTCTTCCCCAAATGTTCTTTCTAGAGGTATTATAATGTTCATTTGGTATCACAATTTTTGTGCTAATTAAAGTTGTTTTATTTTATTTTATAAACATTTAACAAGTAATAATTATATATCTAAAATATTTAATGTCTTATAAATTTGGTAAAAATGGTTTGTAATACTTTTGATTCCATAGCTATCAGATATAATTATTGTTAAAAGCACAGTTATTACTTGGGTTTATTAAAGGTGGCAATTCAATACCTTTAATTTTCATTTCCTTTTCATTGCTAAACTTGAAATAAGTTATACATTGTTTTGCAGATATAAACATTTGACCATGTAAACCTCTATAGTATTGTCTTTGAACAACAACAAAAAAAACTACCTCAAGCTTCCTAAGTCTTTAATGTTAAAACTAATACTATGTTCACAGTGTACTTGAACTGACTAGGTCCCAGATTTTCAATTCTACTCAGTTAGCTTTCTTTGAACATATGGGCAATTTCATTGTCAATTTGGGGCTGCCAGGATAGATACACTTTTAACAGGAAATCGACTCAGATTTGATTTTCATAATTTATGTTGGGTCTTTGAATGTTCTAGTTGTGCTGGAAAGATCCTATAAAAACAGAGCAAGATAACTGCATTGAAGGGGCATGTGATACAGACAAAGCTGACATTATGGGCAATCAGAGCAAGTAACTAACACAAGGTGCCCCTTTCAGCTCCACACAGTTCCTATAAAGTGTAAACATGCCAATGGATTTTCAACAGAGTACTCTGTCCAATATTTGTTAAATGAATAAGACAGTATTTTATCAGGTTTAATAATTTTAGAACGTATGTGTTGTGGGGTCTAAACATCTCTGGGAATCTTCCTTCTCTGCTCTGACCATCAGTTAATATAAATAGGCACAATTTTTTGAGTGCCCATCTTGGGCCAAATATTGTGTTTTAAATATTCAGCATACACTCATATTAGGTAATCAGCATAACTATCCTATGAAATAAGTGTTTTTCCCCTGTTATAACAATGAGGAATCTGAGGCTCAGAGAGGTAAACCTCCTTACCCTAAGTTAAAGAGCTCGTAAATCATGATTCCAACTGAGGGTTCAAATTGCAAAGCCTGCACCCTTGGTCACTGCTGTGATGCGTCTCTCCCTCCTTGCTTCCAAAACAGAATCCTTCCTTTGTCAATATATTTGTTAAAGTCCAGCACACTTACATTTCTGCACCTTTATATTTACTAGAGGCCCGGTGCAGGAAATTCGTGCATGGGGGGTGTGTCCCTCAGCCCAGCCTGCACCCTCTCCAATCTTGGACCCCTCGAGGGATGTCTGACTGCTCATTTAGGCCCGATCCTAACGTGATCAGGCCTAAACGGGCAGTCACACATCCCTCTCACAATCCAGGACTGCTGGCTCACAACTGCTCACCTGCCTGCCTTCCTGATTGCCCCTAACTGCTTCTGCCTGCCAGCCTGATCACCCCCTGACCACTCTGCTGCCAGCCTGATTGATGCCTAACTGCTCCCCAACTAGCCTGTTTTCCCCTAACTGCCCTCCCCTGCAGTCCTGGTCCCCCCACAACTGCTCTCCCCTGCAGGCCTGGGTCCCCCCCAACTTCCCTTCCCTGCAGGCTTGATCGCTCCCAACTGCCCTCCCTTGCAGGCCTGGTCCCTCCCAACTGCCCTCCCCTGCTGACCATCTTGTGGTGGCCATCTTGTGTCCACATGGGGGCAGGATCTTTGACCACATGGGGGCAGCCATCTTGTGTGTTGGAGTGATGGTCAATCTGCATATTACTCTTTTATTAGATAGGATAGAGGCCTGGTGCATGGGTGGGGGCCAGCTGGTTTGCCCTGAAGGGTGTCCCGGATCAGGGTGGGGATTCCCTTGGGGCTTGGGGTGACCTGGGCAAGGGGCCTGTGGTGGTTTGCAGGCCAGCCACGCCCCCAGCAACCCAAGCGAAGGCCCTAGTATCTGGGATTTATTTATCTTCTATAATTGAAACTTTGTAGCCTTGAGCGGAGCCAAGCCTCCTGCTCACTCCATGGCCTCAGCCATTTTTGTTGGGATTTATTTATCTTCTATAATTGAAACTTTGTAGCCTTAAGTGGAGGCCTAGGCCCGCCAGGGCAAGCGGAAAGCTTGGCTTCCTCCATTGCCAGAGAAACCCAAGCCTCCTGCTCTCTCTGTGGCTGCAGCCATCTTGGTTGGGTTTATTTGCATACTCACTCCTGATTGGCTGGTGGGCGTGACTTGTGGGTGTAGCAGAGGTACAGTCAATTTGCATATTACTCTTTTATTAGATAGGGTTTTCATGAAGAAATGTTATTTTAAGAATTCTGACTATTGCAGATAAGTCTGTTCTGGAGTTTAGAAATAGTTCATCCATTCTTGCTTGTGCCATTAGCAGAAAAGTAGGTTTGTTTTGCAGTCCTATGTTAAGATTACCTTGAAATATGAAAGATCTCTATTTCTCATACGGGTTTTTAAATTTATGAAAAAGACAGTAATGTCATTTTGGCAGTGAATCATCCTGAATCAGAAACTAAAGCATGCAAACTGAAATTGATTTGTAACAGGTACCTTATTAGAAGCAAACATCAAGAAAACTAGAATCAATGTTGAAACAAAAATTTGTCTTGTAAGCAATCCTGAGTGAAATGTGTTGACACAGCATCACATTCTGTAGCCCCATTTTTGCATGCTTTTCAAAGCACCGCTATCTCAGGCTGAGGGAGATGAATAATTGACTGATCACTGCATAATTCAACATAGTGTTGTAAAAATTCAAGGTCTGGCAAATTTGAAGCTTTTCTTTTTTATTGAGACTGAGGTTAAAGTTTCAATCAACCTTGAAGAAACATTTAAATAGCACAAGGATATATGATTTATTAAAGTGCATATTATTCTTTCTTATAGTCCCTCCTTCTTCATTAAGCTACCTCACATAATGCACATATAAAGTTAAAAGACTATCTGTAAGGCTTAGTTGAGTTCCGCCTGCAGTGACTTCAAAAGCACTAACATCATCAATGTCTAAACACACTTATCAAGCAAAGAAGCTCAAATAAGTTACTTTCTATCTATTCTATTCTATTTATTTTATATTCTTATATACAAACTGTTTTGTAGATTTAATAGGAACATGAGCAAGCAAAATTCTTGTCAAATATGCTGATAAGTTTGTACAATGTATTATAAAATTACCACAAAAAGGAAAACAATTAGTTCAGGGAGTGATTTTTCATTCAATTGATCTTCCTATTAACATTTCTTATTGTCTATTATGTCCCAGGTACTCTCTTAAAAACCAGAATACAAGTTGCATAGGGTAAAAATAGAGGCTTTGTCAAGAAGAAGAAAATGATTGATTTTGACAGGGAAGTACAGAAAAAAGAAAAAGCTGTTTTTGTTCAATTAAGTGTGAGATATGTTAAGACAGTGTATTACTTTAAATGTTATGTTATTTAAAAAATGTATTTTTAACTTTCAATTATAGAAATTCTCCCACTTAGTTTTTCTAAAGGAAATTTTAAAAGTTTATTCATATTATATTCCATATTAATATATAATAATTATTTTATTATATGAATCATCAATGTTATAGATATTATCGGAAAGTTGCAGGGCATTTGAACCTTTGGATATTTCTGTATATATAAATAAATAATTTCTTTATACAATAGTGTGGTTTTGCTACAAGATTTCTCCAGTATGTGAAAGGTATAATCCATGTTCAGTTTTAAAGTTTTTTTTTTTAAATATATTTTATTGATTTTTTTTACAGAGAGGAAGGGAGAGGGATAGAGAGCTAGAAACATCGATGAGAGAGAAACATCGATCAGCTGCCTCTTGCACACCCCCCACTGGGGATGTGCCCGCAACCAAGGCACATGCCCTTGACTGGAATCGAACCTGTGACCTTTCAGTTTGCAGGCGGACCCTCTATCCACTGAGCCAAACCGGTCAGGGCTAAATTTTTTTTTTTTTTTAAATCATATTCATTGTGTAATTGGGGAAAAAAAAACAACACAAGATAAATGTTAAGTTGTATGTGAATGAGAATGATTAATGATTAATTTTGCTTTCAAATTGTCTTCATCATAAAATAACAAACTCCAGACTAAGTTATTTAGAAAATGTAATTCAATCCTATACATGTAAATAGGGTAAGAAGTTCAGCATAATTCTACTGGCATGTAATCACTGTGTAAGGGGTGGTCACTATACTATGTACAATAAACAGAAAACATGGATGTTCTCTTTGAAAATCTGACAGTTTTACTAGCTTACAGTAAAATGTTAATATGTAAAACAATTAACCAATAAATGTAACGATTTAATATTTATCTTTCAAACTGTTTCCCCAAATCCTAAACAAACAAGACCAGGACATGTGGTGAAAGAAGAAAAAAAAGTGAATAAAACAGCTCAATTTGGGGGAAATGATTTGGGAGACAAAATATTGCTATTGATAATTATGAATCTTCCTAAAAGGCATCATGTAGTTAAGCCCAAAATTGAAACAACACTCTTCTTGACTAATGTAAATTAAATGCTGAAGTTTCTTTGAATGTATATGGTCTACATCAGAACGTCATATTCTGGGACACTGTTTCACAACTTCTTTAGTGACATAGATTACCCAGAATTACATAAAGTATTTTTGTTCTGGAATTTACTTAGCAGTTTATTGGGCTGTCTAATGAACTAAAAGAATTCTCATTATTGTTAGGTGCACAGGAGTGTAGGCTGCATGGCACACACTGCTGATTTGATACCCTCTATGATGACAGTCTATGGTTCACCAGCTTGGTTAAACAGCACATCAGAAGCAGTGATGGGTGATCAATCTCATTCCCCATAGCATTGCTCCCAAAAGAGTCATTATTGAGAATAAAACGAGGGAAGGCTATCAGAGGGAATCATTGGGTCTATGGTTTAAAAAAAAATCTAAGAAAATATGTGAATAATGGTCTCTAGGAAATGCATTTTTAAAACCTGTTACAAAGGACAGCAAAGGGACTGATAATATCTAGGAAATGGCAATTTTATTTTCATACTTACTAGTAAACATATTATGCTGGGATTCTTAGGTGAAACTTCCATTTTATCACTATATTCATTTTCAAGAATCAATTAAAAGAAGCATATAAGGTACCAGAGTCCAAACCTCATGCTCAGTAGTCAATACTTATGAATTAAAAAATAAATTTTGACCAGCAAATATTCTTAAAATTAACATCATGTACATTTTTGTTCTGCTATTTTATACTGAAAGATATAAAAATCAACAGTGTTACTAGAATAAAAAGCCAATTCTAACATCTAAAGTTGTTTCTGAACTGTTTTAGTTGAAATAAATCTAATTTCTTTTCCTTAGAATTACACATATTAAGAATGTTTTAAGCATATGAAGTGAGGTAGAGTAACTGAAACAAATTTTATTCCTTTATAAAGTTCCCTTGTAGAAAACTGCTTATCTTGCAAGACAAGAAAAAAAATTGGTGGAGAATGGTGTAATTCAGAAAAATAAAATGTAATTTGTTTAAGATCATGATTTATAAGTATTGGAATAACAAATTGAAATGAAGTGTTTGACCTGTTCCCACCTTATTAATTAATATGAATGATTTCCCATATAATCATGCTTAAATTTTTCTATAGGTTTCTTTCATTTCCAGGAACCAAAATTTCTGGACCTTGTAGTGGGAAACACTCTCTATTTGATACATAAAATATATGATTTAAAGACTATTTTATTTTTCCCATTGCTTTATTGGTTTGTACATCAGATTTGTTACCCTCAACAGAAGCTACAGTAAGCCCTTACCAAATTGTGTTCAATAATTAGAAAATGTTTTTTCACCCAAAAACAATTCACAGATGTGACTCCAGGAAGAATAATTCAACAGCTAGATGACATCATCTTTCCACATTACTAATGTGCCAACCTCAGCAAGTCAACTTGACCCTCTTATAATCACAAGATGGCTTCAGAAATTCCAGATATCACACATTCAGACAGGATAATGTATAGTAAAAAAGAGAAACCTTTTCAAAGAGTCTCCTGAAACTTCCTCCATGTCTCTTTGGCCAGAATTTCATAGTATGTTCACTTCTCAACTAGTTCCAGACAAGGAGAATACAAATATCATGATTAGTTAGATCAGCACCAGCTAGGGTGGATGAGATTCACTCTACTGCATCAGTTGCTTGTATTGAGACAGGTGGATACCAAAACTAAACTAAGCTACTTTACAAAGGAGAAACAGGTGAAGGAGTAAATAGTTGTTATGTAGTCAAAGAACAGTGGCATGTGGATTAAGACGATAGACTGGATTTAATCAGCTTGGATTGATATTTTAGTGTCATCATTTATAAGATATTTGACCTGGGAAACATTCTTAGCCTCTGTGTGCTTAAGTTTCCTTACCTTAAAAATTGAATCTATACTAGTAACTACCTCTTAGAGTAAGGTTTTGAGGAAAGATATAGGAAATACAATCACAGGACTTGGTGATAATATTTGGAATATCGATGCATAGTATAGAAAAGTTATACCTTATACTCCCCTTGAAATAAGCATTATTTCTTTATTAATTCTTGAACACAACATAGGCTTTCTCTTGTATGACTATGACACTAAAAGCAGCATTATATTTCATAGTTAAACTAATTACCGTGCATTATTATAAAGTTCCCTTGTAGGAAACTGCTTATTTTGCAAGACAAGAAAAAAAAAATTGGTGGAGAATGGTGTAATTCAGAAAAAATAAAATGTAATTTGTTTAAGATCATGATTTATCAGTGTTGGAATAACAAATTGAAACAAAGTGTTTGACCTATTCCCACCTTATTAATTACTATGAATGATTTCCCATATAATCATGCTTAAATTTTTAATTTAAAATTTATTCTCATACTCCATTGAGTAGTATTCATTACATTAACCTAAAGGATTCTACCTGAGAACAATAGAATAAGCTCAAAGTAAAATAATAATAATAATAATAATAATAATAATAATAATAACGATAGAAGAAAATAAATAAAGATATAATATTAAGGATCAAGAGCCAAACGTTAGTTCTTTTAAAAACATAATAAAACAGATAAATTCTGGAAACACTGATCAAAAAAATAAAGAGCCAAGGCACAAGCAAACAGCACTGATCATGAAAAGGGGGTTACTAGTGCAGATGTGGTAAAGATTAAACAATGCCTCCGAAAGCTTAACGTGCTTACAATAACTTGAGGACTGTTAATTTGCTAGGGCTGCCATAACAAAATACCACAGACTGGGTGGCTTAAATAACAGAAATTCATTTCTCACAGTTCTGGAGGCTGAAAGTCCAAAAGCAATGTGCTGTAGTTTGGGTTTTTTTCTGAGGATTTTCTCCTTGGTTTTAGACTCGCTGTCCTCACATTGCCTCTCCATGGTGCTTATGCTTCCCGTGTCTCTTCCTCTTCTTATAAGGATTCCAATTATATTTAATTAGAGCCCACCTGTATGATCTCATTTAACCTTAATTACCTCTTTAAAGGCCCTATCTCCAACTACAGTTACATTCTAAGGTAGTGAATTTTAGGACTTCAATATATTAATTTCAACCCACAATAGTGATCTCATTAAGTAGATCCGGGGTGGGACCCAAAGTTGAACATTCCTAAAAAGCTCCCAGGTGATGCTAACACCACCTATCCATACAATGCATATTGAATAGCAGAAATTAAAAGGATGAAAAAAATATTTTAAATTACATTAAGCCATATAGTAAAAAAAAATATGAAAAATGAAATTCCTAGAAAAAGATAAATTAATAAATATGATTCAAGAAAAATAAATCCTAAATAGTCTTATAGTCATGAAATATTTCAATGGGTATCTAAAATAGTTTTGTATAGAGAAAATATTGGCTTAATACAGCTTTAGAGGAGATCAGGCGCATTCAAGGTAGTATGGCCATAGACTTCATACAGCTTTAAGGATGAGTACTGTACTTTCACACACTCAAGGGTTGAGAATTAGAATCCTACAGAACATTTCATGAGGAGACAGACATATTACTCCCCAACTAAGTTTTATAAGGCTAGTATAAACTTGATACCATAACTAGACCAGGACTGTGTGAGAAAGAAAACCCACAATCTAAGTTTATTTAAGATATATAGATGCTTAGTAAAATATGAAATATTAGCCAAGTGAAGCCAACAATATTTAAAAGGGATAATATAGTTTGCTCCAGCTGATTTTATTCAAGGTACACAGATACTGTTTTAACATGAGAAAATGTATTTTAAAATAAAGCACATTAACTGATTAAAAGAAAATCTTAAAATACATCTCATAAGAGGCAGAAAAGTAATTTGATAAAATTCAAAATCCATTCATGAAAAATACTATTAGAAAACTAGGAGTGGAAGAGTGATTCTATAGGTCTGGGTGGGACCCAAGAATTTGCATTTCTAATAAGTTCCCTGGTGATTCTGATCCTGTTGGTCAGGAAATGATACTCTGAGACCAGTGTGGTACCTGGTACAATAAGGCCTATATTATCAATTAATCCTCTGGCTGCTTAGCTAGTAATGAAAAGTAACAAAAGTTCCCATATACTCTCAGATCCATCAAACTTGCAATAACATACTATTAGATGCAATGATTGCAAGTGAAAAATAATTTGTGGTATATAAAATTAATATTGACATAATTTTCATTTCCTTGGTTGACATCAGTTTAGAAGTTACATTACATTAGGATCTCTATCAGTAATATATTAAATTCTATACTAACATTTCATGAGACTAGAATAAAAAGAGAGGTACCACTCATGTGTTTATCTATTGTGTGTATATATGTATACTAGAGGCCCGTTGCAGGAAGATTCCTGCAATAGGGCTTCCTGTGGCGGTCTGCTTCCCTCCCTTCTCCCCCACCCTGCCTGTTTCCCTCCCTTCTCCCCAACCCTGCCTGCTTCCCTCCCTTCTCCCCCGCAACGCCTGCTTCCCTCCCTTCTCTGCAGCCCCACTTGCTTGCTTCTCCACAGCTTCGCTCCCTTCTGCAATGCTTGGCTTCCTTCTATGCTGTCTTCAGTCTTCGCTCTATTCCTGGATATGCAAATTAACTTCCATCTTGGTTGGGTTAATTTGCATACTCGCTCCTGATTGGCTGGTGGGCATGGCTGGTGGGTGTAGCAGAGGTACAGTCAATTTGCATATTGCTCTTTTATTAGATAGGATATTTGTATATAAATACATGCATAAATATATATAGGATGTCCTCACAAAAATGTAAATACACTTTAAAAATTGATAGCTAAATTTTGAAAATGATATAAATTTTAATAAACACTGCCTTTATAATTAATCAAAATGCAATTATACATTATTTTGGGACACCCTACACACACACACACACACACACACACACACACACACACACACATTTTTTCCCCCAGAAATTTCCCCGGAGCAACTTAACATGATATAATGTTGAATATAGTTCTGATAGCCATTCCCATCATGCAGCTCTAGCCATGAGGTCCATCAATGCTTCTGATAGATCCTATGGAATTTATTCTAATAACAAAGCTATGTACACATTGTAGTCCTGATCCAGGTCAGATTGATGAGGGTACAGAACAGGCCAACCCAACCATTTGAAAACACTGCAGTGTTATACTCCAAACCCTCCTTCCCTTTTATCAGTGTTTCTCAGCCAGGGACAAGTTTGCTCCAAAGTACATTTAGCAATTTCTAAAGACATTTGAGATTGTCATAACTGGGGTAAGGGGGATATGGAGTGGTGCTGATTGTTATCTAGTGGACAGAGGCCTGGAATGCTGCTGAACATTCTACAATGCACAGGATAGCTCCTGCCAACAATCTCTCTCTCTCTCTCTCTCTCTCTCTCTCTCTCTCTCTCTCTCTCTCTTTCTCTCTCTCTCCATATATAAATATACTGAGTGGCCAGATTATTATGACCACCCCATCAGTAGTTCATTGGGCCACCTTTTGGCTTCAATACTACAGCGATTCTTCTTGGCATTGACTCCACAAGATGTTGAAAGGTGATGCGAGGAATCTGACACTGTGCCTGTTGAATAGCACTGTCCAGTTCTGTGAGATTTGATGGTTGTGGAACCAGCTGCCTGATGGCTCTTTTAACTTCGTCCCACAAATGCTCAATTGGATTGAGATCTGGTGATTGTGCAGGCCACCTAAGCAAGGTAAAGTCCCCCTCATGTTCTCGAAATCACTCCTGCACAATATGAGCACCATGGCATGGCTCATTGTCTTGTTGGAAGAAGCCATCTCCACTGGGATATGCCATCAACATGATAGGATGAACTTGATCAGCAACAATACTTAGGTATGTTGTGCTATTCAGACGTTGTTCCACACAAATTAAAAGGCCCAAATCATGCCAGGAAAATATTCTCCAAACCATAACACTGCCCCAACCAGCTTGAAGGTTTGTACTCATGCATGTGGGGTGCATGCTTTCATGCTGTTTCTGCAAAATTCTCACTCTGCCATCTGCATGATGCAACTACAAACGTGATTCATCAGACCACATGACTTTTTTTCCAATGCCCAACTGTTCAATCCTTGTGTTCCTGTGGGAATTGGAGACGTTTTATCTTGGAAACTGCATACAACAAAGGTGTTCAAACAGGCTTTCAGCCTCCATATCCCACACGATGCAGTGTACGGCTAATTTGCCTACAAACATCAGGTGGTCATAACAATCTGGCCACTCAGTGTATATCCTATATAATAAAAGGCTAATATGTAAATTGTCCCCTCGACCAGGAGTTCGACCAGCAGGCAGGCCAGCCAACCGCCCATGTCCCCTCCCCCTGGCCAGGCTGGCCGGACCCCACCCATGCATGAATTCATGCACCGGGCCTCTTATACACACACACACACACACACACACACACACACACACTGAGTGGCCACATTATTATGCGTTCAGAGATCATAATCATCTGGCCACTCAGTGTATATACTAGAGGCCCAGTGCACAAACATCGTGCACAAGGGAGGAGTCACCTAATCCTCTCAGCCCTGCCTGAACCCTCTCCAATCTGGGACCCCCTCCCCCCCGGGGGATATCCGATTGCCGGTTTAGCCCTGATCCCAGGGATCGGGCCTAAACCAGCAGTTGGACATCCCTCTCACAATCCGGGACCGCTGGCTCCTAACCGCTCACCTGCCTGCCTGCCTGATCGCCCCTAACTTCCCCCCCTGCCAGCCTGATCATCACTAACTGCCTCTGCCTGCCGGACTGATTGCCCCTAACTGCCCCCCCCCCACTGGCCTGGTCACCCCTAACTGCCCCTCCTGCCAGCTTGGTCGCCCCCAACTGTCCCCCTCTGCAGGCCTGGTTGCCCCACACAACCTGTTGTTCAGTTGTTTGGTTGTCCCTCACTAACCCCCCTGCAGGCCTGGTTGCTCCAGGCAGCCTGCTGTTTGGTCGTCTGTCTGATTGTTTCGGTTGTGACAGCCCCTGGCTTTTTATATATTAGGATATCATATATATATATATATATATATATATATATATATATATATATATACACACACACACACACACACACACACACACACATATATATATATATATACACACATACACACACACACACATATATCCTATATAAAAGCCTAATATGCTAAGTGTCCAGTCATCCATTCAACCAATCAAAATGCAATATGCTAAGGCCACACAACCACTCACTATGATGTGCACTGACCACTGGGGGCAGACAGTCGATTGGTCGACCAGTTGCTATACTGGCACTAACCACCAGGGGGCAGTCAGCCGGTCAACCGGTCGCTATAATGTGCACTGACCACCAGGGGACAAACACTCCGACTGGTAGGTTAGCTTGCTGCTCCGGCTGATCGGGACTGAGCTCCCGAGCAAGACAGGCCAAATACGCCCTGGAGCCCTCCTGTGGTCCCTACCTGGCTGGCCAACCTCACATGTCCCTCCCTGGCCCCAATCATGCACTGATGAGGTTTCTTGACCTGGCCTGCAGCCTCTCGCAATCTGGGGCCCCTTGGGGAATGGTGGAGAGCTGGTTTTAGCCTGATCCCACAGGCCAGGCCTAGGGACCCCACTGGTTCACAAATTCGTGCACTGGGCCTCAAGTATATTTACATACATACTAGAGGACCAATGCATGAAATTCATGCAGGGGGGTTCCCTCAGTCCAGCCTGTGCTCTCTCGCAATCTGGGACCCCTTCTCCTTACCCCCTGCCTGCTCGCTCCTTACCACTTGGCTCACCGCTCCTTAGCTCCTGCCACCACCACTGTGCCCGCCAGCCATGAGCCCGAATTCTGGCTGAGCGGCGCTCCCGCTGTGGGAGTGCACTGACCACTAGGGAGCAGCTCCTGCATTGAGTGTCTGCCCCCTGGAGGTCAGTGCACGTCATAGCAACTGGTTGTTCAGGTTGTTCCAAAGTAATGGTTGCTGGGCTTTTATATATATACTAGAGGCCCGGTGCATGAAATTCATGCATGGGGTGGAGGTCCCTCAGCACCGTCTCACAATCCAGGACCCCTCGGGGGACATTCAACTGCCAGTTTAGGCCTGATCCAGCAGGGATTCCTGCGGGATCGGGCCTAACTGGCAGTTGGACATCCCTCTCGTAATCCGGGACCGCTGGCTCCTAACCTCTCTCCTGCATGCCTGCCTGATCACCCCTAACCACTCTGCCTGCCTGTCTGATCACCCCTAACCCCTCTGCCTGCCTGCCTGATCACCCCTAACCACTCACCTACCTGCCTGATCATCCCTAACCACTCGCCCACCTGACTAATCGCCCCTAACCACTCTGCCTGCCTGCCTGATCACCCCTAACTGCTCGCCTGCCTGATCACCCCTAACCGCCTCTGCCTCGCCCCCACCACGGCGCTTTATCAGGAAGGATGTCTGGAATTGGAAGGTCATTCAGCTGTCTGGTCTAATTAGCATATTACACTTTTATTATTATAGAAGACACACACACACATATTTCTCTCTCTGGTAAATTTTATCTTAGGAGACTCCCACTGTCACCATGCAAATATACCTACCACACTCCTCCTCCAGATATTTCCAGTGTCTCTGAATTGAGAATCACAGCACTTAATCTTTAAGTTCCTTAATGTCATGGATTTTATTAGTTCAGACTGTGGTTGCAAGGCAAAGTCAGGGCAACTCTGAAGACTGAACAAAAAATGCCAGGCAAGAATATAGAAATAGTGACTAATTTTTAAAAAATATATAATTGTATTGATTTCAGAGAGGAAGAGAGAGGGAGAGGGCGATAGAAACACCAATGATGAGAGAGAATCATTGATCAGCTACATCCAGCATGCCCCATACCAGGGATCAAGCCTGGGCAACCTGGGCATGATCCTTGACAGGTAATCGAACAGTGACCTCCTGGTTCATAGGTCTACACTCAACCACTGAGCCACTCTGGCTGGGCTGCTGTGACTAAATTGATCCATGTAATTTCAAACTGTAGGCTACATTAAATTTATGGTCACTCTTTCTGCTGCCTCTCTCCCTAAAATGTGTTTGAGATTCTTGCTGGCACTTATAATAACTTTAATTTGGAAAGAAACATTTTAAATACTCTTTACTGCCTTAAAATTACTTTTATGTATGCTTATATTACTGATTATACTATTGCATTTTAGACAAATATATACCAAGGGAAAAGATTTCAGGAACAAAAGGTAGATTAAATAATATAAAAGTAGACACTTATGGCTAATTTCTAAGTAATGTGATTAAAATCTCTACATTCAGATAAACTGAAACTGCTTCTTTTAATACAACTGTTTATAAGTATTCATATGACATGAATTAATAACATTATTAATATGCATCAATGATACGCTGTCTATGTTTATCCAAAGGAATATTATTTAAAAAACACAAAGAAAATAAAACCTTTCTGACTTTATTATTCAAAAGCCATCAGACATTGTCAAACTAAGACAATCATCTTGATTATTTTTGGTTGTTTGGAGGATAAGTAAAATCCACCCAGACTAAAAAGCAGCTCTTGGGAGGCAAGCAATTTGGTTTTGTAATGAGGTGTGCTTCCTCAGAAGGTGATTATAATGGAGTCTGAGGAAATAAGGATGAAAACTTTAGAATATTATCTTTTATTTCTTAAAGTCTTTTATATAAAAAGCTCTGGAAATGTGGTCAAATAGTTTTTGGAGGTTGAAGTATCCTCTAGTGAGCTGCTTTGATGCCAACAAGGTTACATGTTTAGGACCTGAACAGCCCTACATCTGCTCCCTCAGGTACTTTGTACCTCATGTAATTCACAGTTGGTGATGCCAGTTGATGTTGAATGGTCCAGTAAAGATCAAAATTAACTTTTGCTGCACTGTCCTTCTGTTATCCCCAATGCCCAATGAAAAGATATCTTACATCAGGTTAGGTACATGCAAATTCACACATATTTTTCATGACAAAAGAATCTTCCAGCAATACTCACACTACAGATCTTAAGATCTGTCATTTTTATTCAAAAAATATATCCAAAGGAGACCAGTTTTAATAAATTTTCCTCTTCATTTATGACTATATTTTTCAATGAGAGAATCAGTAAATTAATAAGATTTGGGAGAAATTTATGATAAATTAAAATTAAAAAGACAATTTAAATTTTATTTTTTGAAAAATAAAAACATGCACATTTAAATTTTGTTAGCATTTGAGGAAATTGAATTCTGTTTTACTAGGCAGACATTTTCAACCACATTTTACCTAAAACGCATGATCATGCTACTTTTGACAGATAAAGGAAATGGTATAGCTTTTACTTGGAAAGTTAACTGGATTTCAAACCTGGTTTTCATGGATTAGATTAAACTGAATGAATTATATCACAAAGTGTGTTTTATAAAAAAATATAATTAGCTGGGAAAGATATAAAAAAATGAAGGAAACATTAACTTCTTTCTGTAAGGAGAAAATAAATGTATAAAGGTATACACAAGGGAGATTGTTATTTTGTTATTTTCAGTTATCATAAACTAATATACCATATTGAGGGGCAGGAATTTTCTAATTAATAGAAACAGAATATTTACAGGAATGTATCTAATTAATAAAAATAGAATAGTTATGATCAGACAATTGAAAAGAGATATCAGTAGAAATAGACCAATTATGAAAGAAAAAAGATGGTCATGCTTATCTTCTTACAGTCAAAGGAGTTCAAGAACACAGTTGGAATTCAATCAGATATATTCAGACTTCATTGAGACTGGCTAGGGTAGGCAGCTCTCATAATGGATCCAGGTATTGGGTCTTCTTTTTTATGTTATTAGTTCATACTGTCATGAACATGTTAAATGCAAACTAAGTAAGTAGTAATAACCAAGGCCAGAGTGATGTTATTTTCTACCTCCCTTGTAGGTGAAGTTCTCTGGAGGACTTTAGGTGAGATTTATGCAAAAAGGGAGTTAACTTTCAAAAAGCAAATAAATGTGGTTAGTAAATAAAAAGAATAACATTGAAACTACAATTTAAAACTTCTTGGGCATTATCCAGTTGTGTCATTCGCTAAAGGAATTGTAAATAAGTAGGTGTAATAAATTAAACATTTGTAAATTTCTATTACCTCCCCTATTCTATATAGTAATCACTGCTGCTTATAAGAAACAAGTATGTCTAAGAAATCTAAGATTTTACTTCCTGGTGGGTATTCTTTTATTAATACAAGTTCCTAACAAATGGGCCATTATGTTGTCATTTTTTTTTTCATGCTTCTTCCTGCCAACTAGATCAGTGAATGATATTAAAGACAACACTATCCTAATATATAAAAACCCAGGGTCCGTAACGTCCAAAATGACCAAAGGCTCGACCAACCGAAGTCAGTCCTGCAGTCAGTGCTGGGTTGCCGGGGTGACCCAGCACTGACTGCCGCTGCTGCAAGCATGGTGATCCAGCACTGACTGCCAAGGGGGCTGCGGATCAGGCCCAGAGAGAGGCCTGGGGAGAAAGAGGTGGGATTGAATCCGCAGCCTCCATGGCAGCTGTTGATCAGACGTTGCCTCTCTCTTTCTCTCAGGGCTTTGCCAGTAACCATGCCTCTGTTTCTCTCCAGGCCTCCTTGGGAACTGCTGATCAACCCCGCCTCTCTGATCAGGCCCGGAGATAGGCCCAGAGATGCTGACTGGCATAGAAAGCAACCAATCAGAATTAAATCTGGATGAACTGTGAGGAGCCAATGGCTATCTAGGAGGCGGAGCTTTTGATGCTGACTGGCATAGAAAACGACCAATCAGAACCAAATATGGGTCAACTGTGAGGAGCCAATGACTATCTAGGAAGCAGAGTTTTTGATGCTGACTTGTATAGAAACTGACCAATCAGAACCTAATTTGGGTAAACTGGAAAGACAGAACCTAAGGTGGGAGCTGAGGGGGAGTTTTAAGGGCAACAGATGCTTGGTGTAAGGTGTAAGAAAGCAGTTCAATTTTTTAATGACTGGTTTGGCAGTATAGTGCATATGGCTGACTATCAGTCCAGATATAGGGATTATGTATTTTTTGTCTGCCAAGAGCATCTCCTCCTGCTGAAAAAGGCTCCCTCCCCTCATTTAAGCAATCCTATCCTATATAATCTATCTATACTACTAAAAGGGTAATATGCTAATTAGACCAGGTCAACCGGCCATCTTACAGATGTTCGACTACCTTCCAGTCAAAGCCATGGTGGTGGGGGCCGAGGCAGAGAGGGCAGTTGGGGGCAAGATCAGGCCTGTAGGGGAGGGCCATTGGGGGTGAGATCAGGTCAGCAGGGGAGGGTAGTTGGGGGCAATATCAGGCCTGCAGGGGAGGGTAGTTGGGGGTGAGATCAGGCCGGTAGGGGAGGGCAGTTAGGGGCAATCAAGCAGGCAGGCAGAGGCAGTTAGGGGCAATCAGGCAGGCAGGTAGAGGCAGTTAGGGGCGATCAAGCAGGCAGGCAGGTGAACGGTTAGGAGCCTTCGGTCCAAGATTGCGAGAGGGGTGTCTGACTGCCTGTGGGATTGGGCCTAAACCGGCAGTCAGACATCCCCCAAGGGTTCCCTGATTGGAGAGGGTGCAGGCTGGGCTGAGGGAACCTCCCCCCCTCCTTGCACGAATTTCATGCACCGGGCCACTAGTTTTACTTATATAGTTCTTAAGAGTCAGAATAGGTCAATGGATAAAAATTAGATATAAATTTTAGAAATTAAAAAAATATCACTTACCAGTATAAATTTTTATCAACTCTGAATAATATATTTTGTTTAGAAAAATATTTAGATACTATATATTTTATTCCCTTAACAAGACTTTATATAAGTTGATGTTAGTGATGATGCTACTGTATTTTAATAAACATATAAGACCCACAGCCAACACCTTACTCAATGAGCAAAATATAAAAGTGTTTCATTTAAGATCAGAAACAAGACAGGGATGTCCGCTTTCACCACTCTTAATCAACATGGTACTGGATGTCCTAGTTCACATCAATCAGACAAGAAGGAGAAATGAAAGACATCTAAATTGGAAAGGAAGAAGTAAAACTGTCATTATTTGCAGATGACAGGATACAGGATATAGAGAACCCTAAAATTCCATTAAAAACTACTGGAACTGATAAATGAATTCAGTAAAGTGGCAGGATTCAAAATAAATATCCAGAAACCAGTTGCATTTTCATACACCAATCATGAACTATCGGAAAGAAAAACAAAGGAAAAAATCCCATTTTAAATTGAATTAAAACAAACAAACAAAAACTAGGACTAAATTTAGGGATGTAAAAGACCAGTACTTGGAAAATAAAAAGATACTGAAGAAAGAAATTGAAGACGCTAAAAATAAGTGGAAGCATATACCTTGTTCATAGATAGGAAGGTTTAACATCATTAAAATGCCTATCCTACCCAAAACAATCTATAGATTCAATACAATTACTATTAAAATATCAATGGCCTATTTAATGGAACTAGAAGAAATTTCCCAAAAATTTATATGGAACCAAAAGACCAGGATAGCCTCAGCAGTCTTGCAAAAGAGGAAGAAAGAAGAATCACCCTGATATCAAATTATACTATAAGGTCCATAGTAATCAAAACAGCAAGATACTATCATAAAAATAGACATATAAATAAATAATAGAGAACCCACATTTTTATATTCAATTAATATTTGACAAAAGAGGAAAGAATATACAATGTGGTAAAGATAGTCTATTTCATAAATGGTGTTGGGAAAATTGGACAAATACATACAAAAAAGTGCAACTAGATTGCCTGCTTATACCATACACAAGAATAAACTGAAAATATATTAAATACTTAAATGTTTGACTTGAAATTATAAAAATCCTAGAAGAAAACACATGCAGTAAAATCTTGACATTTCTCATAGCAAGATTTTTTCTGATATATCTCCTCAGCCAAGGACCAAAAAAAAAAAAAGGAAAAAAAAGGGGGGCTACATCAACTTAAAAAGTGTTTGCACAGCAAAGAAAACCATCAACAAATGAAAATACAGCCCATTGAATGGCAGGACCTGTTCACCAATGAGACATCTGATAAGGGTTAATATCCAAAATTTATAAAGAACGTATACAATGCAACACCAAGAAAACAAACAATCCAATTATATAATAGGCAAAGGACCTGAGTAGACACTTTTCCAAAAAGGACCTACAGATGGCCAACAGACATATGAAAAGATGCTCAATGTCACTAATCATCAGAGAAAATGCAAATTAAAATCACAATGAAATATCACTTTATGCCTGTCAGAATGGCTATCATTAAGAAATCAACAAACAGAAAGTGTTGGCAAGGATGTGGAGAAGGGAACCCTTCTGCACTGTTGGTGGAATGCAGATTGGTCCAGAAACTGTGGAAGTTGTGGTACATTTACACAATAGAATACTACTTGGCCATAAAAAAGAAGGAAATCTTACCTTTTGTGACAGCATGGCTGGACCTGGAGAGTATTATGCTAAGTGAAATAAGCCAGTCAGAGAAAGACAAATACCATATGATTTCACTTATGTATGGAATATAATGAACAAAATAAACTAATAAACAAAATAGAAACAGACTTATACATGCAGAGAGCAGACTGAGAGGTATCAGAATAGAGGGGTTTGGGGAGTCTGGGTGAAAAAGGTGAAGAGATTAAGCAAAAAGAAAAATTCCTCATAGACACAGATAGCAGTATAGTGATTATCAGAGGGAAAGAGATTGGAGGAAGGTAGAAAAGGGTATATGGGGGAATAAATGATGATAAAAGGAGACTTAACTTTGGGTGGTGAACACATAATACACTATACAGATGATATATTATAGAAGTGTACACTTGAAACCTATATAATTTTATTAACCAATGTCAGCCCAATAAATTTCATGAAATTATTTGATTAAATATGTTAAATACAAGAAAAGAAAATATATCTCAATCTAATATAGAAAAAAATCACAGTTTTCCTCTAATTTGTGTATACTACCTTAGAAAGTCAAAGTGTAGTTCTATTGTCAATTATTTTATTTCTTAAATACCTTTCAGTTATTCATTTTTAAAATGTTCCCACTTAAACAGATATTGCAAACAAAATTATTAGAAGATATATGAAAAAGGAAATAAATATTCTATGTACTTTATGATGTTAATGATCTACATAAAAACATATGATCATTTTAATAAATGTACAAAAGAGTATTTCACAAAATTCAACATTATTCTAAAAAATAAAACTGTAAAAAAACTAGAGGTAGAATTAAAATTCTTCAAACTGATGATGAATATCCATTGAAAACTTATATCCCACATGATATTTAATGGTGAAAAACTAAATGTTTTTCCTCTGAGGTCATTTATAAGACAATGATGTCCACTTTCATTATTTCTATTCTACTTTGTACTAGAGGTTATAGACAATGCAATAAAGAAAAAAAGTATAATAAAATATATATAATAAAATTTTATAAAATAATCTTTGGTCATAAGCAAGATGACTGTCTATGTAGATAATTTCAAAACATCTACCCCCAAAAAATGTTACTAGAACTAATAAGTGAATTCAGCAAAGTTGAAGGGTAAAATATCATTATTTAAAAATAGACTGCATTTTTATACACTAGCAATGAATGATTAGAAGTTACATTAGACAGAAACACCAGAACTAAAAAGAACTGTTGAGATAAATTAAAGACTAAAATAAATAGAAAAATATACTGTAATTATGGACCACAGGACTTATATTGTTATGATATTAATTATTGATGCACATATTTATGAACAACTGATTTCTGATCATGATACAAATACATGTCAATAAAAATGTCCCATTTTGTCAACAATGGATGACAGCAAAATTGAACATTCATATTTTAAAATGAATTTTAATCCATACTTTACATCATATGCAAAATTAATTCAAAGTGGATCATAGCCCCAAATATAATTATAAATATTTCAGGAGAAAATGTGGTGATCTTGACTAGGCAAATAATTCCTACATAGGACATCAAAAGCATAATTTATTAAATAAAAATTTGATTTATTATATTAATATCCTGTACTCTTTGAAAGACACTGTTAACAGATGAAATGTCACACCACAGACAAGGAGAAAATATTTGCAAATCATATATTAGATAATGAACTTTTGTCCAGAATATAGCAAAAGCTCTATAAACATGAGAGAAGCACTTCAGAATGGCAGAGTAAGAACTTCCAAAACATCCACTCCTCCAGAAAATTATTAACATTGGAAAGACTATCAAAACCAGCTTTTTAAGTGAACTCTGGAAATTAGTAAGAGGCTTGCAACAATCAGATGAGTGCTTACTCAAGAAAAACAGTTGACTATCATTAAAAACAACAAGGATGGCCACATTTTTAAACTTATTTGCCTACTCCTGTTCCCAGCTCCACTGCAGCCTTGAAAATTATCAGTCTTGGAACAACAGTAGCTATGAAAGTAGCAGTCTAACAGCCACTGAAGGAGATATATTTGGAGCTCCCCACAAAAAGCCAACCCCAGAGAATTGTCACTATTTAACTGGAAAGCTCCTAAAAGCCCCATTCACAGAGTTTGTCATTATTTAATCTGACTCAGCTCACTCAGTGAAGAAAGATCCATACACAAAGTGTGTATCCAAAAAAAAGAAGTGTCAATTGTGTAATGTTTTTGTTGCCTGATGCAGTGATGCCACTTGGGGCAAAGAAACAGATAGACAAAATGAAAAGGAAAATCAGGGAATACGATGTCCATAGCAGGTTCTAAAAAGTTCTGACATCTTCTGGGATCTAGAAGAACATGTGCTTATGTGGGCATGTATGCATGCCCAGGAACAACTTAAGAATGCTTTAATTTTTCACTTCTGGCTGATGCTGAGACTGCACAAGCTGGAAGTGAAGGCTGAGACAGGGTTGTAAAAGGTCAAAGTGTGGAAGTCACATTTCAACACACAGAGCCTCTTTCTTTATGTTATTATTATTATTTTTTTAATTTTCTTTATTGATTAACGTATTACACATACAGAGCCTCTTATACAAAGAGTGGGAGATATGTTGATTCAAAGCATTTAAGAAAGTCTTTCCAATTATCAGCTGATCACTAAACTATACATAGTAACTTTGTCAGCCTCCTATCACAAAGAATAAAATTTAGAGAGTTAGTTCCATAAATTAACTACACAAATAAATAGCAATGCAAGTAACAATAAACAGCCGAAACCGGTTTGGCTCAGTGGATAGAGCGTCGGCCTGTGGACTGAAAGGTCCCAGGTTCGATTCCGGTCAAGGGCATGTACCTTGGTTGCGGGCACATCCTCAGTGGGAGGTGTGCAGGAGGCAGCTGATCGATGTTTCTCTCTCATCGATGTTTCTAGCTCTCTATCCCTCTCCCTTCCTCTCTGTGAAATATCAATAAAATATATATTAAAAAAAAAAAAACAATAAACAGCAATAAAAAAAAAATTCTGGGAGCAGGAGAATCTGGCTTCCATTGTTACCCAATTACATTATTTCAAATGTCCAGTTTTCAACAAATAATGATGACACATTCAAAGGAACAACAAAGTAAGGCTCATACTCAGTAAAAATAAAATAGAAATTGTTCTTGGGAAACCCAGATGTTAGATTTACTGGACAAAGACTTTAGGTATTAAAAATATGTTTAAAAAAAACCAAAGAAAATAATAATCAAAGAATTAAAGGAAAATATAAGTCAATGTGTCCCCAAATAAAAATATTAATAATGAGATAGAAATTATAATAAAGGACTAAATAAGAATTCTGGAATTGAAAAAGTATACCTGAAATTAAAATTTCTCTAGAAAGGCTAAACAGCACATTGAGCTGGGAAATAAAAGAATCAAAAAAATGTGTCCACTGCAATATTCCAGTCTGAGGAACATAAAGAAAAAGAAAATTAACAGAGACCTAGAGGCATCATGAGAATACCAACATATGTTCAGTAGAAGTCCCAGGAGAGGAAAGAAAGGGGCAGAAGAAATATTTGTAGAAAAAATGCCCCAGATTTTTCCAAATATAATGAAAAACTATACATACATCCAAGATGCTCAACAAATGGAGAGTAGGATAAACTGAAAAAAGTTGACATCTTTGCCATGGTTCTCAAGTGAGAACAAAGTTTATTGATCAGGAACAAAGCTTTCTGGGTGGTTGCGATTTTTTTAAATCTTCAGGCAGTATATTTTGTGTGGGGGAAAAAGGGAAGTTGACTCTCATAGATGTTCCCTGGTTCTAGTGACTTATTAACAGCAAGCAAAACTGTAAAGGAATAGTCGAGTTCACAGAAAGAGAAGTTTCTTGAAAGTTAAAGAAAAAACATTTAACAAAGTGACAATGCTCAAGGTTTTAAGTACCGAGAAATCTGTATAACCTGTCCAATGTTTTATTATAGAGAAATGTGACCCTATTTATAGATATATCTTTAATAGAGTTTAATGATGATTTATACAAAGTTCCAGGAATAATGAAATGCATCTTCTCTATCAATTTTCTAGATTTTTAGTTAAAAATTTAGAAAATAAGCAAGCTGGTATGTGGCAATGTCATCAACTATGTTCAGTATAGATATTTAGAAATCAGAAGCACAATATTGAACAAAAAGGATCATCCAAATGTAAGATTACTTAAAAATCACTCAATTTGTACATTTAAAAATTATTAGGTATAAGAAGATTTACTGTCAGAATTCTTTAGCTCTACTGTGAATATGCTGACTTGACCCTAATACAGCTTGTTAAATTCAGCACATTTATTGTCCATGGAAAGTCCTAATTTTTTTCAGTCCATGACATTTATGTGTACACTTTCCTCCCTATATAAATGTTTTAAACATAACGCAAAGTGTATTGCCAAATATAAAACTTCTGGTTTTCTCTATAGCTCTCCAGGGAGTAATGTTATGTCCTCATTTCATTGACTCCTGTAGTAAAGAGCAAAGAAGTACATTATGAATATGTCTGAATGAAAAGTTTTATAGTTTTAGTCCATTCTATTGAGATGGAAAACAATGATTCTTTATATTTCAGTTTTGTCTATTTTTTTTACTAGGACCACACTAACTTTGAACTTAGAAAAAATGTTTGCAAATATAAGATACCAACCCAAAAGGTCAAACAGCAAATGTCATGTGCCATGTTCTGGTAACTCGAATCTCCTCTGCTGGCTATTTGCTGTAGGGGTACTGAATACCCTCCCCCCACAGGCGAAGCTAGGACTTATAAAAGAAAATTCTATGCAAAAGTGCTCAAAATAGAAAGACCTGAGCAATTAACTGCTTTTGCATTTAATTTGGTTTAATTTTTCTCTCTGGTCAAAAATATATATTGTTTTAAAAGTGTAAGATGTACAGATTAGCTAACTAAACACAATGTTATGTTTTCTTTATAATATTACTTAGATGTTAATGCCATTAAAATGCATGAGACATCCTAGCATTTCCAGGAAAGAGGAAGTCACTATAGAATTTAAGAGTTTGTTTTCTTAACTATTCTGCTACCTTAGCCTGTGTTTATACATTTGGAATAGTTTTAGGTAAAAAATAATTAGGCTCAATCATAAAAATCTATCTAATGTTTTCTGACTGGTTTTGTTTTTCCTGAATCAGATCTGTTATAGACATGCGTTAATGCATTTAGGCCACCCAAGTGCTGTTAAAAATTGCTGGATTAGTGCTGGGGGATTTTATTCACCTTCGATGAAAGACATAATACACTTTTCGAATCACTCAATTCAGCTCCATTCTTATATGTAGTGAAATAAATATCCTCATATATCTGTACTATGTAAAGATCCTCCAGTTCTCTCTAGCCTGCAGTATCCTACATGTCCAAATTCCTTAATCTCAACCATCTTTTCCAGCTTCATTTCTGTCCATGTCCCTACCATCATTTCCTGCTTGGCATACTGGAATCACTGATTCCTAGATATATGATGGTTTGTCACACTGTTTTAGTTCTTACTCATGCTTTTTCCTTGTCTAAGATGGCCTTCCTTGTCCCATACTCCACCTTCATCAAACTTATGAAATCTTTCTTAAATCTCTCAAGCAGAGTTAGTTGTACTCTTTTGAGTATGTCTAGAACATTTCTAAATGGCTACAGACACTGCATATAGGAAGAAAAGTTTAAAATTGCAGGTAACCTCACAATGCTATGGTGAAGGACAGGCTGATACTGAGGTCTTGTCTCCTCGTATCTAAGAAAATTTCTTAGTGGTGATGATTGCCTTCAACACTCCCTGATTCTTACATTCTCTTTTCCTCAAAGTTAAGAGTCTTCATACTGTCCCTTGGATATTATGTGTCTCCCACCACAGATCCCTTAGCCAAGCCTCCTTCGCTTACAGTCTTTCATGCACCATACTTATGATTCTTCTGGAATCAACATTTACTTATAGTTCTAAGTTCTTCAGTCTTGCTTTTGTGCGAGGTGATTCCTAGCAAGTTCATACAAGGGTGACCCTGCTAATATGTTACTGGATATTATTAGGTAAAATGAGGCAAACACTAACACAACCCATTGTACAAGGTGTTAACAGATGCATTTTAAGCTGCAAGGTCCCTCACATGATTGAGCTTCTTCCAGTATCCTAGAAAGAATGTTTATCAGTATACTCACATGGTCATATCCTATATAATAAAAGCCTGATATGCAAATTTTCCCCTCCACCGGGGGATTTGACTGCTCACTATGACATGTCCTGACCACCAGGGGGGCTTGGGGGGAGGGGCATGGAACATGGCAGGCATCGGCGACGTGGTGCTGGCAGTGCGGCAGTGGAGGCGCTGCCGGCCCCGATGAGAGTGGGACCACAGCAGGATGGTGGAGCAGGTGAGTGAGTGGCGCCAGGCCAAAGCAGGTGCGAATGGGGCCTGATCACTCCTCAGACTGCGACCAGTGGCAGTGGCGCCCAGACGCTAAGGGAGCTGGGGGGGGAGGGGCGTGCGGGGGTTTGGGGTCCAGGTGCTTCCCAGGGCCCAGAGGTCAGCTGGGACCTGCCCTTCCACGCCAGATGCTTGCACTTTGAGCGCCAGCCAGGTCTAGGGACCGCACCCGTGCATAAATTTCATGCACCGTGCCTCTAGTGCTTCTATATGTTGGCAAAAGCAAGACATTTGCACTGTGATAGAATACAACCACTCAATTTATCCTCCATCACACTTCTCATATAGGGCAGTTTTAAGGTTGCTATAGATGTTTCTTGGGACCTGACTAAGAGATAATTGTGTTGGGGGACACTAGTTTTGATTTATGATATACTTGTGGGGTTCACAATCAAGTTATCACTGGCTCTACCAGGAATACTCAATACCTCCTGGGTGTGAGTCATTCATTGTGTGACAGGGTAAGAGGTAGTATTGAAATAGGAGACATATGAGTAAGACATATGGAAAGAAGCACTGGAAAACATAGGTATATTTAAGTTAGCCACTGTACATGGCAAGTTGAAGTGCCCCAAAACTTACAGCCTTTCCCAACATGGCAAGTAATTCTAAAATTTACCTAATATTACCTATCAGGAATTATGAAGCAGAAATATTTTTTTTCTAAACTCCAAAGAATAAAATATATATTTTAATCAACCATGAAGTACAAAGATTGTTATAGTTCTATTCTTTGTAGAAAAAATTGCTTTAAATTATTGCCAAATGACTGAGGAGATAGACAAAAAGATCCAGGCAGATAATTTGTTTTTATTTTGGGAGTGTTGCATTATTTAGGATTTTTATATTTATAGCCTTATTTTATTTCTTACAAAAAATAAATATTTTAATTCCTAATTCTATATTCTTTTTCTTCAAGTGGGCTCAACAAATAGTATAAGACTCAGTATCACAAAACATGGATCTTCTCTAAACTATTAGTTATTATTATCATTGTTCAATGTTTCACTAGATAACTTTTATATTTAATAAAGACTTCTTGAAAACAATGTTTTACTCAAAGTAGTAACTAGTGCAAAATAGTAATGGGTTCAATAATAAATCAATAAGGATTTCTTTTCCTAATGTAGCTGGTGTCTCGGAGAAAAGAAAGTATTATATTTTTCTAGTGGAAAGAGAAACAGTCTGAGTCTTTCACCCTTTGAATAACCTCTCCCACTTATGTAATAAGCCTAGCAAAACTCTTTATAGAACCCCTTTTGGGCAAAAATATTTAAAAAACAGCCCTTTTCCAAATCTAGGCAGAAGAGATTGCCCCTGTGGATGAAGTGGGGAAATGTATTGGGATTCACAAGATATTCTCAAATTAAAAAGATTTTAAATCAAAATTTTAAATGAAAAGTTTTACTACAGTCAGGATGTGCTAGGTTACATTACAATAACAATCAAACTTTGAAACTTTGGTGGCTTAACAGAAAGATCTATTTAGACCATGTAAATTCTGTGGGAAGAAGCAAGTCTGCTTCCTTCCCAGGACTGTAGGATCCAGGGTGTTTCATCTTGTGGCTCTAAGATTTCTGTATGTGGTCTTGGGAAATACTGGACAGAGGAGAAGAAACTTTTTTTTTAAGAAATAAAGAGATGCATAAAAGGTATTTCACTTGAATGTTTCCAAATATCTGAACTAAAATGCAAACATTTTTTAAAGTACAAAACAATGTATGTAATAACATATTTTCCTCCCTTATGCCATTCCTGACTCTTCAACTCCATCTCCTATGCAAAATTCATGAACAGGTAAGACAGGTAAGAGATGAGTTGAAGTATAATAAAGGGGTAAAGGGGGAATTTTAGGGAAAAAAATTAGGTTTGGTTACTTTTGTGTGTGACACCTGATATTTGAAAGAGATGAAAATGTAATGAATTTGTTTTATATAAATCAAATTGTTAAATACCTCAAAATGCATTGACATTGATATAGACAACAAAAACTACAAGTAACTTACTTGTGACCTATTTTATAAACTTGATTATAGCGATTCCACACTCAAGAAGGTAGAGCATAACTTTCCACTCCTTAATTATAGATTGTGTATGGAAATCATTATGTTAGGTGAAATAAGCCAGCCAGAGAAAGACAAGTAGCATATGATTTTACTAATATGTGGAATCTAATGAACAAAATGAACTAACAAATAAGCAAAATAGTGACAGACTCATAGATAGAGAACAGGCTAACAGATGTGTATGTGGAAGGGGGAGGGCCAGGTAAGGGGAGAGGGATTAATTGAAAAATTACAAAAAAATTGTGGATTGCATATAAAGACTTCTTTTAAAAGTGGATAGTATGGGAGGGGGTAAGGGTAACTTATAGTGATGAAACCTGAGAAACACTCTATTATCCAGGGATCAAGGTCAATACCAACAGTGACACATTATGTTGATATTATGTACCCTTATGAGTAATATGATTTGATGAAAATGTCACTTTACCTCATGTGGTCTTCCTTCCAATAGCACATAACCAGAGTCTAATCATAAGAAAAGTATCAGCCAAATACTAGTTGAAGGATATTCTAAAAAATTACCTCAAAACTGTCAAGATGGTCAAAGACAAGCAGAGTCATATAAGTACCTCACACTAATGGATTATGCCACTTCTAGGAATATATCCTAAGAAACCAGAAATACCCATCAGAAAGAACCTATGCACCCCTATGTTCTTAGCAGCTCAATTTACAGTTAGCTAAGATTTGGAAGCCTTCCAAGTGTCCATCAGCAGATGATTGGATAAAAAAGCGGTACATTTATACAATGGAATACTATGCAGCTGTAAAAAAGAAAACCTCTTACCATTTATAACAGCATGGATGAACCTGGAAAGTATTATGCTAAATGTATAACCAAAATAGTATAATATAAATCATTTAAAATTTTTATAGTAAGAAAAAAGATAAGATGGATAGTAGACTTAAACCCAAATATGTTAGAAATTCTATTTCAATGATCTAAATACTGTAGTCAAAAGATAGGTTGTTGCCATATGTCATTTATTTTAAGTAATTTTTTTTACACTAGCTCTAAACTTTCTCTCTTAAGTGCTCCCAAATTCACTCCTAGACTTCCCAGTGAGTCAGTCTTTACTTATAGGTAAATAAATACACCTTGCACCTAAATCCTTAAGTCATAAATCTACAAAGCATCCTTGATTTTCCCTTTTAGTTATTCCTCTTATAATCTACTAGAGGCCCAGTGCACAAAATTCGTGCACGGGGTGGGGGGGGCAGGGAGGTCCCCTCAGCCCAGCTTGCACTCTCTCCACTCCAGGACCCCTCAGGGGATCCCTCTCATAATCCTGGACTGCTGGCTCCTAATTGCTAACCTGCCTGCCTGCCTGCCTGCCTGGTGACCCCTAACTGCCCCCCCTGCTGGCCTGGTCACTCCTAACTGCACCCCCTCTGGCCTGGTCAACCCTTACTGCCCCCCCTGCTGGCCTGGTCACCTCCAACTTCCACCCTCTGCTGGCCTGGTCACTCCTAACTGCCCCCCCCTGTCAGCCTAATTGCCCCCAACCCTTCCCCCTGCTGGCCTGGACACCCCCAACTGCATGCCCCCTGCCAGCCTGGTTGTCCCTAACTGCCCCCCCCCTGCCAGCCTGGTCAACCCTAATTGCCCCCCCTGCCAGCCTGGTTGCCCCCAACTGCCCCCCCCCGCTAACCTGGTCACCCCCAAATGCTCCCCCTGCCAGCCTGGTCACCCCTCATGGCCCCCCCATCGTCCTGGTCACCCCATGCAACCTGCTGTTCAGTCATTTGGTTATCTCTCACTAACCCCCCTGCTGGCCTGGTCACCCCATGCAGCCTGCTTGTTCAGTCATTTGGTCACCTCTCACTAACCCCCTGCCGGCCTGGTCATAGGAAGCCATCTTGTGAGGGCGTAAGGGTTAATTTGCATATTACCTCTTTATTATATAGGATTAGCATCACTGTAAATTCCACCTCAGTTTTTCCATATCACTGGTTATGTTTCATCACCAGTCCCTTTAATTTAATGCCACCCATCATCGTCCCAGGTTTAATATGTCAGCTTTCCAAACTGGTCTTCCCACTTTCACATGTTTTTTTTCCTTTTATTTCCTTCTCTAAATACAAGAATTATCTTTAAAGTCCTAAATAAGATAATGTCATTTCCCTGCTAAAATGATGTCCCAGTGTTCTTAGAATAATAGAACAGTTTTGTTTTGTGTTTTTTTAATGGGTCAAAAAGTGCTATATAATCTGATTATAAATTCTTCTTCTAACGTGAAAAACTCTTTCCCAATTCAGGACCATTGCACATGCTATTATTTCTGCTTTCAGAAATACTGATATGCTCACTCTTCACTTAGTTACCTTCTTCTCATCTTTCCCTTTTTATCTTTTTAAAAATATTTTTATTGATTTCAGAGAGGAAGGGAGAGGGAGAGAAAGATAGAAACATCAATGATGAGAGAGAATCACCCCCCACTGGGGATCGAGCCCACAATCTGGGCATGTGCCTTGACCAGGAATTGAATTGTAACCTCTTCGTTCGTAGCTCAATGCTCAACCACTGATCCATACCAGCCAGGATCCCTTTTTATCTATTCAGATAAATGAGGACAGTTTGCTTATTACCCTATGTAGAAAGATAACTTTAATTTGTATATAAAGCATTCAAGTTTAGGAGGAGAGTAAAAAAAAAAAGGAGTATAAAGCATTCAAGTATGAAAAGTGAGTATTGTTTCATATACTTACCCCAATTTAAAATTCTTGGTTCTGGTATTATTATTATTATTATTATTATTTATTTTTTTTTACATTAGAGGTACAGTATTTTTCTTGTTCACCACTGCTGCTAGGATTAAACATAGTGGCTGAAATATACTAGGTATACAGTAAATATTTGTTTCATGAATAAAATATAAAATAATAAAAAACTATTGAATAAATATTAATGAATTCAACATAAAATAAATGTTTTCTATTTAGACCATGCAAATTAGATAAAATTTAAGAATTCTTTCAATATCCTGTTAAATGGACATTTATATGAATAGCTAGATACTATATTGTATCCTTATTCAGGTCGTTGCCTTGAGGATTTTGCCTGCATAGTGGTCAAAGGAAAACACAAATTACCAGTTATTATCCCATTAGTAAATGTGCAGTTGTGCATATAAAGAGCCCAAATGGAACACCAGCCCTAGTACTTTCATTTTTGTGCACACACACATAGATAAAAATACGATGTGTAAAGGGAGTAAATGAGGGAGTAACAGCATTCACTATCTGTTGTTAACATAAAATTTACCTGGGTTAAGCAAAACAAGGCAGACTTTTTTTTTTTTTTTTTTTTTTTTTTTTTTTTTTTTGCATAACCCTCACAAAAGCAAACAAAGCTGGGTAATTCGTACTGGATGGCAGATGATTCACTGTAGACTCATGCAAGATATTGTACATTTAACTGAACAACAAATATCACGTGTACATACTAATGGGTTCTAAATTAGCTATAATTCCAAAGAGAACATCCAGATATTATTGTTAACAACTCAATGAAGATATCAACTCAATGTTTCATTGTAGGCAAAAGGCAAGTAAGATATTAGGTTGGATTAAGATCATAAAAACTTGTTACAGAAAACATCCTGTCAGTATCTAAAGCAATGATCACAGGCTACTTTGAGGTCATACCATTTCTGAAATTTTCACTTAAAGTAATGTTAATGTGTTGAATTTGTGTCAGTAATTTTTTAGGAAAATAATTACTTAAGAGGCTATGCATTATTTGACAAAACCATGACACAACAGGTACAGTTTCTTGATGATCTGTTAGCATCAGAAAAAAATCTTCGGGTTGGGTAGATAATAAAGTAAGGAACAATATTCCTAAAATTCAGGAGGAGGAAAGAAAATCAAATAATGAGGACAGTTGTTAAGCCTGATGTGAGTTTGATGAGGTTGGTGTGAGGCAAACAAATATAGTTTACCGTTATTTATCTCAGGATATCTTTCTTCAATTTTTTTATAATTGTTTATTCATTCTGTCAATAAAATGTGAGCAAAAATGGGCTGTGAAGCTGCATCTACATAAAAACAACTGATGTAAAGCTGAAGCATTCCATAGCTCCTAAGCTTGCTTTTATTAGAGAAATAATAAAATCACATGTATAGTAAGTATTTCCTACTGGTTCATCTCTTCCACTCTACAGTGAGTTATTCAAAAGCAAGACTCAATATTCATTAATATATACTTAAGTCTCCACTTTCAGGCATTTGGTGATCAATAAATGCTAGCTAAATGAATGAATTAATGAATAAGTTCACTTGCAAATGAATGAATTGATTCCATTTGCATCACACCAAGGAAAAACTACTACTTCTTCCTGAGATATGAAAGTATATTTCCCAATGGATGAATGATATAGCTTGGAATCAAGTATCTCTGTTATAAAAACAAATATTAAATACATAGTATTTTGATTATTGGTAAATTATTAAGCACTATACTTGCTATTCTTTTTTGATCAGAATGTAATTTCCTTGAGTGATTTAACCTATAACTACTAGTATGTATTGCATATCTATTTATACAGAGTTATAGATGATATGGATTGAATAAAGAGAATACAGATGGCCCTGCCAGCATGGATCTTAAAAGCAAGCTAGAAAGACTGAAAAAGTCATTAAAAATGAGATAACTCTTGCCCTAGGGCCTAGCCAGTTTGGCTCAGTGGATAGAGTGTTGGCCTGCAGACTGAAGGGTCCCGGGTTCAATTCCGGTCAAGGGCACATGCCCGGGTTGCAGGCTCCATCCCCAGTAAGCATGCAAGAGGCAGCCAATCAATGATTCTCTCTCATCATTGATGTTTCTATCTCTCTCTCCCTCTCCCTTCCTCTCAGAAGTCAATAAAAATATTTTTAAAATGTGATAACTTTTGCCAAAAGAGAAATATGGGAAATGTGCAAACATATAGCAAGATTTTCTTAGTTAAAGGGGGCAGGAAAGGTTTCTCTTGAAATAATTATTATGAGGTGCTCAAAGACGGGGAGAGTTAGGTAGTTGAGCTGACAGAAGTAGGAGAAAGCCAAATGTCCTGATTTCTATATGGGAGAAGACTGCACATTTGTAGAACTGGGAGTCTTATAAGGGGAACACTTTGAGAACAGAGGTGAGTAGTACTATTGAAACAGGGCACAGGCAAATTTCGGAACATACACAGTCTTGTGGGCCACTTTGAGAATTTAGAACTTGATATTTAGGATAATGGGACATCGAACATTCTGATAAGGGAAATAATATGTTCTAGTTCATGTTTATAAAAAAACTAGAGGCTCAGTGCACGAATTCGTGCATGGGTGGGGTCCCTCAGTCTGGCCAGCTAGGGGGAGGGACCTCGGGAGGTTGGCTGGCTGCGGGAGGTTGGCTGTGGGAGTGCACTGACCACCAGGAGGCAGCTCTATCATTGAGTGTCTGCCCCCTGGTGGTCAGTGCATATCATAGCAACCAGTCATAACGGTTGCTTAGGCCAGGGGTCCTCAAACTTTTTAAACAGGGGGCCAGTTCACTGTCCCTCAGACCGTTGGAGGGCTGGACTATAGTTAAAAAAAAAAAAAAAAAAACTATGAACAAATTCCTATGCGCACTGCGGGCCCGGGATGAGTTGGCTGCTAAGCAGGACAGGCAGCGGCACCTGGTGGGCCGGATAAATGTCCTCAGCAGGCCGCATGTGGCCCGCAGGCCGTAGTTTGAGGACCCCTGGTAGGCTTTTATATATATAGACTACAGGCCTGATGCACGAAATATATGCAAGAGTAGGCCTTCCTTCCCCCGGCTGTCAGCACCAGCTTTCCTCTGGCACTTGGAACCTGGGCTTGCCTCCAGCCGCCAGCACCCAGGACCTGGGCATTCCTCTGGCCACTGACAGGAACCCAGGATTCGGGCTTCCCTCGCAGCCCCAGCTTCATCCGGAAGGTCGTCCAGAAGGACGTCCAGTCTAATTAGCATATTACGCTTTTATTATTACAGATTATTCTGACTGCCTCATGCAGAATGGACTTGGGTAGCTATCCCAAGAGTGATGCAAATTAGGGGGTTATTGCATTCATACAAAACATCAAGAGGGACTTATACATAATATGAAGTTCATAATAATCACAATGTAATATAGGATATATTATTCTCAATGTCAAGTATGTAATTATTATGAAGCATATTGGAAGACATAATTAATATATAAGTCTTCTGACATGATGGGATAAACTGGAACCTAAAAATTCTCATTCTTTTACATATTTTATACAGAATTTTACCATTTACCTCTAAGTTATCATATTTCTTCTGTATTTCTGTTTCTGTTCATTTAAACCACTACTCAGTTTGGACAATCAGCTAAATCAAATCAATGAAATTTTACTAACTGAAAATTTTACTTAATTGATTTAGTGAATATTTTCACTAATTTGGTTGTTTAATTAAATTAATAAAAAGCAATTAGCTATCTTAGTCTATTGGTTTTTATGTTATTATTTTCTTTCATTTTGACAAAGATCTAAAATAGCTATTTTACCTCTTACACAACAGGAAATAAAAATGAACATGTGAAATTTGTCCCTATTCTTAGACACATGAACCAGAAAACATTGGGGCATTGACAAGCCCTGTTTTCCCTTCATGCTTTATCCTTTTCTGCCACTCTTCTACACACTGGTGTTTTCCACCATTTCAATCCCCTCAATTATGGTAATGGCTACCAGGAATGTAAACTTAGAGTAAGACATATTATTTGCTTTCCATTATAGATAGATGTGATAATAAATTGGCTTCATAGATAGAGGAAAGCATATTACATTCTGAAAAGTAAGCATTGCCTTGTTCCCTTATGAATAAAAATATGCTTTAGTAGTAGGCTGCCAAGTGTTACTCTATATTTCCTTAGGATTAAAGGCAACGTTTCATTTTTGACAATGTACTTGGAAAGATAAAATGCATCAGAAAACTCTATTCACTAAATTTATCATTTACACAGTTGGCCTATCATAGTTAGTCGCATAATTCATAGACTGATTAAGTGCAAAGTGAATGAATCATGTAACTAAATATTTTTAAGGCAGTGCATAAACAATAGAGTTAATCAATAATGTACCCAAACTCACCCCACTAGCTATTAGCACAGTATTCTTTATTTTGGCAAATGGTAGAAAATCTATATTTGGAGGTCATTTACAATCAGAGGTCCAAGGTCAATTCTAGGCATAACTGTGAATAATTAAGTATCTATTTACAAGTCTCCAGGCTTTCTAGATTTTTTTCTAGAAAAGTCTTAGCCCATTAACCTAACACTTAAATTCCTAGCACATAATATTAAAAGAACAATGGAAGTTGACTTTATTAAGGAAAATGTATGTCTTTCTTTCTTTTATAACACTACTGATGAAAATGCTTTCTAAAAACTAACTTGTTATATAAATTTTTACTGAAGGTTTGTCATAAAGGGCACCCACTAAAATTGAAGAGTAATTTAAAAACCATGAAAGGGAACCAACATTGTCTTCCTCATAACCCTTGCAGCACTATTAATTCTTAGTAGTCTTCTCCATTAATACAATTTTGTCTGGACTGCTTTGTCTGTTATTTAAATCAAAGTCTTCAGAGATATAAAGCCAACTTATTCTGCCTATTTAAAAAATGCCAAATGTGCTGACAGTTCCTGTAAATAAATAATCCTGAAGGTCTACAGGAGACAGGCTCATCTAGTACCACAAATGCTCTTTAAGAAAAACAAAAACAAAAACTCAGGGGCATTTATTTTAAACTAGTGACTCGGTGCACAAAATTCGTGCACATTAAAAGGGAATTAATTAGAGGGAATATTTTAATATTGCTATTTGCCCTTTCTCTATAATAGAAGTGTCAGAAATGAAGGAAAATTAGTAAAATGTATATGAAAATTTTCCTCCTGTCAGAGTCTGGGGCCCACCCACATGCACCTCAAAATCGCACAAGAGCCGAAACCGGTTTGGCTCAGTGGGTAGAGCGTCGGTCTGTGGACTGAAGGGTCCAGGGTTCGATTCCGGTCAAGGGCATGTACCTTGGTTGCGGGCACATCCCCAGTGGGAGGTGTGCAGGAGGCAGCTGATCGATGTTTCTCTCTCATTGATGTTTCTAGCTCTCTATCCCTCTCCCTTCCTCTCTGTAAAATATCAATAAAATATATTAAAAAAAAAAAAATCGCACAAGACCCAGACTGGGCTGGCACCACCCGCATTGGGCTAGATCCAGACCCGGCTGGCCCCACCCTGTCAAGCTCCACTGCACTGGGTGGGGGGTGCGGCCTGAGGTCCCCTGGCCCGGGCCAGGGCAGAGGGCATACCTTGAGGTCCACCATCAAGCCCCGTAGCAGCAGGAGTGGCATGAAGTCCCCCAGCAAGCCCCACATGGTGGGGGATGCAGGCTCAGGTCTCCCGGCCTGGCTCCAGGGTGGGGGGCACGGCCTCAGGTCCTCCGGCCTGGTGCTGGGGCGGGAGAGCATGGCCTGAGGTCCTCTGTCAAGCCCCGCTGGACAGAGGGTGTGGCCTTAGGTCCCACGGCCTGGCACTGGGGCATGGGGTGTGGCCTGAGGTCCCCTGGCCTGCCACTGGGGTGGGGGATGTGAACTGAGGTCCCCTGTCAAGCCCTGCTGGGCAAGGGGCACGGCCTGAGGTCCCGCAGCCTGATGCCGCGGCAGAGGGCATGGCCTGAGGTCCCCTGTCAAGCTCAACCAGACAGGGGGGCATAGCCTCAGGTCCCTTGCCCCGGCCCAGTGCCACACAGCCTCAGGTCCCTGCTGATTGCTTATTAAGGCTCGTTACAGAAACTCAGCTTCCACTGTGGGCGCAGCCATCTTGTTACAGTGTGATGGTCAATTTGCATATTCCCTCTTTATTAGGCCAATTTCCTCATTTCTAAAGCAAGAGATATTTTTATGTAAACCTAAATAGATAGAACAAGAAACAAATGGAAATAAAGAAAAAAATAAATAAAACTAACAACTCCTATTCTTGCCATGTTCAGAAAACTGTCATATTCAAGAAACTGACTATAGAGGGATAGAATTGGCTTCCAAGATTCCTTGCAGATGTGATTCAAGGAAGAAAAGATATCCCACAGCTGGAAATTCACCCAGCAACTATTTCACCTCAGCGATGTTAGTGAGTTTCTGTTTCTCCATCCTGCAACACTCAGTTTCACTAACTTACTGAGTCATCTGTTGCCTGACTGCACTGCAAGAACTCACAATCAGCCATCTGGATGGGAATGTATATAATCTGAGTTTATATAGAGGTATCCCTGTGATTATACTTAGCAACCACAGTTGAAAAGTATTGCTTTAAATAAAGAAAGGTGTGTGTGTGTGTGTGTGTGTGTGTGTGTGTGTGTGTGTGTGTGTGTGTGTATTTAATTATTTAAGTGATACTGGATGCAGTGTGTGGGGGAGTCCTCCTCCCCACAAGGTGCTGCTGGGGGTGGAGTTCTTACAATATCCTGAGGGGGAAAAAGATTTTTCTGAGACTTACATAAGAGAATGAGTGATTTTTATTTGCAGAGAGTTAAATGCCTGGGTTTTCAAAGTCTCATTTACCTTTGTCCAGCTGTAGAAGAAGTGTAGCTGGGGTTTCAGTAAAACTAGAAGAAAAGCCAGTGTCCAGAGTTTCCTTTCCATGTTGGAACTGGATCAGTACAGCATTAGGCTAGTTGCAGTCTATTAGTCCATTGTGTGTGGGGGTCCACATGGCCATGGGCCACATGGAAGAATGCCAAGAAGCCAAGTGTGAGCCATGAGCCAAGTGGGACAAGAGGAATCAAGAGCATAAGAGCACAAGAGAGCTAACTCTTTTTTTTAAGGGGTTAAGTATCCCAAATCTTTGCAGGCTTGCAGTGGCCATGCCTCTTCTGGCCAATGACTTGTGTTCCCAAGTGTGACTGACAGTAATCACCTTCCCTATGTTACCCCAACTTTACTGGGCAAGCATCTATCTTCCCTTTGTCCAAGCCGCTTCCCCCAATGTTTTGCAGGAAACATGCCTATAATGTCTGGCCTCCCTTTATATATATATATATATATATATATATATATATATATATATATATCACCTATCTAATAAAAGAGTAATATGCAAATTAACCATCATAAATGGCGGCGCCCATAGCCACAAGATGGCGGCGTCCAGTCCTTTCAGGCCAGCTGGAGTCCCCCAGTCCCAGGGAGGGCTGCCGCTGAGAGCCGGCCGCATAAGCGGCCTGGCGGAATGCTGCCCAGAGGCCCTCCTGACCCTTTATAAAAAACAAAGACTAATTCACTCCCCACAGAGTGATCCCCCACACACATACCTGCAGCCTCGTGTCTTAGCCTTGGAAGCACCCGTACCCCCACAGAATGATCCCCTCCCAGTAGCAGCCTGGGCTGTTTGCCTGGGAGGCAGCCGCACCCTCCCCCCCCCACCCCCCAGCGATCCCCTTGGTTCACCAGGGGGGTGATTAGGCCAGGATGGGATGGGAGGGGCCATTAGGGGTAAGCAGACCAGCAGGGGGGTCAGTTGGAGGTGAGCAGGCCAGCAGTGGGGGTCAGTTGGAGGTGAGCAGGCCAGCAGAGGGGCATTTGGGGGTGAGCAGGCCAGTGGGGAGGGTAGGTGAGGGTGAGCAGGCAGGCAGGCAGGCAGGTGAGTGGCTGGAGCCAGCAGTCCTGGATTGTGAGAGAGATGTCTGACTGCCAGTTTAGACCCGATCCCTGTAAACCGGCAGTAGGACATTCTTTGAGGGGTCCCAGATTGGAGAGGGTGCAGGTTGGGCTGAGGGACACCCCCCCACCCGCCAGTGCACATACACACACACACACACACACACACACACACACACACACTGAGTGGCCAGATTATTTTGATCTCTGAACGCATAATAATCTGGCCACTCAGTGTATATATGTATATATATATTAGAGCCCCGGTGCATGAATTCGTGCATGGGTGGGGTCCTGCCAACCTGGCCAGGGGGAGGGGACATGGGCAGTTGGCCTGCCTGCTGGTCGAACTCCTGGTTGAGGGGACAATTTGCATATTAGCCTTTTATTATATAGGATATACACTGAGTGGCCAGATTATTATGCATTCAGAGATCATAATAATCTGGCCATTCAGTGTATATAAAAGCCTAAGCAACCATTACAGCCAGTCGACTGAATGACTGGTCGACTGGTCACTATGACGCACACTGACCATCAGGGGGCAGACGCTCAATGCAAGAGCTGCCCCCTGGTAGTCAATGAGCTCCCACAGCCAACCTCCCATGGTCGGCCAACCTCCAGCAGTCCCTCCCCCCAGCCCAGTCGACCCCAAATGGCCCCAATCGGGACTGGGCGAGATGGCCCCAATCGGCCCTAATGGCTGGCCAGGCCGAGGGATCCCACCCAAGCATGAATTTGTGCACCAGGCCTCTAGTTATTAGTAATTAGCTAATGGTGTCATTTCTGTATCTGTAAAAGTATAAGTTAAAGGAAATAAACACATGTGATTAATGTAGAAATTGAGGATTCATGGACCTTACACTTGGTTCTAGGTAGGTGCACATCTTTTCCACAAGCATTTTTGCCATGAACATTTTAACTCCATAACTAATTGGCATGATGATTTTGCCACAAAAGATAAAATAACTAGTTGACAGTTTGGTTTAATTTCTCCATTAACAAAGTTGTTACAGTACTCCTAATTTTTATATTACATAAATCTTAGCTAGATTGCACACGATATTAGACAATGATAATATATCAATTTTTACAAATCCTTTGGTGAGGATTTTACAAATCTCTCCTACCCATTAAAACCAAAAGTTTAACAAGCTATGGCAAATATAAAAGTGGTAGCTACTAATTCACAACAGTCTTCAAAAGCACTAATTATCCATTCTGTAGTTGGAAACTGACACTTCTCTTAATGAAGGAATAAATATTAGGGGAAAAGAAAAAGTGTGATGACAATAAGAAGATGAATCAACAAGCAAAAAAATGCATACTACTAAAAGGAAAGACTTTGAAGACAATGCAGTATTTTTATTATTTCTAATAAAGTCTTTTAATTTTTTTCATGTTTCATTGTGTTGTTTTTAATGCCCCTCTTTTATTTTTTGTTCTTTTATCTTTTATGCTGCAATTGTCATATGGCTCATTAGTTCTGCATCAAAAATGTTTGCAGTGAAAATAATTGTGGCAAACATGCTTTTGGCTAATATGTTTATAATGAAACTATAGGACACGCATATACACAGTTCCTGCTATAGCTCTTATTGATTTCTCTAGGAAGATATAACGGAATGGAAAACTTCCAGGGAAAAGCAAACCTGGTAATAGTGGTGCTGAGAACAGTATGTGGGTAATAGAGAGTCATTTATTTTCTGGGACTGGTTGCAATATTTTTGTCTTATGAAGGTTAGTGCTGGCCATAGTTACACAGAGTACAGGATAATATTCCTTGCTAAAAATAATTCACATGTTCCACACATCCAAAACTTGTTTTGGTTTATGGTATAAAGAAATGCTTGATCATGAAAGTGAAAAATAAGTCTGGTCATATATCAGCATTTTAAAACTCAAAAGACAGGAATAAAGAAAACAGTATAGTGATTCAGATCATAAAAGTCTAGTCCAATTCTTAGCAGATGGCATAGGAATCTTGGACATCCAGGAATCATTTTGAGTATAGATAATGGTAAACTGAAGAGCATGGATAAAGAAAAGCCCCCAATAGGAAAGTGAATACTTGCAGTGGAAAAATTTTTCCCTTTTGTGATGTTCTTGAGGGATCTTGGCAGGAATTATTGCTTTAAATTAGCATATTTAAAGGTAATAAAAACCACCTTCAAGTAATTTAATCAATCCACTCCATTCAGGTGAGCCCAGTGTCTATACACTTTGGTATTTACTCTACAGAGGCATAGGGTAAGGGTCTGGGCCATGGTCATCTCCCGCTTTAAAATCAGCACACTAGAGTGCAATATCAAAAGTAAATGCTACTAAGAAAATTTGTATAATTTTCCTCTATAGTTACTTTTTACTAGTGGAAATATCAAAGATTTGTACTACATTCCCTCAGAGCTTACTGCATTATTACAAATACACATTTTTGTAAATCTGGGATTGTGTGGAATCACTGTGCATACAACATGTCATTTATGTGTAGAGAATGGATGAGGTAGGCAATAGCAGTTGATGGAGAAAAGACAGGATCAAATAATTCAATTTCTACAATGATGTATTTAAGATTATTTGAAATATTAGAAGCTCGGTGCACGAATTCATGCACCACTGGAGTCCCTAGCCTGGACTGCGGGATTGGGCCAAATCCGGCTCTCTGACATCCCCTGAGAGGTCCCAGATTGCAAGAGGGTGCAGGCCATGTCGAGGGACCCCACCGGTGCACAATTGGGGCCGGGGAGAGACACAGGTGGTTGGCCAGTGGGCAGGGACTATGTGAGGGCTCCAGGGCATGTCCAGCCCTTCTCGCTCAGTCCTGATCAGCCAGACCCCAGCAGCAAGCTAATCTACAGGTCAGAGCATCTGGCCCCTGGTGGTCAATGCACATCATAGTGAGTGGTTGAGCGGCCTTAGCATATCATTAGCATATTACACTTTGATTGGTTGAACAGACGACTGGTTGACCAGACACTTAGCATATTAGGCTTTTATTATATAGGATAAGTAGCTATGGAAAATGCATTTGTGATCAATATGTATTCAATACAACTTGCACTTGAAAACTATGCTTAAATAAACCCAATATATGTGAATTGAAAATGTGAATTTGTACTTTCAGGTCTTTTCTGTCTAAAAAGCTATTTAGCCATGTATAATAAGTGCATGTCCTAATAGTATCTTATCCTTGATTCTGTGTAATGTTATGACATACACAAACACACACACACACACACACACACACACACACAAAATGGCCCACATGATCTAGTTTTTCCCTTTATATTTCTCTGAACTGATTCAGATGAACAATAGCCACCAAATTACACTTCAGATATTACCTCTCTCCTTTGCAATATGCACAGAATAAAAATATAAGGCATTTTAAGTCAATCACTTTTTTTTACTTCACTAATAACCCATTTAAGGCAGGAAAAAAATACTTCAAGTACATAGTGTGAATGGATTGACAACATTCAAGCAAAGTGCACAATAATATGCAGAGGAATTTTTGTTGTAAGGGCATCCAATTCCAACTTTAGCATAAGTTGCCTGATTTATTAAAATGCTATTGCTTACATTTCATTTTGTATTTTAGGTTTAAAATATTCTTTTTGTCTAGAAAGAAATTACAATTTATTATATACCATTGGAGACATGCCTTTTACTTTATTATCATGTGCAAGTTTATGTTCATTTATGAGAATATATTGGAGAGTATTTCTGAAATATTATATTTATGACATTAATGGTCTTAGTTGTGATTCACTGTTAAGGTATGAGAAAGATTCCATTCTACGTATTGATACTCTAAATCAAGCATTGGTAAATTTTTCAGTAGAAGATCAGATTTTTGTTTTTGAGGGTTTACCATCTTTGTGGCAACTACTCAACTCTCAACTCTTCCACTGCAGTATGAAAGCAGCTAAGATGATACACAAATGAATAAGCATGTGTTCAAAAAACAAGTAAACAACATCAACAACAAAAACTCCTATTCACAAAAAAATGGTGGTGAGCTGGATTTGACTCAGGGGCTGTAGTTTATCATTTCTATTTTAGGGCAACAGTGTGTTAAATCATGACTCAGTGAGGCAGGTTACTTCAATCTGGTGGTTATCCCTCTCAAATGAAACCACTGTGTTTGCAATCCTGGAGGAACAGATAGCCAGAAGATCAGGCACTAATTCTCATATGCTTTGATCAGGAAGTGTCACGTGACCCCTCTGTCCACAGCCTATTGACCAGAACCATTCACATGGCTTTACATAACTATTCAGGGGCTGGGAAATCTGAGAACAGATGAAATGTTAGGTGAGCATGCTGTCTCAGCCACAGTCAAGAATCATAGATAGTCATTAACAGAAAGAAAAATATAGATAGTGGCTAACAAAGTATCCTATATAATAAAAGGCTAATAAGCAAATAGAACGGTGGAACGACCGGTTGCTATGACATGCAATGACCACCAGGGGGTAGATGCTTAACGCAGGAGCTGCCCCTGGTGGTCAGTGCACTCCCACAGGGGGAGCACTGCTCAGCCAGAAGCCTGGCTCATGGATGGCAAGCACAGCTACAGTGGCACGAGCCTCTCCCACCTCCACAGCACTGCTTAAGGATTTCTGACTGCTGGCTTAGGCCTGCTCCCAGGGAATGGGCCTAAGCCATCAGTCAGACATCCCCAGAGGGCTCCTGGACTGTGAGAGGGTGCAGGATGGGCTGAGGGACCTTGCTGAGTGTATGAATTTCATGCACTGAGCCTTTAGTTAGTACATAATATAAGTACCAACTTGACCATGTAACATTTAAGAAATGGATATTACATAATTTGTTGTCTTGTGTTTTCAATAATATGGGCTGTAATAAGCCTTAAAGTGTTACAGAATAGCTGAAAAATGAAGAGAATACACAAATACAAAAAGAAGTTTTTGAAAAAACTTGCAACTAGAAAATTCATTATTCATAATCTATTTTGAAGCATTTGTAGAAACATCATCTTTAAGAAAACTTTTATATATACAGCACCATTAGAAATTTATTTTATACTAGAGGCCCAGTGTACAAATTCCTGTATGGGTGGGGTCCGGCCGGCTCGGCCCTAATTGGGGTGGATCTGGGCTGGGCCTGTCAGGAGGAGGAGGAGATGGCAGGAAGTTGGGCGGCTGGTCTGATTGGGGCCTGATCAGGACTGGGTCGGCTAGGGGAAGGGGCCACGGGTGATTGGGCGGCAGTGCCCCACCCCTGATTGGGGTTGGGGGGCTGATTTGGGGTGGGGTCAGCCATGGGGATGGACTGTGGGTGGTGGACCAGCCAGCCACACCCCATAATGGGATGGGGGATGCTGATTGGGGGCCAGCAGCCTGGGGGAGGGGCCATGGGTGGTTGGCTGGTTGGCCCTGCCCCTGATGGGGTGAGGAGGCCAAGCTGGGATAGGACCAGTGAGGGGAGGAGCTGCAGGAGGTTGGTGGGCCAGCTCTGCCCCCTATTGGGGTGGGGGGTGCGATCAGGGGTGGGGCAGCCAAGGGGAGGGGCTGCAGGAAGTTGGCTGCCCAGCCCCGCCCCCAATTGGGGTGGAGGGGTGCGATCAGGGGTGGGCCAGCTGGGGGGGTGGGGCTGCAGGCCTATTGTGGTGGGGCGGGCTGATTAGGGGTGGGGCTAGCATGGGGGAAGGGAGGGGGTTTTTGGCCAGCGGCCCATTCTTTTTTTTTTTTTTAATATATTTTATTGATTTTTTACAGAGAGGAAGGAAGAGGGATAGAGAGTTAGAAACATCGATGAGAGAGAAACATCGATCAGCTGCTTCATGCACACCTCCTACTGGGGATGTGCCTGCAACCAAGGTACATGCCCTTGACTGGAATCAAACCTGGAACCTTTCAGTCCACAGGCCCACGCTCTATCCACTGAGCCAAACTGGTTAGACCTGTTCTTGATCAGGGTGGGAGAGTCGGATCAGGGGCAGGCCAGCAGTGGGGAGGGGCCACGAGGTTGGCTGGCCGGCCCCACCCCCATATTGGGCAGTTCACAGGCCACAGTGGGCATCATAGAGACTGGTCGTTATGGCCATTATGGTCTCTAGTTTTTTATATATATAGATAATCCACATATCTTTTTAGCCATTTTCACTGTTAGAGCCAACAACAGAGCCCTAACTATCTTCCTTTCAATATTTTGAAACATACTTTCATTAAGTGCTGGGCACACTTGGTGACTTCCAGCCTTCATTTCTTTGGGTTTGACACACTAAAAAAATAACATGGTTACTTATTGCCAAAGATCATTTTGCTTCTACACCCAATTTTCTTTACTCATCATAACAGTGTCCACAGTTGAAATTACCCATATTGATACCTCTATATTTTTCATGATGAAATATTTAAAGGCAAGTCAAGAATGTATCTGATGTTTTGTTTTAGGAGTATAAAACTTCTAGTAGATAAAGTTCTTGTTTTGTTGTTGTTGTTAATCTTCATCTGAGGATATTTTTTCCATTGATATTTTTTTCATAGAGAATGGAAGAGAGGGAGAAAGACAGAGAGAGAGAGAAACATTGCTGTGAAAGAGACACATTGATTGGTTGCAGGCTGACACTAACCACTTAGCTAAACCAGCTAGGGCTAAGGTCCTCTATCACCACTAATAGTGATATAGGGCATGATTATGACAGGCATGAGGAAAAAAAATTGAATATTATTTGTCTGGCCTAGAAATATGTGGAAATTTTATTTCTGCTCTCAAAAGGTTGTCAACTGCAATTATACTTTTCTCTGTGAATTTTTAGTCAAGAATACTGTCTTCTGACAAAGAATCTAATGTAGCAGAAAAAAGCATCAGCTCTGGGATCAGACAGGCCCAGATTTACATCATGGGTGGCTTTTGACAAGTTGCATTAACTCTTTGAAACAATATTATTTTTTTTTCCTAAGAAAAACGATTTTAAATATAATAATGTTACATGCAATAAACATTAATATTTCAAGAAAAAATTTTAAATATAATAATATTACCAAAACTGTACTAACAAAGTATAATATCACAAAAGTTGTAGGACATATTAAAAATCTGCAAATAACAGGATTATTTCTATTATATTCTGAAATATTTTTTTCCTATGGCTCTATTTTGATTCATCAGTTTATGTTGTTCATTATATTCCAAAAAAGCATGAGATCATGTGATATTTATCTTTCTCCAACTGGCTTATTTCACTCAACATAATGCTCTCTAGGACCATCCATGCTGTTGTAAATGGCAAGAATTCCTTCTTTTTTATAGCAGCGTATTATCCCATTGTATAGATGTACCACAGTTTTTTAATCCACTCATCTGCTGATGGGCACTCAGGCTGTTTCCAAATCTTAGCTATGATGAATTGTGCTGCTATGAACATAGGGGTGCATATATCCTTTCTGATGGGTGTTTCTGGTTTCTTGGGATATATTCCTAGCAGTGGGATCACTGGGTCAAATGGCAGTTCCATTTTTAATTTTTTGAGGGAACTCCATACTCTTTCCCACAGTGGGTGGCAATGGAGATGCTGCTGGCCCCAATGGGCTTCCGGGTGAGCAGGGCCACAGCTGCCGGAACCGCAGGGGCTGGTCAGGCTCACCGTGAGTTCGTGCAGGAGCCGGTCTGCCAAGGCTGGCTGGGAGAGACTGCACTGCCCGCCCAGCTTCCGTGCATCGCCACTGGGTAGCCCAGAGGCCCACACTGCGCCCCAGCCCATGGCATCTGGCTGCACTTACCACATCTCTGCGTGGGGACTCGGGTGCCATGACTCAGGCAGAAGGGGGCATGTAGGGACCCGGGGGCCCAAGTGCTGCCCAGGGCCCAGAGGTCAGCTGGGACCTGCCCTCCATGCCAGACACTCATGCTTTGATTGCCAGCCAGGCCTAGGGACCGCACCCATGCATGAATTTCATGCACTGGGACTCTAGTGTTTTCATACGTCTCTCTGCCTTCTGTAGGTCCTCTTTCAAAAAGTGTCTATTGAGGTCCTTTGCCCATTTTTTTTTTTATTGGATTGTTTATTTTCTGTCTGTTAAGTTGTATGAGTTCCCTGTAAACTTTGGAGATTAAACCTGTATCAGAGATAACATTGGCAAATATGTTTTCCCATGCAGTGGTCTTTCTTGTTATTTTGTTGATGGTTCCTTTTGCTGTGCAGAAGCTTTTTTATTTTGATGTAGTCCCATTTTTTTATTTTCTCTTTAGTTTCCATTGCCTTAGGAGCTATATCAGTAAAGATATTGCTGATATTTTGCTGTCTATGGATTCTTCTAAGATTTTTATGGTTTCCCATCTTATGTTTAGGTCCTTTATCCATTTTGAGTTTATTTTTGTGTATGGTGTAAGTTGGTGGTCTAGTTTCATGTTTTTGCATGTATCTGTCCAATTTTCCCAACACCATTTATTGAAGAGACTATCTTGACTCTATTGTATGCTCTTGCTTCCTTTGTCAAATATTAATTGAGCATAATGGCTTATATTGATTTCTGGGTTCTCTGTTCTGTTCCGTTGGTCTATATGTCTGTTCTTATGCCACTACCAGGCAGTTTTGAGAAGTGTGGCTTTGTAATATAGCTTGATATCTGGTATTGTGATCCCTCCAACTTTGTTCTTTCTCAATATTGCTGCAGCTATTCGGGGTCCTTTTGTATTCCACATGAATTTTTGGAGAGTTTGTTCCAGGTCTGTGAAATGTTTAGTTGGTATCTTAATGGGGATTGCATTGAATTTATAGATTGCTTTGGGTAGTATGGACATTTTAATGATGTTGATCTACCAATCCATCAACCCAGTATATTCTTCCATTTGCTTATGTCTTCCTCTATCTCTTTTTTTAACATCCTGTAGTTTTCTGAGTACAGGTCTTTTACTTCCTTAGTTAAGTGTATTACTAGATATCTTAATTTTTTTTTGTTGTTGCAATGGTATATGGGATTGTTTTTTTAGTTTCTCTTTCTGTGAGTCCATGATTGGTTTATAAAAAAAGCCATAGATTTCTGAGTGTTAATTTTGTATGCTGCTACATTGTCAAATTCACTCATTAAGTCTAGTAGCTTTTTGATGGAGTCTGTGGGGTTTTCTATGTACAATATCATGTCATCTGTGAATAATGGTAGTTTTACTTCTTCTTTACCAATTTGAATGACTTTTATTTCTTCTTCTTGTCTGATGGCTATGGCTATCACTTCCAGAACTATGTTGAACAGGAGTGGTGAAAGTGGGCATCCCTGTCTTGTTCCTGTTCTTAGGGGAAATGGTTTTAGTTTTTCCCCATTGAGTATGATGTTGGCTGTAGGTTTGTCGTATATGGCCTTTATCATGTTGAGATATGCTCCCTCTATTCCCTCTTTGCTGAGAGTTTTTATCAAAAATGGGTGTTGAATTTTGTCAAATGCTTTTTCTGCATCTATCATATGATCATGTGATTTTTGTCTTTCAATTTGTTTATGTGATGTATCACATTTATTGATTTGCAAATATTGTACCAGCCTTGCATCCCTGGAATAAATCCCACTTGATCATGGTGTATGATCTTTTTAATATATTGCTGGATGCGATTTACTAATATTTTGTTGAGGATTTTAACATCTATGTTCATCAGGGATATTGGCCTGTCATTCCCTTTCTTTGTAGTGTCTATATCTGGTTTTGGGATTAGGATAATGCTGGCCTCATAAAAAGAGTTTGGAAGTGTTCCTTCCTCTTGGATTTTCTGAAATAGTTTGAGGAGTATGGGTGTTAGTTCTTTGAATGTTTGGTAAAACTCCCTTGTACAGCCTTCAGGACCTGGGCTTTTGTTTGGCGGGAGTTTTTTGATTACCGCTTCAGTTTAATAAATTGTTATTGGCCTATTCAGGTTTTCTGATTCTTCCTGATTCAGTTTTGGAAGATTGTATTTTTCTAGGAATTTGTCCATTTCATCCACATTTTCCAGCTTGTTCGCATATAGTTGTTCACAGTATTTTGTTACAATCCTTTGTAATTCTGTGGTGTCAGTGATTACTCCTCCACTTTTGTTTCTGATTTTATTTATTTGGGCCCTCTCTCTTTGTTTCTTGATGAGTCTGGCTAATGGTTTATCAATTTTTTTTATCCTTTCAAAGAACCACCTCTTGGTTTCCTTGATATTTTTTTTATTGTTTTTTAGTCTCTATGTTATTTATTTCTTCTCGAATCTTTATTATTCCCTTCTTTCTACTTGCTCTGGGCTTTTCTTATTGTTCCCTTTCTAGTTTTTTAAGTTGTAGGGTTAAATAGTTTATTGCTGATTTTTCTTGTTTTTGTTTTTTTTGTTGTTGTTGTTGTTGTTTTTTGAGGTATGCTTATAATGCTATGAACTTCCTTCTCAGAACTGCTTTTGCTGTGTCCCAGATATTTTGGGTTGTTGTGTGTACATTTAATTTGTTTCCAGGAAATTTTTTATTTCTTTCTTGATCTTGCTGGTAATCCATTCATTCTTTAATAACATGCTATTTAGCCTCCATGTGTTTGAATGTTTCTGGGTACTGTTACTGTAGTTGATTTCTAATTTAATTCTACTGTGATCTGAGAAGATGCTTGAGATGATTTCAATCTTCCTGAAGTTGTAGAGACTTGTTTTGTGTCCTAATATGTGGTCTATCTTTGTGAATGATCCATGTGCACTTGAGAAGAACGTATATTCTGCTGCGTTGGGGTGAAATGTTCTATAAATGTCTATTAAATCCATCTGATCCAGTGTGTCCTTTAGAGTCTCTGTTTCCTTGTTAAGTTTTTGTCTGAAAGATCTATCCAGTTCAGTCAGAGGAGTATTAAAGTCCCCTACTATGATGGTATTGCTATTGATCTCTCTGTTAAAATCCTCTAAAGTTTTTTTTATATATTTAGGTGCTCCTATGTTGGGTGCATATATGTTACCAGAGTTATGTCCTCTTGTTGGATCGATTCCTTTAGTATTATGTAGTGACCTTTGTTGTCTTTTGTGATGACCTTCATTTTAAAGTCTATTTAGTCAGATATGAGTATTGCTACTCCAGTTTGTGTTTGTTTTTTTTCCATTTGCATAAATAATTTTTTTCCATCCTTTCCCTTTCACCCTGTGTGTGTCTTTTGTTTTGAGGTGGGTCTCTTGTAGACAGCATATAGTTGGGTCATTTTTTTTTATCCATTCTGCTACCCTATGCCTTTTGATTGGAGCAATTAGTCCATTTACATTTAGGGTTATTACTGCTAAGTACCTGTTTATTGCCCTTATATTTCTGTATGGCTAGGTTCCTCTCTCTGTTTCTTCTCATTATAGCAATCCCTTTAGCATTTCTTGCAATGCTGGCTTGGTGGTGATGTACACCTTTAGACTTTTTTGTCTGGGAAGTTCTTTATTTGACCATCTATTTTGAATGATAGCCTTGCTGTATATAATAATCTTTGTCTCAGATCCTTGCTTTCCATTACCTTGAGAACTTCATGTTATTCGCTTCTGGCCTGTAGAGTTTTTGATGAGAAATCAAGTGTCAGCCTTATGGGAGCTCCTTTATAGGTAACAGTTTTCTTTTCTCTTACTGCCTTTAAGTATCTCTCTTTGTCTTTAATTTTTGGCATTTTAATTATGATGTTACTGGGTGTGGGTCTACCAGGTTAGGAAAGTTTTCTGCAATTATTTCTTCAAACACCTTCTCTATGCGTTTCTCCTTTTCTGCCTCTTCTGGGGCACCCACTATTCTAATATTGTTATGTTTCACGTTGTCCCACAGCTCCCTTAAGCTGTCCTCCTTTTTTATTTAATTGTTTTTTCTTTTTGGTTTTCTTATTGAGTGATATTTTCCACTCTGTCTTCTAATTCACTGATTCAATCCTCAGCTTCCACTAATCTGCTGTGTATTCTTTCCAATGTGTACTTTATTTATGTTATGCCATTCTTTATCTCAAACTGTTCTTTTTTCATAGTTACTATATCTTTTTTCATGCTGTTGAGCATCTTTACCATCATTACTCTGAACTCTGTTTCAGATAAATTTCCTATCTCTGCTTCATTTATCTTCTGGAGAATTCTCTAGTTCTTTCATTTGGGGGTTGTTTCTTTGTCTCCTCATTTTGGCTTTCTGTTTGGGTTTGTGACTATGTATTAGGTAGATCCTCTACACCTCTCAATTTCTAGTGCAGGACAGTGTTTCTGACTAATTAGGTCAGGCAAAGACTCAAAGCCTCCAGAGACTGCCTCTGCCTATTATAGACTGATAGGATTCCTACTTGAATTGCCCCCCAGGCAGTCATCCTCAGGTGTGAGAAGAGGTTTTTTTTCAAGAGGGTGGAACAGTTGCTACTGCCTGGAAGCTAATTGTCATTGTTAATCTCTTACATGACCTCAAGGCAAGGTGTTTTCCAATAGAGTGTGTAACTGTCTTCCTCCCAGGTAAGGAAGATGTCTATGTGGGAAAGATGTCCTCTGCTATGTGAGGGAATGACTCAGCCCAGGAAACTTGGGGTGTCTGCCTTCTGAGCTCTATTTCCCAAATCTCCAGTCCTGGCTTCTGCCCTCACAGCTCCAGTCCACTTCACCCTCCCTCTGCTGGAGCATAAGGTAGGTGGCTCCACAGGCGAATTTTGTGCATTGGCCCTTTAAAAGGGTGCCTGAATTTTCAGCTGTTACTCCCTGGCAGATAGTACCTCACTGCTTTTCACAGCCACATGTTAAGTGGGTACGCTCCTCAGTTTTGATGCTCTCTGCTGGGGGGCCCGGCTTGGGGATTAGATTCCAACATTCTTAATGGCAACACCCCACAGCTGAGATATCTCTCTAGGACTTCAGTTGCTTTCTGTGGGTGTCCAGCCAGCTCATTCGTGCCTCCACCCCTCCTACCAGTCTCTATGGGGTCTCCACTTTTGGTCCTCTGGTGTCAGGGTTCTCTCCTGCAAGTTTTCCGTTGATTATTCAGGAAGTTTTTCTGTATCTTAGTTGTAATACCAGTTGTTCCTGGGAGCATGTCCATGCAGCATCCACTTACTCTGCCACCATTTTTAATCTTGAACCAATATTCTTTACCTAAAATAAAAATAATAAATTCAATAATATGCAAAATATAAAATCTTTACAAAAAGTTTTTTGTGTATTTATCTCCATTAATTTGGAATTTTGCATCCTATATTTTCAAGTTGAAGGGTCTGTTGTTATATTTTAAAAAATAAATGTTTTAATTCTTTTTAATTCACTAGTTTTATAAAGTTCTAGGTGTATTTCTTATCAATTTCTTTGGAGAAGCTGAGATGTTAAAAATAAAAAGAGAACATCTTGAGCTCCAAATTACCAATTATTATCAATCCATTCACTCTTGTTTCTGAAATGAGAATAAATAATAATTGTTAAATTCTGTGTGGTAAAATTTTTTAAAAGGTGCATTACATATAATCCTAGTTTCCAATCTAAATAAGCAACTTTATTTAAATTTTAATGTGTTTAGAAAAATTTTGTGTGTATATCTCCATTATACAACAATCCTATCTAATGAAAGAGTAATATGCAAATTGACCGTACCTCTGCCATACCCACCAGCCACGCCCACCAGCCATGCTCACCAGCCAATCAGGAAGGAATATGCAAATAAACTGAACCAGGATGACTGCAGCCAAAGAGAGCAGGAGGGAGGCTTGGGTTTCCCTGGCAATGGAGGAAGCCAAGCTTTCTGCCTGCCTTTGCCGGCCCAGGCCTCCACTCAATGGTACAAAGTTTCAATTATAGAAGATAAATAAATCCCAACAGAAATGGTGGCAGCCACGGAGTTGGAGAGAGCAGGAGGCTAGGGTTGCCTGCGGCAATGGAGGAAGCCAAGCTTCTGCAGCCCTGGCCTGCTTTGGCCTCTGCTTAAGGCTACAAAGTTTCAATTATAGAAGATAAATAAATCCCAACAGAAATGGCTGCCGCCACAGAGCAAGCAGAAGGTTTGGATCCGTTCCAGGCTACAAAGTTTCAATTGTAGAAGATAAATAGATCCCAGGTACCAGGGCCTCCACTTGGGTCGCCAGGGGATGTGGCCGGCCTGCAAACCACCACAGGCCCCTTGCCCAGGCTGCCCCATGCCCCAAGGGAACCCCCACCCTGATCAGGGACACCCTTCAGGGCAAACCAGAGGGCCCCCACCCATGCACCAGGCCTCTATCCTATCTAACAAAAGAGTATTATGCAGATTGACCATCACTCCAACACACAAGATGGCTGCCCTCATGTGGTCAAAGATCCTGCCCCCATGTGGACACAAGATGGCCACCACAAGATGGCCAGCAGGGGAGGGCAGTTGTGGGCAATCAGGCCAACAGGGAAGGGCAGTTGGGAGGGACCAGGCCTGTAAGGGAGGGCAGTTGGGGGTGACCAGGCCTGCAGGGGAGGGCACTTAGGGGCAAACAGGCTGGCAGGGGAGCAGTTAGGCATCAATCAGGCTGGCAGGAGAGTGGTTAAGGGGTGATCAGGATGGCAGGCAGAAGCGGTTAGGGGCAATCAGGAAGCCTAGCAGGTGAGCAGTTGGGAGCCAGCAGTCCTGGATTGTGAGAGGGATCCCAGATTGTAGAGGGTGCAGGCTGGCTTGAGGGACACCCCCCCCCCCATGCACGAATTTCATGCCCTGGGCCTCTAGTAAATTTATAATATTTAAAAATTTATAATATTTACTAGAAGCCCGGTGCATGAAATCCGTGCATGGGGCGGGGGTTTGTCCCTCAGCCCAGCCTGCACCCTTCCCAATCTGGGATCCCACAGGGGATGTCTGACTGCTGGTTTAGGCCCACAGGGATCAGGTCTAAACTGGCAGTCAGACATCCCTCTCACAATCCATGACTGCTGGCTCCCAACTGCTCACCTGCCTGCCTTCCTGATTGCCCCTAACTGCTTCTGCCTGCCAGCCAGATCGCCCCCAACTGCACTTCCCTGCTAGCCCGTAGACCCCAAACTGCCTTCCCCTGCAGGCCTCGTCCCCTCCAACTTCCCTCCCCTGCAGACCTGGTCCTCCCCAACTTCCCTTCCCTGCAGGCCTGGTCACCCCTAACTGCCCTCCCCTGCAGGCTTGGTTGTCCCCAACTGCCTCCCCTGCAGGCTTGGTTGCCCTCAACTGCCCTCCCCTGCCAGCCCGGTTACCCCTAACTGCCCTCCCCTGCTGGCCTGATCGCCCACAACAACCCTCCCCTGCTGGTCATCTTGTGGTGGCCATCTTTGACCACATTGGGCGGCCATCTTGTGCGAGGGCATGAGGGTCAATTTGTATATTATCTCTTTATTATACAGGATAAAGATAGAACTTAACAACTACTAAATAACTAACTGGATTTTTCATATTTTATCCTCATGAAATTTCAACTGAAGACTACTGAAACCAAGTGTAATTTGAGGTCAAATAGCATATAAGCTCCAAATTTCTTTCATAGGATTGTATTATCTCCTACCTATTGTTGTATAATTCTCAGTAATGCTAAATGTAGCTATTTGTATATCCCAAGTAAGGGAAGCCTTTTAGTGTTGGTTAATGCAGAGTGGAATGGCCATTAACCATTTTTGTGATGGAGGGATTGCATTTACACAACTTGTATATTTTTTTTATTTACCCACTTCTCAAGTTTACTTTTCTAAAATTGTCACATTTTTTTCTTAGTTATCATCATTTGAAAAGTTGCTTGAGGCATAAGTTATATAAAAGTAGTATAGCCAAATGTATCATGTATAGAATATACAGCTGAAAATTCTGTCAAACAAGACTTATGCCAGCATATGGCCCTATATAATGTTACCACACTATGGATACATGGGTATTATACCCCAGGATTTTCACCACAGGAATTACTTTCCAGTTATTTATAATATAAACATTTTATCCTTAGGTTAGCAGTACTTTATAAAAGTATAAAATATTCTTATTGTATTGGTTTTCAACTGTGAACTGACTCAAGGATGGAAGGTAATATTTTTCTCTTTACTGGATGATGCTGAATAAGGCCTATCACATACTCTTTCGATAAGTTCCAACAGGGGTCTTCCCTACCTTTTTTAGTCTAATTTTTTACTATTGCATATAGTATACCAGTCAAATCCATGAATAGCATTATTGTTTTTAGATCTAAATGAATAATAGTTTCATTTTTACTTTAAAATCTGATCAAGTCTCTTCTAAGCAATATTAGTTAGTCTTGGAATTGGAACATAAAAAGAGACTTCATTGTACAGAAGACCAAAAAATATATACTTTATTGATTGAAAATAAATTCCACATAAAAAAATAACCTAAATGGATCTATAACCAAGAGAAGAAAAAAATGAATAGGTCTGCAAGATTTTGAATTAATTGGGTGATTTTTAAAAAAATCTCTTTAATATTATCTAAGCAATATACTAGTGAAAATTTAAAAGGGGGGAGGCTTATTACAAGTTGTGGCAATAAGCAAATCCAATCCAAACTTATAATGTAGATGAAGTATAATAAATGTTTATTTCTCACTCAAAGTCCAAAATGGTTTTGAGTATCTGCAGTTGAATATTCTACACAGAGTGATGCAGACACTGAGGTTCTTTCCTCCTGACAACCTCTGTCTTCAGTTCAGCACAGGCTCATCCACATCAGCCTGATGGGGAGAAGAGGATCTCAAGGAAGCCTGCACCTGGGCAGGTCCACAGGCTGGGCTGGGCCTGAACATGACTTCCCACTGTGCTGGCAAACCTACCGCTATTGCTTAGTTATAAGACTGAACCAAGCTACAAAGATGGCTTGGAAATGTCGTCTGGTTGTATGCCCAAATAAAAAAGAAAGGGTAGGGTAATGGCCCACACACTCTCACACCAACAATCAAGCACAAAGGAAAATACATAGGCATGCACATACACACAGACCACACCATTCCAGTTACCCAAATAAGCAGAAACACTGTTATCCATCTGTTATCAGTACCTCTGACTTACAGTGATAGTAACACATGTACAAATGGATAAGAGAGTCTACATAACATGTTAACTTTAGTGTTAGTTGTTAACTGAGAAAAATAGACATTTAAATGTTTCATTAGCTTGAAAGATGGCAGGTGGCAGGACGGAGGTGAGGAAGAGGAAGTGAGTGAGTGAGGATATGAAAGGAGAGTGTGTGGATGTGCATGGTGTGTGTGTGAGTGAGGGAGGGAAAGTTAAATCTCGCAGGACCAGCAGGGGCTGGCAGACAGGCTCTCCTTGACAAGGAGAGACTATCACTGCTGCCGGCACTTCCCAGACGGCAGGACTCCACACGGAGACCACACCATCTTGAAGGGGAGAACGGCCTTTTTTAGGAACTCATCAACACCACCAACCAGACAGGCCTTGGAACTTCCCCGCGACCCAGCAACCACTCCAGCCAAAATCCTGCTACCCCAGCTGCAGACCCGTGGACCCTGGGACCTCCACCTCCAAAGGAGCACCACTCGGCAGCAGTGCAACAGCAAAAGCTGGGTCTGCCCACCCCACAACTGTAGAACTCTGGGCACCACAGTCACACCTTTCCAGAGACCAGGCCCCCTGAACCCCATCAACCCAACAGATGGTTCCTGGGTGCCACTGTGAGTCCCTGCTGGGCACACGTGATTTCAATTAAGGGTGCAAGACAGCAAAAATTGGGACACTCCCCTCCACAGCGGCTGACTGCTAGACACCGCAGTTGTGCCTCTCAAGCTTGCAGGCCTACATCAAGAGAACCCAAATAGCTCAAGTAGGGAGCTACACTAGATTAACAAGCCCAGGAGAACTGAGAGATAATGACAGTAGCACCATCCCCAAAAGAACCTGGGTAGCAAAGCAATTGGATCTACAATTAAAACATTACAGGAAAACATGGGAAGACAAAAAAGCAATCCCCAAAGGAAAGAAAAAGAGGAACCACCAGAAAGGGAGTTAAATGAATTTGAGGCTAGCAGCTTATCAGAGATAGAATTCAGAGTATTGGTTATAAGGATGTTTAAACAGATGGATGACAAATACAAACAACTCAATGACAAATACACACAACTCACTGAGAAATATAAGGAGCTGAATGAGAATGTCACCAACATGAAAAGAAACCAAGAGGAGATGAAGAACGACATAGCTGCAATAAAGAACACAATGGAAGGCCTAAACAGTAGACTAGAAGAGGCTAAGGACCGCATCAGCGAATTAGAAGACAAGGTAGGGAAAAACACACAAACACAGCAGCAACTGGAAAGAAGACTTAAAAAGCAAGAGGAGAACCTAAGGGGGCTTTGGGAGAACACAAAATGAAACAACATTTGCTTAATAGGGATACCAGAAGGAGAGGAAGAGAAGCAAGGAATAGAAAACCTGTTTGAACAAATAATGACAGAAAACTTCCCTGATATTGGCAAGAAAAAAACTATGTAAGTCCAAGAAGTACACAGAATCCCAAACAAGTTGAACCCCAAAAGACTGACACCAAGACACATCATAATTAGATTGGCGAACACCAATGACAAAGTAAGAATCTTAAAAGCTGCCAGAGAGAGAAAGAAAGTTACTTACCAGGAATCTCCTATTAGAATATCAACTGATTTCTCAACAGAAACACACCAGGCCAGAAGGGAATGGAATGAAATATACAAAGTGATGCAAAGCAAGGGACTGAATCCAAGAATACTATACCCAGCAAGGCTATCATTCAAAATTGAAGGTGGAATCAGGAGCTTCACAGACAAAAAAGGGCTTAGAGAGTTTATCACTACCAAGCCAGCAATGCAAGAAATGCTGCTGTAAAAAGAAGAAAGAGAAAGGCAAGAAGAAACACTAAGGAAAAATATGACAACAAACATGTACTTGCCAATAATAACATTAAACGTAAATAGATTAAATGTATCAATCAAAAGACATAGGGTAGCTGAATGGATAAGAAAACATGACCCATATATATGCTGTCTACAAGAGACCCACCTCAGAGCAAAGGATTCACACAGACTAAGAGCAAAGGGATGGAAAAACATTTTTCAGGCAATGGAAATGAGAAAAAATGCTGGGGTTGTGATACTTATATCTGATAAAATAGACCTCAAAGTAAAGGCCATAACAAGAGATAAGGAAGGCCACTACATAATACTAAAGGGAGCAATTCAACAAAAAGATATAACTCTGGTAAACATATATGCACCCAATGCAGGAACACCCAAATACATAAAAAATCTCCAGGAAGATATCAAAGGAGAGATTGACAACAATACAATCATAGTAGGAGACTTTAATACACCACTGACATCACTGGATAAATCTTCTAGACAAAAATATCAGCAAAGAAACAGCAATTCTAAATGACACACTAGATCAGATGGACCTAACTGACATCTTCAGAGCATTTCACCCCAAAGCCACGGAATATACGTTCTTCTCAAGTGCACATGGGACATTTTCAAAAATAGACCACATATTGGGTCACAGGCAAAGTCTCCCCAAATTCAAAAAGATTGAAATCATATCAAGCATTTTCTCAGACCATAGTGGCATAATATTAGAAATAAACTACAATAAAGACATTCCAAAAAATTCAAACACTTGGAAGCTGAATAGCATGCTACTAAACAATGATTGGGTTATCAATGAGGTCAAAGAAGAAATTAAAAACATCCTGGAGATTAATGACAATAAAAACACAACATTGCAAATCTTATAGAACACAATGAAAGCAGTCCTGAGAGAGAAGTTTATAGCTCGACAGGCCTACCACAAAAGACAAGAAAAAATGGTAATAAATCATCTAACTCAACAACTCAAAGGATTAGAAAGAGAGCAACAAGAAAAGCTCACAGTGAGCAGAAGGAAGGAAATAATAAAGATCAGAGCAGAAATGAATGACATAGAGACCAAAAAAACAACACAAAAGATCAACAAAACCAAGAGCTGGTTCTTCGAAAGGATAAACAAGATTGATGAACCTCTAGCCAGGCTCACCAAGAAGCAAAGAGAGAGGACCCAAATAAATGAAATCAGAAATGAAAGAGGTGAAATAACAACAGACCCCACAGAAATACCAAGGATTGTTTAAAAATACTATGAACAACTCTATTCTAACAAACTAGACAACCTGGAGGAAATGGACACATTCCTAGAAAAATACAACCTTCCAAAACTTACTCGGGAAGATTCTAAAAATCTCAATAGGCTGATAACTATGGAAGAAATTGAAGCAGTCATCAAAAAGCTTCCAGCAAACAAAAGCCCGGGGCCAGATGGCTTCACAGGTGAGTTTTACCAAACATTCAAGGAAGAACTAAAACCTATCCTCCTCAGACTATTCCAGAAAATTCAAGAGGAAGGAACACTTCCAAGCTCCTTCTATGAAGCCAGCATCACCCTAATACCAAATCCAGATGAAGATAACACAATGAAAGAGAATTACAGGCCAATATCCCTTGTGAACATAGATGTCAAAATCCTCAACAAAATTCTAGCAAATCGAATCCAGCAGTACATCAGAAAGATCATACACCATGACCAAGTAGGATTTATCCCAGGGATGCAAGAATGGTACAATATTCGTAAATCAATAAATGTGATACATCACATAAACAAATTGAGAGATAAAAATCATATAGTCATATCAATTGATGCAGAAAAAGCATTTGACAAAATCCAACACCCGTTCTTGATAAAAACTCTCAGCAATGTGGGAATAGAAGGATCATACCTCAACATAATAAAAGCCATATATGACAAACCTACAGCCAACATCATACTCAATGGGCAAAAACTAAAACCATTTCCCCTAAGAACAGGAACAAGACAGGGATGCCCACTCTCACCACTCCTGTTCAACATAGTGCTGCAAGTACTAGCCATTGCGATCAGACAAGAAGAAGAAATAAAAGGCATCCAAATTTGAAAAGAAGAAGTAAAACTGTCCTTATTCACAGGTGACATGATACTGTACATAGAAAACCCTAAACACTCCTTCAAAAAATTATTAGACTTAATAAATGAATTTGGCATTGTAGCAGGATACAAAATTAATGCCAAGCAACCTATGGCATTTCTATACACCAATAACGAACTTACAGAAAGAGAGACTAAAAAAGCAATCCCATTACAATTGCACCAAAAAAACTAAGATACCTAGGAATAAACTTAATTAAGGAGGTAAAAGCCCTATACGTGGAAAACTACACGACACTGAAAAAAGAGATAGGGGAAGACAGAAACAGATGGAAGAACATACCATGTTCATGGACTGGTAGAATCAACATACCATGTTCATGGATTGGTAGAATCAACATCATCAAAATGTCCATACTACCCAAAGCAATCTATAAATTCAATGCACTTCCCATTAAAATAACAACGGCATATTTCACAGACATAGAACGAACCTTCAAAAAATTCATCTGGAATAAAAAAAGACCCCGAATAGCTGCAGCAATCCTGAGAAAGAAGAACAAAGTACGGGGGGATCTCAATACCAGATATCAAGCTGTAATACAAAGCCACTGTTCTTAAAACAGCCTGGTACTAGCACAAGAACAGACATAGATCAATGGAATAGAATAGAGAACCCAAAAATTGACCCAAACCACTATGCACAATTAATATTTGACAAAGGAGGCATGAACACACAATGGAGTCAAGACAGTCTCTTCAACAAATGGTGTTGGGAAAATTGGACACATACATGCAAGAAATGAAACTAGACCACCAACTCACACCATACACAAAAATAAACTCAAAATGGAAAAAGAACTTAAACATAAGACAGGAAACCACAAAAATACTAGAGGAATCCACAGGCAGCAAAATCTCAGACATATGCCGAAGGAACTTCTTCACTGATACTGCTCCTATGGCAATGGAAACTAAAGAGAAAATAAACAAATGGGTCTACATCAAAATAAAAAGCTTTTGCACAGAAAAGGAAACCATCAATAAAACAACAAGAAAGCCCACTGCATGGGAGAACATATTTGCCAATGATATCAACGATAAGGGTATAATCTCCAACATTTACAGGGAACTCATACAACTTAATAAAAAGAAGATAACCCAATCAAAAAATGGGCAACTGATCTAAATAGACACTTTTCGAAAGAAGACAGAAGGAAGGCCAAGAGACATATGAAAACATGCTCAAAGTCAATAATCATCAGAGAGATGCAAATCAAAACAACAATGCAGTACCATCTCACACCTGTCAGAATGGCTATCATCAACAAATCAACAAATGACAAGTGCTGGTGAGGATGCAGAGAAAAAGGAACCCTAGTGCACTGCTGGTGGGAATGCAGACTGGTGCAGCCACTGTGGAGAACAGTATGGAGTTTCCTCAAAAAACTAAAAATGGAACTCCCATTTGACCCAGTAATCCCACTTCTAGGAATATATACCAAGAAACTAGAAATACCAATCAGAAAGGATATATGCACCCCTATGTTTATAGCAGCACAATTTACCATAGCTAAGATTTGGAAACAGCCTAAATGCCCATCAGTAGATGAGTGGATTAGAAAACTGTGGTACATCTACACAATGGAATACTACGCTGCGGTGAAAAAGAAGGAGTTCCTACCATTTGCAACATCATGGATGGAGATGGAGAGCATTATGCTAAGTGAAATAAGCCAGGCAGAGAAAGATAAATATCAGATGATCTCACTCATTTGTGGAATATAATGAACGGCATAGACTGATGAATAAGAACAGATCCAGAGACTGAGAAACGTTGATCAGAACCTCAAACCTCAGGGAAGGAGGGGGTCGGTGGGGGTAAGGGGAAGAAATCAACCAAGGGACTTACGTGCATGCATATGAGCCTAATCAATGGACACAGACAACAGGGGGGGTGGGGCATGATTGGAGGGTGGGGGGTAAAGGGGGAATAAGGACACATACGTAAAAAAAATAATAAAAATAAATAAATAAATAAATAAATAATAAAAATAGAAAAGAAATTGTGAGGTAACCAGAACCCCAAGAATGCCTGAGAATGTCTTTCTTGCCTTGCTAGCAGTTATCAGCTGTACGGTAATATTACCTGAGGCAAATGGGTAAGTATTTTGGACTTATATTCCTGACCCTTCATGGGTAAGAGCCCTTATGTGGGCTGATCCCCCCACCTAATGTAGTCACCAATAATACCAAACACCTTGGTCATCCAGGAGGACCATGGGTGGGGCAAGGAAGTATAATTACACAGGGGTCGCCACCCAGCTTCCCTTTTGTATGACACAAAATCAAACCACTGCTCCTGTGTGTGTAAAATTAAAGAGAGGTTTCTGGCTTGCGTGGATACCAAAGGAAGGGACTATCACTACTTGCTTCTAGGAGAGGTGCAGAAAATGTAACTAAGACCTTGTCTATACAAAAAGAAATTGACAGCCAGTTTGAAATGGAATTGCCATGGCCTAGAGCAAAGAATATCCTTACATGATATTATTCTACAATGTCATTATAATTTTCCCCAGATTTGTGTTACCCCTATTACCTATAATAGTACCTCACACCCTTGGGAATCAATAAAAAATCATCTTTATGATGCTTGGAGACAAAGGTAACACATCTCTTGATATTTTAGAATTACAACAGCATAATGTACAATTATCCCAAACAAACTTACAAACTAATTCTTTGAATGTCTGGCAGCAATTTAAAAAGGACATGAAAGGATTTCATTCCTTCCACTGTGTAGAGGGCCCCCTGGGAAGGCACCTGAGCATTTTGGCCAAGAGGGACTCTCTTCTCACAATCCAATTGCCCACAGCTGTTACCTGAGCTTTCTGTTGATGCCGAGGTTGAAACCTCCTGGTGGCTGGTACCATGGATCTGTCTCTTGCCCAGTGGGGTGAGCTGGGCCCTCCCTGGAGAAGAAACCTGGGTTCCCCAAGATACGTAATCAGTGCCGGGGCCCCACCAGCAGGCGAGGGGATCCCAAGGCAGGTGCTGGGCGTGGAGGCCATGGGGGCATAGGCTACCAAGGAGACAGAACTGAACCTCACATCACCCTGCTTGGCCCCAGAGGATGGCTGGTTAGCCAGAGACGGGTAAGATTCCTCAGGGAAGGAACAACCTAAGACAGGCACAGTCGCAGAGGGGCCATCAGGAGAGAACTAGGGGGTCAACAGAGGTGGGGCACAGACCCTCACCCCCCCCAACTTTGCAGAGGCCTGAACCCTCACCCCTTCTGAAGGAGGTCTCCTGCCCCCATGGCTGCTTCGCTTCCCATGCCCAGCTCAAATCGGGACCCAGGCAACAGACAGAGACTTGGCTGACAGCAGCTGCCCTCTCACTGCAACAAGACTTGTTTGTGTTGTCTTGTACCCATGATGTGGGGAAGTGGGTTTTCGATATCTAAATCCAGCCTAGTACCAGGAATGCTCAGGGCCTACTCAAGAAGGCAAATAATCCTTTACACTAATATTTACAGGGTAAAATAAGATTGCTGTTAGAGTATTAAATTTGACAGTAAAATAGTAGTTAAGTTCTCAGACTAATTTAAATTGGCTAAGTGAAATAAGCGAATATTCTAGAAAAATTAATGGAACTGGACAAAAAGCTGTTCCTAAAGTGTTAACTAAAATTTTTATTGGTAGTTCATCTCATGGTAAAATCGTGTAACATGTAATGATCCTAAAGCAGTCATATTTTAGTGCAAAAAATAAAATTTAAAAGCTATCAAGACTACATTATAAAATTTCCAAAAGCCTCCTAATATTTAAATCAAAAAAGGGGGGATAGTAGAAGAATATCATGTAAGGAAAAATATCCTGTAAGTAAATTACATCTAGAAAATTTTTACTTTAGAAAATTAACTTTCATTTGAAATGCTAACAGCAAGACACCCATGAAAAACACACATGGTGTCAAAACAAGCCAAAGGAAAATGGTTTGGGCAAAAAATGAAAAAGGATCCCAAGTCAAATTTATAGAACAGATTCCTTTATTAACTTTTGGTCGAGAATATGTTTGTATATTCTAAGAAAACAACTCCAAGACCATGTGGATTCCTGCAATAGAGAGGAATTGACAGGACTGCTCCAGCCATGAAGACAGAAGAGAAACAGTCCAGAGATGGAAGATGCTGATGATGCCTTGCCATACTAGTAGTCAGCAGCTGTGCATCGTTGCAGGTTGCCCAGGACCAAACCAGAGAGGGTCAGACCTGCATTACCACTATTTGTCCACCATCCAGAACTGAAATATCATTGCTGACATGTACACATAAGGAACTGTTTGACATTGAAATTGGGACTCAAAAGAACTGTTGGCCCAGAAAGAAACTCATTACAGACTGATTCATTTGCCTCTCAGCATAACCATTATTGCTTGTCTCATTTTTGGTTCTTATAAGTGTATTTCTAGTATCACATGATCTCACTCATCTAGGGGAAATAATGAACAACATAAACTGATGAACAAAAACAGACCCGGAGACAGGGAAGCATTGATCAGACTGTCAAACCTCAGAGGGAAGGTAGGGAAGGGTGGGGGTAAGGAGGAGAGATCAACCAAAGGACTTGTATGCATGCATATAAGCCTAACCAGTGGACACGGACAACAGGGGGGTGGGGGCATGCATGGGGAGGGGTTTGGGATGGGAATGGGGGGATGAGGACAAATATGTGATACCTTAATCAATAAAGAAATTTAAAAATAAATAAATAAATAAATACATGTTTCATCAATAAAGATAGATAAAAATATTTACATCTATTGTATAAAATGATAGGTAAATATTAAAGTAATGAAGTAGAGATAAATGTGTACTATTTAAATTGATGTCAATAATAGACTAATAGACTAAAAAAATCTAACTACAGAAAAAATATTGTTGTAAATAAAATTGAGTATATCTGTTAATATGTGAATATATGTAGAAAGCACAAAAGTCTGGACAGATGATCATCTGATGCTATAGTGAGGGAAAGCAGAAGGGGCAGACTTTTACTATAAAACCTGTGTTATGGGAGTATATTTTTTCTTTTTAAAAATGTATTTTTATTGATTTTTTTTAGAGAGAGAAGAAGGGAGATGGAGAGAGAGGTAGAAACATCAATGTGAGAGAGAAACATTGATTGGTTGCCTCCCATACATACCCTGACCTGGTATCAAACCCGCAACCTGGGTATGTGCCCTGAGTGGGAATTGAACCATGACCTTTCGATGCACAGGAGGATGCCCAACCACACTGACCAGAACTTTTCTTTCTTTCTTTTTTAAACCTGTATCACCTGTGTAATGACAAATAAATAAATAAATATATGATTTAAAAAAACACACCAAAACAAGGGAGGAGGAATTGTATTATTTTGCATCATCATAAAATTTGAGACCATATATGAATTGTGTGAGAGACCTGTTATTATCTGCAAGAGAGCTAATAAGTGTAGTTTCCACATATATTTCTTGGCTGGCATGGATTTATGAGACTGGGTCCAAATCTCAAAAGCTGAGACAGTAGCAGAATTAACTCTTTTCTTGGAATGGTCCTCCTTTTCAATAGAATTGAGCCTTGAACAACATGGGAGTTACAGGCATCAACTCCCAACATACTTGAAAACCCACATGTCATTTTTACTTCCCCCAAACTTAACTACTAATAGCCTATAGTGAACCAGAAACCTTAGTAGTAACATAAACAGTCTATTGACACACATTTTGTATGTTAAATGTATTATACACTATATTTGTATGATAAAGTAAGCTACAGAGAGAAAATATTAAGATAATCAAAAGGAAAATACATTTACAATATATATTGAAAAAAATCCACATATAAGTGTGCCTGTACAGTTCAAACCCATGTTGTTTAAAGATCAAATATATTGTCTTATGGAAAAATTCCTTAAAATACTTTAAAGTTAATTATGTTTTCTTGGTATAGTGTAGGTTGAGGCTCTATGATCACTTAAACTAAACCAATCTGTTTGCTTATCAAAATACTGCTTCCCATGTGCCTATCAAAGTGATGTTTTTAGCAGAAACCTCAGATGATTACATCACTAAAGCAAATCAGAGGCTCTAGGACAGATACCATTTAACAACAGAGATCTGAAAGTTAAAGACAACGAGACTTGATTGACCTTTAGTGTCACAACTCGGACATCTCAGTTTTCTTGTCTGAAAAAATACTTTAGTTTTCTTCTCTTCACAGCATCTTCTACCTCAAAGGGGTGTTTGAGGATTGAAGGAGACAATGCACCAAAAGTATTCAGCAAAGTGCCAACCAATCTGTCCCGTGTTAGTGTATATTATTATTTTAGTTGTGGCTGTTGCTGTTATTTGAAGATGCCTGAGAAGCAGCCCACGTTGTCCCCTAGGTCCTAGGAAATAAGTAACCTGAGCAGAGGGCAAAATGGGCTCCAGAGCTGTGCCTGCTTCACAAAGAGAGCACCATGCTTGTAGCTTTTCCAGTTACTGTCAGAGAAAATCAATTAGGATCTTCAGCTTAGTTCCACAGAGCCATAAACATTTATTGGACGGCTATTCCGTGCTAGGCACTTGTATCTTGGGATTGAAGGATGAATAAAGTCTTCGTAAACAAGTTTCTGCAGACCACTTGAAGGCCTAGTACAGGTCCTGTGGGCAGCAGCTTTCTGAAACAAGAAGCAATCAAGGCTCTTTCTCTGAGCGGGGAGTGCTCCACCTTTCACCTCCCACTGTAGCCGCTTACTGCCGTCTCCCACGTTCCTTCTCTTAATGCTCAGGGGCAGAGGTGGGAGCGCTACTGAACAGATTTGGTTCTCGTAAACTTTCCCCCGTGGCACACATTCACACACACACACATCCACACACACACACACACACACATCCACACACACATTCACACACACACATCCACACACACACATTCTCTCACACAGACATTCACAGACACACACACATCCACACACACAAATTCTCTCACACACACATTCACACACACACGCATTCTCTCAGACACATTCACACACACACATCCACATACACATTCTCTCACACACACACATTCACACACTCAAACACTCACACACACATTTACAGACACACACACACACATTCACACACACATTCTCTCACACACACACACATTCACACACACACATTCTCTCACACAGACACACATTCACACACACATACACACACAAACACTCACACACACATTCACAGACACACACACACACATACACACACAGCAGCAGCAGCAGCCTTCACAGGCTATCTTGTGTAACTCATTCACTTTATGTCTGTTGTGTTATGGGCACAATGAATGATGAGATGCCATGGTCTGAGTAGTACAGATAATCTGTTCTCATCACAGTAATTGTGTTGCAGATGAACTCACAAATGAACAGTAAAAGCCCCATGGCCTGTGTTTTTGCATAATTTATATTAATTTGTAAATGTATATATTTGGTTGCTGTGGTTCAGGGGAGAAAGCAAAGCAGAAAAACAACACAACTGTAGAATAATTTTGATTACATGGGATGAAAACATTAGAAAGTGACAGATACTCAATATTCAGGTCAGTTTAGATGTAAGTGTGACTGGCATATCAAAATCTTATCTTAATTAAAGCTTTGGAACAATTAAGCAGTGTAGAGAAGAAAGGAAAACAAGAGAATAAGCAGTCTTCCTAAGAATCAAATAATTTTTCAAGTTAATTTTGTCTAACTACCTATACATACAAATGCAAAAAAGATAAGGTTATGGCATATGAGAGTAAGAGCTCCATTTCATGAATATAGGGAAACCTGGCATGAATCCAGAAATGGGAAAATATTTATTGTGTAGTTTTGTCTTCTTCTTTATAATTAATTCACAATTAGACATGTAATTATAATTCAGAAACGGGCAAAATACATTCAATGGTTTTAACCATTGATAGATTTGTAAACAAAAGCAGCTGGACTGAAATTTCTTCAAGGAAATATTTACATGTCAACAGTTTATCAAACTGAAAGAGTGCTGATAAATCTACACATGGGCGTTATGTTAATGATAGTGCAACAATGATTCATGCCTAGTTTCACAAGGCACCAGATGTAAAAGAATAAAATTTGGGTACAAAAGGGGAAAGGTCACTGTGCTTTTAACCCTTTACTGCCTTACATAGGAAACCACAATTAATTTAGCAATTATCCCTCATTTTTTAAACTACTTCATATTAAATTTTTCTTAAAAAAATTTTTTTTAAAAAGTAGAACAAAAAAATTTAATTCTAAACCATAAGACTTCAGGGTTTCAGAATACCAAAAAATACTTTGTTCTAAGTGTCCAAAACAAACCTACCACTTTGTTTTTAAAAAATTGGCAATGCAAAAGACTATGGAGTATCCTGGTCTGAAAGTCTCAAAATGTCAGTGCTCTTTGAATTATTTTACCAAATAGCTGAGAGGATTCTTGCCAAGTGATCTTCCCCCATTGATAGGAAAGAGTGAGGTTGTGAATGAAAGATGCCAGAGGGGAAAGACGTTTTCAGAAAAATAAGAGAAATAAGTGAGTTTATTAACAGTAAACATAGAAATGGGGCAGCATGGTAGAAGGGAAATAATAAAAATAAAGTTTATAGAGACAATGGCTTAAATCTTTCTTTTTCTGGGTTCCTCATATCTGTGGGATCTTGAATGATGTACTCAATCCCCCTGAGCCTCTACAAGGCTAGCACTCAAAGACTGACATTAATGCTTATTAGAATTTTTGAGCCGCAGTACAGGCACTGAGCTAAGCATATTTTCATTTTACCTTAATATTCATCTCTAGCAATATCAATAGTATCTCCAATTTACAGACAAGAAAAACAAAACCCGCCAAAACCGGTTTGGCTCAGTGGATGGAGCGTCGGCCTGCGGACTGAAGGGTCCCGGGTTCGATTCCGGTCAAGCGCATGTACTTTGGTTGCGGGCACATATCCAGTAGGAGGTGTGCAGGAGGCAGCTGATCGATGTTTCTCTCTCATCGATGTTTCTAACTCTCTATCCCTCTCCCTTCCTCTCTGTAAAATATCAATAAAATATATTTTTAAAAAAAAGAAAAAGAAAAACAAAACCCTATAAAATTCCCTAATGTGCTCAATTCATAAATTTAATAAATGACAGAGTGAGGAGTTGAACCTGGCTCATGCCCTTGGACACTATTCTATACTGAAGAAGTTCTTTTCAGAGGAGAGAACAAAAAAACCTGGTTATTAGAATCAGAAAACAAGGCTTATTTTGGAATCTACATGTAAGATTCACTTGAATTTGAATAATCAGTAAGAGTCCTATTGGATTTTATACTTTCCTAGCATATATGTCAGATTGGACCCAGAGCTTAGAGAAAATCTATACTAAAAGATGAGGGCTACATATCCAAATATTTTTTAAAAGTAGAGGATACCCATGAATGGTAGTCAAGAAGAACATTTTTAAATAAAACCTGGAAATAATGAAGAAGGACAACTTGTTAAATGTTTCTCCAAAATGGGTTTCCAGCAGCAAGTAACAACAGCAACAAAAAAGACTGAATCTGGTGCAAGACAAACAGTTATGGGTATGGTCAGTATCTCAGTGATGTCATTGAGGGACAGGCTTTCTTGTTGCTTTCTCTCTCTTCTGGCATCCTAGCATGTTAGATTTCTGATCTGAAGATTTCTGCCTTATGGTTGAAATGTGGCTACTGTTCCTCCAGCATCCCCCACAGAAAAACAAGGGGTATGGGGCAAAATATTTTCTTCCCATGAATTTGTTCCCCTGTTATTTTGATTAAGGAGCATATGATAGAGATTTCTCCTGTTTCATTTGCCAGAACTCTACCATATGGCTACCGTTGACTACAGTTTAAAGGTAAAGGGAATCCCAGAATAGTCATATTATTCCCTGGGTGTAGTAATGGAGCTGGGCAAGAATCTTCTCTTTCACAGGACTGAGGGGTTTCTAATCACCATTGGTTTAAATATAGTTTCTATAAGCAGAAAATGAGGAGTGGAATGGCTACTTAGTAGCCAATGAGCAGCATCTGCCACTTATAGTAAATATGCATCAAGAGTGATTACACACAAAAGATGATTCTTTTAGCAAGATTTTTTAAAATGCCAATGATATCTAAGAAGTGTATTCTAAGCCCTGAAAAATGTACTATGCATATTTAATTTCAAAGCTAAAATGTTAACCAAAGTGTGGTAATTCTGTGTCATCAGCTTCAAATAAATCAATGACAATAGTAATTAGTGATGGTGTGAATCGTCCATTTTCTTTGTGAATTGTTCATCATTGTAATTCAATAGAGAAAAAATAAGAAACAACAATAATAATAACTTTTTATTAGTCATGCTAAAGTAGCAAACCAGTGGCATGGATAATTGAAAATAGTGGATTATATGCATAATGATGAACTACTTGGGGTATTTGCCTTACCAGAGATCATTTTACATTCCCAACGCATATTATCACCTTTTTATTTGAGAACATAATCACTAAGCATCTTGGGTGAAAAGAACTAGACTAGGTCAGAAAATTGTCCATAGTTAAAATATAATAAGAATATAAAATTCTCTATAAAGGTGAATATTTTCAAAAATTACCTTTGCTGAGCAATGTCAATAAATGCAGTTTGGGAATGATAGTAGAGATTTTAGAGAAGCTAAAAAAAAAAATTGGGAATATAAAACCCTACTTTTTTTTAGCTTAAATTTAGAAAGACGTTTTCTTACTTTAGCTTCCTAAGGATTCAGGCTACTTTATCCAAAGTACGTTTTGTTACAAAGTTATGAGGAGCCCAGTACTTTCTTGAATAGGCTCATGAACACATAGATTATAGATCAGAAGAAGGGTCATGCTAATACTAACTGCATCACCACTGTCACCGCCATTTTATTTTTTGTACCTTCTCTTTCTTAGATCTGCAATGATGTATAATCGGAGGTAGTAACATTTGAGGTCTACTTGAATTCCTTTAGTAGATTATATCTTGGTTTTTGTTTTTTGCTTTTTTCTTATGGTAATGTAGTAGCTCTTATTTCTTAGTCTAGCTAGTATTGTCTATTTTACATTATACATTCTACCCTATGGAACTGAAACTGTCTTCTCAGTTATCTTTCCCAATCACTTACTTCAAAAGCATTAACAAATAAATATAAAATTCATAATACAAATCCATCCCATATCTCACTCTGTTAACTAGAATTCGGTGACAAGCATTGCTCTTTGTGTATTATCCTCCTATTAAAGAAAATTCTAAGTGTTAACGACTACTTGGCCACATATATACAAGACATAGACCAAGCAGCAGAAATGGCTACAGTGATGTTACACATTTCAAATATAAAAAAATGGACTGGATTTTTTCCCTCCTATTCTTTGTCGTTTGGATTTTTGTTGTTTTGAGATAAATAGTCTTGGCCAATTAGTTGCAAAAGAACACACATGTAGCAGCTATTTGCTCGATGAGGAGACAGGCCATGGTAATTTGTCACTTAAATAAACTGAGACATTTTAGAGATCGAAAAGGGCATAATTAGCCTTAACTGGTTTGGCTCAGTGGATAGAGCATCGGCCTGCAGACTGAAGGGTCCCAGGTTCGATTCTGGTCAAGGGCATGAACCTTGGTTGCAGACACATCCCCAGTAGGGGGTGTGCAGGAGGCAGCTGATTGATGTTTCTCACTCATCGATCTTTCTAACTCTCTATCCCTATCCCTTCCTCTCTGTAAAAAATTAATAAAATATATTTAAAAAGAGCATAATTAATAAATATGCTAGGAAAACAGGAATAAACTTGGACTTGTCTGGGTACTACAGGATGTAGAAATCACCCTAGATATAAGTAACTATAACAAACACTTGGTTCTCTTGTACTCATTAGCTAGATTCTGTTTTTCTTCCCCTTTTATTTATTTTTAATTATTGTTGACACTATTGAAAATGTCCCCCATTTTCTCCCTTTTTTCACATCCACCCAGCCCCTGCCCCCTCCCTCTTGCCATCACCACACTGTTGTCTGTGTCCATGGGCTAGCTAGATTCTTTTTTCATATAGTTTAAAAAGCAAAATATAATTGAAAAAATAAACTCTCATAAATTAACTTCTCAATAAAAATCTATAGAGATCACCATGCAATCATGTGAAATGAGAAGAAAATTAAAAGGAGATAGAGATTTTTAAAACTTGGTACAGAAAAGGGAAGTGAGGGGAAAACCCAAGCCTTTAAATAGGATAACTTCACACAGTAGCACAAATGCAAGAAGAAAGGCCTCTTAAAGTGTCCCTGAGCACCAATGTCTTTATTTGCCAGAAGGAAGTTTTCTCTGGCCAAATGCTTCCTGATTTTAGTAAATCTACCTTCTCAACAATTTATGCAGGATTTAAAGAACAGATTTAGAAAGATAATTACTTTGAAACAATAAAAAAATAATCAGTTCAAGCATACAGCTTTCTTTTTTGTCTCTGATTTATAGCAAAGAGTAAAATAATATTCTATTTGGTAAACTTTACTTAATGAAATATAATACTGAATCTAGGATACAAATTGTTTACGGTTGCAAGGAAATAATTAGATGGCCTTAACAACAGACTAATTCCAAATTATGTTATGGTTTCTAATTTCAGCAGATATGAGAGAGCTAAAGTCTCTTATAAAATGTTTCATAAGATTGACCCCCAAATACATAACTCACTACTCAAGCTTGGATATCCTTCAGTGTTCTCCTATTTCAGGGCATTTGTAACACTTATGATACCCAACCTGCCTATAAGTCTCTTCCTGAATACTGCATAGGGAAGACTTAAATACCACAATCCTGGCCATTGTTATTTTTCCTCCCAAAACAGTTAGGACCCTTAGCTTGCAGGTTAATCAATCATTGGGTTTATATGCCCTGTACTACACTAGATTCAGTAAAGAAATACAGTAAAAACAAGATATTGTATTCTATTTTCAAGATTCTAACTCTCCAATTTAAGACATAAAACAGTACACATGAAATAATTAGAGGTTGGTTAAGAGCTTAACTCTGTAGTATCATTGCCTCTTGATTCTGATAAACATTTCATGCAAAGTGTAGACGTGACTGAAGTCTGGAAGGGCAGGCAACACAAGGAAATAAACAGGAAAAGAAGGTTATTTCCAATAACTTTGTACAACATAAAAAGAAAGGAGCAGGGGAAAAAATCTAGGATCTCTTGATTAGAGTGAAGAATGCTTGTTATTAAAGGATTAAAGACAAAAAAATAATTGGTGGGTGTAACAGTTAATTTTACGTGTCAATTTGACTGCTTGCCTAGATTAGACATTATTTCTGGGTGTGCCTGTGAGGTGTTTTAAAATGAGATTAGCATTTGAATCAGTAGGTGAGTAAAGAAAACTGTCCTCCCCACGTGGGTGAGCATTATCCTATCCATGAGGGCCTGAAGAGAACAAAAAGGCAGAGGAAGACAGAATTCCTCCAGATACCAATTTGTTTAAACTGAGACAGCAGCTTTCTTCTACCCTTGGATTGGATTAGTAGTCCTGATTCGCAAGTCTTCAGACTTGACTTTACACCACTGGTTTTCTTCAGCCTCCAGCTTGCAGCTGGTAGATTATGAGACTGTATGTATATACACACTCTCTGGAGAACAATGAATAACTCATATTTTGGAACTAAGTGTGGTTCTAAAAACATGTAAAATGTAAGGATTTGCTACATTGATTCTGAGGTTTCTGGAATTGGCTCTCCAGTCTGATTGGATTTAAATATGCTAATAACTCTATTTTCAATAGTAAAAGCAGCACTAATACTCTGTGGCATGAACTAGCCATAGAGATATGCAAAATATCTGCATGAGATACTCCTAATCAACTACTTATAAAAGGCATGGAGCTGGATGACTATGTCTGATACTTTCAAATTTTTTTTGAAAACTAATAAATATAATTATTAGTTGTCTGCTTGCTCTTAATGTCCCTGGACAAGTAGTGAAAAAAAAGTATTAGTTCAGGGATTTGAATTCCCAGCTCAAGCACTAGAAAAATGACCTGAAGTCTTCTATTTGTGTCCTGAAGAAGACCTTTCTCTATTTAGCCCAGGGGATAAAATTCCTGAAAGTGAAATGTAAAATCTCATCCTGTGACTAGCTCAAGTACAACTCAACTTGAACTCCCAGCCTTATAGAGTGTTTACACCCTACAAGTAGACTTTAACAGTAGTGTGTTTAAAATGAGGGCATTTTTGGGGTAACAATATGATCTGGTAAGTTGTGATGGGGACATGTGAGATGATCCTAATGAAACTAGGGACATTGAGTCTTTTTTGCCAGTGGAAGAGACTTCACCAACCCCAGATGAAGAAGCCTCCACCACTCCTTGGCAGTAACTTTCCCTATCCCTGAGACTATCTGCCTTTCCTAACCTGTTTGAAGGATTTAAACCTGCATTGCCTGAGGAAATTGAAATGGCTTCCTCTGAGGTATTGGCCATGCAAGATAATGCTGACTTTTCTCAGGAACTCCCCCCGCCCCGCCCCCCCCCCCCCGCCCCTGCCATTCCCCTGCTCTCCACACTCCTCCTTGCTTCCAGACCCAGGTCCCAGCAGACTTCTACAGTTGAGGTGCAATGTTTGATCCATGAGGAGACATGCTACACTCAAAAATAGCTCCTTGAGTTCTCTGCTTTATAAAAGTCGAAAACCAGGAAATATGGTGGAAGAAATATAATTTGGATAGGGCCACATTATTAATATGGGCTCACTAAGCAAGGATTCTGCATTTAATGTTGTAGCTCAGGAATTTGAAAGACCTCTAACAGTTTGGTTGGTTGGCTGAAACATGAATCAAAAGGTGGTGCACAGTGAGTGAATTGGAAACACTAGACCTGCTTTGGTTTAATACAGAGGAAGAGACTAAAAGGTTTTGGAAAATGGAAATAGTAGAGTGGATTTGTCTTTTAAGATCTGCTCATCTACCCTGGGAGGGTCAAGAAGACATGCCACTCACCAATACTGTGAGAAATAAATGTGTGAGGAAGCCCTGACACCCTTGAAGATCTCTGTGATCTCTCTTCTATGCAGTTCAGACTTTACAATGGGAACTGCAGTCACTGAATTGACAAAAATAAATGCAACGGGAGTAATTGGATCCAGGAGTAGCAGGAGCCAAGTGGCAACACTCAACTGCCAAAAGCAAATGCATCTGGTTAATGTAATGGACAGAAGAGTCAAAGCAGCAATCAGAATAGTCTGAAGTATGCAGACCAATGTAGACCAAGGTGTTCCTAGAAGTGAAATAGATAGTAAACCTACTAAATTCTTACTTGATATGTGTAAGCAGAAAAGTTGTGGACAAGTTGGCAAACATCTAACCTGACTCAAAAAAGCAGACTTTAATCAATCATCAGTTCCCAGACTTGAGCCAGTTTATAGACTCAGAAGCCCTTGAATAAAGAGGAGGCTGGCCATACTACCAAAAAATGTATACTGTTACTGGTTCTCCCATCCTTCGCCAAAGGGATCTATGGTTAAAGGAGATGCATATGGGTGACAGGTTGACAAGGAGTGAACTTGTGCTGAGTAATGTATCAAATCATCTGGACCCTGGATGCTAAAATTAGACATCATTTCTGAGTGTGTTTGTGAGGGTGTTTCCAGATAAGATTAGCATTTGAATTGGGGGGCTGAGTAAAGCAAATTGCCTTCTCCATTGTGAGTTGGCATCATCCAATATGATCAGAGCCCAAATAGATAAACAGGATAGAGGAAGGGAGTATTTGCCCTTGCCACTGAGATACCATTCTTCACCTACCCTTTAACTGGGATGTACATCATCAACCCTCATGGTTCTCAGGCCTTCAGACTGGGACTGGAATTTATACCATTGGATGTCCAGAATTCCAGCTTGTAGATGTTTCAGTCTCCATAATCAAGTTAGCCTATTCCTGATCATAAATGTCAGAGTAGATATATCCTATTAATTACTTTCTTCTAGAGGACGCTGACAATTCAGTAGGTGTATGACCTCAAATAATGAAAAATCTTCAAAGAAAAGAATAAAAACATGAAATAATAAGTTCGTGTATGCATATTTTTAAAATAAATATTTAGTGATTTTATAGAGAGAGGAAGGGATCAAGTCCACAACCCGGGCATATACCCTAACCAGGAATCAAACTGGGGATCTCTTGTTTCATGTGTCAATACTTAATCACTGGGCCACACCAGCCAGGCAAAAAGTCATTGCATTTACTAAGATATATTCAAAAAAGCTTAACAATACGAGAGATGGTACTAATATATTTAAAACAGGGTATAAAATATTATAAATTCTATAAATATAAATAAACTAGAGGCCCAGTGCACGAAATTCGTGCAGGGGGGATATCCCTCAGCCCAACATGCACCCTCTCCAATCTGGGATGCCTCCAGGAATGTCCGACTGCCTGTTTAGGCCCGATCCCACCAGGCAGTCGGATATCCCTCTCACAATCCATGGCTGCTAGCTCCCAACCACTTGCCTGCTTGCATGCCTGATTGCTCCTAACTGCTTCTGCCTGCCAGCCTAATCACCCCCTAACCACTACCCTGCCAGCTTGATTGACGCCTAACTGTTCCCCTGCCAGCCCAATTGCCCCTAACCGCCCTCCCCTGCCAGCCTGGTCACCCCTAACTGTCCTCCCCTGCAGGCCTGGTCCCCTCCAACTGTCCTCCCCTGCAGGCCTGGTTCCCCTCAACTGCCCTCCCCTGCAGGCCTGGTCACTCCCAACTTCCCTCCCCTGCAGGCCTGGTCACTCCCAACTTCCCTCCCCTGCAGGCCTGGTCACTCCCAACTTCCCTCCCCTGCAGGCCTGGCCACTCCCAACTTCCCTCCCCTGCAGGCCTGGCCACTCCCAACTTCCCTCCCTTGCAGGCCTGGTCCCCTCCAACTGTCCTCCCCTGCAGGCCTGGTTCCCTCCAACTGTCCTCCTCTGCAGGCCTGGCCACTCCCAACTTCCCTCCCCTGCAGGCCTGGTCCCCCCAACTGTCTTCCCCTGTAAGCCTGGTCCCCCCCAACTGCCCTCCCCTACAGGCCTGGTCCCCCCCAACTGTCCTCCCCTGCAGGCCTGATTGCCCACAACTGCCCTCCCCTGCTGACCATCTTGTGGTGGCCATCTTGTGTCCACGTGGGGGTGGCCATCTTGTGTGTTGGAGTGATGGTCAATTTGCATATCACCTCTTTATTATATAGGATGTTAATAGGATTTATCTTTTTCTAAGATAGGTACTTTGATAATCAAATATATCTGATATTTTATCAGTTCTTTTATATTTATTCATATTTTTTAAAATATATTTTTATTGATTTCAGAGAGGAAGGCAGGAGAGAGAGAGAGAGAAACATCAATGATGACAGAGAATCATTGATTGGCTGCCTCCTGCATATCCCCTACTGGGGATCAAGCCCACAACCCAGGCATGTGCCCTTGACTAGAATCGAACCCGAGACCCTATAGTCCTCTGGCTGATGCTCTATCCACTGAGCCAAACCAGCTAGGGCAATTATTCTTATTTTTAATATATCTTTGTAAGAACTACACTTAATTTCCCTTAGTTGATCAGAAAATTCTAGGCCTGCTGCTACCTTATTATGCTAGGGCTTCTCTTTATTATCATTCTCAGAATTTCTTTTGCTTTTCTTCTAGATTCTATACTTCCTAGAGTCCATGTATTCCCATTTTTTTTACATCAACTTGTTGAAGTACAATTCATATACAATAAGATGTACCATTTTAAATATACAGTTAGACCACTTTTGACAGACATGTATACCTATGTCTTATTCTTTTTAATCAATCATGGTTCTGGTTATTTGTGTAATAAAGAACCTTAAAATTAAGTACATACCTTAAAATTTATTTTCTCACATTTTCATCAACTGATAAATACATAACCATACTTTATGTGTATTTCTATTTGAATACACCTTATTTAATATATATTTTTGATTTATTAACATTGAACTGACAGTCAACAGCACAATAACTCATGACTGAATGAAATTATATAACATGTATTTTCTCTGTAAGGCACATCAAAGCTTTCTTGCTCTTAGGAATACTGAACAGCACTCCAGCACTAAGCTTGGTAGACATTTTAATAAAATCACCACCACCCCCCCCCAAAAAAAAACAACTCACAAAACTGAGAGAAACCAAACAATAAACAGACCATGAATAAGACACTTGTTTACACTATGAGCGATAAAACAAGAGGGCAATGGCGCTGTGTTCAATCTAATTGTAACTATATACATTGGGCGACAAATTTTTTAGCACGCTCCACTTGTGCAAGTGATCAGAAAGCAGAAGGAAATTAATTTGAGGTTATAAATATGTTTTATCAAGTAGGAAACTTTATAAGTACAGAATTTGTTAATAATAATGATAGACTATGTGTATGTATGTATGTATAATTATATATACACTAGAAGCCCAGTGCACGAAATTTGTGCACTCAGGTGGGAAAGGGGGGTTCCTTAGCCTGGTCTGGGCCCTCACAGTCCTGAAGCCCTGTGATCAATCACTCCAAAGAGGTAGGCCCTGCCCACCCGGCGGGAGCTCCACGATGGATTGCCTCCGCAGAGGGAGGCTCCGCCCACCCACTGCAGCACGGCTGGTTGGTGGCCTGGGCCTCCCTCTTTGAGGCAATCATGGAGCCCGCCAATTGACTGCCCCACCTGCTGGTGGCCAGGGCCTCCCTCTGCAGGGTGATCATGGGGCGATGGCCGGGCCCCCAACCAATCGCATTCCACCCACCTTGGCTGGCCTAGTGCCAGTGTGTGTCATAGCATGGTTGTCCAGAAGATCGTTTGGATGGTCATTCTGCTGTTTGGTCATTCGGTCAATTTGCATATTATGCTTTTAATATTATAAATATTAGCTTTTTAAAAAAGATTCATATCATTTGCCCTGATGTTTTGAAATTTCAAGAGTATATGCTTCATATGAATATTTTTAGTTAATTGTTCTGGTTTTCTTCTGGGTCTGATTAATCTAAATAATCTTATCTTTTTATTATGTAAAATTTTCTTGATAATTTTCTCCTTTGAATTTTCTCCATTATCATTCTCAAACTCCTATTAATGGCTTATAATGTCAATATAGTACTGATATTCTCTCTTTTCATTCCTTTCAGATTTTCCATTTCTTAATTATTTTGTCCTAATTTTATTTATAATTCTTAACTTCCTCTACTACAATACCAGCAGAAAATTAGCTTTTTGTTCTCTAAGTTTTTGTATTTTATAGCATTGTATTTCTATTCTATGAATATTATATTCTCTGTGATAATATAAACTATAATTTCTTTCCATCTTTCCTTGTGATTTTTGTGTTGTTGCTTTGTTTTGTTCTGATTTTCATGAAAATTTCCTCTAACCTATGGAAAGGATGACCATGAGGGGCTATTACTTCATGTGTAAAAATAAGTCAACACAATGTGTGCATGGTAGGGGTTTGTAAACTGGTCAACATCACCATGGGGTAAGTGTCTGAGGATTTCATTGTTTTGTTGAGGGGCTTACAAATATGTCTTTATAGATTTTTTCTCTTAGACTAGCAGGTTTCCCACAGAGGAGCCTTTTAGTTTCTTTCTTGAGGTCTGAAGCCTGATTGCCAGCACTATGGGAGCTTAGTAGAGATAAGGAATTAGGTCACACTGTTTTATCTAAGGAGACCATTACTCAATCCTGAGCTTGCTTGATGTACATAAATCCTGAGATTGTCTAATTCAACAACAAAGGTGTCTGTGGAGGGGGAGGGGGGTTGGGGGGAGTTATTTGATTCATATGAAGGCAGGTAAATTATATTGATGTTTAATTTTCTCTTTTATAGAATATTACATATTACTCCTATGTTTGGCCCAGGAACTGAAGAACTCCTGGTCAAAAAAAATAAGCTTAGCCATCATGGTACCCAAGTCAAATGTGGGTTCTAGGGCTTTGAAACTCATTGCTCCCAGAATATCCTGCCAGCCCTTCACTTCTGACACTCCAGTTGCTCTAAGCCCAGGATCCCTTTCTGTGATTATTTGGCCCTTGCCTATATAATATTGTACATATTTGAAAATTCATCTCCTTTTTTCTTGGAGCTAGCAAAGATTCATGAAAAATACCTCATAAAGGACTCTGAGTTATTGGATGGCAGTTTTGCTCTTTGTTGGATGTGATGACATGTTGAACCACCATCACTTTTATTTTTTATTTTAAACCAGGGATTTCTCTTGGCATATGGGGATAAGAGCAATGCAGGTTTAGTCAGAAAACTCTGCATTGAGAAATCATCAGAAATAAAGGTTGTTGAAGTACTAGAGAGGAGAGAGTTACACAGAGAAAGAAATCATTTCCAGTATTCACCTGAGTATACATCATACATAACTTTGTCAAAACTACCTAAAGTGGGAAAGAAACCACCTGAAAAGATGAGAAAAAACAGTGCTTTACACTCAGACAGGGCTAGGCAAAGAGCCTGTTCACACCAGCTGGATTGGTAAAACTATTAATTCAATGAACATTGGGTGGAGCACACAAAAGGGCTTACATCAGTGGTAATAATTGATCCTAGACTGAGCCCCACTGTGGCCCTACCTAATACATCTTATGTTCCTCTGTACTTTCCTTTAGAAACTCCAGTTACATGTGTTTTGATCTCTTTAAGTTGCTTACAGCTTGCTGATGCTCTCTTCATTTTTTAAAGTCTCTCTTCTCTCTGTTTCATTTTGGATATCACTATTTTACACTTCATTATGCTTTGTCTTTAAATGCACTAATCTTCTGTAATATCTAATCTGCTATTAATTTCATCTGGTATAGTTTTCATCTCACACAGTATATAGTATTCAACACTAGAAGTTTTATTTGGGTCTCTGTCTTTCACGCTTTAAAAAATGTATTGAATTTTGAACATATGGAATACACAGTTTTAATGTCAATGTCTGTTAATTCTAACACTTGTGTCAGTTTTGGTTTAGTTTTGATGGTTTGATTTTTTTCTTTAAGTCATATTTTCATACTTCTTTGTACATCTGGTAACATTTTATTGGTTGTTCTATATTATGAATTTTAGCTTGGCACAACCTTGATATTTTAATATTATTCTAAAATTCTTTGTAATTTTTTCCAGGAATGCAGTTTTAACAGCTTTAATCATAATCATGAAAAACTAGAAATAACCCCATGTGACAAGATTACATTATCTAATACATACTATCGCCTCAGTAGCTGTGTACAAAATGAAAAGGAATGAAATAGAAATGAGGCAAGCAATGCAGGCTAAGATACAGTTGTAGCAAGCAGATATGAAATGTAAAAACCCAAATATGATCAATAATCCTATATAATAAAGAGGTAATATGCAAATTGACCATCACGCCCTCACAAGATGGCTGCCTACCACTAGGCTGGCAGGGGGTTAGAGAGGGACGACCAAATGACTGAACAGCAGGCTGCATGGGGTGACCAGGCCGATGGGGAGGTCGTGAGGGGTGACGAGGCCAGTGGGGGGGCCATGAGGGGTGACCAGGCCAGCAGGGGGGGCAGTTAGGGTCGACCAGGCTGGCAGGGGGGGCTGTGAGGGGCGACCAGAGGTAGGCAGAGGTAGGCAGTTGGGGGCAACCAGGCTGGCAGGAGAGGCACTAAGAGGCAACCAGGCCAATGTGGGGGGCAGTTAGGAGTGACCAGGCTGGCAGGGAGGTGCAGTAGGGGGCAACCAGGCCAGTAGGATGGCAGTTGGGGGTGATTAGGCTGGCAGGCGGGCAATGAGGGGCAATTAGGCTGGCAGGGGGGACAGTTGGGGGCAACCAGGCCAGCAGGGGGGGCAGTTGGGGGCAATTAGGCTGGCAGAGGGGGGAAGTTGGGGACAACCAGGCTGGCAGGGGGGGCAGTAAGGAGTGACCAGGCTGGCAGGGAGGGAGCAGTTGGGGGTGACCTGACCAGCAGCAGGGGGCAGTTAGGGATGACCAAGCCGGCAAGGGGGGGCAGTTTGGGGTGATCAGGCCAGCATGCAGAGGTAGTGAGGGGTGATCAGGCTGGTGGGGTGGGGGAAGTTAGAGGCGACCAGGCAGGCAGGCAGGTGAGTGATTTGGTCCAGGATTGTGAGAGGAATGTCCGACTGCCAGTTTAGGCCTGATCCAGGATTGGGCCTAAACCAGCAGTCGGACATCCCCCAAAGGGTCCCAGATTGGAGAGGGTCAGGCTGGGCTGAGGGGACTCCCCCGTGCACGAATTGTGTGCACCAGGCCCCTAGTCATTTTAATAGTTAAAATAAAAAAATCTAAGTAACAGCTTTTAAAAAAAGTGTTGTTGCATATATAGCTGATGAATATACTTTACAAAATACATTATTCATTTTAAAGTTTATACTACACCACATGCACGCATGTGCGCACATACACACACGTGTGCACACACACATGCGTGCACGTGCACACACACACAAAAGAAATGCATAGGCAAAAAAAACCCAAAATATGATTTATTCTAATGCCAACCAATAAGTCTAAGATATACTGTTCTTTCATGGGCTATATCACAGAAGTGTGTAGAATTTTACTACAATTACCTATCATATATTCATATCCCAGAAAAGCACTACTCAAAGCAATCCAGGATGCACATGGCCGTATAAGGAAGTGGACCCTTAAGCTTAATTTTGCCAGGGGTTATACTGGCAAGTTCAAAAGAGACAGTTGATGAAAATTTTGCTAGATTCAAAAGAATAAACATTGACAATGGGGCCAAGAGCATACAATGGAGTAAGGACAGTCTCTTCAATAAATGGTGTTGGGAGAATTGGACAGGTACCTGCAAAAAAAAATGAAACTAGACCACCAACTTATACCATACACAAGGAAAAACTCAAAATAGATAAAAGACTTAAATATAAGTTATGAAACCATAAAAATCCTGGGAGAAAACAGACAGCAAAAAATCAGACATCTCAGGTAGCGGAATTTTCACTGATAGAATGCCTAGGGCAAGAGAAACAAAGAAAAAAAAATAAACAAGTGGGACTACGTCAAAATAAAAAGTTTCTGCACAGCAAAAGAACCATCAACAAAATGAAAGGGAACCCACTATATGGGAAAACATATCTGCCAATGATACATCTGATAATGGTTAATTTCCAAAATATATAAAGTACTCACGCAACTCAACAAAAGGAAGACAAACAATCCAATTGAAAAATGGGCCGAAGACCTGAATAGACTCTTCGCCAAAGAAGACATACAAATGGCCAAGAGACATATGAAAAAATGCGCAATACCACTAATCATCAGAGAGACGAAATTAAAAAAAACAACAATGAGGTACCACCTCACACCTGCTAGAATGGCTGTCATCAATAAATCAACAAAGGATAAATTCTGGCAAGGATGTGGAGAAAAGGAGTCCTAGTACACTGCTGGTGGGAATGGAGACTAGTGCAGCCACTATCAAAAACAGTCTGGAGTTTCCTCAAACAATTAAAAATGGAACTGCCATTTGATCCAGTGGTCCCACTTTTAGGAACATATCCTAAGAAGCCCAAAACACCAATCAGAAGAATAAATGCACCCTTATGTTCATAGCAGTGTTATTTATAATAGCTAAGATCTGGAAACAGCCCAAGCGCCCATCAGTAGATGAATGGATAAAAAAGCTCTGGTATATATACACAATGGAATACTGAGGAGGATCTCTTATCGTTGGAGACAACATGAAGGGACCTGGAAAGTATTATGCTAAGTGAACAGCAAGATTAATGTTAAAATATTCATTAATATCCATCAAAATGTAAAATTTTAATTTAAGTTCCTTCAGTTACATGTATGTTTCATTATTTTGAATGTTATTGAATAACTGCTTTAAAAGGCAAGAGGCTTTAAAATCATTTTATCACTTTCCTCTTAATTCTAACAAGTAATTTTCATGAAAAGTTAACATATCCTGAAAGATAGCTTTACCAAAGGATTATTATTTACTTTTGTTTATTTGTTTTTCTGGTTCCCTTTGATTTCTCAGATAATTGTTTTAGAATACAATTATTGTATGTTTAAATCTCACTTGTAATGTTTTATGGTCTTTTCTTGGGAGCTCTTTTATTCTTTATGATGTAAAGAAGGTTACATTGGAAGAACAGAGTTGGACATGTTATCCATATGCATCTGGCATACATTCTTTTTTTTTTTCCTCAGTGGAATACAGAATGTAAATATCCTAACCACCAGCAGATTTCAAATATGCAAATGAAGACTATATAAATTATAGCACAGGAGGAATGGAGCAAATTCAGAAGGGAAAGTTGAACTCACCTATCTATATCTATATATCTATATCTATATCTATATCTATATCTATATCTATATCTATATCTATATCTATATCTACATCTACATCATCTATATCTATATCTCTCTATATCCTATACAATAAAAGGGTAATATGCAAATAGATCAAATGGCAGAACAACCAAACACAACCAATCAAAGTATAATATGCTAATGATATGCTAACGCTGCTCAACAGCTCGCTATAACGTGCACTGACCACCAGGGGGCAGATGCTCTGACCAGTAGGTTAGCTTGCTGCTGGGGTCTGGCCGATCGGGACTGAGTGAGATAGGCTGGAGATGCCCTGGAGCCCTCCTGCAGTCCCTCCCTGGCCCAATTGTGCAACAGTGGGGTCCCTCAGCCTGGCCCAGGCCCTCTCGCAATCTGGGACCCCTTGGGGGATGTCAGAGAGCTGGTTTCACCCAATCCCACAGGCCACTCCCCTTGGGAGGGCACCAGACTCAGGGCTCATGGCTGGCAGGCACTGCTGCAGCAGCACAAGCCTCTCCCGATCACGACTGATTGGGCGTGAGTACGCGGCAGGCACAGTGGGGCCTGGATGAGTGGGAGCAGCAGGTAGAAGCTGCAGGTGGTGTTAGACTGTGGGTTTTGGCCCAATCCCTACAGGCCACCCAGAGGGACCCCACCCATGCACAAATTCATGCAACGGGCCTCTAGTCTATATATATAAAAAGCCAGTGTCCGTGACAACCATGACGACTAAATGACCAGTCACCATGAGGTGCATTGAGCACCTCTCGCTCCACCCCCCCGCCCCCCGGCCCTGAGGCTCTGATTGATCAGGGGATGGCTAATGGGGGAACCAGGGTGAGTGGCACGTCGGGGACTGGCTCAGGGACTAGCGAGCGGGTGGCAGGCAGACCTCTTGGTCCCTCCTCCCAGCCCTCAGGCTCCAGTTGATTGGTGGTAGTGGTGGCTGCAGGGCGGAACTGGGGACTGGCTCCCTTAGTAGTCCTACAGGTTCAATCTCCAGAGAACAGGCCAGCCACCAATGGACAAGCACTGCCGACACAATCCTGCTCTGTGAGCCTCCTGGAACTCTGCCTCGGGCACTGCGTCTGCTTCCCCTCCCTAGATGCTCCACAAGGAAGAAAGGATACTGCCAGCAGCACCAGGAGTGACCAGAGGTGACTGCTCTCCCCATGCTTCCTCCAGGTCACTCGAGCCGGCTCTCACCCACCCCACTCCAGATGAAGTGTGAGCACTGCACATGGAAGGAATGTAGTAAAAAAACAAAAAACGATGACCAAGAGAATGCCACAGTCAATGTCCAGAGTCCGGCTCAGGAGAACGGAGAGAAGGGAGAATTCCATAAGTTGGCCAATGCCAAGATATTTCTGAGTGACTGCCTGGCATGTGACAGTTGTGTGACGGCAGTGGAAGGAGTCCAAGTTTTTCAGCAGAACACCAAGGACTTCTGTGTTCTGAACCTTAATAAGAAATGTGATACCTCACAGCACAAGGTGCTGGCAGTGTCCGTGTGTCCTCAGTCTCTGCCTTATTTTGCTGCTAAATTCAGCCTCAGTGTCACTGTTGCATCCAGAAGGCTCTGCGGCTTCCTCAAAAGCCTTGGGGTGCACTGTCTTTGACATGAAGATAGCTGCAGACTTCAGCATCCTGGAGAGTCAGAAGGAATTTGTGAGTCGGTACTGCCAGCACCGTGAGGAAGAGCCTCAGCTACCCATGCTGACCTCCGCCTGCCCCAGCTGGGTTCGATATTCAGAGCGTGTGCTGGGTCACCCCATCACTCCCAACTCTGCACGGCCAAGTCTCCCCAGAAAATCATGGCTCTCGGGTGAAGGATTACTTTGCCAGATGGCAGAACCTGTCCGCAGACAAGATTTTCCACGTCATTGTGGCCCTGTGTTATGACAAGAAACTGTAGGCCCTTCGAGAGGATGTTCCCACAGCTTTGCATAGTTGCCGGGGTGCTGACTGTATGTAATCTCAGGTGAAATTGTCCAGATAATGGAGCACAGTGACCTCGCCTCGAATGACGCTGCCATGGACACTCTGTTTGGAGACATGAAGGAGGAGGAGGTGAGGCTCCACGAGGGTGCCAGCTCTGACGGGCACCTGGCACACATCTTCAGGCACATGGCCAAGGAGCTGTTCAACGAGGACATGGGGGCGCTCACTTACCACACCCTGAGGAACAAAGACTTCCAGGAGGTCACCTTGAAAGGGACGGAGAGGTTCTGCTACACTTTGAAGCTGCTTATGGCTTTCGGAAAATCTGAAGTGGTCCTGAAGCTGAAGAGGGGCAAGTTCCCCTGCCACTTCATTGAGGTCCTGGCCTGCGCCGGGCATGCCTAAGTGGCAGGGTCCAGGCCCAGGCGGAGGACTGGCATGTGGACAGGGCACTGCTATGGCAGATGGAAGGCTCTACGCTGCCATCCCAGTGTGGTCCCCGGAGACCAGTGCCCATGCGCAGGAGCTGTACCAGGAGTGGCAGGGGCTCGGGGGCAACTCTCCCCAGGCCCAGGAGGCCCTGCACACCGCCTAGGAGGGCCCAGGGCAGCCTGCCAGCAGACAGGACATCAAGTGGTAAAGGTCCAGCAGGCCACCTGAGGAGGGGTGTCAGACACATGAAGGAAAGGCTTAGCATCTCTGTCATTGCTTTGGTTTTCAGAATTCCCTGCTCCCCATCTGTTGGCTCCCTCCCTCTGAGGGGTGCTGTCGTGGTCACATGGGTGCAACTGGAATATTGTATCTCGAGAGGATTGCCCCAATGTACGTATCCTTTTATCCGACGATGAAAAAATCCCAGAGAACAAGAATGGAGACAGACTACTGTCCAGGCTTAAAAAAAAACAAAACCGGAAGTGTCCTGCGAAGAGCTGAGACTTGGTTCTGTCCACGCGCCTCAGAGAGATTGGCTGAGGAAATGGCCCGGTTTGACCCTGACTTTACCCACTTGTTACTCTTGAAGGTGTCTTTGCCACAATGTGAATAAACTGCCACCTTTTGGAATAGGGGCCCATACGAAAATTTGCATTCCCAGCTGTTCTTAAAACAGATCTATGTTCTGCAGCTGTGGCCACCATCCTGAGATCAGGTCCTGTCGACCAGGTCCTGTTGCTGGGAATCAGAGGGCACTGGAGTGGAGACCCTCTCACGCCCCCTTTCCCCCTTGCCCTTTTACATTCAGGGATTGAGCTGCACTCACTTTGAGGGAGGCCTGGCAAGGGTGACAGGTGTCACAGATGGAAGGATGGAGAATGGAGAGGCGGACACCCTGCTCGGTCCCTCCCTGGGTGGGGTCAGGCAGATGAAGGCCGGCCAGCCCACCCCACAATTGGGCGAGATAGCATCCTCTGTGTCCACCTCTCACCCCGTGGGCCCGGCCACTCCCCTCAGCTCCAGGCAGCCCTCTGTATTCCACAACAGTGCACTCTGCCCTCACATGCTGCTCACCCTAAACGAGAAGAAAGAGAGCAGTTGGCCCACAGACAACTACACAGAAAGACACACAGCCACCACAGAGCCCAGCACCCCGTGCACGTTAGGGCCATCTTGTGAAGTGAGGCCTGTGGCTGGCCTGGTGTTGGTTTCTAGAGCACTTGGATTTAGTTACCATGTGGGTGACATTCTTCTTGAACCCCTCAGCCTGTTAGATTTCCCTCATTCATGTTATTGTATCTGTGCACCCATCTGGGTTGATAACTGGGACATTGTGTGAAATTACCTATTTTCTGCTTTCAATCTATTTACAGTGGGGTTTCATCCTCTGTGGTAACGTAGATCCATTCTGATTATGGAATAAACAGTTGAAGTGTCAAAAAAAAGAAAAAAAGCAGCTGCCAGGTAGCTCCTGACAACTGGTGGGAACGTCCGTGGGATGGATCCAGATCCCAGGCCGGCAAGGGCGTCCCACTGCCCACCAGAGGGCAATCGTGTCCTGGTTCCCCCACCCACCCCCTTTGGGACCCTACTCGTGCACAAATTCGTGCACCGGGCCTCTAGTATATATAAAAAAGCCTAAGCGACCGAACGACTAGTCGACCAGTCACTATGATGTGCACTGACCACCAGGGGGTAGCCAGCCTTGGGCAAACTACGGCCCACGGGCCGGATCCAGCTGTTCTATCTGGTTCTCTTGCTCTCCCCTCCGCTCCTTTACTTTGAATTTATATTAGTTCACACAAACACTCCATCCATGCTTTTGTTCCGGCCCGCCGGTCCAGTTTAAGAACCCATTGTGTACCTGGAGTCAAAAAGTTTGCCCACCCCTGGGGTAGACCCTCAATGCAGGAGCTGCCCCCTAGTGGTCAGTGCACTCCCACAGCAGGAGCACCACTCAGTTGACTGATGGGCGCCAGAGGTAGGGCTCATGGCTGGCAAGCACTGCTGCGGCAGCACGAGCCTCTCCCAATCGTGACTGACTGGGCGTGAGCCCTCCCAATCGTGACTGACTGGGCTTGAGCCCATGGCAGGTGCAGTAGGGCTGAAATGAGCAGGAGCAGCAGGCAGGAATGGCAGGTGGCGTTGGATTGCTGGTTTTGGCCCGATCCCTGCAGGCCATGCTGAGGGACCCACTGGTGCACGAATCCATGCACTGGGCCTCTAGTCATTTATAAAGTGGGTAAAAAAAAAAATGAAGAACATTTTGTTTGTCCAGAGTTGCAATTATGGTACTTATTATTGTTGTAAAGAGGATCTCCATCAGAATTAATTTTAGAAAAAAATATATATATGCAAAATATATGTATGCAATGTACAATCAGACCAAAATATATACTTATATGCAAATTATACATACACTTAGAGAATTATGCTCAGATAGAGAAATTGAGTCCCAGTACAATAACTGATTTGTTTAAGAACAGAGAGCTTGTCTGTGGAAAACTCAATTCAAACCCAGTTCTACAGTACCCAACTGCTTCCTAAATCAGATCTTACATATAGGCATGTCTACATAGTGGTTAGTAGGATGGACCTTGAAGCCAGATTTCTTGGTTTTGAATTCCTATTTGACCACTTATGAGCTCCGAGGGCCTCACTGTGTCTCAATGCTCTCATCTATAAAACAGAGGTGATATGTATTCCTCCCTCCTAGGTTTACTGGGAAGATTGAGTGAGTTAATACATGTGAAGCACTTAGAAGAGGAGTTGGCAAAAAGTAAGTGTTCGATATATCGCAACTATTTATTTTATAACCCCTAATTTCAGCAAATAATTTTCAACCAGGCCCATGTACTAACTTTTGTTGTTTGAGGCTGAGTCACAGTAATAACTTCATCCAAGGTATCACCATGTAGACTGTATTAAAGTGAATTTACTACTTGAGCTAGTAATACAGAGATATATGCAAGTAAGTTACTTTCACACTGCAAAAATGGTATTTTGGGTCTCAGTATACTTTTTATACTGAGAGAAGAAATGTTATTGATTGTATAAAGAAAGGTGCTGGCTATTTGATTCACAAATTCTCTTTGTTCAATTTGTTTTCATCATTTTGACCATTCTTTAAAGCACTTACCAAGTACATTTCTCTTTCACATCTTTTTGTGGTTGTTTCCCAGACAGTAAATGAGCCAAACCAAAGTTTCCAATGGCAACATTTGCTCCTTTATCATACAATCAGGATCTTAGGGCTAGCAGTAAAAGCTTTATAAGCTAACTAATAGAGAGAAGAAGAGATATCGAAAGAGTTAGAATGAAAGCATTCTGCCTTCATTTCACACCATGACTCTAAAGGAAGAATGGAACCACAAGAATCCCCCTTTAAATTAGGGGTCAAACAGTTATGCCAATCACATTCATTGTGTTCCGCAAAGCCAGGTTTTGTCTGTGTGCACAAGTGTAGATTTCCCTTATGCTAATCAGCTCATAGGAGCTAGCTGGCCGATTTTCTTTTTCTGACAATTACATTGTGATCAGTAGCACCTATGTTACAGAGAACTGAAAACAATCCAGTACAAGCCAAATACCAGGAAACTCCTATTATTACATTTATTGAATGTAATCTTCTTCATGCAACTGATGACATTATCATTGTTGTAGTTCATGGGGTTCTTATTGTTTTAGACAGCTCAGCTACAAAATTATTGGAAAATGTTTCAGGTAGGAAATAATAATGTTATAATCTGTCTATCACCAAGTAAGTTTATCCTGCTGGACATTGTAGAGTCTTGTGTTGTGTTTTTTGTATGTTTGTTTTTAATTATATGTATTATGTGTTCTGAATTCAATAGAATTAGTTAGAACAGACAGCTCAGAAAGATGAGTAAAAATTTTATGTAGTTGAGTATGTAAGCAAGCCATGATATTGCTAGAAAAATTGATTCTCAAAGCTGAAAGTGATCTGGTTGAAAAGGCCTGCAAGAAATACATAAATAGAGGGACTTAGTGTAACTTAATAGTTCTACAAAGAAAACGGGGTATTAATAAACTTGTGTTTTCTTTTCTCTGAAAACAAGTGATCTGGGCAATAACAATCCTGCTTTGACTGTGATATTAAATGACGAGCAGCAGAAGTACTAACGACTGAGGTTATTTTTGTAGAGACTATTTCAATAATTAATTTGAACTTTTTGTTTCAATTATTTTTTTTCCTTTTTTGTTACTCTCTAGGGAAAATAAAAAGATCCTGACAGTTCATAAAATTTAGTGACATTCTAATGACTTTATATCTAGGTAGAACTAAGGATTACAAATTTAAATGAATGGCATATGAATTTTTATAAAGTTTCATGGCTTTCCTCTGTTTCTTGACAATAAAAATAAAAAAGTAAACAAAAAAATTTAGCATAGTGAATTACTAATTTATCAGAAATCTCTAGGAAAGAAGGGAGGATAATTCATTTTCTTGCCTGTCCTCAATTCTACTCCATTTCAAAATTGAATTTCATTTGCCCAGGAGTTTCATATAGCAAACAATTTGTGACTTTGAGGGAAAAAGACATTGCCATTGGCGTATGGAAATGCAGCTCCAATAGGGTCCATACTCACAAGACCAAGTGACTGTGGTTTGTCTCCACTGAGGTCAGCACAACATCTGCTTTCCCATGTAATCATGCATCTAATTTCCTCAGCTTCGAGGATCAGAGTAAATAGGATTTGAAAAAAAAAAAGGAGGCAGCATAATTTGACATTAGTTTTATTTGGACTAAATCCAAATAAATAGGAATTGTGAAATTTTTGGAGCTTTTGAAGTAGTCATTAAGATGTGTTGAATTTAAAAATATATATTTTTTACATACAAAAAGTAAACAGTATGTCAACACAGATCCACATTTTTGGCCAAATTCATTTTATTCCAAGCTTTCCAGAAATAATAATAATAAAAAAAGAAATATAATCTAGTGCCAGATCCCCTGTGATAAAAACTTCAGGATACTTAAATATAGATATTCAAAATTTGGCAAAAGATTTGACAGTTGAGCCTGTGGAAAGGCAACTAGCATAAGTTTCCTATTCAAATATGCAAATGTTTAAGAAAGGAAATTATTTTTGCAAAATAGCAGTAATTAACTTGGAAACAATTATTCTGTATAATATTGTTACTGTGAACCACAGCTCTGAAATAGGTAGTATAGAGAGTCTCTAAACCAAGGTTGTCATAATGGATTTTTATAATCCAGATCCTATGGGTATTTTCTCAGAGGATTGTTAGCTTTTAATACTAATTTCTAAAATAGTTTGTATTCATTCTAGAATAAAAAATTGTTAAGAATAATAATTTATGCTTACTGAGGACTGAGTATGAAAGGCATTTTCTAAATGTTCAACACATTAACTCTTCTAATATTCACATAAGTCTATGAGGTAGCTATTATTTTATTCTAATTTTATGCATAGGGAGGCTGAGGTTCAGAAAGAGTATATATCAGGTCCCTAATTATTTGAAAATAAAGTAAATCCAGATATTATAAAAATTGTTATACGTGTATTATGGGTTATCTGGTTCAACAAACACCATATAATCTAACATTGCAATAAAATTTTAATGTCCAGGTTGGCATTTTTGGTTTGCATTAACTTTTACTTGTATGTGCTCACATTAATGAGAAAGAACTGAAAAATACTTAAATATGACACTTTAGTAAACTATGGTTTTATGCCAAATAAATGCCATATCACTTTAGAACATTCTGTAGAAGAATTTAAAGTAGTTTAAAAAGGAGATGGTAGTGGGAAATTTGTGTTATAATCAAACAAACAGTCATGTTTCATCAGAAAATCTAAATTCACTTTAAACTATAACCTTCTCAAATCTCAACAGAATCCCAGGAAGACTGGCAACCTGCATCAACCAGGCAAATGTCAAGATAAATCCTTTTACAATCTTGTAGCCAGCTCTGTCTATCATGTCTGACATCCCTTTATTCTTACTCTTAGCCAAAGATGTAAGACCCTCTTGTTTTTCATATATTCCTCCTTCTTTTACCACAATTCTCCCATTTCTACTTTCTCACCAACTTTTTACTGAATCCACAATGTTTTTCTGATTTTCTCCTACCTTTCTGGCCACACCTTTTTTTTTATCAGGTTCAATTTACTTTGAAGAACTCACAAATCATGATCAGTCCTGCCTTGGCTTCCTTCTTTCCCATGAGTGCTACACAGTGTCTCTGATTAATCTCAGTGACTGTCGTGGCTTTCTGCACTTTAAATATCCTGCAGTCCTCAACTTGTATCTCCAGCTTGGGCTTTCCTTCTATGATTCACACCTGTATGTACAATTTCCAACAGGATTATCTCCAGTTTGGTAAATATGATAATTTGAAACTTTACATACTCAACTTAACCATTCATCTTCTTGTGCCTGACCAATACATACAACCATTTCCCATTTCTAGCTTATCGATTGTTGCTATTTTTCTCTTTCTTACTATCTATAAACCTGGGAGTCCTGGAGGACTCTTTGCTTTATCTCACTCACCATTTCTTATAAACCAAAGACTCTATTTTGCATTCATGCACAGGGGAGAGTATCCTATATCACTTCTCTTATTCATTCTACCCTCATCTCTCACTGAGTTATGACAGCAACTCCCTGAAACTAGGGATCCTTATTTTTATTCTTATTTCTGTCTAATCCTTGCTTAGAAGACAATATTATATACCTACTCAAAATTCTATAAAGGTTTCCCATTATTCTTATTATAAAAAACAAACTCCCTATAAAACCCTATATTATTTAAGCCTTGCTTATGTCCAAATAGCAAATAGGGATAGGGATACAAATAATTTTTCTTTGTTGATATTTAATATAGAAATTTCACTGGATCATTATCAATCCATAATTTGTAGATTTTGTTTTTTTCCTTTTTTGTAGAGAAAGAAATTATTAACTATAATTATTTTTCTTCTTTCTTTTTTTTTATATATGCTAGCAAAAACTTTTTTTTTTTAATATATATTTTATTGACTTCTACAGAGAGGAAGGGAGAGGGATAGAGAGCTAGAAACATCGATGAGAGAGGAACATCGATCAGCTGCCTCCTGCACACCCCCCACTGGGGATGTGCCCGCAACCAAGGTACATGCCCTTGACCGGAATCGAACCTGGGACCCTTCAGTCCGCAGGCCGATGCTCTATCCACTGAGCCAAACCAGTTAGGGCCTAGCAAAAACTTTTAATGTAATGTTGAATAGAAGCAGTGATAGTGAGCATCCTTGCATCATTGCTGACTTTAAGAGGAAGTTAAGATTTCCATTTGAATATAATGTTTGTTAAAGTTTATTAAAGTTATTGATAGATTTTATTTATCAAGTTAAGCAAGATCTTAACTTCTTAGCTAGCTAAAATATTGATTTTGGTCTCTTTGTGTTATTTTTAAGTGCTTATCCATAATTTGCAAAACAAATTTAATCCCATCACAATCTAATTTTAAAAATTAGATTAATTTATAGATAATGTAAGATCCTTGAAACAGTATAAGTCCAGTTTTCCTCTAGAATTTGCTGACTTCTGCTGTTAGTGCACTTTGCGTTCAGCTGCTATAACTTCCCAGAGGAAAGTAAGTGGAAATAGTTATATGGTGTGTCAGGCCTTCTAGAGAGTAACAGTGGTTGTGCTACTAAGATTATAAAGATACTAGAGGCCCGGTGCACAAAATTTGTGCATGGGGGGAGGGTGTCCCTCAAGCCCAGCCTGCACCCTCTTCAATCTGGGATCCCTCAAGGGATGTTTGACTGCCCGTTTACAGGGATCGGGCCATGGGGGTGTGGCCAGCCTGAGTGAGGGGCTGATGGCTGTTTGCAGGCTGGCCACACCCCCTAGCAACCCAAACTCCCAGCCCCTCCTTTTTTTTTTTTTTTTTTTTTTCAGTGCCTCCTTGAGCGGAGGCCAGGGCCGGCTGGAAGCAGGTATCTGGGATTTATTTATCTTCTATAATTGAAACTTTGTAGCCTTGAGCAGAGGTCAGGGCCAGCCAGGGTAGGCGGGAAGCTTGGCTTTCTCCATCACCCAAGCCTCCTGCTCACTCCAGCTCTGTGGCCGCTTCCATCTTTGTTGGGTTAATTTGCATACTCACTCCTGATTGGCTGGTGGGTGTAGTGGAGTAATAATCAATTTGCATGCTTCTATTTTATTAGTGTAGATCCCCACAAATCTTGGACTCAGTAGGCACATTCAAGAGTAAGAGGCATCATCTTAAATTGTTGGGGGCCCTTAAAAAGTATTTGTTGGTCAGTTTTGTTCACTACCCAGATTACACCAAGAAATACCCTTTGAATGAAAGCCACAACAAATGTCTCACCTAAGGAAAATGAGGGAGACACTTCCAGTTTTTTAGTCTTTAAAAATAACAGGGACACTTGGACCAAGATAAGAAGGTCTCTATTTTCACATAAAAATTAGTTGCCTTGTTTTATTTATTTTGAAACTTTAGACAGTATCTAATGAGCATAATTTATAAATCAGTTATCTATATAAATAAAAGCCTAAGTGACCATTATGACCAATCGACCAGTTGCTATGATGATGCACTGACCACCAGGGGGCAGATGCTCGATGCAGGAGCTGCTCCCTGGTGGTCAGTGCACTCCCACAGCCAACCTCCCATGGTCCCTCCCCCTGACTGGCCAGCCCTGACCAGCCCAATCAGCCTGGATCACTGGCCAGGCCAAGGGACCCCACCCATGCACGAATTTGTGCATCAGGCCTCTAGTAACTAATAAATTGCCAGGAAAAAGTTCTTCCAACAAACATATCTGTATTTCAGTTCTGTATTGTCTCCCTTGAAACATGTGTTTTAGGAATACAGAGAGAAAAAGGATTCAAAGGATGGAATGTTCTAAATATATGTGGATTAAAAAGTCCCTTGCATTTGACATTTCTTTTTCTGCCATAATAAGGAACTTTCAGCCACATAATGAATTGTCAGTGTTGGATGAGAATCTCACTAGTGCTTGGACATTAGCAGCCTGCCTGAGTCCAGGGTTATAGAGGTAATAAATGTAGGAACTGTTGTAAGGGTAACAGTGTGACAGGAACATGAAATCTTGTAATTACTTAAAAGCTGGTGGTATCTTTTCCTGGACCAAGCCCCTCTTTCTGTAAATTAAATATCTTGGATTAATTAATAAACAAATAGTGTGGGCCCTGGCTGAGTAGTTCAGTTGGTGAGAAAGGCATCCCACTGTGCCAAGGTGGCAGTTCCATCCCCAGTCAGGGCACATACAAGAATCAACCAATGAATGCATGAATCTGTGGAACAGACAGATAGATATTCCTCTCTCTCTCTCTCTCTCTCTCTCTCTCTCTCTCTCTCTCAAATCAATAAAAATAATTTATTTTAAAAATAGTATGGGATAATTCAAGTACAAATTAAAATAATACTTGTATCCTATTCCCATTTTAACCAAATGTGTGTTAGTTAATTCACGTTACATAAACACATGCTAGAGCAGTTCTTGTTTTTGTTTTTACAAAAAGGAAACATCCATACATTGTATTAATTTCATGGAGTGGCAGAAGGGTGCGGTGAGAAACAAATAGCAGATCTGTCCCTGAATGATGTTGCTCGCTGAGTGATGAAGGCCTTGCTGCTCTCAGTGCTAGGGCTTCATCTGTTACTGACGCCTCTTTCCTCTCTGCTTTATCAGTTTAGAAACAAAGCAAGAGACATGGTGCTAAAGGGTAATTCGGGATTGTATGTCTTGGGCCTTATTAACCACTATTTTATTAAGTAGTTCATGGTTTTAATGTAGTTGACAATATTACTCATTAGTTTAAATTTCAATGTGTAAGGCCAGAGATTGGTAAACTCTAACATTCAATGCTGTCTGCTTCAATATAAATATGAATAATTTACAAAACAAAAACCAAAATCATAGATAACATCTTTATGTACTTCACAGTAATTACAACATATCCTATCTAATAAAAGAGTAATATGCAAATTGACCATCACTCCATTACACCCACCATCACACCCAGCAGCCAATAAGGAGCAAGTATGCAAATTAACCCAACCAAAATGGCTGCAGCCACAGAGAGAGCAGGAGGGAGGCTTGAGTTTCCCCAGCAATGGAGGAAGCCAAGCTTTCCGCACACCCTGGCTGGCCCTGGCCTCCACTTAAGGCTACAAAGTTTCAATTATAGAAGATATATTAATTCCAACAAAAATGGCGACAGCCACGGAGCAAGCAGAAGGCTTGGCTCCACTCCAGGCTACAAAGTTCCAATTGTAGAAGATAAATAAATCCCAGATACCAGGGCCTCCGCTTGGGTCGCCAGGGGGTGTGGCCTGCCTGCAAACCACCACAGGCCCCTCGCCCAGGCCGCCCCACACCCCAAGGGAACCCCCACCCTGATCCGGGACACCCTTCAGGGCAAACCTGGCCCCCACCCATGCACCAGGCCTCTATCCTATCTAATAAAAGAGTAATATGCAGACTGACCATCACTACAACACACAAGATGGCTGCCCCCATGTGGTCAAAAATCCTGCCCCCATGTGGACACAAGATGGCCACCACAAGATGGCCAGCAGGGGAGGGCATTTGGGAGGGACCAGGCCTGCAAGGGAGGGCAGTTGGGGGCAATCAAGCCTGCAGGGAAGGGCAGTTAGGGGTGACCAGGCCGGCAGAGGAGGGAAGTTGGGAGCAAACAGGCTGGCAGGGGAGCAGTTAGACATCAATCAGGCTGGCAGGGGAGTGGTTAGGGGGTGATCAGGCTGGCAGGCAGAACCAGTTAGGGGCAATCAGTAAGGGCAGGCAGGAAGCAGTTGGGAGCCAGCAGTCCTGGATTGTGAGAGGGATGTCCGACTGCCCATTTAGGCCCGATCCCACCAGTGGACATCCCTCTAGGGGTCCCAGATTGAAGAGGGTTCAGGCTGGGCTGAGGGACACCCCCCCCATGCTCGAATTTCGTGCACCAGGCCTCTAGTATCACTATAAAGTCCAGACATGTTTAGAAAGGCCATTTCTTCTGTTGTTTTTCTTCTTTATTAGAATCCACTAATTTCTACCCAATGAGTTACCATCTGATAATTTGTTTTCTCAATTTGTGGGTCATGGATACCTGCATCAGATGCACTTGAGGTATGCAGCAGATGTTTCAGATTCGCTTACTCATGGCAGCCTAGAAGTTAGGGAAACTTTCCCCAGGCTCCCTTCTCCCTGGATTCCACATAGGATCTAGATGTCTTCTGCAAGCAGATACACCCCAGAGAGTTGGAGGCAAGGAGGGACTACCACAAAGCAGTGTCCCTTTTTCTGCTGTTTTCCCTATTTCTGCTCTATTTAGGGTTAAGGTTATGATCAACTTTTCCTGGGACAACTCTAGGAGCCCTTGTGCTTCTTCCACAGGTTTTTAGTGTGCTATCCATATTGCTGGCATATTTGGTGGCAGGGATGGACTAATTCCCTAATGGCCCAATCAGGGCAGGTAAAGAAGCTCCCTTGATAACCAAGATCCATGGTGTTTTTTGGGGAGTTATTCCTAGATGTCAAACCTGGAGCCATGTATGCCAACCCTCCCAAAATCGTTGTAGGCATCTGATTGCCTGCTCTAAATGTCCTTCTTCTGAAACTAAGTAGAGTGGTTTTGTTATCTGCAACATAGTGAACACAGAATGTTTATGTTAACCCAGGAATCTTTATCTTAAATTATCTTCATAGGATATTAGGTGCACTGTGAAATTAAGAACCCTGCTGAGTCAATCCTTTTGGAGGGTAAATCTGTAATGGGATCACCACTAAGAAATAGTAAGGCAGGCAATGAGCTTCAATTTAAATTGACCTCTAATGAGTAGTCCCTTTTACTTGCCCAGAGCCCTCTTTCTGAGAAGTTCTTTATAAATATCTCATGTTGTATGCCCTGTGATCTCATTAATTTGGCCTCATCACAAACTCAAAAAAGTCACTTATAGAGACCAGCTCATAATAGGACCTGTCACAAGAGTTTCATCCAAGAGACACACTGTATCTTGAACAGTGAGGGTCTAATATAATAACATTCTAGAGAATTTGAATGGGATACAAGAAGCAGACAGTCAAGTCATATAGAAGCAGGGAGACCCACGGCAAGAATACTGTAGTGTCTGAAGCCTGAGAAGTCATGATTATAAAGATAATTAGCTAGTAACAGCAGGACCCACAGCAATAAAACCAGAGACAAAACACAGCTGAAATTCTACAGAGCAGAATCCTAATATATAAAAACCCAGGGTCTGTAACATCCAAAACAACCGAAGACTCGACTGACTGCCTGCCGCTGCGGGTGCTGTGACCCAGAACTGACTGCCAAGGAGGCTTCGGATCAGGCCCGGAGAGAGGCCCAGAGACAGAGGCAGGGTCTGATCTGCAGACTCCATGGCAGCTGTTGATCAGCCCTTGCATCTCTCTTTCTCTCTGGGCTTTGCCAGCAGCCTCACCTCTCTTTCTCTCTGGGCCTCCTTGTGGCTGCTGATCAGCCCCGCCTCTCTGATCAGGCCTGAGATAGGCCCAGAGATGCTGACTGGCATAGAAACCGACCAATCAGAACCAAATCTAGGTTAACTGCGAGGAGCCAATGGCTGCCTAGGAGTTGGAGCTTCTAATGCTGACTGGCATAAAAACTGACCTAATCTGGGTGAACTGTGAAGGCTGAGGAGGGGTTTTAAGGGCAACAGCTGTTTGGTGTAAGGTGTAAAAAAGCGGTTCAATTTTTTAATGACCAGTTTGGCAGTATAGCGCATATGGCTGGCTACCAGTCCAGATATAGGGATTATGTATTTTTGTCTGGCAAGATCATCACCTCCTGATGAAACCCTCCCCCCCCCCCCCATTTAAGCAATCCTATCCTATATAATCTACCTATACTACTAAAAGGGCAATATGCTAATTAGACCAGGTCGACTGGCCATCTTCCGGATATCTGACTTCCTTCCGGACAAAGCCATGGTGGTGGGGGCCAAGGGAGAGGCCATTAGGGGCAATCAGGCTGGCAGGGGAGGGCAGTTGGGGCGAGATCAGGCCAGCAGGGAAGGGCAGTTGGGGGCAAGATCAGGCTGGCAGGGGAGGGCAGTTAGGTGTGATCAGGCAGGCAGAGGCAGTTAGGGGTGATCAGGCCGGCAGGGGATGGCAGTTGGGGGTGATATCAGGCTAGCAGGGGAGGGCAGTTGGGAACAACCAGGCCAGCAGGGGAGGGCAGTTGGGGGTGAGATCAGGCCGGCAGGGGAGGGCAGTTAGGGGCGATCAGGCAGGCAGGCAGAGGCAGTTAGGGGCAATCAGTAAGGCAGGCAGAAGGGTTAAGGGCGATCAGGCAGGCAGGCAGAGGAAGTTAGGGATGATCAGGCAGGCAGGCAGGTGAGTGGTTAGGAGCCAGCGGTCCCAGATTGCAAGAGGTGTCCCTGATTGGAGAGGGTGCAGGCTGGGCTGAGGGACCCCCCGCCCCATGCACAAATTCCATGTACTGGGCCACTAGTAAAAAGATAAAGAGGAAGAAGCAGTATCTAATGAGAAAGCCATTAATGCCTACTGCTACAGAGGTGCTGTACCTGAACCATGGTCTAGTTTCTGAGACTGAGCTGTGCAGCAGGGAGAACACTTCTGGGGTTGTTTTGTAGTGTGTTTGTTTATTTGGTGCGGATGCTGTAGTATGCCAAACATGTCCCCCTTCAAAGCTTGCTCCTCCAGCTGGCAGGCTGATTGGCTGGCTACTAACATCTCTCATCTGAGTACCTTTCCCAATATCATCCTCAACTAAAGATAGCCACCTCACTCAAAGTCATGTCTCCTTCCCTGAAAATACCCATATATCCATGCAGGAATGTAAGGCCCATGTATCCTTGCCTTTTTCTTTTTCCTTTGAATTTTTTAAAATTTATTTTACTGTTGAGAGTATTGCAAATGTCCCCCATTTCCCCCTCCACCCATTTTCCACCCCATCCCAAGCCTTCATCTGACTATTGTCCGTGTCCATGGGCTATGACTAATTCGTACTTCTAAATCCCTTCACCCTTTTCACCCATCCCTCCCAAATCCCCTCCCATTTGGCAACTGTCAAAATGTTCTCTGTACCTATGAGTCTGTTTCTGTTCTGCTTGTTCATTTATTTTGATTTTTAGATTCAATTGTTGATAGATACGTATTATCATTCTGTTGTTCTTATTCTTGATCTTTTTTCTTTCTTTTTTTATTCTTCTTAAAGGAGACCTTTTAACATTTCATATATACTTTGTTAGGAAATGCTTTGGTTCTCTTTAGAAAACTGTTGTCATTAGGAATTCAAGTATAATATCTGGTGATAACTACACAAGCTTTAATCATAAAGACAAAATAGGAATATTCAAATATTTACTAGTATTTCTTCTTGATTAACTTATAAATATGTGCATGAATTCACAGAGCAGGGTACTGACAAGAAAGAGCCACAGAGAGAGAACTTAGGACACCTACAGAGGATGTCTTTTGCTTTTTCATCAGAGTCCTGATCAGCACCTACGTGAGAGGAAACTATGGAAGGCTGGCAAAGAAATGCAAGAATAAGAGGGAACAGTGCCTGAGGCTCTCACAGGCCTTGGAATAGTGCCTATTCCCAACAGCCATACTCTAAAACCTAAAGTCATGCAGTGCTGAGTAAAACACTAAAAGGATCTTGCTTCAGTAGTGGGAAATAATTAACCACAAAGCAAGTACTACTCCAGTCCCATTTAGCAAACCTTACGTCAAGATCTGAAAGAATAAAACTATTTATGTAATGGCACTGGTGTATATACAGTTAATGTAGCAGTCCTGACTGCTATCTTTTGAAAGGCCTGCATCCAAGGTTGGCAATGGCTGATATCTGGAAACTTAGGTTTGGGGAGAGTTCCCACCGTTATGGACAAGAGTGACTCACTCTGTCTAAACTGGTTGAACAAACAATATGGTTTATGCTAACTATTTTCTTTCCTCCTGGGACTCTAGACTTTAGGTACTTGGGGTGCTTCCCTGGTTGGCAACATTCTACACATGCCGTCCTAACTCATGTTGGGGGCTTTAAGGGCATCCTGAGTGATACTACTCTGGGAAGATCCTGGAAGCTAGGATCTGGTTTCCCTCACTCTTGGCTCCATGCATCTTTTCTCTTTGCTGAGTTTGCTTTTTATTCTTTCTCTATAATAAATCACAGGCATGAGCATGACTATATGATGAGCCATGGGTGCTTTTCTAGAGAATCAGTGAAACTTGGTATGGTCTTAAGGATCCCCGATATAGCATACAAGAACAAAACTCAAGATTATTTACAATAGCATCCTCCCCTTACCCATGAGGAATACATTCTAAGACCCTTAGTGGATGCCTGAAACCATGGGTAGTATTGGACTATACACATTTTTTTCATGTACAAACATATATACATACATGCATATGTATCTTTTCACTTAAAAGAATAAATTTTGGTTTCTCTTTGGCATATATGAATTGTCAGAATCACTACTCTTATGCTTTGGAGAAACCATTATTATGTAAAATAAGGGTTGCTTGAAGGGAAGCACTTTGATATCTCAAAGTAGATCTTATAACTGAGATGGCTACTACGTGACTAATGAGCAGTACAGTATGAATGCACTGGACTAAAATTAAAAAAAATTAAAAATTGCAATAGAAACATAAACAGTGGGGCATCTTCAAGCAGTATAAGTACAATAGGAGTGTCCAAATAAAGACAGTAATAAATGGTAACTCAATGAATAAATGTGGCTTTTTTCTTATTATTTACATTTTTAAAAAGTATAGTTAGGAGTGTTAATAAAAATAACAATGTAGTATTGTGATTTATAACATAGATAGTAATAAAGCATATGGCAACATAGCACAAAGATCAATAAGTAGGAAATAAACAGATATTTTGTAACATTCTTACATTTTACATAAAATATCACTTTAAGTTAGAGTTTAATAAGTTAAGATGTATAGTATGAGACATAAAATAGCCACTGAAATAATAAAACAAAGAGCTTTAACTTAATATATCAAGAAGAGAGATAATAACCTGAACACTTAATTAACAAAAAAGGCATAAGAATAAACAAATAAATGGACAAATGGAAAACAAGTAGCAATAAAGCCCAACTATAAGTTGCTTATTGGAAACCTACTTTAAATATAGACACAAATAGGTCAACATGAAAGGATGGAAAATAATATACTACAGAAGCAGTAATCAAAAGGAGGTTGAACTCTCTATATGGATATCAAATAGACTTTAGATAAAATAATACATATTTAAAGGAAGAAAAGAATATATCATAATGATAAAATGTCAATACATCCAAAGAAATTAGCAATCCTAAATATTTATATACAGAATAACAGAGCTTCAAACTACATAAAGTAAAAACTAATAATATTAATTGGAGAAATAGAAAATATCCAAAAACTATAGGAAGATATTTAAGAACCCCTTCTTCAATACTGGAGATAACAATTAGACCAAATATCAGCAAGAATATAAAATATTTGAACAACATCATCAATCAACTTGATCTAATTGACATTTATAGAATACTCCACTAACAATAGAGGAATATACATATTCTTTTCAAATGCATATGGGACATTTAAAACATTGACTATAGTCTAAATCATAAAATGTCTCTAAGTCATAGTTTCATAAATTTTAAAACATTCAAGTCTTAGAAAGTATCTTCTCTGGCAACACAAGAATTAAATAGGAAATCAATAACAGATCTCTGAAAAACCTCAAAATATTTGGAAATGAAACAACACAATTATGTATAACTTATGGATCAAGAATAACTTAAAAGAGAAAATTAGAAAGAACTTTGAACTGAATGAAAATAAAAACACAACACATATCACTAAGATACTACCTAAGGTGAAATTTATAGTCTCAAATCAATGGTTTCTGCATTCAACTTACAAACTAGGAAAATATGAGAAAAGAAAGCCCAAAATAAGCAGAAGAAACAGAGCAATAAAGATCAACTATCATCATCATTGGCTTTACTACAGATTTATTTTCTTTACTTAAAAATATCAATTTTAAAATAATACATTTTCAACTCAAAGCTGCATTTAAAAAATAATGTCTTAAAAAATCCAACTCTATATTACATATACTTGAATCCAGTATTCCACTTTTGGTAATTTTTGCTATAAAAATCAATTTAGTTGATTAAACTATTATACAAAGATCTTTACTATGACATTATTTATCATAGCAAAACTATAAGAATATCCATATAATCCTATATAATAAAAAGGTAATATGCAAATTGACCCTAATCACTGACTGACCAGGAACAACCAGTTGCTATGATGCCCACTGACCACCAGAGGGCAGACGGTCAATGCAGGAGCTGCCCCCTGGTGGTCAGTGCACTCCCACAGGGGGAGCGCTGCTCAGCCACAAGCTGGGCTGATGGCTGAGAGTGGAGCAGCAGTGGCGAAAGCCTCTCCTGCCTCCTCACCAGAGCTAAGGATGTCTGACTGACGGCTTAGGCCTGCTCCCCTAGGGAGCGGACATCCCCCGAGGGCTCCCGGGATGCCAGAGGGATGTCTCACTGCTGGCTTAGGCCTGATCCCCTGGGGATTTTGTTAAAAGGCAGACTCTGATTTGGTAGATTAGGGTGGGGCCTGAGAGTCTTCAATTCTAACTAGATCTCAGGTGATGTCAATGCTGCTCATCCAAAAACCACATTTGAGTAACAAACCATATAACTTTTGAGTAATTTGCTTATCTACTGAATCTAGATTATTCACATATTTATAATGTGTGTATACATATGGACATATATTTTAATTATTATGTCAGTTTTTGCCATCAACATGAAGCAAATTTGGGAAATTGCCCAATTTACACTGCAGTTTATGCTACATAGCCAGCCTAGTTTCCCATTTTTGGGACCAAGATAAAGAGTAGGTAAGTTAACTACTATTTCTGAATGGAAGGAAGGAAGGAAGGAAGGAAGGAAGGAAGGAAGGAAGGAAGGAAGGAAGGAAGGAAGGAAGGAAGGAAGGAAAGAGGAAAGGGGGAAGGGAGGAAGGGAAAGAGAGAGGGAGAAGAAATGAAATGTTGAGTTAGATCATGCTTGTCAGAAGCATGACTTGATCAATGATAAAAGCAGCCCTAGCTGGTTTGGCCCAGTGTATAGGGTCAGCCTTCGGACTCAAGGGTCCCAGGTTCCATTCCAGTCAAGGGCACATGCCTGGGTTGTGGGCTTGGTCCCCAGTAGGGGGTGTGCAGGAGGCAGCCCATCAATGATTTCCTTTCATCACTGATGTTCCTATCTCTCTCTTTCTCTCCCTTCCTCTCTGAAATCAATAAAAATATATTTTAAAAAAGCAAAATGTAATTGTAAATGCTCAAAAAGCATCAATAATCTCTAGTAACTCTAGACAAAGAAGAAAAAAAGTAATATATGTTTATTTTTAAAATTGAGAAATCTTGAAAAGTAATAAGGAGAAAGTAAATTCTTGTAATACTATTAATAAGACATAGCGTCTGGATATATTTACTTCTTAAGAGTTTATATATGTATATATTATGTTAAATGCCTTTTAGTATATACAAGGTACATATAAATACCATATGTCATTCATTAGTTTTATAAAATTGTAATCAATAATTTGTATTTTAATCTTTTACCTTTATTAAATCATATATATTCCCAAGTCCAAGATTGTGTCTTTGATGTTTTTTATTATTCTAAAAACAAAAAAAAATTAATGTTGCTTAGCACTTACTGTGCTCTAGAAATTAGACTAAGAACTTTACACATTTTATATTATTAATTTCACATAACAAGAACACACAGATGAAAACTCAACTGCTGTTAATTGATTTATTAATGTTTATAATTATAAATTATAACTCAGGAATTTGATAATTAAATATGAAGTGGTGGATATCATATCTGTTAATATCCATCTAATAGACTGAAACCCGCCTGTTACAACAACAGAAAAGGCTGGATTAAATTTCTAAAACCATGGAGGTATCATTCTCAGGCCAGAATAAAAGAAGACAAGCCCTCCAAGAAAGTAGACAGGAGCAGAACCCTTGCTTATCTTTCAGCCGTCTATAAACCCATGGTGACAGAGCTTCAGCTTCAATGGTCATGATTATGGGGGTCAGGAAATAAAGCCAGACTGATGAAACTCACATGAAACTAGGACTCAGAAGTGCTAACGCTCAGTTAAAAAGTTGAAGTAGAGCCAAAACCGGTTTGGCTCAGTGGATAGAGCATCGGCCTGCGGACTGAAGGGTCCCAGGTTCGATTCCGGTCAAGGGCACGTAACTTGGTTGCGGGCACATCCCCAGTGGGAGGTGTGCAGGAGGCAGCTGATTGATGTTTCTCTCTCATCGATGTTTCTAACTCTCTCTATCCCTCTTCCTTCCTCTCTGTAAAAAATCAATAAAATATATTAAAAAAAAAAAGTTGAAGTAGAAAAAAATCAACCTCACAAAAGCAGGTGGCAAAATAAAACTGTTATAATCTGTGGCTTTGGGTAGAGGAGAAAAGTCTTAATGAGACGTCAGGAGAATAGGCTTATTCTTCTGGATTTGAAAATAATTACTCAAATTTACACTATCTTTGTGAACTAAGAGACTATGAGTTAAGAATCTCAAGTTAATTTAATTATAAATTTAAGTTAAAAGTATCCCCAGGCAAGTAACAGAAGAAAATAAAATTCCTCCATTGAATATTACATTCTCAATCCAGATTTTAAAGAATTTCCATAGATAGAGCTCCAATAAATATGTGTTCAAATAAAAAAATTAAAATTATTAAGAAGATTTAATAGAGAGAACCATAAACTAGTAATGAGTACAAAATCAGACATTAATAATATAAAATATTGGATTATTTAGAAACAAACTAAAAACGTGAGATATTTGTGTATATATATATATATATATATATACACACACACACACACACACACACACACACACACACACACACACAAAGGTGGGCAAAAGTAGGATTACAGTAGTACCTATGAAAAATAATTCAATAATTGATAAGCAATAATACAAAAATAAACTCTGTGTTTCGCATACTTACAACTGTAAACCTACGTTTGCCCACCCCTGTATATATCACAATACATAAGTAAATAATAGAACCAAACACTTAAAGAGAGACTATCAAAAATGCCTAAGAAGATTTGGAGAGAACCAAATAGAATATCTACAAATATTTAAAATTCTATGCGAGTGTGAAATAGCAAACTATATACACCTGAACATATACTTAGTAGGCTAAAAGATAAATCTCAAAATCACATGGAATAAAGCAGAGTTAAAGAAATGGCTTATCTGAAGGTTAAAAAACCATTTGAAGAGACATGGCTTAGAATTTTCTAAATTAAAGAAAAACACCTCCTTGACTATTTGAGAAGCCTATTAGTTCCCCCAAATAATAAATAAAAATGAGTTCACACTTATACACATGCTATACAGGCTGCAAAGCACCAAAGGTAAATAAAAGTTACGAAAAACATCCAGAGAGAAAAGACAAATTGCCTAGAAAGAATAATATTTAAAGTACCTCGCTATAACAACAATGGATGTCAGTAGCCAGTTTAACACAAAAATTAAGAAAAAAAAATTACTGAAAACCTAGAATTATGCACCAAGCAAAACTTCCTTTATCACCCCCCCCCCCCCGCCCAAGAAAGGGGTAAAAGAAGGATATTTTTAAAAATATATTTTATTGATTTTAGAGAGGAAGGGAGAGGGAGCCAGAGATAGAAATACCAATGATGAGAGAGAATCATTGATTGGCTGCCTCCTGCACACCCCCTACTGGGGATCGAGCCCGCAACCCAGGCATGTGCCCTTGGCTGGAATCGAACCTAGGACCCTTCAGTCTGCAGGCTGACGCTCTATCCATTGAGCCAAACCAGCTAGGGCAAGAAAGATATTTTTAAAAGTAAATGTTGGTTCTGTACAGGGAGGGCAAAGTGAGACCTGAGATAGGGGCGAGCACTCCCGAGGGGTAGGAGGAGGTTTTAACAGCAAGAACTTACCAGCTGGTCCCTGGGAGCTGCAGGAGCAGCAGAACTTCCCGCCCGCCAGCCCAGCAACCCCTTCCGGTGCATGCAGAGGCTGGAACCAGTTCCAGGCACATGTTCCTCCCAAAGGGCCTCACACACCTTCATTTCTCAGGGCCACCTCCTTGAAGCAGCCCCTAGTGTGCAAACGTGGGCCCAAAGGTATATTCCAACGACAGAGGAGAGGAGAGGATGAGGAGCCTCGGATTTCTGGGGTCCAGCTGGAGGTTCAACCAGAGGTCACGTCCTCCCTATAACCTCCTCCACACTCCTGATTGGCTCTTTCAGTCTCCCGGCCCCTGAGTGGTTACTGAGAGGTTTGATTGGCATGGAAGCAGCTTATTTGTGGCCATCAGGCTACACTGCAGACAGATGCCACAGCAACAGTATAGGTACGTGCAAGAGAAAACACAGATTGAGGTAATGATTCCCAAAATAAGTAACATTTTTTCCCACCTACAGCCCCATAATTCAAAACCAATGATTTCTCTGGCCCAGTGGGGTCAGTTGGTTGGAGCATGGTCCCATACACTGAAAAGGTTGCTGTTGGGCTCTGGTGCAGACGCATACCTCGATCCTGAGATCGATCCTGGTCGGGACAGGATCTGAGGCAATGGATCTCGCTCTCTCTCTCAAATCAATAAACATATCCTCGGGTGATGATTCAAAAGCGCACAATGATTAACTTAAATCCTTAGGCTGGGGGTCGGATCACTCAGGGCCTTTAATTGTGTGTCCTTATGTAGTTTAAAACAGGGGCTGTGTTAGCAGACTCATCAAGTACAACAATCGGTTTGGATAATGACACAAGTGCCTCCTTGTGAGGCAGTAATAATGTCCAAGGCCATTGTCTTTTGGAAAACAGCCTTTTTCATTAGGGACATTTCCAGTGTTGGCTATCATTTAAGGCTTGCTGGGTGAATTTAATAAAGGCTTCTATTTTTGCTATAATGTCCTCTAGGACTCATACTGGCACTAGGGCATCAGCTTCCTGGTTGCCAGGAGGTGTCAGCACCTTATGAAAAGGTGTGAAGAGCAGTAGAGACTGCCTCAGGCTCTTAGAGAATAACCCAAATGTCTTTCCCATACCTGACCCCACAAGGGCTCATTCACCATCATCTACACTTGGCTTTCCATTTCCAACCAATAAGCTAATCCCTTTTAGAACAGCCCACTGTCAGTGCAAAGGGTTAACAGTGAGGAGGGCTCATGAGTGATCAGTAGCCAGACCCCTCTGAGTGCAGCCCACTGACTACTGAAATTCATTTCTATTTCATCTAGATGGTATCAGTGTTGGGCTACTAACTACAATCACGTGGGTGGGCTGCCCCAACTACATCCAACTGTATATCAGATATCAATAGGAAGGTCCCCCACTAATTCTCTATAGGCCAAGGGACTATCACAGAAATGGGGGCAGGAGTATTTGGAGGAACAACATATTCTACAGGGTCTAGTAGCTCCTGCATTTCTCTCTCTCTCTCTCTCTCTCTCTCTCTCTCTCTCTCTCTATATATATATATATATATATATATATATATATATATATATACAATTGATTATGTTTCTCTGGAGAACCCTGACTTACACAAACAGGTAAGGGGAGAGGTTAGTGGTTGAAGCTATAAAAAGATAACAGGAGGGGTCCTTATTATGGAACTATTTTGTGCCTTGACTGGAGTGCTGCTCATATAAATCTACAATTGTAATAATATTGCATACAACTAAACACACACATACACACAGAAATGAGTACATATAAATCTGGTAAAATCTGAAGAAAGTTGGTAGATGTCTACAGTATTTCCTGGTTTAGATACTATAATAAATTTATGCAAAATGTTAACCTTCGGGAAAATAGTTGAGGCGTGCATGGAATGTCTCTGTTATTTCTGACAACTACGTTTAGTCTATAATTATCTCAGTTTTTAATGTTTTTATTTAAAATTTAATAACTTTTATTATTTAAAAAATAAATAAAATGAATACCACCTTTCAAAGTAAGATGCAAGGTCATCATGTGAAGCTTGTAAACAGGGATCTGAAAACTAATTTTAACCTTAGCTGTCTATTCACCTACAGACATTACAAGAGATAAGATGTGGGGTAAAGAATTGAGGTAAAAAATTGTTGGTAAGGGCTGTGGGTGGTTTCAAGTCCAAATCCCTACAATCATCCATAAGAGTTGACAGGTGCCTGTCTCTTATCTAAAGTCTAGGGAAGATACTTCAGTGGGACCAGAGGACCTGGTTATTGTCCACTAGAGGCTATTGGACACAAAAGACCAGTGTCTGTCTCAGTCTTGAATTTTACATGGCAGGAATGTGTGTCTGACTTACTGCTCTGACAAACACACCTGGTGTTTGCTGCAGTAAACAATACTGTTTACTGTGAATACATGTAGTACAGATGCAAGAATGAGCAGGAGATTGCTGGGCCTAACTGAATACTCAGCAGATAAAAGAGGACTTCGAGGTGATCTGCCAAAATATAGGGTGGGACAAAAGTAGGTTTACAATTATGAGTACATGAAATACAGAGTTTATTCTTGTATTATTGTTGATTAAATATTGTATTATTTTCCATACCATCAACAGTAAACCTACCTTTGCCCACCCTGTATAGGTGCATTTGGCTGCATCAAGGCAACTGTAGGTGAAAGATTCCCTGAGGATGAGGCAGTGTCCCCAAAACCCACAGGGAATCAGCTTTGAATACTTGTCAACTAGGTGCTAAATTATCATTTTTGTTAGCCAATGAAGAATTTTCTACCACTCCCCTAACCTTCCTCCCCTAAAAATACGTTGTGCTATGAGATTGTTTGCCTGTTGGCTCTTTGATCAGATTCTCCATTTATGCCCAGTTCTGTTCTATATTGCAGGAAAAGTTCATTTCCCGAGAACTGGTCCATTTTCATTTACACCCTGATGTGTACCGGTTGCTGTCTCACAGTAGCTACCTGTGGGATAAGAAAGGAAGTACATATAAAGCATATAATTTATTAATGGAAAGAGCCCAAATCCATTCAGCATAAATGAACCCAGTCATATAACCATCAGATGGATGTGAATAAAAGATCCCACTCAATTGGAGCCCCTTTGTCTTTGTAAATTTAAGAGATGAGTTAGTAAGAAAACAGTTGACTTGTATCAACATCTCCCAGCTGCCACACTTGGGTTAGAAGCCAACAATGGGATTTACAAAAAAAAAAAAAAAAAAAAAAGAAAACTACACAAAAACAAAACGTGTTTTAATAATTATTTAATAGTTACCTCTTTAGTCCTTACTTGTTTTTAAAAATATCAATTTGAAATATATTCTTAGCCGTGAGTACACACAATCAATAGAGAATAGTAATGTATAGTTCTGGGGATATATAGAACAACTTTTTATCTGTCCCTTAATGAAGCAAAGTTTGATACCCAATTAGCATTGTTGAAAGAGCAGCCAAAGTACCTGAGAGAGAATTGGAAACTATGAGCCAAGTAACTGAAAGCTCTGAATGAATTACCAAAAAAAACAGTTCCTGTTTCTGTGGGAGCTAACCTTACTACAGTATTGGGTCCACCTTGATTTATCTGTGGCTCCTTTGAGTGTAATATTGATATAGCATTTTTTAAAATCCTCACTCAAAGAGTGAGAATATGTTTTTCTATTGAGAGAGACTGGAAGGAGGGGGAGGGGAGAGAGAGAAGGGGAGAGAAACATCAATGTGAGATTGGTTGCCTCCCACATACACCCAGATTAGGGTTGGGGATCTGACCTGCAACCCAGGTATGTGCCCTTGACTAGGAGTCGAATCTGAGACCCTCGAGTGTACAGGCCAATGCTCTAACCACTGAACTTGCTGGCCAAGGCAATATAGCATTTTTAGTGGCTGCTTCAGGTATTATTACAATACTAGAGGCCCGGTGCATGAAATTAGTGCATGGGTGGCGGGGGTGTCCCTCAGCCCAGCCTGCACCCTCTCACAATCCAGGACTGCTGGCTCCCAACTGCTCACCTGCCTGCCTTCCTGATTGCCCCTAACCGATTCTGTCTGCCAGCTTGATCACCCCCTAACCACTCCCCTGCCAGCCTGATTGATGCCTAACTGCTCCCCTGCCAGCCTGTTTGCCCCTAACTGCCCTTCCCTGCAGGCCAGTCACCCCTAACTGCCCTCCCCTGCAGGCCTGGTTGCCCCTAACTGCCCTCCCCTGCAGGCCTGGTCCCCTCAACTGCACTCCTCTGCAGGGCTGGGTCCCCCCCAACTTCCCTCCTCTGCTGGCCTGGTCACCCCTAACTGCCCTGCCCTGAAGGCTTGATCACCCCCAACTGCCCTCCCTAGCAGGCCTGGTCCCTCCTAACTGCCCCCCCCCCACTTCTGGCCTGATCGCCCACAACTGCCCTCCCTTGCAGACCTGGTCCCTCCCAACTGCCATCCCCTGCTGGCCATCTTGTGGCGGCCATCTTGTGTCCACATGGGGTTAGTCATCATTGACCACATGGGGGCAGCCATCTTGTGTGTTGGAGTGAAGGTCAATTTGCATATTACTCTTTTATTAGATAGGATAGAGGCTTGGTGCACGGGTGGGGGCCAGCTGGTTTGCCCTGAAGGGTGTCCCGGATCAGGGTGGGGGTTTCCTTGGGGTGTGGGACAGCCTGGGTGAGGAACCTGTGGTGGTTTGCAGGCTGGCCATACCCCCCTGTGACCCAAGTGGAGGCCCTGGTATCTGGGATTTATTTATCTTCTATAATTGAAACTTTGTAGCCTTAAGCAGAGGGCAAGGCAGGCCAGGGCTGAGGAAACTTGGCTTCCTTCATCACCAGGGACAACTCAAGCCTCCTACTCTCTCCAGCTCTGTGGCTGCTGCCATTTTTGTTGGGATTTATTTATCCTCTATAATTGAAACTTTGTAGCCTTAAGCAGAGGGCAAGGCAGGCCAGGGCAGGCGGAAAGCTTGGGTTCCTCAATTGCTCAAGCCTCCTGCTCTCTCCGTGGCTGCAGCCATCTTGGTTGGGTTAATTTGCATACTCACTCCTGATTGGCTGGTGGGTGTAGCGGAGGTACGGTCAATTTGCATATCACTCTTTTATTAGATAGGATATACAGAAAACTTACTGCAATATACTTGTATGGAATGACATTGTACCAGTTCAAGTAAAGCATAGAGGTATTACCTTCTTTCACAGGACTTTATACTCCCCCATTTGTAACATAACTAGAGGGCTGGTGCATGAAATTCGTGCTTGGGGGGGAAGGGGAAGGGTCCCCTAAGCCCAGCCTGCACCCTCTCTAATCCAGGACATCCCTCTCACAATCCTGTACCGCTGGCTCCTAACCACTCACCTGCCTGCCTGCTTGATCTCCCCTAACTGCTCCCCCCTGCCAGCCTGATCACTCCTAACTGCCTCTGCCTGCGGGCCTGATTGCCCCCAACTGCCCCTCCTGCTGACCTGGTTGCTCCCACCTGCCCCCCATGTGGGCCTGGTCTCCCCATGCAGACTGCTGCTCAGTCGTTTGGTTGCCCCTCACTAACTCCCCTGCCAGCCTAGTCACCCCATGCAGCCTGTTTGGTCGTCCATTTGGTTGTGATGGTCACTTAGGCTTATATAGATAGATTTTCTTAAATATTTTCTCTCCCTACACTGAGAATTACCCCACACTGTATTATAATATTTGCTTCCACAAACCTGGAGGCTCTTCAAAGAGAAGGACTTAGGGCTGCTTCTCCAAGGATGAATCCAAGGCATAAAACCTAATGATTCTCTTCAACTAGTGTAGATGGAGGGCATTCAGAGGCAGAAAGCTTCAATGATGACTGAAATAGAATTTTTACTTGCCTGTGTCGTTGGTTCTGGGGGAAGATTAATCAATAATTTTATTTAGAAGAAAAAATAATGTGTCTTCTATTGCACCTAATTAGGAGGATTAAAAATTCATATTCATCTCAGAATTAAGTTCATAATGCTAAAATTACTTAAAATATAGGAAGTATTTTACAGATTTTATGAAATTTTAATGATTTTACAGAGCTATTAGTTTGCTTTTGCAATATCTGCACAGCTCACAATTTCCCCTACCCACTCCAAACTCCTCACTGCAGAAGGTCCACTAGTAGTTTTCTAAAATGTGACACTTTCCACCCTCCCAGACAGTGGTCTGCAACCTGAGGTGCTCATTAGAATCACCCAAGAAACTTAGAAACGTAAAGATAACGATGCCCTAACTCCAACCCCCAGAGATTCAAATTTCATTAGACACAGTAGTTTCTAACCTTCCCCAGATATATCCACTGTACTGCCAAGCTGCCTCACTGGCATGTGCCCTGACTTGAGGCAATGAAAACTCTCAGGGAATCTGATTTGGGACAAGAGAAAATGATTGGATCACTTCTGTGGGATGGGACTTATGCTCCTGAGTAATAGAGAAGTCAAGAGATAAACAGGAAAAGCAAATAGGCCTGCAGTGCAGGGAGGAAGAAGCAGAGTCACTGAGAAGCAGAAATGTGAAGGTCTAGAGCAGGGGTGGGCAAACTTTTTGACTCGAGGGCCACAATGGGTTCTTAAACTGGACCGAAGGGCCGGAACAAAAGCATGGATGGAGTGTTTGTGTGAACTAATATAAATTCAAAGTAAAGGAGCGGAAGGGAGAGCAAGAGAACCCTCCGCTCTTTCGGCTCCGCGGGCCGGATCCAGCCCGCGGGCTGTAGTTTGCCCACGGCTGGTCTAGAGGGTCCCAGGTCCCTGGGAGCTAACTGCATTTCTGGCTTGTGTACCTCTCCGTCTTTATAACCAACTTCTTATGGTGTTTAAACTTGCAGGGATTTGTTTTTGTTACATCCAACCGTCCTAACTGACCCAATAGTTTAACTCAAAAGTTCAAGATCATTGACCTATAAATGTAAATGATGCCCCCGTTACAAGAGTTGCTTATTATCTAACACACTCACTTGGCATTTAGGAATGTATGCTCTGTGTTTGAATCATTTTAGGCAAGTACTTACCCTATATATATAGGTACTGGGTGATAATAGTTGAATATGGTAGGTCTATATTCAGTAGTCTGACTATATTAGGAATTTATTTTTTGTTAATGATAAAACATTTCTTTTTGTGATTAAACCAGCTACCTACCATAAAGCAAAGTTTTTGAGCTTTGGTAAGAGTGCTGTGATTGAAATGAATGAAAAATCATATCATTACAATAGTATTTTTACTTAGGGGAAATGTGTCCATGACTTTCTCAATTCCTCCAGAATCATCTGACTCCCCAGGTATCTTGTACTGTTCTCTAGAAGGTGAATGTACACTGTGGGTCACTAGATTGTTACCACTTAATGGTAAGGTAACAATACCCTCTTCAGACCAGCAATATGTTCACTACCGAGTAGAAGATTCTCAATGCATCTTTTCTTGCTGAAAGTAAGATCTGATTCCAACAGAAAGGATAAGCTCCTCTGGGACAAGAGCTATGTTTCAATTTCAGTGACTACAACATCTAGCACAGTGCTTGGTGCAGAATAGAGGCTTTATTAGTGAATCTGCTTAAATGAATAAATGAGGATCAACTCTGCTTTTCAATACCAGTTGTACATATTAAAGATAAATGTGAGCACCAAGCCTACACATGAGGAAAAATGATATCTTTACAATGTCATTTACAATACTTTTAATTCTATTAACGTCGCTATTTCCCATATTTTAAAAATGCAACTCATATAACCTTTATTCATAATTTACTATCCTCTAGTAATAAATAGCTTTGTGCAGACTGTAATTTTGCTAGTCCAAATGAAAATACATTGGGAAAAACTTAAATTACCACCAAATTCCACTAACATCTAGAGACTGTATGCTACTCCAGTACAAGTCTTACTGACATAAACATTCGATGACAGAAGACAAAAATGTGATTGTAAGGGTCACATAAACATTTTGGGTGTTTATTAGGGAAAGATCATAATTCGTTAACTTATTGAAATAATTTCTTTAGACAGAAAAAATATCCATTTTCCATTCTCTCGGGAGAGTTTAGAATATTCACAGAGATAGCAACCCAGTATTTCTTCAAATGCTGCATTTTGGATTGATTAAAATGCTTATATATTATTAAAGGATATTAAAACTTCAAAGTTTCTAAAGGCATTTTTCCAGTGATAGAGATCAAAAGCAAAACACTGAGTTAGAGTTACAAATATACACTCATAGATATGGGAATAATATATTTTGTTCCATCAACATGTCTACTTTACATTATTCAGCACAAAGCTTTGTGAAATAAGAATCATGGGAATATAAGAATATAAAGGAAAAAGGTACAAATAACAGCTTCATAAACTGAGAAATGTACATAAATAAATCATGTATATGTGGGAAGTTTGCTTAGCTGGCAAGAAACAAAATATGGAAAATCTGCTTGTTAAACAATAACTACAGAGTGTGCTTTTATGATATTTTTCACCACAGTAATTCATATTAGAGATAGAAGCAGTTGCATGTTAAATAAAATCATTGAGCATTGTTCCCTCACATTGCAAAGAGCTGACTTATGATGTTTTTAGATGCCTCCCATTAGAAAGTAAATATTCCTTCAATGCTATGCATTTCACAAAATTTAATAAAGACGAACTGTAAATAAAGTCACAGGGCGATTTCAGACAGTTTTATTAGGAGATTGTTGAAAAGAAAAAGAAAATTAAATACAATAACAGTAAACATGGTTCTCACATTGAAACCAGACTCAAAGAACTAGGCTACCATAGAAAAATTTCCAATTTTTGCATTATGATGTAAAAACAGATTTTTGTACAGATTTTGTACAACAAAATTCGTAATAACCTTTTATCATTTTTAGAAAACTTTAAATATATAGATAAAAATAGACAATTTTCATAGGTCCTACATGAAGGTGAGTATGTTCTGTTCCAAGGGCTTGCATAGAGCACAAATGTGGTTATAATATAGAACAACTAGACATTAATATTTCTAGGATTACAAAAGCATGGAAACCATAAAATGGGCACAATTTTACTTGTTTATACCAAAACAAATTTCAAACCAACCTGTATAACTAAAAAAAAAAAAAAAAAAAAAAAAAGGGAGGGGAGTAAACTTAAGTTACAGACTTAAAATAACATTTCATGAATTGTAATATTTACAACGGTGTTAGTAAGATTCTCTCTTAACATATAGTTGATAGCTCTTTTCTTTAATCCTTGCTAAAATTTTCTTTTATATCAAACCCAATCCTAAAGCATTCTCAAAGGTCTTGAAAGTATGTATTTTAAAACTATTTAACCTACTTACCAGGTGACTCTATGCAAGGAGCAGAGCAATGATTCTACTACATATGTAAGTTGTAGGCTTTTTTAAAAATCGTTCAAAAATGTATGATTCAAAAGCTTGCGACAAGTCCCTCCAATTTTAAGTGTTGTAATCCTTTAAAGACTGCATACAGAGAAAAACAAGAAATAGATACAACTAAGATTAGAATCTCTTGTGCTCAAACAAGAGATGGTTAATGGAAGAACTATGCTTAGAAAACCAAGTTTCTACAAAGCATTAACTAACAGTATTTTAAATAAAAATATTGCTCCTTTTAAAGCAAGCTAAAATAGGAACCGCATATATAACCCTTTTATTGTATTTAAAAAAATGAACTTAACTGTTTTATAGTGAGCTACGCAAAAGAAGTATGTTCCAATATTGCAAGGAAGACCTAAAAACTATTGAAGCTTACTGCCAGAGTATGTATAATATTTTTCTCTTAACCAAATAATCCAAATCCAAACTACTTGAACATTTTAAGCTAGTTTTCTTGGATATTTAAGATTTTGCCATTTATGGTAATAAATAATGTTATGACCATAAATTTTAATGTGACAGCAAAATCATAAAATGAACAGCAACTGTACTGATTCATAATATCAGCCTTTAAAGGTGTAACTCCAGGTATGTAAAAGCAAAGAGAAGGTAACTTCAGCATATAATATGCACTGTTTGCAGCTTTACTTCCAGTTATCTGCACAAAGTGAAAACACATACTGTAACTTTCCAAAGACAGTGAAAATAACACGTAGGCACCCTTCCCTCTGACCAGGGTGGGAAGCACAACACATTTTAACTTTATCACTCAGCGCTACATGGTATTGGACTGATACATCAAGGGTTTGTTAGGTTTTGTTTTTTCAGCAACATTAACATAATATGACGTTAACATATAAAAATATTTCTGGTGTTTCAATTTACTGTTCAGCCACAATCCATTCTCAATAGTGCAGCTTGGGGCACTAACTAGGGTTCAATATACAAATAAAAATGGCTGACACAGAGTTCTGATGTCACCAGATGCTTAAGATCTCATTCATTAATACTGTGACTCCAGACAAATATTTACATGCCTGCATGCGTTAAAACCAGAAAGGTGTCTTTCTGACCAACAGGGTGACAAAACATATTTTCTAAAATTTTCATTTTCCTAAACTCTATACTACTGCATACATACATACCTTCCTTGTATGTTTTATGTTTATATACTGTACATGTGACCAACAGTTTGAATAAGAAGCATCATTATTATTTTCAATTCTATATACCACTACCCGTCAGGAATGAAAACATGTTACATTTGTATTTTCTTTCTTTAAAAGAAAAACGAACTTCAGTGAAACCTTTTGGCTTATATTCAATACTTCTTTCCAGATACTCAAAATGTTATTTCACTGGGTTGTTGTCAATATCCATTTATTGGCCTTTTGGAAAGTATGTGAAAAAACATCTTCAGGAGAAACCCCACAATTAGAGAGTTTAAAATAGAATGTAACAGAATATTACTCTTTATTGTATTGACTTTTAAGGAATCCTCTATGCCTCCTATAAGTTCATTTCCAAGTGTTCTTGCTGGTTTCTGGAGGACATAATCCTGTAAGTCTGGGTGACCACTGCTACAAGAGTCTCTTGATGTGCTCAGCTACAGAATATTCAGAAGAAGAAAATGGTTCATTCCATTAAAAAAACAAAGCTAGGTCTTATACAGACCTGCCTTTAACTCTGTATACAAGTGTCCAGCAGCAAAGTTGCAGATATTCATTATAAGAAGTTTGATACTTGTACATTTACAAACATTCTCAGGTCTCTGGTATAACCACAGGTGAAAATCAATGGAGGAACCTTGTTTTTTTTTGTTTTTGTTTTTGTTTTTGTAGAATACTTAAACTTTTAAAGAACATCAATACACAAAATTGAGGCAGTTCCCTTAAAAGGACTTTTATTTTTTCCGAACTTTTCAATGATGAATGTCTGACTGCAAAGTTCTTTACTATAACATGGATTTCTTCAACAGGAAAGATTCAGTACATGACAGTAGTTTTCAAATACAGTCTTCCATCTAAAAATAAACAATAAAAATAATTAATGAGATGACACTTTGGGAACAAATGTGAATATAAAAACTACATAGCCTGATATAAAATTTGTGGATTTTAGTCTCTCTTCACTTGATTAAGAAGTAACATTTTCCACATAGTCTCAAAGTTAATTTCATAATTACATTGAGTTAATGTGATTGAAATGAATACAGCATTTCTAGTTCTCATAAATATATATTTGCTATTTTGCTATCAGTTCCAGAGCACTCAAAAATAGATAAGAGTATGTGTTGTGTGTGTTTTATTGATATGCAAAGCTAATTGCTTCTGTTGAATGACAATTATTTTCTTCAGGCTTGCAGAACTAAATTTTCTCTGGATGCATTCAGGTGTATCTTCATCACAATGATCAAGTTCCAATCTTTCTCCTTAGCACTGTTGTTAAATATACCATGTAATGTAACTATTTTTTATATTTGTTGCTATTTATATGAAAGCCACCTAGGTAATTTCATCACTATCAATAAACTATAACCTTTCACCCTTGACAGGAGAGTAACTGAACAATTAAATGTTAAGATGAAAATGTATTGCTTAACTTTCACCAATTGGGTAACACAGTTATGTGAAGAAAAAAAAGGAAATAAAATTTTGGACATGTTCATAAATGCATTGGAATGAATGAGAAATAAGAAATAGGAAATTAAAAATCCAGAGAGAAAACAAAACTAAACATAAGCCTATTTTTCAAATGTCACATTCTCCAAACTGTCCACTTGTGGCGTGTTCTAAACTTTAAATATATTTGTATAAAATATGTCTGCATTTCAAGTTTTAAAACCTACAGTAAAAGTAATCAAAGAAGTAGAGTGCTGATACTTTCACTAAAATTTTCTAATTCTTAGTCATTAATTAATTGATCTCTTCTCTCTCTTTTCAATTGTCCCATTATTTCTCTTGTGTATTCAATTATGTTAAGAATATCATTCTCATTCTTAGGTGTTTTTTTAATAGACAATGTTTCCTAGGATTAGAGAGAGAGGAAAGAGACATTCTCAACTCGCCCAAAATTCAAATTCTATCAATTGAGGCCCTTCACAAAACCTGTGAACAGGTAATTTGCTCAAAATTAACATTTCATTGCTCAAGATGGGTTTTTAAAATCTTTGTACATTAAAGGAAAAAAATGAAGTCTTGAAAAATAATTTTATAATTTTCTGTGATATTTATAGAATATTAGGTAGAACAAATCTAATAATGAAGAGTGGATATACAAAAATAATTCATTAACCAGAGACCTAGAAGTATGGAACAGACTGATTAAACTCAGAGGGAAGGCAGGGGTCGGTAAAGAATTTGTATGTATATATGCATAACCCAAGGACACAGACAATAGTGTGGTGAAGGCCTGGAGAGGAGGGAAGCAGGTGCTGGGTGGAGGTGGTCAACAGGAAAAAAAGGGAGATATCTGTAATACTTTCAACAATAAAGATAAATTTAAAAAAATAATAAAATATAAAAGATCCCTTAGCCATAATAACTGTCTACAAGATGCTACATAATTTGGTATTAATCTCCCTCTCTAACCTTATCTATCACCACTCTCCTCTTCTCAGTGACTCTCCTTCATATTTTATGGCACACCAGGCTCTGTAATGCAATGGAGTATTCAGGCTTGCTTTCCTTCTTAGAAGCCTCCTCCTTCCCCACTTATTTTTCTGCTCGTTTCTATTGAAATTCTCTAAATAGAACTCTCCTATTTATTCTCTAATGCAAGCACTCCAAGAATTAACTCCATTGCACTTGTCTCTAATAAAAGGTGAGACAAACAAAAGAAGCGGCCATATCCCTTTTCCCATTAGAATCATAACGAGAATGCTTTAGCATTCTTTCTTCAAAATTTTACTGCAGCCCTTGCTGGTGTGGCTCAGTTGGTTGGAGTGCAGTTCTGTACACTAAGAGGTGGTGGGTTTGATTCCCAGTCAGGGCACATACCCAGGTTTCTCTCTCTATGATCATTCAATTAATAATAAATTTTTAAAGTTTTAATGCAGTATTAAATGCTAAATTTTTGAAAAAATATATTCATTAATATGCTTATGTAATAAAAATAATCATCTGTAGCATATTAGAAATTTTAAAGTCAATTTGAATCTGTTTTAAATAAAACTAAATTTATTTTAAACTATAACAATAATAATTAATGTGTAAGCATATTTACCATACATCTTATATAAAATACATTTATAGCAATTATATACATTATATTTGTGTGCTCAGTATCTGATTTGCAGTAATTCCACTTTTAATAAGTCTCTCTTTACATTTTTTGACTAAGGTGTGTTCTTAACAGATGAACTAATGCATCAAGCATTTGAAGATTCCAGTTATAAAACCAATCCCAACTGCTACAATTAAGGCATTTATATGATTAAATAACACTTAGACATCAGAGATTATCTGCCTTACAATTAACTGGAAGCAGAAATAGATGAGGCATGGACAGACCCTAAAAGAGTGATTCTTCCTTTGTCTACAGAACCTAACTTTCAAAGCAATTCTACTTTATAATTCTGTCATCTTTATTGAAACATACTTATGCATAATTCAAAATATTTAAGAAAAAAGTTCTAACTAATTTTATATTATTCCAGATAAGTTATAGCATTGGTCCTGCAGCCTTCAGGAAATAACCGCATATGGATGTACCCACAGAGCTAAAAAAAGGCCTCTCGGTTTTGGGAACTATCTCAGTCTTCGGATAACAAACCACCTGAGTAAAAGTTAAGTGGAAGGCTATGCAGGCCCATAATTCAAACTGTGCCATGGTTTTACATTATATAATAACGTTTTCAATACTTTCGCCTTCCCTGACTATTCAAACAGCAAGAAAAGTTGTAAGGCCATAGAGAAGCCTGGGAAAAACAAGCTGCTGTGTGGAGTTCTTTGGAATCCCAGGAGTGTTTCCATGGCTAAGACTTTAGTGTTGTTCACATCTCGAAACTCAGAGGGCTTATTCATATGCTTTGTTTTAAGGAATGCCCTTTGTGCACTATACTTATTTTCTGACTAGACAATCCCATACCTACCCACTATTTTATATATATATATATATATATATATATATATATATATATATATATATATATTATTATTATTTCTGCATGCATTGGCCACAGAAAAATATTTTTTCCTATTTGTTCCTGATGCTGAGCCAGGTTAACCAATTATTCATTGATATCACAAATGGATGATAACTTTTCTTTAAGATCAAATAAATTGGCAATAAAGACAATGTTGATTATTATCCAGATAGCTCCTATTTTCTGAGCACCTACTGTGTTCAGGGCACTTTATAGATATCAAATCTAAACTGAACAAAATAAGTATCCCTTAGTATCTTTTATAAATAGCTATGAAGGCTCAAAAAGGCTGAAATATCTTGAGCATTTTTGCAGGACTAGTAAACGGAAGTGAAGTGATTTGCTATTTATGTGAATCCAAATTTCATGTCCATTCTACTGTATCACTTTCATCCAATAAGCAATTGGGCTACCACTGGAAGAGATTCTATGTCTCCGACTTACAGAGATGAGGGACTGGCTCTTTTCCACCTAGTACCATCAGTGTCACTGCCTCTCTAGTTCTGTTTCTCATGGTCCTCCCAGAGACAGGGGCTTCCTTTTAGTATGCAGAGCCTCAACTGAACAACTTGAAACCAGAACCAGAATTTTTATAGTTTGGTTTAACAGAAAATATTTTCCTTCAACGCAATGGTTGTTTTCTTTCGTACGGGAGGCTAATATGACAGAAAAGCCAAGCTATACTTTGTGCATGGGAGTACTTAATTAAAGAGTCTGTTCTAATTAAAAGCATTTGGGAGTAGGGATTGAGTGAAACTTTTTAAATTACAAATTCCTAATAGTTCCAGAGTTCATTGTAATTTGATGCTTTCAGCTATAATTTGGTGCACATGAAAGTATCTAGATCACTGAATGGTTTATTGCAGGTGTGAATTTTTGTATGCTGTTTATTGTTATTATGAAGCTTAGATCTATAGATGAGTTGAAGAAAACATTTTAAATTCCTTGTAAAAATGGATCTCATTCTATATAATAAAGATGTAATATGCAAATTAACCCTCACACCCTCACAAGATGGCTACCTACAACCAGGCCGGCAGGGGGGTTAGTGAGGGAGGACCAAATGACTGAACAAGCAGGCTGTGTGGGGCAACCAGGTCGGCAGGGGGGTTAGTGAGGGGCAACCAAACGACTGAACAGCAGGCTGTGTGGGGCGACCAGGCTGGCGGTGGGGGGGCAGTTAGGGGTGACCAGGCTGGCGGGGGCATGCAGCTGGGGGTGACCAGGCCGGCAGGGGGGGCAGTTGGGAGTGATTAGGCTGGCAAGGGGGCAGTGAGGGACGATCAAACAAATGGACAGCAGGCTGCGTGGGGTGACCAGGCCAGCAGGGGGGTTAGTGAGGGATGACCAAACAACTAAATAGTAGTCTGCTTGGGGCAACCAGGCCAGCAGAGGTGTTAGTGAGGGACAACCAAATGACTGAACAAGCAGGCTGTGTGGGGTGACCAGGCTGGCGGCGGGGGGCAGTTAGTGGTGACCAGGCTGGTGGGGGGGTGCAGCTGGGGGTGACCAGGCCGGCAGGGGGGGCAATTAGGAGTGATTAGGCTGGCAGGGGGGCAGTGAGGGGCGACTAGGCCAGCAGGCGGGGCAGTTGGGGGGCGACTAGGGTGGCAGGGGGGCAATTAGGGGTGACCAGGCCAGCAGAGGGGGACAGTTGGGGGCGACCAGGCTGGTAGGGGGAGGCAGTTAGGGGTGATCAGGTGATCAGGCCAGCACACAAAGGCAGTGAGGGGTGATAGGGGTGATCAGGTCGGCAGTGGGGGGGGGGGGCAGTTAGGGGTGACCAGGAAGGCAGGCAGGTGAGCAATTAGAAGCCAATGGTCCAGGATTGTGAGAGGGATGTATGACTGCCAGTTTAGGCCCAATCCCTGGGATCGGGCCTAAACCAGCAGTCAGACATCCCCCAAGGGTTAAGGAAGTTGAAATGGGGAATGAATCACATAATTTCCAGTTGTGTTTTATTTTATGTTTGTGTATTAAGTCTATTGTTTTGAGTTAATGTATTTGAAGGTATTATTATATATGTTTATTATAATGTCTAACATACACACATATAAAGTTTAGCTTTTATTTCATGTATAAAACTAGAGTATTGCATAGCTTTATCATTTACTTTAAAACTAATAAAATTTATTCAATAACAGTTATACCACACAACAAGATTTTATATTAGAAGGTGGCAAACATACTAGACAATTTCAAATTGTTCAGTTGAGTGACACCAGAAATACAATTATTTCACTGTGTGAAAAATATGTGAAATAATTAACCAGGAACTATACTAGTAAAAAGTATCACACAATTTGCAAATAGACATATATTCCAGTTTTGAATACAACAACCCTGCAAACATCCATAAGGTTCTCTTAAGTATTTTCTCCACAAAGGGCTTAATTAATTACATTTCCTGTTAGAAAGTAGCTTTATTTAAAAAGGCATCTATTTGTTCAAAATTTATATGTAGACCATTAGAATCTAATGAAGTTTGCTGCTTTCACAAAACAGGACATTTATGTGCAGAATGTTTCCCTACACCAGAACTGAGGAAAATACTAACATAAACAGGGCAAACATATAAGATCATATATCTAGAAAGTTTAATATTGACTTAAAATTAGGTTAATATGAAATATAGTAGCTTTGAGCCCCTCTCAACATAATGTCTTAATCATGGGAAATCAAAACAAGTGGGGGAACAAATGTTAATGATTCATGTGATATTTGATAAGACAACGAAAGGAAGTAAAAATAAAAGCAAACAAACAGGAACAGATGGAAAGAATCTTTGTCAAGTCATAACCCCTCTTCTAAAACACCCAAAAGAAGAAGTTAATTAAAGAAAATATTGTTTTTTGCTTTTTTATAATTTTATATTTAGAGTAAGAACATTCTGCTACTGCTAAAGCAACGGAGCAGAGACACAAAGTATGAGACACTAAGTCTACACTTAGTATGAGAAATTTTTGAAGAGAGATTGATGTTCAGCATAGGCACTTTTTAAAGAGGATACTAAATAAATAGCATTTCTTCTCATGAAATGAAGATAATAATAGTATAAGTGATTCTCTGTGAGTCATATTCAAGAGTGTGTAAAATAAAATTAAACAGTAAAAACTGAAAAGCTGCAACAGATTTTGAATTTTATGTAATTTAGGGTTATAGCTGCAGAACCCCGAGGCTCACAGAGTGGACAAGAGCCCAGATCTTTTAAATGGTTTCTCCATAAGTACATGACGCTATTCTACAGAGTGGGTACAGAATGTGTGTAAGAGAACACAAGGGTGTTCTCTATGTGCATTCTAACTATACTAGTACAAGCAGTAGGTAATGGGTTACCTAATGGACCAATATGATCCAGCTCACTTGAAATCAGAGTAGGTAATATCATGTTTATTTACAAGAGTAGTAGAAGTAAAGTCTTAAGTATGGCTAATATAAAATACTAGAGGCCCAGTGCATGAATTTGTGCACGGGTGGGGTCAGGCCGACCTGCAGTGATTGGGGCTTATTGGGCCTGGATGAGCCAGGGAGAGGGGCTGCAGGAGGTTGGCAGGCCAGCCCTGCCCCCAATAAGGGTTGGGGGGCCGACTGGGGCCATAGTGCTAGTCAAATCAAGCAGTTGTTCTGGTCATTCCAGCGTCCTGGTCTCTTGGCTTTTATATATAGAGATAATCAAGAACCTCTTATACATATGTTTCAGTTCTCTTCAGAGAACAACACAGTCCAGTTTAAAACATGTTCCGAGAACAGATCATCATCTAGAAATTATAGTATACACATTAAAAGGTAACTATGTTTTTAGACAAAAAGTGAAAATGAAACCATGCCCTTTCCATGTAAGGGACTTTGTATCAAGTTCTAGGTAAACACAGGGATCAAGGAGAGACATGCACTTTGACAACTGAACAATTTGAGGCAAGTGGAACTAGACTTCAGGTATTGTAGGGCTAGAAGGGATTGCCATTATGCAAGCTGATCTAATCACAACATTCTATATGGGAAACTAAACAGAAAAATCAGTAAGGAAGGCTGAACTAAAGAATGTGAAGAGAAGGCATTTCAACATCTACATGTGGCTATGGTTAATCTTACTTGGCTTGGAGTTATTTAGTCAACTCCAAACCTAGGCAAAACACTTTTCTCAAATAGCTAGATTAGTTTACAGTATCTCAATTCCTCTGAGAAGTAACATTCATGTCAGTATCTTAACAAAAGAGACCTTTTTCTTGGATTTCAGGCTCAACTGTGATATTAATGCTCTCTATGGACAAAGAGGAATTTACTACTAAAGGCTAAAATAATCCTGCTTTACTGGGTATTAAAGACCTTTTATCCTGTAACTCAACAATCTTCCCCAATTAGAGTAAAAATCTGGACCCTTTGGTTTTATGAACTAAATGTTCTTAAGACCATATCTCCATGACCACATCAAGCAAAATTGATTTCAAAGTCATCAAGAAATTCCAAAAGTGTGGTGGCGTAAGTGGAAGCTACACTGACATGCTCCCAGGACCAAACTGGAATTACAACTAAACTACAGAAAAACCATCCTGAATAATCAATTGAAAACTAACTGGAGGGACCCTTGATAACCAAGGACAAAAAGTGTAGACCACATAGAGACTGGTAGGAAGTGCAGAAGCACAAAAGGGCTGCTCAGGCTCCCACAGACAGCAGTTTTGGAAAAATATCTTAGCTGTGGGGAGTTCCCATTGAGAACTCTGGGGTCTAAACCCCAAGCTGGGCTCCCCAGACCAGAGCACCAGAAATCAGAAAGGTGCCTACATAACATCTGGCTGTGAAAAGCAGCAGAGTTGCTGTCTGCAAGGGAAAGACAGCTGGAAATGCAGGCATCCTCTTAAAGGGCCAACACAAAATTTCATGTGCAGCCACTCACTTTGGGTCCCAGAAGAGGGAGGGCAGAGTGGACTGGAGGTGTGTGAGCAGAAGATAGGATTGGAGGCTCTGGAGCAGAGCTTGGAAGGCAGACACCCCAGTTTCCTATGCTGAGACATTACCTCATACTGTAGAGGACATCTATCTGTGGCAGACCTTTACTATCCAGGCACCTTTTGCCTGGGGGGAAGCAATTGCCCCACCTTATTTGAAAACCCCTTGCCCCACCCTGTGAAATTTCTATTCCATTAAGAGACTGAGAATAAAAATCAGCCTGTAGGCAGGAGCATTTGCCCCACCCTGTTGGAAAACCTCTCACCTCATCCCTGTGGTCTATAGCCTGAGGTTAATCAAGACTGAATAACAATCAGACCAGAGGCAAAGCCAGGTCTCTGGAGGCTTTGATTCTTTGCCTGATTTAATCCAGGGCAGGAGGCTAGAAAGCAGACCTTGCATATCATCGCTGCATCATCCTGTTTTTTCAGTGATAGAGTAGCCTTGCCAGGTTTTAATTTTTAAGTCTAAGATATTCTTCCCAATACATAGGGTAGGGTCCCCAGGCCTGGTTGGCAATCAGGGCCATCTGTGGGGTGATCGGTGGGTGGGGTAATCGGGGGTCCCCGCTGGCACCCACTTTGTCTAGCAGCCTGGCAGCATCCACTCACCAGCCCTGCCCCCTGCCACCACCGCCAGTCGCCTCCCTCTATGGGGGGTCCCCACTGGCACCCGCCTTGGCTGGTGGCCTGGTGCTGCCCGATGGCCAGCCCCTCCCCCCGATTGCCACTGCTGGTCACCTCCCTGGTGGTCAGTGCGCATCATAGCAACTGGTCATTCTGCTGGTCATTCTGCCATTCGGTCGATTTGATATTAGGGTTTTATTATGTAGAATATATGATCAACTATTTGCCAAAAAACTGGAAAATGTGGATGAAATGGACAAATTCCTAGAAAAATACAATCTTCCAAAACTGAATCAGGAAGAATCAGAAAACCTGAATAGGACAATAACAATTGATGAAACTAAAGCAGTTATAAAAAAAAAAACTCCCATCAAACAAAAGCCCTGGTCTGGACTGCTTCACAGGGGAGTTTTACCAAACATTCAAAGAAGAACTAACACCTATCTCCTCAAACTACTCCAAAAAATCCAAGAGGAAGGAATATTTCAAAACTCTTTTTATGAGGCCAGCATTATCCTAATTCTCAAACCAGATAAAGACACTACAAATAAAGAGAATTACAGGCCAATATCCCTGAATAACATAGATGCTAAAATCCTCCAACAAAATATTAGCAAATCGTATCCAGCAATATATTAAAAAGATCACACACCATAACTAAGTGGGATTTATATCAGGGTTGAAAGGCTGGTACGATATTAAAAAATCAGTAAACAAATTGATGATAAAAATCACATGATCAATATATGCCAAAAAAAGCATTCGACAAAATCCAACACCCATTTTTGATGAAAATTCTCAGCAAAGTGGGAATAGAGAGAACATACCTCAACATACTAAAGATCATATATGACAAACCTACAGCCAACATTATACTCAATGGGCAAAATCTAAAACCATTTTCCCTAAGAACAGGAACAAGACAGGGATGTCCACTTTCCCCACTCTTATTCAACATAGTACTGGAAGTGCTAGCCACAGCAATCAGACAAGAAGAAATAAAAGGAACCTAATTGGAAAGGAGAAATTAAAACTGTCATTATTCACAGATGACATGATTATTGTACATAGAAAACCTTAAAGACTCAACAAAAAAATTTACTGGATTTAATAAAGGAATTCAGCAATGTAGCAGGATACAAAATTAATACCCAGAAGTCAATGGAGTTTTTATACTCCAACAATGAATTCTTAGAAAAAGAAACTAAATAAACAATCCCATTTACCATAGCAACAAAAAAATTAAGATACCTAGGAATAAAGTTAACTAAGGAGTTAAAAGTCTTGTACTCAGAAAACTACAGGATGTTGAAAAAAAGAGATAGAGGAAGATATAAACAAGTGGAAGAATATAACATGTTCATGGATTGGTGGAATTAACATAATTAAAATGTCCATTCTACCCAAAGCAATCTACAGATTCAATGCACTTCCCATTAAAATACCAACGGCATATTTCACAGATCTAGAACAAATAATCCAAAGATTTATATGGAACCAAAAAAGACCCTGAATAGCTGCAGCAATTATGAAAAAGAAGAACAAAGTTGGAGGGATCACAACACCAGATATCAAGTTATACTACAAAGCCACTGTAATCAAAACATCCTGGTAATGGCACAAGAAAAGGCATATTGAGAAATGGAAAAACAGTGTCCCTAGAATTCAACCCAAGTGAGTTTACTCTTAATTAGTATTTGACAAAGGGATCAAGAGCATACAATGGAATCAAGACAGTCTCTTCAATGAATGGTGCTGGGAATATTGGACAGATACATGCAAATAAATTAAACTAGAACACTACCTTAGACCATACACAAAAAGAAACTCAAAATGGATAAAATACTTAAATGTAAGACGTGAAACAATGAAAATTCAAGAAGAAACCATAGGCAGCAAAGTTTCAGACATCCAGCATAGCAATATGTTTGTGGATACACCTCCTATGACAAAGAAAACTAAGAAGAAAGTAAAGAAATGGAACTACATCAAAATAAAAAGTTTCTGCACAGCAAAAGGAACCACCAACAAAATGAAAACTGAGCCCACTGTATGGGAGAACATATTTGTCAATGATACTGATGATAAAGGATTAATATCCAAAATATATAAGGAACTCATACAACTTAATAAAAGGAAGATAAACCATCCAATTAAAAAATGGGCAAATGACATAAATAGACACTTCTCCAATGTGAACATACAGATGCCCGAGAGACATATGAAAAAATGCTGAAAGTCACTGATCATCAGAGAGATGAAAATTAAAATAGCAATGAAGTAACACCTCATACCTGTCAGAATGACCACCATCAACAAATCAACAAATGACAAGTGCTGGTCAGGATATGGAGAAGAAGGAACCCTAGTACACTGCTGGTGGGAATGCAGACTGGTACAGACATAATGAAAACAGTATGAGATTCCTCAAAAAATTAAAAATGAAACTGCCAGTGATCCCATTTCTAGGGATATATCCTAAGAAACCTGAAACACCAGTCAGAAAGTATGTATGCATCCCTATGCTCATAGCAGTGAAATTTACAATAGCTAAGTTCTGGAAATAGCCCAAGTGTCCATCAGTAGATGAATGTATAAAAAAGCTGTGGTACATTTACACCATGGAATACTATGCAGCAGTAAAAAAAAAAGGGCTGCTTACCCTTTGAGACAGCATAGGGGGAACTTGAAATTATTATGCTAAGCAAAATAAGCTGGTCAGAGGAAGACAAATATTTCATGATATCACTTTATGTGGAATCTAATGAACAAAATAAACTGATGAACAAAACAGATACAGAGACGTGGAAGTATGGAACACATTGTCACATCTCAGAGGGAAGGAGGTGGATAGGTGGGTGATTGGGAAGCAGATTAACCAAAGAACTTGTATGCATATATGGATAACCCATGGACACAGACAATAGGGTGGTGAAGGCCTAGGGCATGGGGCGGGGGCAGGCTAGAAGAGGTCAAAGAGGGAAGAAAGGCAACATATGTAATACTTTCAATAATAAAGCTTTACAAAATCATCAAAAGTTATCTATTGTTTGTTTAAACAATAGGGAAAGTTGTTAAAAAATTATTCCTCTGACAAAACTTTTAGTCATACATGTTCAGCCTGTACTCATGTAGACAAGTTTTGGACCCATATATTGTATTACTAGAACTTAAGTGTTGTTACAACCACTTGTCGTAGGATCTAAACTCTTGTTTCCCCAAAGATGTTGCAACTATACTAACACTTACATAGAGGTTCACGATCCTAGAGAAATTTATTAAAGTTTGGCCATAATCTCCTTACAAGCAGATAACATACCATATGACCATGTGTATTTCTAGTACCTTGAACATTGCCTGGAACCTGGCAAGTGCTCAATAAAAATACTTGGAAAAACTATGAAGATAACATAAAAAATGAGAGGATAATGGATATTATAAGCCCCTGGGCGATATACCTTGAGAAGAATACAACCTCACTCGGGTAGTATATTGGCTTAGTCTAATAATGAGAAAGCATCAGATGTAAAATGAGAAACAGTCTTTTAAGACTTAACTCTTCCAAAAAGTCAATTTCATAAACTTTTTTAATAGGCCAAAGAAATGATCAAAGTCAAAGAGACTAAAAAGAAATGACAACTAAATATAATATGTGATCTTAATTTAGACTCAGAAATGCTATTAAGATGCTCTAAAGGTCTTGATTAGGTCAAATAACAAAATTTGAATTTCAAAGTCAGATTAAATAAAACGATTGTGTCAATGAAATATTTATTGAGCTAGTAAATATATTGTGTTTATATATAAAAGCATATCCCTTTTGCTTTTGGTAAATGCCCCCTGAAATATGTGTGGTAAATATAACAGTTCAGGATTTATACGTTACTCTGAAATAAGTAAATGCAATACAGAGAGAGAAAATTATAAAGTACACAGTAACAAAATATTACTAGTAGACAAATCTTGTTAAATTAAATATGAAACTTTTGAAATCTTTTTTAACTTTTTTATAAATATTTTTTCAAATTCAAAACATAAAAATTTGTGTATGTGAAATATATTTTAAGACATCACCAATATCAGATAGTTATTAATGTTAAAGACTAAAACCCTTCTCTATCTACATATACTGTTTCACTGATTAAATGGGCAGTATTTTCATAGTAAGTATGTTTTCTGGCTATCAATAAGACATTTGGCAAGTCCTATTCAAATATTAGTAAAACTATGCTTAGTGGTCATCTTAATAGAGTTCTTCAGAAAAACCAGGTTAAGATTTAAGAAACTTACTGGACTGGGGTGTGGATATAAACTGGATTCTGGTCTATTGGTCCATTATGTTTTAATGGTAAACTTTTCATTTTAAAGTCTATGAAGTTCACTTAACTCTATTACTAGTTAGTTAGGACTGTGTATGCTAATGTGCATTTTGATATAAAGAAATTACTGCCTGTTTAACAGTTTGAAACAAAAATAAAAGGACAAGTACAGACCTCTTTAAAAGTTTTGTTTCTGTAAAGAAATAAAAATTACATTGCTTTTAGGTCTGCTTTGGTAAAATGTGTGTGTGTGTGTGTGTGTGTGTGTGTGTGTGTGTGTGTGTTCTAATTAAGCATTCATTAGTAAGAAGTGAGAAACCATCAGAGTGGTTAATGTACCAGCAAGTGAGAATGTGGTACTTTGCACTTAGGTTACTTTGTCCTGATTGGAAGGTGAGACCTCTCAACTTCAGCAAAGTGAAGCACAATAAAATATCATTACTTTCTCTATTCTTCTATCCATCTCTGGGGCAAAGAAGGCTAAGAAACAGAGATAGAAGAAAATAATCATGTGAGGGCATAACTGAACCTGAGTGATGAATGGACAAATTATCTCCTTTGCCTAATTAAAACAGAGGGTAGGAAAAAAAAGTGATGTCTTGTTTGATAAAATAGATACTACTGAGAAGGGAAACAAGTCACTTTCAAGTCAAGCACATGTATCCTTCAGAACTGCAAGAAATTGGCAAAACACTTGGTGAATAAATTAAGTTTTCAAAATAAATGTATGGGGGAAAAACCAAAGGTGTCAATTTGAAAGTTTAGTTATTTTATTTTTTATAGAGAAAAAAGATCCTCATTTTTTTTTAAGTATAGCATTTTTTATTTTTTATATTTTCTATAGCATTAATAATTCAGTAATTTCAATAAAGTTATATTTGTTTTGAGAAGTAATTGTGAGTGAATCAAGTTCTACATATCTAGAGATTTATTTAACATAGTTATACAATGCTGAACCACAATGCTGGTCTAGTGTTAAACTCCACAAATGACAAACTTCAATGAAAAAATCTCAAACTTATTCAATAAATAGGAGGATTTTTTAAAATGAAATAAATGGCACTTTTGGGGGAAGCTTTTCTTTATATCTTATCTAATGGAATCATCAAATGTTATGTAGACAGTGTGGGGACGAGAACAGTAACATGCAGTACAAGAACTATTAAGTAAGGTAGCTCTTGTGCACTAAACTTAAAAATTACAAGTTCAGGAAGTGGAGGAATCCAAAGAGGACCACACCAAGAGGAATCCAAAGAGGACCACACCAAGACACATCATAATTAAAATGCCAAGGGCAAAAGACAAAGAAAGAATCTTAAAAGCAGCAAGAGAAAAACAGTTAATTACCTACAAGGGAGCACCCATACGACTGTCAGCTGATTTCTCAACAGAAACTATGCAGGCCAGAAGGGAGTGGCAAGAAATATAAAAAGTGATGAATAGCAAGAACCTACAACCAAGATTACTCTACCCAGAAAGCTATCATTCAGAATTGAAGGTCAAAAAAAGAGCTTCACAGACAAGAAAAAGCTAAAGGAGTTCATTACCACCAAACCAGTATTATATGAAATGTTGAAAGGTATTCTCTAAGAAGAGGAAGAAGAAGAAAAAGGTAATGATAAAAAATTAGGAACAACAAAGTGACAAATACATATCTCTCAACAAGTGAACCTAAAAATAAATTAATAAAAAACCTGATGAACAGAACAAACTGGTGAATGTAATAGAATCAGGGGCATGGAAATGGAACAGACTGACAATTCTTGGGGGGAAGGGGTTGTGGGATTGCAGGAAGAGATTGGACAAAGAGCTTACACCTATGGACGAGGTCAGTGGGGGAGGGGAGGAGGCCTGAAGTGGGAGGGGGAGAAAAGGGTGGAGGGGAGCTATGGGGGAAAAAAGAGGAACATCTGTAATAATCTGAACAATAAAGATTTTAAAAAATTACATCTAGAGATCAGTTCAGAGATGTGCAAAATCTTATTAAAGAGACAGACTAGCAAACAGGAAAGAAAGTGTGTTGACAGCATGAACATATCTAAAGAAGAATATGAGAATCAGTAAAATGTCTGTCCAGAAATATAAGCCCAGAGAAAACAGTTAAACAGGCAAGTTTTGGCAAATACTCATTTAACAATGAACCAGAAATTAATTTGGATGTGTGATATACTTTTTGAGATATTCCTGGGTCCATAAAATATTTGAATTATATAATACTCCCTGTTAGATCCCATTCTCTCCAGGTAACTTGACAGTTTCATTTTCTACATAGCCCTCTGTGGTAGAAGTCCTCTAAGATAGCTGGCAAAGCTTCTCTCTCCTTGTATGATCCCTATCACCTTAAGTGTGGGTTGTACCTAGTGACTTCATTCTAATAAGGAGAATATGGCAAAGGTGATGAGAAGTCACTTCCAAGATTAGGTTATAACAAACTGTGACTTTCATCTTGCTGGCAGACACACACTCTCTCTGAATCTTTTTACTTGCTTGATCTGATGAAGCAGGTTACCAGGTATTGAGTTGCCCCATGGAGAGTCTAGTGTCAAGAAACAAATAATGGCTTCACGTTAATTGTCAGCAAGTACTGAGGCTCTCAATCCAACACTCTTGAGGACAGGAGGATGCCATCAGCCATACGAGAAGCTTGGAAGTAGGTCCTGCCTCAGTTGAGTCTAGCGATGACTGCAGCTCCTGCCAACAACTTATAGCCTGGGAAAGAGCTTGAAGCAGAGGACCCAACTAAGCTACTCCAAGATTCTTCACATACAGAAACAGTGAGGTAATACATGTGAGGTAATAAACAATGAAGTTTTGAAATAATTTGTTATGCCACAACACATAACTAATGCTCCTTCCTTTATAAAAAGATATGCTGGTCAATGTCATAGGTAAATTTTCAGTTCTTATGACTTACAGTGTTTTAGTATACCTGTTTGCTTTTTTCTGGAGAAGATTGATAACCCAACTCTGGGTCATGTGAACTCACCAAGCACCTTGTAAGTTCTCCTGGAAACTTGCCTGCATTTCAGAAAAACAACAAAACCAACCTACATGTTTCCCAGTACAATATTTATTGTCTTCCTATAGCAAAATAATTTTTAAGAACCTCTCTGATTTGCTACAAATGGAACACATTATTCTAAATCACATTATTTTATTTTCACATGTTTAAAAAACTTGATGTTTGGTCTTTGTAAACTATATATGTTAAATATATCTATCTATCTATATTTATATCACTTACTGTCTATCTATCAATCAATCTATCTAGCTGTATATATATATATATATATATGTATATATATATATATATATATATCCTGTAGTAAATTACTTGTGTTACCTTAGAGTACTTTTATTCTTTTTTAAATATATATATTTTAATATGTTTTTATTGATTTTTAGAGAGAGAGGGGTAGAGAGATAGAAAATCAATGAGAGAGAAATATCAATTGTCTACCTTCTGTACAATCCCTAGTTAGGGACTGAGCATTCAACCTGGGACTGTGCCATGACCAGGAATAAAACTGATGGTTTATGGATTGATGCTCAACCACTGAGCTACACCAGCCAGAGAGGGTACTTTTATTCTACTGGGAATAATAGATAGATTTTTCTGGAAGACTGATAATTTTATTTCATGATATATGGTGGCAGTCTCAGAAATAAAAATTATAATTTTCAATAGTCTAATTCTTATATTAAATTTATTTCAGAATAATAATGATTATGATTGTGTCAAATCACTTGGTGCAATTGTGACAGAGGTAATCATCCCAGAATATTATATGTTCCACACTGTTAAAGTTGTTACCATTTAATGAACTGCCATTTACCAAAAAAGAAAATACAAGGAAAAAAAAAGTCTAAACTTCTCTATTAAAACCATGAAAGAAGATAGTATGTTGAACAAGAAACCAGACAATCTTTTTAATATCCTTCAGATATTCCCTGGCTTTATTACCAAATGCCTTATGTACTGAAAAATCACAATAGTGGTGATTGGTTAAGTTCAATTTTGGTTATATCTGGTGTCTTGGAATATTTGAAGGTGTTGTTTATTATACTGCATGTTTTGCAATGAAACAGACATAATTTTTTCAAATTAATCAGGAAAATATCAACCAGCCACAAACAATAACAAATGTAAGACACTAAATGCTTTCTAAAACAGAGAGCAATGAAAAAAAGACAAAATGTGCTATCACAAATATATGCAATGCTAATAGATAAGTTTGCATTTTACAAATTATCTCTGAGGGAACAAAGAATTTCAGGAATCATCTGAAATGCTTCGTTTGTTGTAAGTTCTAATTTGTTCTGAGCGTATATTAAGTTCTATGAGATTGCCAAATTTTTAATACAATTTTAAAAAATTAACACCAGAACTCTACAAACAAACATTTAAAGTATATTATTAAAAATGTGCATACACTTAGAAAGAAGATAAATGCTGATATATTCTATGCCCACTGTGAAATTCTGCCCTCGGTCATGGTAACATAGTCCATGATTTCTATTAAAATTAATAGCTTGTGGCTATGGTTACTGTCAGTATTGCCTTATTTTCCCATCACTAGCAACTGTGATCCGAATAAAATTAACTTATGTCACCATGTACATGATTATATCCTGGATTGAGGTTAGTTTCGAGAAATACTATGAATTTAAGGAACTCATCTAAGATTATGTCAAAACTACCTTATAATAAATCTTTATTTTCCTACCATACAGACAATATACTACTCTTACTTTTGGAGCTAATTCACAGTTGTACTTGGATAAAACCAAATTGTTCAACCAGGAATGCCTATTTTATATCAGTATCACTGATTCATTTCAATTCGACAGAATTCAGTTCTATCCCTTTTTAGGAAAACTTGCTTACATAGTATAAGAATATTAACTTGTAAGTCTTGGATAATCAATCTTGCCTATTTTCCCATCAGGTTTTTGATAGATAGTATCATGGTATCTGAATAAAGAGTTATTATCCTCTTAGTCTCTTTCACAGGTTCTTTACTAATCCAACCCTTGGATGAGGATTCTCTAAATGCTGCAACTCTAACCAGACATTTCCTGGCTTTATTATCAAATGCCTTATGTACTGGAAACTCACAATGCTTGTAAAGCTTTAAATATAGTGTAGGACTAGAATTATTTTGTATAACACACATTTTGTTGTGATCATTCAAAACACTATTACACGAGCATTTTTTTCTTTACCTACAAAGTCTAAAGAATAAGTGTAATTTTTACCTTCATCAAAATAAGAATGTATTATACAGTTCAAACGTTTGCAAAGAATAACTGTGCATCAGAAGAAAAAGCTAAAAATGGGAGTAAATTATTGTTGCTTTTTTATGATTCTATTCAATGTAGTTTGATTACTTGAAAGGACTGATATTCAACATATTGCCATATGAAACAATATCATGAAAAATACATGTCTCTTAATGCAAGAGTTGAATTGACAGTTTGTCATAGGTAAAATCTGCGGAATCAACAAAGATGCAAAATAAATAAGTCAAAATATGAATTATCTAATATACCACTATGTATTTTTAGCATTCTTTATTCTAATATTATGAATATAATATAGCACTGTAAATTTCTCAGACCCAGTTTTATTACACTCACTTTAATGGACAAAATTCAACACTATAATCCATCCTTTCTAAGCACCATAGAAAAAGCTACATTATGTTTTCTCTATTAAAAAAAATATATATATATATATATTTATATTAGGCCATTCATTACAAATAAGGATGGCATAAAACGTTACAGATGTGTATTAAGTCATAGACATGAAAATATGCTTCTCAATGTTGCATCTCTTATTTTTATTATAATCTGTTCTTTGTAAGGAGAAGGGGTGGTGGACACCCTAGCCTTTCAGAATAATGACAGTATTAAGATTATGGAAAGAAAGTTTATATTTTTAACATAAGGCTTTAATAGTGTCCAAAGTTGTATGTCATGTCTGGCCTTCACATTCAAACTGCCTCACTTTCAAACTCTAGCTCTAAATTCACTTAGGTTCTTAACCTAACGCTATCTAAATGCCCTGCTATCACACCAGACTCAACAGTAACAAGCTAACCTCACCATTTACTCTAGCCTGGATCTCTTTCCCAGATTACCTATTTCCAATTATCAACCACTATTTTCCTTTTCTAAATCCTACAATTTTCTCCCTTGTATTTCAAGAGCACCTTCCCACCCATGCTTTGCACACCAGAACTTGGATCCTCCTTATTCTCGTTTCTAAATTCATTACATTTTTCATTTCTTTGTTCTCATTCTCTATCAACACTTCTTATGCAAGATTTATATTAGATTTAGATTTATTATATTGATTTCAGATACAGGGGTCCTACTCTTTATTTTTATAAATATTTAGGAATTTGTCCAATGCCATACTCAAACACAGCCATAATGTTTATTTCTCTTCCGTTTGCAAATAGTATTACATAAAATATGTCAATATATGACATCATCTCAGAGGATTTAGACTTACAAATCTAGACTTAAATGAGCCTTCACTAATCACCCAAATGGAATTGATTGCTTTGTTTGTGTTTTGAAAGTACTGTGTTTACACTTCAGAAGCACTGGATCAGTGTTACTTCATTAAAAGAGAACAACAGATCTTTCAGGAAAAAAAATCATCAAATTTTCTAAATTTCAGATTTAATACATTAAATTAATTTTAGGCCTTGGATACATGTTTCAATATTGTGCTAGCGAGTTCTTACAAGAAACAAAGCTGAAATTGAGCTCCACTGGAAACACTTCAAAAGATGACTACCTAAAATGTTTGTTGAGTGTTATTTTTTTAAACATAGAAGCATGCATTTACATGTTTTGCTTTGTTAAATTTGTTTCACGTAACTAATGTAATGCATAAGTATTTCATATTAATATAGAAATAAAATTTGACCTATTTCTACTACCCCCTAAACAATACCATGATACCCACAGCTTTATCAATAGGAATTAACTCTACATTTATTTTATTAAAATTATTTCTGTATGCCTGTACTAGATGATGAATTATTTAGAAAAGATATAATGTCTTTTGCCTTTTTTCTGGCCCTAGCACTTAAGTATATAAGCATTGCTAAAGTAAATTGGTTACAACAGATAGATTTAACAAGAACTAGTTACAATAAACAGTGTGCCAAATTTCATTCCATGAGATATTAATACATTTAATTCAATACATTGATTTTTTAGTCAGATGATTTTAGAAAATGCTAGTTTAACTTCCCAGTCAAATATATTGCAATTAATGCAAGACATTTTTTTACTTTAATGTAGGATTTTTGGAGTTTTTAAAATACTAAACATGGACTTTGAAAATTCAAGAGAATATATATACTTAAATATATATTTTCATTTTTCACAGACAGCTATTTTAGAATTTTGTTATCCCAAACTCTTCATGTGATGACTCCCAGAAAAGGGCATTGATAAGCATATAGGAAGCCATGTTGGAGGAGCATGTTGTTGTTTATTTTTATTCTACAGTGCAATGAAGATTTCATACATTTGTGGTGGTCAGAGGGGTTTCAAGAAGAGAGATCAGATGAAAAATATATACATGAAAATGAAAACAGCAATCCTGGCAATTATAACTTAAATTTAATGATTTGGAGCTTCTAAAACTATCCTTCATGATATCACTTTATATTTTTTATTAATTAGAGTAACCATATGAAAATGAAAACATCCAGTTAGTGGCATAAAGAGGGAGAAGACAATATCACACTAAAGAAGAAACTAAAATTAAAGCCAAAAACAAACGAAGAAGTCTGGTTTTATATATTCATGTGAGCTTGTCACATTGCTAACTCATTTTATTCAGAAATTATAAATATGCCAAAAGTAAAAAACCATAATCAATAATCATTATTTTCAAGACTTTAAGAATACTACACAGCCATTTATCACATTAAGTATTGCTAAAATTTCATGCATACCTAATCCCTAATATTTCATCACTCCAAGTGTTAAATCTAAAAGCCCATAGCTTTGGAATGATAACATAAAATTTCACCTCTGTTGAATATAAATTTTTAACATTAAGAGAATAATTAGAAAGGTTTATGTATTTCTTTGTTTTGTAAAAATAACATGCAAAGAAGCCTACTGAGTTGTGATAATTCACAGCCTTCCTATGTGAATTGTTAGGTTTAAATAGATGCCTATGTTCTAATTTTCTCACAAAGGAATACAATCACACATTGAAATATTATTCAAAATAAGGCAACCAAGAAATGCATTTGATATCAAAGTGGGCAATTATCTACCAACTAAAAATTTAAACATTAATTTAGGAAATCAATTTGTATATGACTTAAAAAATCTAGCTAGACTGGCACTTAAATATATAAATCTCTAAAATATTCACCTAACCTTTGTGTTTATTTATAACCTCTGCAGCATTAATTTTCATAACATTTTCACTGTGTAGATAAATGCTATCAGTATTTTTGGAATTAGTCAGTTGACAGTTTTGTTGTGGATGTGAAATTATGAGATGAGAAAATGTGGGAACTGCTATGTGCTATTACCAGCTTCAGATCAAAATGAGGTTTGCTCTATTGTTAACACAATAGCTCATATTCTTGAGTGACTTTATACTTCTTTTTGGATGGTTGATATGTTGTAGTGTTAGCCATCGTTTCTTTTTTTAAAAATCTTTATTATTGAAAGTATTACATATGTCTTCTTTTTCTCCCATGGGCCTCTTCTAGCCCACCCCCATCCCCTGCCCCGGGCCTGCACCAGCCTATTGTCTGTGTCCCTGAGTTATGCATATATGCATGCAAGTTCTTGCCCTGGACCTGGACTTGACAATGGTAATTTTTTGAAAACCACTGAAGAACTCTGTCTAGTCTGAACCTGAATTAGTTCAGTGTAATGGGCCACCTGTCCTCATTTATTGTATCAGTAGGTACACAGTTGAATTTTGTCTGCACTCTAAGTTGTCATTGTAAAATTGCAATAGAATATCTACAAATAATAGAACAAAATGATATGGAGAAATAGTTTTTATAGCCACATTTTGACTCTGATGCTGGTAACTCTTGGAAAGTTAGTGCATTATATCGTATTTCAATAAAGTCTCACCCAGGAAAGTTAAGAAGGATTACAAAAAAATTATTCCAAAATAGACCATAAATAGATGAGTGCTATGCCATTAACAATTTTCTTTTTATTTACCAGATTTACTTCACTCTTTTCATTCATTGAGACTTGGATACATTAACCAAGATTGGCTCTGAATTTCTTTGGAAAATACAAGCCCATGAGCTATATTATATAATTCAACAACTTTTAAAGTACCTTCTGCAATGTCTTTAAATGGTTTTCATCCTAATAATTTCAGAAGTACACTTATAATTTAAAAGATTAAAAAAATTGGACATTTTCATTATATGCAGTAACCATATCACTTCCAGGCCTAACACAATGGGATTAATCTGAATCACACACTTTTGAAGGAATATATGAGGAGTGGGCCTCAAAATATTATTTCTAAAGGATGTCTGAATTAAAGGTAGTTAGGGGAAGTTGTATTCATTCTGAAAAGCTAGGAGAGCCATTATATTGTGACTTAATTTCTATTTTCAATATGGTTTATGTGTTAATACCTGATAGACGACAAGTTCTATTTTGAATTGAGAAAACATTTTTCTGTTTCATAAAAGATAATACCTTGTTCAGGCTTCAACAGTACTTTTTTTAAAATTCTATAATTTTACATAAAAATGTATATTTCTGAGTTACCTCAGAAAAGAAATGATAGTACTGAGCTTATGGTCCCATTAGGGCAACAGTTGGCTAGAACCCAGAACTGTCTGTTGTGTTTTGAAGAGAAATATACTTTCTATTCCTGCTGTCTCACATATAATCTACCTTTTTCATTTGTAAAATTTTGCTTTATGTCCAAACTTTTAGCCAAGGATAGGCTTAGACTGTAATAGTTTGTATAACTTTTCTGGAGAAATTTATAAAAAACAATCAAAAGACTGGTAACTTGGAACAAGATAGCTTGAAATTATATTAAACAATATAAGTCATTAAAAAATAAAAACATTGAAATTATTAATACAAGTAAATATCATCTTATCATGAAAATAAAATAATTAGTTTTTAATCTGTTAAAATGCGAATTCCATAAGTAAATGTAAAGCCACAGTATGGAATATCAAAGTAAAACACAACACCTGATTATGTATGGGAATAATTTATGGTCTAAAACCTCCCCATCCAGTCTCTTTCTCCCAGGGAGAAATAAATAAAGAATGAGAGTCAGATCCAATAATTTGTAGCCATCATTCATCGTTTTATAGGTGTAATTAGTAAGCTTAAGTGGAACTATGTTTGGAGATTTACTATCTCTGGAGTATGATTATATATGAATTAGGAGAGTCTATAGCTACTCCACACTCTATGAGAATACAAACCGTATTAGGAGAAATTTTCCAAAATATAATAAAAAATTTAAGAGGCTCTTATGCTTCCATCTTAAATGAGTAAAAAAAATAATTTGTTTATCTTTTACTTAATTTGGAAAGAGATGAATAATCATACAGAATACATGGCTGCAAATAAATCTTAAACCCTGTTGTTTAAATTGACATAAATATTTCAATTCACACTCTGTCATTAATTTTTTAATGCTTTGGAAAATCTGGTAAATATAATTTTTATTTTCCACCTCAGAACATGCTAAAAAAAAAGCATGTGTCACATAGGAAAAAAATATTCATTGTATTAAAATTTTTCCTTTTCATTCAAAAAAATGTTTAATTTTTACCATTAGTGACCACTATTGCAAGTACCATTATATTAAACTTGTGCATAATTATAAAAATAGCACATTCTTACTATAAGTTAGCCTCTACCAGGCGTTGTCCTAAGTTCTTTCTATACATTCACACTTAAACCCCATACAACTCTGTCAGGTGGATATTATGATCATTACCTGTGTTTTATAGATTAGGAACCCAAAAAATCAGAAAGCTTGATTTACAGACTCAGTGTTGTACAGATATTAAACAGCAGTGTGGAGATTTGAACCCAAGTAGTCTGATTCCAGAATACATGCCTCCATAGTGGACACACTGTGTGTGTGTGTGTGTGTGTGTGTGTGTGTATGTGTGTGTACACTAATAAAAAAATAGATGTCTTTGCAATTGACACTTAGAGCAGGTCTTAGCAATTAAAGTGAATTACCAGGGTGACAACACTAACGAACAGAAGCGTTGACACTAGACTTTGGCTCTCAGTTTACCAATGCTCTCCTAGGCCTGACTCATCCTAATGTTAATTTTAATTTTTTAGAACTCAGTTATTTAAACAAATTATCAATGTTAAAGCTAGAGAAAATCTGCATTGACATTTATTTTGTAACTGATTAATAATAATCTTTGTAACCTAATGAATTTATTTTTCTTGTTATATTAGAGAAAACTTCATGAGAATTTGGAAATTATGAGAGCAGTTGCAGGGCTAAGAAATAACTGTTGCCTAATGGAAATGGCTTTTAGCTTCCCTAAAGATAAATCATACAGAAAACCCAAGTCAATTGAATTGATTTTATCACATTACTAAACTTGACATGGAAAAAACCTATATATTTGCATTTTGAATCTTAATCTTTATAAATGTATGCCACCCTTCTTATCTAGTTTAATATTTAGATAAACTATCATAAGATAAGAAATGGATGTCATGTAGAAGAAAAGTATATGGAGTTAAAGGGACTCGAGGTCCTGAATTCACAGTTTGCTTCCAAGCACTTTGCTTTACCTCTATGTGCCTCAGTTTCCTCAAATAGTATAAAATGGGCATGCATGAGGATCATAAAATAACATTTGAGAAAAGGCTGAGCAAACTTCAAATTGCTTTAGAAACATTAGCTGGTGTTCTTCTTTGTAAGAAATGTTTTTGATGCCCATCTCTGCTAAATCAAAATGAATACTATTTACAGATAAACATTTCCCCACCTCTTATATATATTTATCTTCTAGTCTCCTCACACTCTTATTCAGTTCTCTTGAATATATACCATTTGGCACTTGATAACATTTTGGATTTCATCCCTTTTAAGGCATGTCTTGATTTTCACTGTGATCTCTTAGTTTGTGAGAGGAGAAACTTCTGCAGGCAGATTTAGAATAAAGTTGAAACTGTATAGCCTCTGTCAGAAAATATTGTCAGTCAACTTAGCAATTGTTAATAATAGCAAATGGATTTTTTGAATTTTAATGGACTAATTTATTTCAACCAACTAAAATATTTTCAACCAATGAACCATTTCCCAAACAATTAAACATACTGATTCTCATGTATACCCACTTGTTACCTACTATTTCAGCCATAAACATAACACTGCCATTAAAAGAAATGATCAGGCTTTTGTAAATCTTACTTTTAACACTAAATCATTATATTTATTCACCAAATGCTTTGCCACATTTGAGAAAGTAAAATTAGGTTTTCTTTTTAAAAAATATTGCTGTTTTGAGACGATACCGAATGGTAAGTAATGTGTTTGTTTTTCAGCTGTTGCAAATCTAAAGAGATTTTTTGAATACTTAAATTATAAAAACATTTAAAACATACAAACTTGTGCAATTTTTATTTTAATGAAGATGAGAAGTTCATTAAAGAAGATAAATATTTCATTAGATGTTAAATAAAACAAAGAGATTTTTTGGCTTCTCTCAGCACAAAATTCCTTTGAAAGATTAATTAATACATGCAAATTATGCAAATTAGACCCATGCAAATATTTTATGAAGACAATTAAGGGAACCATTAATTACTGCTTTTTTTGCTTCAGTGAGATTCATTCATTTAATTTTAATTTCACTTTAACTGTTTTGATGTATAATCTTGCAGCTAAGAACTTTATCTTTCCTGGCGGGTCACTTAAACTTATACATTTCATCAAGTGAGCACACAGAAATCTGTAAAGATATTCTCTAGACTATGTTTAGTATCAAGAGAAATTTCTGACACAATGCACTCCCAGAAACAGGGAAACTGGAAGGGAATGTGAGCTCATTCTTGGACAAGGTTCAACTGCTGGAAAAGCAATTAATTTGCTTTGGCTGTGCTAATATAGGGGAATTAGAAAGTGTGACACAAGACAAATAGAAATAATTAGTTCTCAAAAATGATGTTCTCATTAATATGGTTCAAACAGTAGAAATAAAAAACATTATTGTGGCATGTCTGCATTCTCTCCCTGATCATGGGAGTTGGGATAATGCACCATAAGCATTTTACATTTGTAGTCTAACTGATGTTTTATTTTTTCTAAATAAAATTTTAAAGCAAAGGGTGTTATATAACATAAATGTCTAAACATATACTTGCTATCAAAATTGATAACATACTTTTTGTCACCATGAGTTTATGTACCGATATTTTATTTGTTTCATATAAATCCTGTAGTTTAGTGAATATACTTTAAAAATGATGGTTCTTTTTATGTAACTTAAATATTTTTATGACTTTTATAACTCAAAGTATAAATAACATTTCTCAAAAATACTTTAAAAATTGCACTTATTCTTAAAGTAGTCATTCTCTATATTTATTAAGGGTTATTTTAGATGGCCAGGGTAAATTTACTGTCTAAGGGTGGTTACAAAAAGAGAAAGCAGATTTTGTGAATATGACCACTAATCTATATTTCCAAATGGTAACCTTCTTCATTCAGCTTTGGTAGACATTATAAACATTTTCTACTTAAGATCTTTAATCAGCAAATTAATTGGGTAAAGTGGCCATCAACATTTCACTTATTAATGAAGATTATAAAACTCTCAAAATAAACACTTATTTTAAATAAATTTTCCTTAAATCTAAAGATAATTATATACTGCCTAAAAATAAAATAATGTTGACCACAATAAAAAACCAATTTGCTAAACTATTTAGTTATAATAATTAAAAGTATCATCAACAAAAACATATAAAATTTAAATGACAGAGGCTTATTTTATGCCTATTCTATGGCACTTTTCTCTGTCCTGTAGGCAGGCACTGTCAGTACAGGGTAATATGAACAGTCTTAAGTGGACATATACTATCATTGATATTTGTTGAGCTTCTTAGTATTTACTAAAAAACAGATCTTAAAATCAAATTTTCTTTCTTACAAAGGTAATCTCATTTTATTCAGCCTGAAATTTCTAAAGTAGGATTATCTATGCATTTCATTGATATGCTCTGTTTAACCACTTTTCCATATCACTAATTATGATGTTAAATCAAAATGGATCTAGCATTGACCTTTAGGGCCCCCTGATAATATCTTTCCCAATTTCCATTTGTCACTATTCTTTGAAATGGTCTTCATACAGTATTCAAGCCACAAATATGTTCATGAACATACCAATTTAATTCAATTCTTCAATTGTATCCATGTTAGCAAAACATTATTATATTTTCCATTAATAACTGCTCTCTTTAATACTTAAAAAACAATTTAGTTGTACGAAAGTCCATTTCCCCTCTTGAAACTTCCAAATGAAATTCATTATTCCTGATATTCCCTTTCTCCCTTAAACTCTCATAGTACTGGTCACATATTATATTACTTTTACTAGAAAAAAAAAATGATTTCAACAAATTACAAACTAAGCCCAATCATTTTGCCTTAATTTTACTAATATTTAATGAAATAAGAATTGAAATAAAATCACAAAGACTCAAATGTCATAACTCAACACAAACATAAAATAATGACAATCATGCTTTTTATATAAGAACCAGAAAATTAACTCTATTAAATAATACACTGAAAAAAATTTTATGTAAGTAATAATTATAATGAATTACATTTTGCAACTGTTTTAAACAACTTCAAACTTCACTGCCCACTATGTCTAAGTTCACGTATAATTAGTTTAAAATACATAAGATGTAATTTCCAACGAAACCTTTAAGAAGCCTTCAACATTGAGTCTAAGCATATCTACCTATATTCAAAAACAAGATTTACTGTTTTATATATTTCTTAAAAGAATGAAAATGCTTATAATGAAATTAAGAAAACATTTCTCTAAAAGTTTATAAAATATTAAAAAATTAGTATCTCTGAGACTTTGTATTTAATAATAATAATTCTGTCAAGTTAAATGAGTAGTTAACAATGACCTGTGATAACTATGGAACATTAGCCTGTTTACTGGTTACTGCCTGCAATCAATATCATCTTTTGTTGAACTTAATCAATGTTGTCTTAAATTGATTAGCTGTATTGAAATGCTGCCAAACACCAGAAACCAGTGCCAAGAGACTAGAGTAAATGTATTATTGTTTAGTTTTGTTCATAGTAATGTAATTCTATTATTTATTTTTTTAAGATCAAGAAAAATAGTTGGAGGTAAACCCTATGGTGATTACATATTTGTAAGTGAATAAACAATAGTCAATATGTACTGCAGGCAGCCCAGAAATCAGTTTTAAGCATACTCTCCCCTTGTTGTTGTTTTTTAATTGAAAGGACCTCCCTTTTAAGCTAAACAAAGACATCTTTAAATATGGAAAATTAAGTTCAGGTAACAAAAAAATTATTGTAAATTTCTGCAAAAACTTTAATATGGAACTAAATCAACATTATATTATAAATAAAGACCACATTTCTGAAAAAAGAAAAATAATTTATATGTTAGAGTAATAATAGCTTCAGTGTTTACCAGTTGCTAGGCACTATAAATATGTTAGCACAAAGTAATAAGATTTAATATTAAAAGTTAAAACTTAACTGTGTGCCTACTATTGCCTAATGTGTGTTAAGTGTTCTACATGGATTATTTTATTTAATATTCATAATAACCCTCTAAGGTTAAGCAACTACTAAAGAAAAAAAAGAATAGAGTTGAGATCTGAATCTAGACCTGAATCCTAGCACTTTTCATTGCTTGATTCTACAGATTTAGAAAACTTCCACTCTTGCATTAAATTTACAGGTCTTTCTTTAAGGATTAAGAATAAATATATGCATATGAAATCAAATTTGTACACTACTTTCATAAATATCTCACAAGTGATAAGTTTAAGTAAGGTTCTATTTAAGCCTGTTATAGTGTAAAAGTCTTGGGATATCATTTAGTAACTAGAGGCCTGGTGCACGGATTCATGCACAGGTGGGATCCCTCAACCTGGCCTGCTCCCTCTCACAATCCAGGACCCCTCAGGGGATGTTGGACTGTCGGTTTCAGCCCAATCCCCGTAGGCCAGCCTGTGGGGATCAGGCGGAAACCGGCAATCCGACATCCACTGAGGGATGTAGCAGTGTGGAAAGTGGCAGGTGGTGGGGAGGAGCCGAGCTGGAGCTGTTCATCCCAGTCCCACTGCCACTTCTCTCGGAAGCACTGATGTGGAGGCAGGAGGGGCTCCTGCCGTCACCACAGCTGCGCTTGCCAGCCGTGAGCCCGGCTTCTGGCTGAGTGGCGCTCCCCCTGTGGGAGCACACTGACCACCACGGGACAGCTCCTGTGTTGAGTGTCTGCCCCCTGGTGGTCATTGCACATCATAGCAACCAATCGAGTGGTCGACTGGTCATAATGGTCACTTCGGCTTTTATACGATATATAGATTCTGTTCAACCACACACTGCACAGGAAATGAAGAGGATCTCCAAATGTCTTATATTAAATTAAAATTGGATTTGTGTCTGATTTTAAATTTATTCATTGCATGCTAATGAATGTACATAAGTCTTTTATCTAAAAATTATTAATTTCTTATATTGGCAGTTTATTTTTTTCACTTAAAGTGAGATTTCCCACCAGTGTGTCTGGAAGTGTCTATGAACATTGTATAGGTATGATGGCTAATGAAAAAGTAAAAAAATAAAAAATAAAAAATAAATGGAAAGGAAAAATATTTCCCCCAAATGTATATCATTCTTAAGTAAATGTCAGTAGACTATTTTGAACTTTTGGAGTAATGTGCTAACTATCCAAAATGAGTAATGGAGCTTCAAGTAGTTATCCTAGGAGAGAGACAAGTAAATTCAGACAACAAAGCATGGAGGAAAGAACAACAATTTAGGGGAGGAGGGTCATCAATGTAGAATCAAATGCCAACAACCCCATTAATTCATAGTACAAATGTGAGAATGTTAGTTAGCCACTCTGAGCTTTAGTTATCTCACCTTTAAATTAGAATATACAGGAAAGGCCCAGTAAATATCAATTCCTACTCCACCTCATTATTTTAATAAGTGAGTACTTCCATTTTATAATATCATTAAGTCTAAAAATATATATTATTAAGAAATTGAGTGTTGCAATGTTTGATTTAATTTTTAAAAACTTGAGAAAATAATAATTTTTACTCCTAAGAATGACCTGCACTATAATACCTTGAAGCTGTGAGTTACTAACCAAATAATGTGGTGTCTCCCCCGCCCCACCCCACAACTGCTGCTTTGCTTTCTGAAATTTTCAGTTTCCCATGGCCAACAGCAGTTCAAAAAACATTAAATGAAAAATTCCAGAAATAAGCAATTCATACATTGAAATTGTGTTCCATTTTGAGTAGCCTGATGAAATCCTGCACCTTCCTGCTAGTCCCATCCTGGGAGGGAATCATTTCATTGTATAGCATATCCATACTGTATATGCTACCAGCCTACTAGTCATTTAGTAACAGTCTGGGTTATTGTGAGGAAGCATGGGGCTTGGTTGGAAAGTCTGTAAGGAGGATTCTCTGAAAGGTCAGGGGCCTCTAGGGGCAACTTGCCGAAGGTAGCAGCCCCTGACTTGACTTTTCTAAACAAATCCAAGCGTTTTACTGGAATCTCTATGTTTAGTCTTTAGACACCACCTTGTGTCTCCTCAAGGATGCTTACCCTGCTGATAGTATTTAATAGTTAATTTTTGTTCAAGCTGTTGTTACAATAAAAGCCTAAGGAGGCAGGCAAACAGGGCTGTTTGGTCCCTATAGCCAAGCAGTCCCTTTGCCTCTCTTTCACAAAAAACATGTGTCAGAGTAATCCAGTCATCTGTTGCTCAGGGTCTGCTGGTCAGTCCCAGCAGGTTATCAGACTGGTTATCACAGAGAAGGACAGAGAGACAGAATCACATAACCATAATTGCAATCCTATATAATAAATGGCTAATATGCAAACCGACCAAACGGTGGAATGACTGGTCGCTATGATGCACACTGACCACCAGGGGGCAGATGCTCAACACAGGAGCTGTCCCCTGGTGGTCAATGTACTGCCACAGCAGGAGCATGGCTCAGCCAGAAACCGGGCTCATGGCTGGCGAGAGCAGCGGCAGTGGTGGGAGCCTCTCCTGCCTCTGTGGCAGCGCTAAGGATGTCAGTTGGACATCCCCCAAGGGCTCTCAGACTGCGAGAGAGTGCAGGCCAGGCTGAGGGACGCCCCCCTTCCCCAAGTGTACGAATTTCACCGGGCCTCTAGTATATTATAATTGTTCTTTTTTATTATTAGCTATTATTGTTACTCTATTACTGTGTCTAATTTATAAATTAAACTTTAGCATATGTATATGTATGTGTATGTGTGTGTGTGTATATATATATATATATATATATATATATATATATATATATATATATATGAAAAAAAAACAAACACATGGTTTGATAATACCCTGGGTTTCAGGCATTAACTGTGAGTCTTGAAATGTATTCCCTGCAGATAAGGGGAGGCTACTGTAACAATAATTGCATACATATTTTAAAAGAGCAATATTTTAACAATCCTAGTCTAAAAACAATCAGGAAAAATATAAGGGGATGTGAAAAGCAATTGAACCAAGTTATATTCCCAACTCCCATTAATTCATAGTGTAACCCTTTAAGAAGTCATGTACCCTCACTAAGCTTGGGTTTCCACTTTTGCAAAATAAAGATATTTAATTAATTTTTAAAGTTATTTCCCAATGCTGAAGCAGTAACACAAGTGTGCTTGGCATGTCATCAGTGTCCAACAAATATTTGTTGAACAAATAAATACTTTAAAATTAAACATGTATCTTCAACTATCTAGGGAGAAGAAAGAAGATATTTTGAAATTAGAAATTAAAAAGGATTGTTAATGTGAAGGAAGTCTTTCATGTTCTTTAATTTGAAAGAATGTTTGGTTTTGTATGTTCTGACATAATTTAAAAAAAATAAATAAGAAAGAAAAGCTAAACAGTTTTGTTTATGGCCATTGGATGTAAATAAAAGAGATGTACTTTCAAGTGAAGTCAAGATTTTGTAAGCATAACTTACAGATATTTTAATATGTCAGAGGAACTGTGGTCCACATTTCAATTTATTTTTAACAATTACTTATTTTTCACTGAATTTATTGGGGTGACATTAGTTCACAAAACTATACAGATCTCAAGAGTACAATTAAAAAAAAAATCATCTGCACACTGCATCATGTGCCCATCACCTAAAGCAAATCTCTTTCCTTCCCTATTTATACTCCCTTGCCCCACCTCCACCTCCACCCATTCCCCTTTCCCTCTGATTAACAATTACTCTTTGTTTTAAAAGGACAGTTTTTTACTTAGAAAGAAAAAGGGACAGGTACAATTTCAAAAGTGAACTTTGTAGATATTTTAGAAATTTATAAAACACATAGATAAAACAGACCTAATTCACGATTCTCCTATGTCATAGTTCATGCCTATATATTGATAGGTCACCTAAACAATATATGCTGAAGATTCAATCATTTGAAATTATATGAAACAAATAAAAAAAACAAGCATGAGGTTAATGTATATTAAATCAAAGAATAAAGTGTTATTAAGAAATGTGATTATAGTATGTTAAGTTAAATATAAATTTATAATGAAAAATTGAGCATAAGTGAATAGTCAAAAAATCCAAATCTTAGACCAAATGTGCAAAAGGAAAGTTTTATTAGAAATGCCCACAAGAAAAATAATTTGGCTGTCAGGAATAAAAATTAATTCTGCCTGAATTTGTAATTCTGACTTTGGTAGGCAGAATCATATCATCCTTTATTTGCTCCCATTAGTCTCTCCAACTAAACTCTGAGAAATGTTAGAACAATAGTATATTCAGCATCCACAAGATCTAATATAGATCCTAATTCATCAATGGTTGATGCAATCTTTCAATACCTAACAGGGACCATAATGTGTCAAAATTCTGCCATGCACTAGTATACAGTAATGAACAAAATTGGTGTGGTTCATGCTCTGCTGGCTTCTTGCAGAGAGAAAGAAGCCTTGAACAAGGAACTATAAGTGGACAGCATGCTGTTGTGGAGAAGTGAGAGGTGTGCTCAGAACCTCTAAGAGGCTTAACTAGATCCAGGGGTCAGGGAGGTGCTGCCGGGGCAGGCGTGGAGTCTAGGAAGCATTCCTGAAGGCAGTAACTTCTTAGATGAGACCTATAGGAAGCTAGGGAAGAGGGCAAATCTCCCTGGAAGGGGGAAAATGTGAGGCTTTCTGGAAATAAAAATAAAATATTCGTGTCATAAAAGCACAGAGAATGAGGGGGGAGACTTGTGATTAGGTGTAAAGGGTGTGGCAGGGAAATGTCAAGCTGACTCTCTCCTCATTACATATTAAGGAGGATATCTGATTGGACAGATGAGGGTACCATAGGGAGGGAGCACTGGAGGAAGACAGGTTCGCAGGGGTAGGGAGGGAGGATCCTTTCTGTTTTGTGCACTGACCTCGACCTCCCGGTGAGACAGCCAAATAAAAGTTGAAGATTATCTGGTGCTCTTAACAGATGTCTGAATGGGCTGAGAAGATAGTTTTTAAAGTTATCAAGATACGTAAGTTATTTAGGTGGATACTGTTGCTTAGGGAGATAGAATAAAAAGAGACTAGGACCTAGCTAAAGAGGGCCACCAAGTGACAGAATTGGCTGCATATAGTATGTGTATGTGTAACCCACACATGCAGTAAGGGGTTTGGAGGATATTTAATGTCTGGTGCAAAAAATTGCTCAGTGAGTATTTATACATACTATGTCTACTCTATATATTCAAAAGATCTTACAAAAAGCTTCTAAATAAATTTTTAAAACTCCAACATAAATCAGGACAGGTAAGACTCAAGGTATGAGAGTATTAATCACTATGCAGATCAGCTTTTAAATCAAGTTTTGTATTTTAATTTTTTTATTCATAGTATCACCTCCAAACTCATAAATTGTGAGTTAGTTATGACACGTTATAGCAATGGAGCCCTGGCTGGGTAGTTCAGGTGGCTAGAGTGTCATACAGCTACCCCAAGGTTGCAGGTTTTATCTCTTGTCGGGATACATACAAGAAGCAACCAATGAATGCCTAAATGGGTGGTGCAACAAACTGATGTCTCTCTCTCTTCCTCCTTCTCTTTCTAAAATCAACCAATTTATAAAAATAAATAGAAGTATCCATTATGAATTCAGCCCTGTGTAGTATGAGCTGATATATCTTACTTATCAAGATAAGTAATTTATTTAGGGCCTCTTTCCTCAGGAATACTTTTTAAACTGCTTTCTTGTCTCCACTTCCCCTTCTCTATAGTTTTTTAGAAATTGTGGTCTTAAATGCCGAAAAGGCAACATTCAGTCTAACCCGAGGTGCTTATTGGAGGTAATGACTTGGCACTTGAGCAGTACTGAAGTGCCTGACTCTTAGGTAACTGACTCTTGGGCCAAGCATGACATTTTTTAATTGTCAAAATGTTAAAAATAAATACATGACAAGCATGAAGAAATGTGGGTTTCCTTTGTCTGTCCTAATTAAGTTGAGTTTATTTTGAAAGAGAGAATAATTTCAGTTATGGTTGGATTGGGAGCAAGAAAGGGTACAAAGGATATCATAACACCTGGGCTCAGGGACTCAGAGAGAAAAAGCTAAGGGAGCAAGAGGCTGTGTTTGTGTCATTCCTGAATTGTGAAGCAGCAGGTGCTCATGGCTCCCCAAATGGCTGACACAGACCATTTCACAAATCAGTAATGAGTTCTGGTTCTTCCTTCTTTGCCTTTCCCATTCTTATGCTTAGACTCAGAATTTAACTAGAGTATTTTTGCTTTGATTTATTTTGTTCACAGTTAATTGTGTTCTGTTTATTAGCTTCCAAATATATGGATTTAGTTTCTAAGGTTAAAAAAACTTCAAAGGGCTAAATGAGCTTATTTAGTGGAATTAGAGTAGCAAAAGGTGATCCCTTTGCTGTCGTATTTTAAAAGTCTTGGGTAGTTCAACTGCTGGTTACATAACTTTTTAGCAACAAACACACAGAAATACAAATTCATGTACAGTATTTTTTTAAATTACATTTGATAAAACTTATAATATCTAATTAAAATAATGAATATTAGTTAAGAGTTTTATTGAAAGCCAACTGTGCATTAAACAATTTTAAGAAAATTAAACTTGAGGAACATCATTTCAATTGACAGGCTGGATGAATGAGTGAATGAATAAATGAATGAAGATTCATATTATAATTAAACAAAAGCAATAAATAACCTCATAATCATTTATATTTGGCTTAAAGTTACTATGTATACTTGTTCAAATATTTTGTTTCCTTAATTATGTGGTTATTTGGGTAGGTCTTCTATGTTACCCAACTGATAGCATTCTGAATAGTAAAAAAAAAAAAAAGCAATTTATGATTAAAAAGTTTCCGCAGAGTAAGCAAATCACATTAGAAAGAAAACTCGATATTTCAACTGCATACAGTAAGATTTCATCCATAATAAAGTGTATATTTGAATATATGTGAATTTTGAAGATTCAAATAATAATAACTGTAACCTTATTGATGACCAAAATATTTCTGATAGCAAACTCTTAAAATATATATTATGTCAACTATGCAAAAATTTTTCATTATTGCCTAAACATTTCTTAATATTAATGACAAATCTCCCATTTATGTGCAAGAATATATTGTCTATAATTTTTCTTAGATTGAGTTCTGACCATCTTGAGAATTCTGTGGACACCAGGTAATTTATATATCACATTTACGTGGAGATTCATGTGCTTTCTTAGACCACTTTGGACAGTAGCTAAATCAGTGCATGAGTAACCAACCCCTGCTCACAAAAGCCAGGGCTGATATTTTTACATTGGCCTTACTAAGGTTATTGGCTCTGATTGGGAGGGCTGGCTTTGTTAGGAATCTGTTAATATGTGAATGTAATTTTCAAAAGAGATGCGAGAGAGTCTTATGATTTTAATAACATGTACACACATATATAATTTTGCTGAAATCCATAAGACTCTTAAAAATGAAGTCTTTTCTACATTTACAATCGCATTAATCTTGTATATCCAAGGAGATGTCTCATAATAACATATGGTTCATGACTTAGGATTTAAAAAAATATAAATATCCTGATTTTCAGGTAAAATAAACATAGGCAAAACACATTCTCTAGGAATGTTTCAAGTTTCTGATATTTACTTATTGCATATATGGTACTTTAAAAAGGTATATTTCCTTTACACTAAACCAAGAATGACACATTTGAAACTGATTAAGTAACATAATTAGTGTCAAACAATAACCCCAACATGATTGAGCTTAAAATGCAAAATAAAAGCAATTGGGAGGATTATAGCAATTAATCATTTTGGTCTTTGCTTTGAAGAGTCATCTTCATTTAAAATAGAAAATAAATGCTCTTTTTCACTGTTTTGTATTCATGAAGTTAGATTGAGTTTCCTGTCTAGAATAGATGTTAGACTATAGATGCTACCTTCAAATTTTGTCCTTTCCTCATAGAGTGATCTTAGCAATATATATATATTTAGCTTCTCTAAGTGTATAACACAACTTCCTTTAGTATTCTATTGATGATTTTGCTCAGCAGATTTGTCTTATTAAAATGGCTATAATGGCATACAGAACATTTGAAAAATCCACACAGGATTAAACAATCTTATTTACTGTTAACATTCAACTAGACTATTTTGCGTGTGTCTGACAGTAACTATCACAAAATGAGAAGACATTTTCAAATGATTAGAACTCCCTATTCAATTAACTCATGATTTTATTTATATATAGAATAGAACTTATAAATCCTTTCTGCATTAGTTTGGGCTTCAAGCATTCAATAAAAACACATTTACTGTGTCTAAGATGAAATCATAGATTGTTTAAAATTAATTATTCCTTTTTAATTGCACTGTATAAACAGAAATGACCTGTTAATTTAAAGAAAATCTATCAGCACAAAATGAATTCACTCATATAAACAAGCAAGATGAACTTGACCTTGTTTGAACTTGTTTTGATGTGGCCCAGATGGTAGGCTACATGCTTGAATAGCAGGCTAAAGCTGAGGAAAAACTCATATAGCAAGATCTAGATTTATAGCCTTTTGCAAATTCCTACCTTGTATTGTCCTTTCAGCATCTGTTCTGCCGCCAGTGCGGTCAGCTTCTATCTCTGGGGTCAGCGAGTCTAGAAGCACAGAAAGGTAAGAGTGACACACATTTCATTTGATAATATTGTACTTTAAAAAAAGAGTGACCTCTTACTTTGGTGCTAGATTAAAATTATCTAAATTGATGTCATCTTTTAAAGGTTGAACAGAGACTATAACCATAAAAATTATCCAAAAAAAAAGATTTGTTTGAATATATAAATAACACAAATTTGTTCATAAACTGGATGGGGGTTGGGGAGTTCTCAGATTACTATTTTATCATGTTTCAATAGAGATGGATTTGGTTAAACAGAGAGGCAATGCCAGGTCCCAGATGCTGGAGTTAAGTAACAAAACAATGGAAGCACCTATGAAATAGTAATGCGTTCCCCTCAACACATGTGACTATTCTTCACACCACGCTTTCAGCTGGGAGCACAATTTAACGAATGACAGGACCTACATATAGACAAAACCACAAACACATGTCTAAATGGTCTATTGAAAAATGAAAGTTAGTTTGCAACACATAAAAATGCACCTCTTACCGTTTAAGACCCTGAGACTATCTGTAGAAGCTGCCTGTTTCAGTGTTTGTTCCGCTTGCTCACGCCGTTTTGTCTCAAATTCAAGTGCTTCCTGCAATTTTCTCTTTGCCTTTTTCTCCTTCTTTAGCCTCTTCTGAACTATGGCTAGAAAAGAGAGTCCACATTTTTTCTTACGTTTTTGCAGTATTAAATTAAACCTTTATCAAACTTATAAACGATCTATCTTTCTTATAATACTCTTTTTCCCTCCACTGGATTGAGTCTACCTATGCAGAGGAAATGGAAAAAATGCAACCTTAAAATAAATCCCAGTAAAATGTCCAAGGAGGCCAATTTTTACTTAGCCTTGAACTATATTACAATGTAAGAATGGCTTTAATTATCATTTTTAGAGACAGATTTAATGGGAAACTAATTTTAGTAAATATTTGAATTCACTGATAAAGGAAGCCTAATTAAAGGAATGTTTGGGCTTAGTCTCTGCCCTTGAATCAGAACAGTGCAGAGTAGTCTAGAATAGCACAAACATGTATAAGTATGTCTCCTATTTTTGAAGCACCAATTTTGAATAGTAAATGGTATATTTCCCTTTTTACAAAACAATGTTACACCAGCTAAACTTTTAATAATTCTATCTTGAAATTTTTTTCTATCTTGAAATTTTAGGAAATACAATATCATTTTATATGAGGAGCTAAGTATGTTTAATTACTGTTAACATATAAAAGCAGAAATATTTTGGATGAAGCTATTATAATTATTATTAATAATTACCTCATAGCAAATTTATATACACTATAACACATTTCACGAAAGTTATACTTTTACTCTTCAGACATTTGGTGGAGAATAAAACTTCATTGCTAATAATAGTATGCTACTGCTAACAATAATGTGCCATGGTATAAGAAAGTAGATTATGATACAAAAAGTTGATTATGATACATTTTTTTCCTACTAGAGAATTTAAATATTTGTATGCAATATGCAATCAATAAATAATAAAAAATAAATGCTCTTCATAATGTGGATGTCAGCTGTATTTTCAGTATGATTTCTTTTTTTTTAAATATGTACATAAAGTAAGCAATCAGCATATGGGAAGCATACAAATGTTTTTCTTTGAAATACTTTTGTTGATGGCTGTTAAATATTGTGGATTTAATGTGACAGAATCTACATGAGAAAATCCTTCTGTTAGAGTTAGCAATAAGGAGCAATCATCCTAAGTGTGCTATTTGATTTCTTACTACAGATTAAAAAAGAAAAACATTTCTGTAACCCAGGGTTTAGTCAGTATATAAAGTAGGGTAATATGCCTCAAGAAAGAATTTTAGTTATGATTTCTAGTGTCCATATATACCATTTATATAATTATTAATATTGTTAAGAGGTCAGACCATTATCTTGTTGAGTTTATTGTTGCTGGTATCATATATTAAAAGAAAATGTACATTGGCTACCATCTTATAGAAAAAAAAACAAAGCTGGTTTCAAATAAATGTGCTAATTTCCTTTACTTAATAGTATGAAAATGATATGCTTATCTTAACAAAATCACATTCCTACTAATCCCCTTCCCAAAGATGATTGTTTATAAGTCTCTTTGAAAAGAAACAGTAGCTTCTGAATTATTATTTGGATTGTACACACCCATGGCACTAAACACTCAATACCCATCTCTTGCCACTGGCCGCTCACTGTTTCCTTCCTGTGTGATTGAACCAAATGAGAATGCCATGTTCTCACTTCAGAATAATACATTGCTTCAATAGGTATAGTCATAAGAGATAATTATTGACAATTATTACCTTTACTTTATTGTTCACAATTAATTAAATGGGAGGTTCTTGGTATGATCTGAGAAATGTTTTGCCCTCTAGTGGTTAAAGAAGTAAAACAGTATAAATCCTCCAACAGATTTGAACCAATAAAACTCTTAAGGTCCCTCAAGTAATCAAAAGCTAATTTAGGAATTCAAGGATCTGCCTTTAAGTCTTGTAAAAGAATTTTTAGAAGAAAGACTTTTCCAGGTGCAAACAAAATCGAGACATGGCTATCATATGGAATATACTCCCATATAATCAACTCCAACCAAATTTCATTATGCACTTAGAACATACCTTGTTACCAATGTTTATCTTGTTTTGATTATATTGGTGAAGCCACATTATTTAGAACTGTACTATTGGGTTGACAATTTCCTAAATCAACCTCATCCCAGGAACCCCTAGTTGTGGCTTCATAGTAATTGGTGAAAAAACATACGAAGTCCTGCCAGTTTTGAAACAAACAGAACACTAATTTTTAAATGTCTATGTCAAATATCCAAAAGGAGAATATGTATAGTATTTGTTATGGATACTTATTAAATGAAAGAAAAGAAGCACTCTTTCTAGAATACTTAGGAGAAACTTATTGTTGAGGCAATGGGAAAGTTGGTTGTAAACAAAATATTCTTCAATCTCATACATAAAATAAACACACAAATATAAATGATCTTCAAAATTATGTATACATGCATTGTAAAGTGTGTTAAAAGAAGCAATAGATTGAGAATATTACTTTTACCCAATAAACATTCATATTGGTTTCTACTCTAATGTGTACTTGACCTTGTTGAGTGAAGCATTATTATACAACTCACCTTTGGTCATTTGTTCAGACATTCATCAGTCTTCAATTTCATTTGATAAATATCTTACTAAATCTGTTTCACTTGAATAATCGGTATTTTCTCTTTTAGCTTTATGATTTTAGCTCAAGTTTTTCAAAAGGCAACTGTGAATATACATAAAATTTATCTTCATGGCTGTCCATCTTAAAATTATAAATTTGTTAAGCTCATAATAAAAATTATGTGATTAATGATATAATGGGTATATTTCAATATCTTGAGGTATGAACAGTAGAGAAACCATGTACACTGGAGATTAAGAAATACATGAGCCCAGGATTCAAGTTTTGCTTTGAACTTTAGCTATAAGTAAAAAACAAAAAGTATAGTCTCATAGTAAATCACCAATCATAGAACTGTTATTGTAAATATTTTACATAAAGTGTTAAACATGTTTGGAAGTTTGAAAATACCTCTGTTTTTCTGTTCCATAGCCAACTGTTTTTCAAGGGTTTCCCTTAGTTCTCGTTCCCTTAAAAAATCCATCTTCAGCTCTGTTTTTTCCAGTTGGACCTGTTTTTCTTGAGCTCTGGCATTATCTATGGCAACTTTCAAAAGCCCCTGTACAAAGAAAGTATTCAGAATTGATATATTTTGGTACAAAGCACATTTCATTCATTACTTAAAAGCATTTCAAAAGAGAAGAACTCTCTTATCAAATTCTTCCATTCTTGTGCATTCACTCTGTACTTACTAGAACAAACACTATAATTAAAGCACAAAATTTCTAAATCTAATGAAAATATTGTAGGAAGACAAATATTTTCGACATTCAAGTTTAGTTGCTTCTAATTAGAATATTTCAATCTAATGCTAAATGAGGGCAGCACATAAGCATGTCTAAAAAAGAACTGAGGTAAACATTAGACTGAACATAGTTTATGCAACCCCAGTGTTCCTGGCTTGCACCTATCTCTGGGAGCTCATTCACCACTATTCCGTACCAAAATTATACTAGACTAGAGGCCCTGTGCATGAAATTCGTGCACTGGGTGCAGAGGGGGGGCAGGCAGGGAGGTGTCCCTCAGCCCTAGCTGCATCCTTTCCAATCTGTGACCCCTTGGGGGATGTCCAACTGCCAGTTTAGGCTGTGGGATCAGGCCTAAACCGGCAGTTGGACATCCCTCTCACAATCCGGGACTGCTGGCTCCCAACTGCTCGCCTGCCTGCCTGCCTGATTGCCCCTAACTGCTTCTGCCTGCCAGCCTGATCACCGCCTAACACTCCCCTGCCAGCCTGATCAATGCCTAAGTGCTCCCCTGCTGGCCTGGTTGCCCCCAACTGCCCTCCCCTGCTGGCCTGGTCACCCCCAACTGCCCTCCCATGCTGGTCTGATTGCCCACAACTTCCCTCCCCTGCCGGCCATCTTGTGGCAGCCATCTTGTGACCACATGGGGGCGGCCATATTGTGTGAGGGTGTGACAGTCAATTTGCATATTACCTTTTTATTATATAGGATAAAGTAGGCTTCTTTACAATTCCCAATTTGTTTCTGCACAAGGGTCTTTGCTCTTTCTGTTCCCTTCCAGAATGCTTTTCCTTCCAATTTTTATATGGTTTATGCCCTCATTTCATTTCCCCTTTGCTTAGTCACCACTCAAGAAAGGCCTTCACTTACCACCTACCCAAACACATCTTGTTATTGCCTCCTTAAAATTCTTGATAGCATCTATTATGTAATGTTGTCATATATTTGTTTATTGCTTTATGTTGCGTCTCGTCTACTACACTGAAAGCTCTCTGAGGCAGGGACATTTTCTCTCATTTGGGACTATGCCCCTAGCACCCAGAGAGTGCCTATAATATAGTATATTTTGAACATTTGCTGAATAAAAATTATAATACTGGTATATTTTTCTTGAGATATATATGTAAGGAGTCTAAAGTTTAGTGGCTTCATAGTGCATTATTTTTTTAAAAGCATTAAAATAGTCATAATAAATAAATAATAACTTGTAGGGGACTATTTGACAATATAGTAATTCATGAGCAAATGGCAAAGGCAGTATTTATTTATTCAACTGGTTATGGAATCATATATTGATTATGCTATTTTTAATTTTTATGCTATTTTTTAAATTTAATAATATTCTGAGATTTTTGAAAATGAGGCTATGAGAATATGTAAAACATATACAAAGCATGCTGCCTGTGTTCTCTCCTAAGATGCTTTATAAAATTATCAATAAAATTATTAGTAACAATAAAAGCTAAATTTTCTGTTTTTAGCAACTCGGAATACAAAAAGCTATTTGGAAGTAGAAAATATTTTGCCTTGGTCCATGAACATCAGAGTCTGACATTTGCAACTGAAATTATATATGAAGTGGAAGTTGGTCCATTTGTAGATCTACTCTGCCATGTGACCTCTTTACAGTAGACAACATAAGCAGCTTGAATCAGAAATTGCAACTCCACCTTGACTTGTTAGCACAAAAGAGATGTCCCCTTACTTCTGCCTACCAATGCAGCATTACCATAAGCCATGTCTAGTCTCTTTTCAAGCAAGTATAAATTATTTCATGTTTGTTATACCTGACCCTGAATTCCCTGTATTAATTATTGTGATATGAAACAAGCTAAAGGATTTCTGTGAGACAGTTTGCCCCTCCCTACTTCATTTTTAACAATAAAACATAGCTGCTAAGGAAACTGCCATCTTCACTCAATTCAGCAACATTCCTGTATATGTTTTTTTCTTTATCAGGAACAAACAATTAGTAACAAATGAAAGAGATCATTACATCAAGTGCCCTTTTAGATCACCCCAATTAAAACTTTAGTTTAGCTGTATTTTAATTCTAAGATACCAAACTCTAATTTTCTGCTCTGATTGCTCTTGTTGACTTATCTTTGAAAGATGTACTTTCTGCAATGTCTAGAGATTATTTAGCAAGATGCCAATGTTGGCACCACTTAATGTGTTGATTGGTTGTATTATCACTATCTGTTTAAAATAGATTACTATTAAACTATTATTGTCCTTGGCTGATAAAACACAGTATTCTGGAGTTCTTTAAATATGAAACAATCATTATGAATAAACATGTTGAATAACATTAAACTGCAACCCTAATTTGTGTTATTTTATATTAATATTTCTTGTAAAGTATGAAGTCACTAAGAGCATTTATGTTTACTGTTTCCTTTTGTTATAGTTGCTGCTAATGTAGCTAATGGTTATATATTACCTATTCCTGCTGATTATGTCTGAAAAATATTAGCTTTTAGGATCCAATACCCTCTAGGGACTACTTATAAGCTATATAAAATTAAGTTTCATTTGTAGACTTTAAATCAGTGCACATCAGTAGGAGTCCAATGTGAACAAAAATCTGCACTAGAGCCAAACTGATGCATATGCAAAATTATGTTATTGCCCATGACAGCCCTGCTGTAAAAAAGACAGAAAACCGATTACATTTCAATGCAGCAGGGGGCTGGGAAAAGCTGTAGCAAGTAGTGTTCATCACAGCTACCAATCATTCGGACACCATTTTAACTTTCAGCGGTAATAGTAGTTTCAGATTTGTGTAACTTCTGTAAATTTTCCAGGGGGATTATGTGCAAAAGGTCATGCGAAGTGCTGGGTCTCAGCTGGACATGCAGTATGGAGCAACATTCTGTGATGACCATGTGGGTTACAATAAAAGACATGGGTTTAAAATGTGAATTTTTCTCCAAGGGGAGGTCAATTTTCATGTTCTTGAAGTTGGACAATGATGATTCTAAAGAAATGCATTTTAAGTTTACTCTATGTCACAGCAATTATAAGAGACAAGAGTTGTTTAGCCTCAAATTTCTTTCCCATAAGTGAGGCATAATGGTTATCATAACACACAAATATTTTTGTTTTCTAAAATAATATATTTTGTAAATTAAATTATTTTCATAAGTTTTCATAGGATGAGTCTCTACATATTTCTTTTAAAAAGGCACTATAATTGATCTAGCAATGTTATAACTATTTTTATTATAGCCTAGAAGGCACAAATCTCTGCTTGTATAAGAGTATTTACGGTGATACTGATATGAAAGAAACATTTCTTAATATGTTAGATCCTAGAAAAAAAGTTTACTTGGTCCATGTTTGTTTTTTAGACTACTTTATTTCAGAATCCTATCTAATAAAAGAGTAATATGCAAATTAACCATCACTCTGTTACACCCAAAAGCCACACCCACAAGGAACGCACACCAGCCAATCAGGAGTGAGTATGCAAATTAACCCAACCAAGATGGCTGCGGCCAAAGAGAGAGCAGGAGGGAGGCTTGGGTTTCCCCGGCAATGGAGGAAGCCAAGCTTCTGCAGCCCTGGCCTGCCTTGGCCTCTGCTTAAGGCTACAAAGTTTCAATTATAGAAGATAAATAAATCCCATCAGAAATAGCTGCTGCCACGGAGTGAGCAGAAGGCTTGGCTCTGCTCCAAACTATGAAGTTTCAATTGTAGAAGATAAATAAATCCCAGATACCAGGGCCTCGGCTAGAGTAACCAGGGGGCGTGGCCAGCCTGCAAACCAACACAGGCCCCTCGCCCAGGCTGCCCCAAACCCCAAGGGAACCCCCACTCTAATGTGGGACACCCTTCAGGGCAAACCAGCTGGCCCCAACCCATGCACCAGGCCTCTATGCTATCTAATAAAAGAGTAATATGCAGATTGACCATTACTCCAACACACAAGATGGCTGCCCCCATGTGGTCAAAGATCCTGCCCCCATGTGGACACAAGATGGCCACCACAAGATGGCCAGCAATGGAGGGCAGTTGGGAGGGACCAGGCCTGCAAGGGGAGGCAGTTGGGGGTGACCAGGCCTGCAAAGGAGAGCAGTTGGGGGGACCAGGCCTGCAGGGGAGGGCAGTTAGGAGTGACCAGGCCTGCAGGGGAGGGCAGTTAGGGGAAAACAGGCTGGCAGGGGAGCAGTTAGGCATCAATCAGGCTGGCAGGGGAGTGGTTAGGGGGTGATCAGGCTGGCAAGCACAAGCGGTTAGGGGCAATCAGGAAGGCAGGAAGGTGAGCAGTTGGGCGCCAGCAGTCCTGGATGTGAGAGGGATGTCTGACTGCCCGATTAGGCCCAATCCTACCAGACATCCCTCCAGGGGTCCCAGATTGGAGAGGGGGCAGGCTGTGCTGAGGGACACCCTTCTCCCTGTGCACAAATTTCGTGCACCGGGCGGGCCTCTAGTTAGATGAGAAGTAAGGTTCCCTGAGTGTCAGTGAAACTCCTTTGGCAAAATTTTTGCTCAATAATGTGTTACATCTTCTAATTAGAGTAAATAACCTAGTTGGGGTTTTTAGCAATCACCCATTTTAACTAAAACCTCTTACAGATGAGAAAACCCAGGTCCAGGAGGATCAGGTGACTTGTTTCAGATCCCTAATTAGTAAATTTGCTAAGCCTAGATCAGAACTCCCCAGCTTATTTAACCTTAATCATTCCTTTTCATGTTTCTTTCTGGGATGGGAAGGAATAATGTCTCTTTAATCAAGAACTTATGTAGACAGAAAAATTATGATTAAACAAGTAACAACTGATTCTTTTTTTTTTCACAGAAGTTTTTAAAACAAAAGATACAGCTATACTTGGTTTAATTTTATGGTTACTATGCTCCAAAGTAGATCAATGATGGACTCTCCATCAAAAGCACTTCCAGATATAAACCATCCTGTGGTTCATATGATCTGCATGGCTCTGCAATTAGCCAGCCATTGTTTAAGTTCAGATATCACCACAACTGAGTTACCTTGATCAAATGGTTTATCTGCCTTCATTTTCTCATCTGTAAAATGGGAATAGCAACAAAATCCACTGCGTCAGGTGATAAAGAAGATTCATGGAGCCCTGGCCAGTGTTGCTAAATGGTTAGAACGCCAGCCTCTACAACAAAGGGTCTCAGGTTCAATTCCTAGTCAAGAGCACATATCTGGGTTGTAGGTCAGAACCCTTTCCCCTGTTGGAGGGCACATGTAGGAGGCAACTAATCAACGTCTCTCTCTCTCTCTCTCTCTCTCTCTCTCCTCTCCATCCCACCTCCCTTCCATTCTATCTAAAAATCAATGGAAAAAATATCCTCAGGTGAGGATTAACAATAACAAACAAACAAAAAAAGATCCATCTAATATTGTATATAATCAGCTAGAGACTGACTGTGATATTGTGAGATATATATGATTATGTTGATCCTGGCACTGAAATGCTACATTGGGTGGAATTTTCTAAGTGATAAGAGCAATAAAAGTAAAGTGAGTGTCTTTTGTTATTCATAAGCCTCTTTCAAGTACACCAGAGTTTATGTTAATAAGGTCACTCTTGAAAAGTCCCTAAAAATAGAAACTGGATGTGAGGGTAACCTACCCTTTGATTAGAGGGTTGATACTTTCAGCCTCACCCTTTTGACCTCCAGGGAGGCAGATGGGATAGAGGGTGAATTAGTCACTTGTGATGAATGATTTAATCAATTTTCCATAGGAAGTGAAACCTCCATAAAATCTCAAAAGTGAGAACATCTAGGTTGGTCAATAAGTGAAAATGCTGGATGTTTGGTATGCCCAGAAAGGTCATGGAAGCTTTGAGTTTCATCTCATATATCTTGCCCCATGTATCACTTGCATATGGCTGTTCCTGAATTATCCTATCTAATAAAAAGAGTAATATGCAAATTGACCATCACTCCAAGACACAAGATGGCCACCCCATGTGGTCAAAGATGGCTGTCCCCATGTGGACACAAGATGGCCACCACCAGATGGCCTGCAGGGAGGGCAGTTGGGGGCAGTTAGGGGTGACCAGGCCAGCAAGGGAGGGCAGTTGGAGGAGACCAGACCTGCAGGGGAGGGCAGTTGGGGGGGACCAGGCTTGCAGGGGAGGGAAGTGGGGGGGGGGAGGCCTACAGGGGAAGGCAGTTAGAGGTGATCAGGTCAGCAGGGGAGGACAGTTAGGGGTGACTGGGTCAGCAGGGGAGGGCAGTTGGGGGTGACCAGGCTTGCAGGGGAGGACAGTTAGGGGCAACCAGACTGGCAGGGGAGGTCAGTTAGGGGTGACCAGGCCTGCAGGGGAGGGCAGTTAGGGGCAAAAAGGCTGGCAGGAGAGCAGTTAGGCATCAATCAGGCTGGCAGGGGAGTGGTTAGGGGCAATCAGGCAGGCAGGCAGGTGAGCAGTTGGGAGCCAGCAGTCCTGGATTGTGAGAGAGATGTCCAACTGGGATCGGGCCTAAACGGGCAGTCAGACATCCCTCAAGGGGTTCCAGATTGGAGAGGGTGCAGGCTGGGCTGAGGCACACCCCCCACCTATGCATGAATTTCGTGCACCGGGCCTCTAGTATCCTTTTATAATAAACTTGAGACCTGGTGCATGAATTCGTGCCTAGGTGGGGTCCCTCAGGGTGGCCTGCAGGGGTCGGAATGAAACCTGCAGTCCAATGCCGCCTGCAGTTCCTACCTGCCACTCCCGCTCATCCTGGCCACACTTCGTCTACCTCAGGCTCGTGCCCAATCAGCCCCAATCGGGAGAGGCTCGTGCTGCCACAACAGCACTCACCAACCGTGAGCCCTGAGTCTGGTGCCCTCCCAAGGGGAGTGGCCTGCAGAATCAGGCTGAAACTGGCTCTTCAACATCCCCCAAGGTGCCCCGTACTGCGAGAGGGCTCAGGCCGGGCCAGGAGACCCCACCAGTGCACAATCGAGGCTGGGGAGGGACCACGGAAAGGCTCCAGGTTTTGTCCAGCCCAGTCTTGCCCAGTCCCAATCAGGCCAATCAGGGCCAGCTGGGGAGGGACATGGAAGGTGGGCCAGCTAGGGAGGGACCCTGAGAGGCCTCCAGGGCATGTCCGGCCCATCTCACTCAGTCCCAATTAGCTGGACACCAGCAGCAAGCTAATCTACTGGTCAGAATGTCAGCCCCCTGGTGGTCAGTGCATGTCATAGCTAGCGGTCGAGTGGCTTTAGCATATCATTGGCATATTATGCTTTGATTGGTTGAACAGTCGACCAGTCACCAGATGACCAAACACTTAGCATATTAGGCTTTTATTATATAGGACTAGCAAGTGAAATGTTTTCCTGAGTTCTGTGAGTTGCGCTAGTGAGGAACCTGAGGAGTGGGTCAGTTGGTCAGAAGCACAATTTATAACCTAGACTTGCAATTGGCATATGAAGTGGGGGCGAAAGCAGTCTTGTGGAATTGATTATCCAGGTACATGGTGTCAGAATTGAATTAAAATGTGGGCACCCAGCTATTGTTGCAGAATTGCTTGGTGAGGAATAAACTACTGGACACTTTTGATGACCAGAAATGTCAGAATTGAAAGAGTATTATAGTAGAGTATGATAAAAAATAGTAAATATGGTATATACTTCAGATTTTTAAGAGCTTTATGCTATTCTCTTCATCATAGTAAACCATCTGTAGAATATTGGATACATTTTACTGGGATTTTTTTATTCTCTCTTTTTACAAACTGCTAATGGAAATAAAAGGGAGAAGACATAATGCACACTTATGATTAAAGAGAGAAAGATATAGTATAAGAACAACATATCTGATCTCAACCTACCCATATTTTGAAGCCAATGCTCTATTTTGTAGTTTTATCTTTTTGAAAATTGCCTTCTAATTCTTTTGTCTAACCCTATTATAATTACAATTATGTATTAACTAGAGGCCCAGTGGACAAAATTCGTGCACGGGGGGGGGGGGGGGGTGTCCCTCAGCCCAGCCTGCACCCTCTCCAATCTGGAACCCGGCCCAACTGCTCTCCCCTGCAGGCCTTGGTCCCTCCAAATTGCCCTCCCCTGCAGGCCTGGTCACCCCTAACTGCCCTCCCCTGCAGGCCTGGTCCCCCCTAACTGCTCTCCCCTGCAGGCCTGGTCGCCCCCAACTTCCCTCCGCTGCCGGCTTGGTCACCCCTAACTGCCCTCCCCTGCAGGATTGATCGCCCCCAATTGCCCTCCCTTGTAGGCCTGGTCCCTCCCAACTGCCCTCCCCTGCTGGCCATCTTGTGGTAGCCATCTCGTGTCCACATGGGGGCAGGATCTTTGACCACATGTGGGCAGCCATCTTGTGTGTTGGAGTGATGGTCAATCTGCATATTACTCTTTTATTAGATAGGATAGGGGCCTGGTGCATGGGTGGGGGACAGCTGGTTTGCCCTGAAGGGTGTCCTGGATCAGGGTGGGGGTTCCCTTGGGATGTGGGTGGCCTGGGCAAGGGGCCTGTGGTGGTTTGCAGGCTGGCAATGCCCCCTGTCGACCCAAGTGGAGGCCCTGGTATCTGGGGTTTATTTATCTTCTACAATTGAAACTTTGAAGCCTGGAGCGGAGCCAAGCCTTCTGCTTGCTCCGTGGCAGCAGCCATTTCTCTTCGAATTTATGTATCTTCTATCATTGAAACTTTGTAGCTTTGAGTGGATGCCTAGGCCGGCAAGGGCAGGCAGAAAGCTTGGCTTCCTCCATTGCTGGGGAAACCTAAGCCTCCCTCCTGCTCTCTGTGGCCGTAGCCATCTTGGTTGGGTTTATTTGCATATCTGCTCCTGATTGTCTGGTGGGCGTGGCTTGTGGGTGTAGTGGAGTGATGGTTAATTTGCATATTACTCTTTTATTAGATAGGATAATGAAAATGAAAAAAGTTAATTTCTTAAAATGTATGAAATATACATACATGTTATCAAAATGTAAAGACTGGGAGTTCAGCGTATTTTGGTCTTAGTACTAAGACAAATTCTTTTTCATTTTCTTTCCTCAAACAAGAATTAGAGCATATTTCTTACATACCACAGTTGGATTATGTGTATTTATGAACCCATAGTGAATTAATCTGAGGCAGCCATTTATTGTGGTTTTAACATTATTTGTAGGTTTTTCTTCTTTAATTCTTCCATATAGAAAAACTATAGTGAACCAAACTCCTGTCATATATTCCCTTATGGCATATATTTCAATGCCAACCTTATCTATAACTAAATTTTATATTCTCTACCCTTATTTTATATTTCTATTTTTTACTTATTTACCTATTCTTATTTTAACATTTATAAGTTACTTTAAATAATTATTTTAATAAGGCAATGAATGTATATTATTTATTCCCAAATCTATGTACTAATAGGTCCTAGCTATGATTATTACATGAAAGCTCAGACTAAAAATACTCGGTAAGATTCTCCTTTGAATGTGTTCAAATGGTAATTAATGTTTGAAGGTGTCACATCTAGTATGTTGGCACTAAATTTCTAGTTTCCTCACCTGAAATTTCACAGGGAGTTCTCTATCGACATATTTGAATAACAAAGCCATATGAAAAACTGCCCACATTTTAAAAACACAAATAAAATTTCATATAAAATAAAAATTTAAAAAACCTAGTAAAGCAAAATCTAGAATGTATCATATCTCTCACTAAATTGAAATTACTATATTTTATTGTAGACATCTTTATCCATTATTACTTTTAATTTCTAAAAAAAATCAAGTTTCAAGACAAAGTTAGTAAAATCTTGCACTAAAAATATAGATATAGTCTTTTTCTATACTATATATATATATATTTAAAAATAGTAGTATACTAGTATATAGTATTATTCTATAGGTCCTTTTTTAAAGCACAAAAAATAACATTTATAAAAATTCAATTTTTATAACATGTCATGAAAGAAATATCTTTAGTATCACAAATTTTAAAATTGAGAATTATTAAATTACAGAATATCAGAAATTAAATTATTGGATATTAGAACAATTACTCCTTAAACATATTATTTTGAAGGGTTTTTTTGGTCATTAATTTTAAGAAAAAATAGAATTCATATACATTAAATTTAAATATAGCCTTGGGTTTAATTACAATAGCAGATATGCATAATGAATCTTTAATTTTAGATATGAAATTGTATGATTTGAAAAATTACACATTTTCAACTCAATTCTTTTTCATTACTATCCTGATAAAATACCTCCAAAGAAAATATGGAGTTTTAAACTTACCAAAAAAGGTTACCATCTTGAAATAGAAAGCAGAGAACACACTGCATATAATTGAAATTGCAGAGGAAATTGAGGTAGGCAGAATGTAATTACCAAAATTAGAATTTGGACAGCAAACACAGTTATACTGTATGTCCAATAAGCCAGGATCATGACTGTTTAAACATTCTATATCATTCTAAGGATATTACTATAACTCAATAAATGTGGCAATATTAAAAGAACTAGCATCCATGACCTTCTATAAACCATTACTAATAATAAATCCTGTATGTATGTATGTGTGTGTATATGTGTACATGTACATATGTATTTTGTGTGTTTATTTGCATGTGTGCATATATATATAAACCTGTGCCTGAAATGCAGTAAGATTTTAATCATTATTTTACCTTATACACACATATGTGCATGCCTATATACATATATATTAAATACATATATAAATATAATACCTACATCTATATTCACATTACATATATGTAAGACTGTAGTTGGCATGTATAATTTATTTATAATACAGTAGTCTTAGTGTAGGGGTTCTAACATTATCAGTCTCAGATTGCTATGATTTTGAACTAGAAATCATTTAGCTTGCCTTCACCATCATCCTATCATCAACTTTTGCTAAATATGTCTTTGAGGCTGGCTGGAGTGTAGAAAGAGGAGTATATTCAATCTAGAGATGACTTCTATAAAATAAAAAGTGTCTAAATGTATACATGGTAAAACTAGGGTTTTCCTTCCTTTCTTTTTCTTTTAAAGAAATAGTTATAGTTTGAGGTGATGTAGATAACATTTCTTGTCTGGGTAACATTGGGCTGGGGTGGGTGAACATTTCCAAATTGAGAGTATTTCTTCTAGAGACGTGGTATCCACACAACAGAGGAGGCCACAGGCAACCCACTCTCCAGGTGTGCAAGCTGCTTTTATACTGAAGAAACACAGAAATGTTTTCGCTGCCAAAATTAAAATGAAATTATCACTTACCTGGTTAAAGAGGTTTTAGTTAGTGAAGATACATACAACTAGATGGAGGATTTTAAGTAAATGCCTCATTTTTTTGTTTGTTTGCTTCACATAGAGTTGTATACATTAAAAAAAAATGAATTGTTCCCTTATTGTCACAATGCAAATTCAAAAATGTTGAGGGATATTTTCTGAAAGCATTTCATTTAACAAAAGAGAGAAACTGTAAAAATCTATCTCATAGCAAAAATACTATGAGTCAAATTTAGAAAAAGTATTATGTTTACTTTAAAATATAATCAGCTATTTGGCCTTGATTAAATTTGGGCAGATTGATGATTTATTTCAATTACTGAAATATAAAACCTTAAAGTTGAATACAGTTCTGGAGACTCTAATTACATTAGTATTAAAAATGCCACATTAATATATGAGAAGATATGTTCCATTAAAGGCCTTCTGTTATATCCTTGGAGAGGTAAATAAAATTAATTACATTTCTACTGGGAGAAAGTTTAATTCAGTAGGAAATGTGTACAGAAAAATATCACCAAGGATGGAGTGCTAGAGTAAAAATTGAAAAAATATATGTTATCAGCACAGTATCTACAAGCACATTCATACTACTAGCTACTCCAAATGTAGAGAAATAGATGGCAAAAATCCCCATCTGGGGCCCACATGATAACTTCATGTGTGGGCAAGAAAATTAGGCTTTCTTTTATCCCACACACTCTTATTACTTGGCTCCATGCTCTCTGTTATTGTTAACTGCAAGTATTTTTGATTCATAATGTACTGTACATAAAATATACATCCTGAGGACTACATAGGAAATCCGTGGAAAGTTTTGTATGGCTTTTTGAAGTCTATTCTTTGAAGAAACCCTATTAACTGCAACAAACTTACTTATGAAAGAAGAGATGTTTTTGGATTCCTTCATACTAGATGTATTTAAGTGACTAAACATATCATTTCCTCAGTGGAAGTCCAACAGTTTAAAAATAACTAAATATTTATTAGAACTAGTGAGCTGTCATTTAGTAAATCAGACAAACTTAAACATTTAAATTCTTCCCATTAGCGATAACAAGAACATTTAGGCAACGTGAGTTTTAAAACACCTTAGGTCATTTTCATGTAAGTGTTTTTTTGAGTCTTATCATACATATTGTGTATTTCTAAACCAATTTGATTAGTGTAGCAAGTTTAAAATCTTAAATTGCTGGAAAAAGTTAAAGGGTTAAAGAAAGACAGCAGGGCATGGCTAATGTGATCAAGGTGATCTTGGACACCATTTACCTTGGACACCATGGTTCAGTCAAACTCATGAGTAGATTAAACTGGAGTAGTATGACTTTGTAAACTCTGCAACTGGGTTTTTATGTTCCTTTCTTGCAGGTTGCAAAAGGCCTACCTGTATGTTAGTCAGCAGGGTCTCTATGGAAGACAATCCATCAGGAAACAGAAAAGGAGATGGAAAACCGGGAGGTAGTGGTTGTCCATGCCCAGTTAGAGAAAGTTTGTCAAGGCTGTCTCTTGCAGTTGGTGTGGAAAGCGGGGTCTCATCTGTATGTGATTGAAACAAAAATATAGAACAAGTTACGCTTGTCTGTTTTTATTAGACCTCAGTAATGGCTTCCCTAGTGGTTTCCAGAACATTTATTGCAAATTGGTTCCTGCTATCAGGAGAAAATGCTTTCTGCTGAATTTTCTTTAATGAAAAAGCTGTGGAGATACAACAAGATAACATTAATGAGTAACTTTATAAGCCTTTTAAATGCAGTCTCTAATGAGACTGAGTTTACAGTGCCATAGAATCTTTTTAAAACAAATATTATCTCATATATAGTTGTGATAATATATTCAGGCTGACTTTATGGGCACCTTCCCAATTATCTCATTTTAGTTTGCTCTGTTTGGATTGACAATAGAATCTTTCTAGAGCTCCATATAAGAGAAATACGTTGCATATTAGTATGTTTCTTTCTCAATTAACCCTTTATGTCAATGATTTGTTCAAATATATTCTTAAGAAATCTACAAAAGATTGTACAAATAAAACCTTTCACTTCACATCTAAAGAGACAAACTAGAATCAAATATCATTCTAAGTTATAACTGAATTGTTCAACATCATTAATACTAAAGGTCTAATTCTTCTTTTTTAATTTTTATTGTTGAAAGTATTACATATATCCCCCCTTTCTCCCCACTGACCTCTTCTAGTCCCCCTTCCCCCTCCTCCCAGCCCCAGGCCTTCACCACCCTATTATCAGTATCCATGGTTATGCATATATGCATGCAACTTCTCTGGTTGATCTCTTCTCACCCACCTACCCACCCTGAAGAAGGGTTCTAAAGAAGGGTAAGATAATACAGCTTCCATAACAATATTTTTAAAAACCAAATATAAAGTCCTCTAAGATAAATTAGTCTTTACTTTGTTTACTGAATATCTTTCATCATTTTAAGCAACTTAGAGTAATGCCCCAATATAAATTATTTTACTCTTATAATGAAATCTTTTTATTTAGTTCTTTATTAGTTAAATATGTTCAATTTAATTTAAGATAGATACAAAGTATGGCTTATTTTAGTTTATTATATCACAGAGAAGATTTTATTCATGGCAGAATTCTCAATTTTATAAATATTTTATTTCACACCAGGAAAATTAATTAGCACAATGTATTTGCACAATCCTGATAGTATTCCTCAATTTTGCAAGTGGCTAGAAACTTCAGCACACCTGCATTTATGCTTATAATTTGATTCCATTGTTCTCAATCATTTCTTTATTTTTCATTACAGCACTTAACCACACAACATGTTTTCCAATTACCTCTCTCTGGGGCAGAAGTATATGGAAGCTGCTACACTTCACTGTCTGTCACTAATGTCAGAACAAGTTAAATTCATCTCCCTCACCTTGCCACATTTCTAGTTAATGAACTAAAAGGGAAGAAAAGTTGGGGAGAGGAACAATGAACACAAGGACTTCTATTAACCACACTTTTGACTTACTCACTCACTCACTCACTAACTCACTCCTCTGCAGTTTCTCCTTCCAGTCCCTCCTCTGTTAACTTACTAACAGATGATCTGAGGCAGCAGGTACCAGAGGAAGAAATGGAATAAGCAGCTGAAGTAGGATTCATTGGGTTCTTATTTTCTTTTTTTAGTCCACTTGTCAACAGGGTTAAAGAAAGACAGCAGGGCATGGCTAATGTGATCAAGGTGATCTTGGACACCATTTACCTCGCTGTCATAAATTACTCCTCCGGACCAAGGCTGCTAGTGTTTTCTCACAATATCTCTGAAAAGGCGCTTGTTAAACATCTCTGTGCATGTGAAATTGTTTAAGAATGAAGAGCAATATTTTTTGATCAGCATCACCTTAGCTGTCACATGCTAAAGAACATGTGACTTAATAGATCATGGGGATAATAATTGCTTGTCTCCTGAAGAAAAGCATAGAACCAGATGAGCATCTGAGATTGTGTTCAGCTTTAGTCTGTGACTCCACATTTCTTAAAGGTTATCCAAGAAAAAAGCATCATATGTATGGGTACACACACACTCACACATACACAAACATTTATTTAGAAGTTCCATCATCCCATGATGATTTAAACTTCAAAACATTTAAGTCTGACTATGTTTGCTTATTGTGTGAATTAATTAATTAAATCACTCGTGATACATGCATTCATGTAGCCAATGTTTACTTAACATAAATAATGTGCTGGGGATAGACACTGGAGAGAGAATACTGAAAAACCCCACAATCTGTAAGCCTCAAGAAGCATTTTCTAGAATGACCAATCCCAATCATTAAATACCGCATTATTATAGTTAGCAAAGCATTTTGTCTTCCATCCTTATCCCATTACTATTCATTTTCCCCAGTATAAGATTAAAATTGTGCATATATATGTTTCATGTTTTTTCTGCAGTTGTTTCTATTGAATGATCATCTTGGTTCTCATGCTTTCAGCTATAGTGAGTAGATTATTATTTGGTATAGACTTATTTGGTTTAATTAATTCATTTATTATCTTACATAGTAGAGATATTACAGTCACTTTAACTCTAACAAACAATCAAATTTAGGGCAGAGTGAGCAACTGCTTAAAAATATTTTTAAAGGGTGATTCTTAAGATCAATAAACATTATATAAAAGAAAACAAACTAATCAAAGATCAAACAAACAAGACAAAATATTTGGGGGTATCAAAACCCTACTACCTTAGAAGAAGTTGTCATCTTGTGGCAATTAGCATCATAGAAAGTCTCATTTAGTCTTCCTACAAAGAGTAAAATTGAGAACAGGATTCTTCCTTTTAAAATAAAAGTGACCTTTGATATCCTAAATGTTCTAAGAAGATTAAAGCAAAAGTTTGAGAGACCAGACAACATGGAAGAGAGTTTTGACATCACATAATCTCTAAAGACTTCAAACAATGAATGATGCTAAAGCACAAATTCACAAAGGACATTATTCCAATTTTGTATATTGTACATATTTTTGAGTTTTATCTTTAAAAGAAGGTTGGCATGTCAGATATTATGACCTTTAATTATAGTATTTGACAATGTAATCTGTTTTTCATTCTTTAAAATTGTGCTCCTAAATAATGTGAAACTTATGGAAAAGTTACAAGAATTGTACAAAGAATTCCTTTATAATGCTGTGGTTGGTTGGATAGTATACCCTCAACATACATGTCCTTGTCTAATCCCTGGAACTTAGTAATGCTAGCTTATTTGTAAACTGGGGTTTCACAGATGTAACTAAATTAAGGCTCTCGAGATGAAGAGATCCTCCTGCTTTTAGGATGCACCCTAATTCTAGTCTTTCTTTAAAAGAGAAAGTCAGAGGGAGATTTGAGAGAGACAGAGAGGTCCACAGAGTAGAGGAGGAGGCAAAGAGAAGACAGAGAAGGAGATCAGAATGTTGTAGCCAGTCACAGAATGCTGACAGCCACCAGAGCTAGAAGAGGAAAAGAATAGATTCTCTTTGATAGCCTCTTGAAGATAGCTTGTCCTTGCAGACACCTTGAGTTTATACTCCTGGCTTCAAGAACTGTGAGGAAATAAATTTCTGTTGCTTTAAGACACCAAGATTATGGCCTTTTGTTACAAGAGCCCTGGGAAACTACTTCAACTCTTTACCCCAAGTCACCAATTTTTCCATTTTCCCACATTTGCTTTTTATCGTTCTGTCTTCTCTCTCCCTTTCTTGTTCTGTGTGTACATATGTTTGAACCATCTTCCCCTTTCAATCCTTAAGGCTTCACTGCATATTTCACAAGTACAAGAGCATACTCTTCCACAGTATAAAATGAGCAAGAATCACATACACAGACTACTATTATTTAATCAAGAGCCCACATTCTATGTTCATTATCTGTGAGATGTTTTAGTGTAAAGAGTTAAATAATATGCCTGGCCAGGGGTGGGTCAGTGCTTGAGCATTGACCCATGAGTCAAGAGGTGACTGGTTTGATTCCCAGTCAGGGCACATGCCCGGGTTGTGGGCTTGATCCCCTTATGGGCATGCAGGAGTCATTGATGTTTCTATCTTTATATCCCTGTCCCTTTCCCTCTCTCTAAAATTATATATATATATATATATATATATATATATATATATATATATATATATATATATATATAGAGAGAGAGAGAGAGAGAGAGAGAGAGAGAGAGGAGAGAGAGATAAATATTTTAATTTACTTGACAGGTACTTGGGGACTATTTTTTCTAGGCAAGTAGTAGCCCCTAAGATAGCCTCCCATGATTATTCCCTACTACTATACTTATTCTCTCAAGAACTTTCCCCTTAGTTAGAGTTAGACCTAACAAATAGAATAAAACAAATGTGATGGGATGCCATTTCTGAGATTAGGTTATAAAAAGTCGGCAGCTCCCATATCTCTTTCCCTCTTTTTCTCTTGCATTTCTTACCCTGGTAGAAGCCAGTTATCTTGTCATGAGACAGCCCTGTGGGGGTAACATGACAAGGGATGGAGGCCTGTCAAAAATCACGTGAGTCAGTTTCAAAGCAGATTCCCCATGTGCTGCTGAGACTTTGTTTTATTTTTATTTTATTGAATTTATTGGGGTGACATTGGTTAGTAAAATTATATATGATTCAAGTATACAATTTTAGAATGCATCATCTGTATATTACATTGTGTGTTCACTGCCCAAAGCCAGATCTCCTTCTACAACCATATATTTGACTCCCTCTACCCTTTGCTCCCCCGCCCCAATCAACCCCCCCTTCCCCTCTGGTAACCACCATACTGTTGTCCGTGCCTATAATTTTTTGTTTGTTTGCCTGGTTTATTAATTTGTTACTTTAAATTTTTTATTTCACATATGAGTGAAATCATATGATTCTTGACTTATTCCTACTTATTTTGCTTAGCATGATATTCTCAAGATCCATCCATGTTGTTGCAAATGGTAGTGTTTTACCTTTTCTTAGGTCTGAGTGCTATTCCATTGTATACAAGTACGATGTCTCCTTTACGTACCAGTTGAGCTAACTTCAACCTCATCAGAAGCCTTAAACCTGAGGCACCCAGCTAAGTTGCACCCAGATTCGCGATCCATAGAAACTATGAGATTTTTAAATATTTACTGGTTTAAGCCACTGAGTTTAGTTGTAATTTGTTACACAGCTGTAGATAAATAAAACGGTATGTAACAGTTTTTTGTTGTTTTTTTTTTAATACTTTGGAGTATAGGAAAAAATTACTTCGTATCTAGTTACTTTCAGCGACTGTTGAAATGCAGCAAAGTCAACCTTCCTTTTCTCATTTTTAAAAACCTAGCAGCTTTAATGAGACAAATTTTAGTATCACTCAAATCTATAATTCCACATTCCCTATTATTTCTTATAAACATTTCTAAAAAGTAGAGACTTCATCAATATTGACTAGAGAATGGTAACGTCTCTTTGGAATAAGAAAAGTCAGTATCTTCTTAAATACAGGTTTCAAAAGGTTATGAATATCTATGATTATATTTGAAAAAGAATTAGTCAACAAAAAATAACATAAAACACAAACATAAAATTTCAGAGCAAGTTATTGATTACTTAAGTTTATAAACTTAATTCTATAAGAATCCTTAAATTATCCTGCTTTATTTTATTAAATTAGGAAATACTTCAAATATATATAAGACAAACTCTCCCAACACCTGGAATGGCAAATTAGGTGAGGCAAAGGGGGCACTGACCAGGGAATAAAGTAAGCATTTTTGAAATCTGTATTAACTAGGGTACTATTCTTTTTCTAAGTACTCCACATCCATAGGGGACTAGTACTTAAGCCAGTGCTCAAGAGTTCCCATTATTTTTAAATTCCAAAGTAAGAATGGTTATTAACTTTAAAACATTTTTGCATTTTAATTCAGTTACAGGAAACTACAGTATTTTTCTTAAGAAAAATAGAACAACATGTATTACAAGCTAACAAGTTATTTCATCTTTTGACCAGAAAAATACTGATTAACATATTAATAATTATGTAATAAATATAATGATATTATAATAATGTATAATCATTTAACATTAGAATAATAGATAATATAAAGAAAAAACATATATGAAGAGAAGAAAATAGTCTTAAAATTCCAAAATCAATAAAGTATAAAAGAATATTATTTCATTCTTCTCATCACTTCATTTCAGGATTTTGCTCATATTTTAAAGTCACTTCTCAATAACTGACTATCAGTAAGATTGATGACTCTGTAAGACAAGCTTTTTTCTCTGCAATCTTATCACACATAACAATTTAGCAGGATATCCTAAGGAACAATGTTGTTTAAAAAAAGGGGGGGGGGGGCTCTGCTTTAAAATGTTTTCTTTCTTGTTAATAAAATCTAATTCAGTTGTTATTTTCATAACTAATCCTTTTGGGTTGGAATTATATATATTTTCTTTCAAATATGTATGTGTGTATGTGTGTTTATATTTTTGTCTCTGATATCTTCTATTACATCATAAAACCAACTAAAAAAGACTCACTTTTAGAAAATGATATATTCTAAGTGGGTTCACATTTATTCTTCTTGATGTGGAATAGATAGCAACATTATTAAAAGGGAAAATCTCCGTATTTAAAGTTTACAAGTGTTCTGGAAATTTGCATGAGAAATCTATATTTATATACTAGCAGAATAAAAAAATGTTGACAAAGTTTTGAGTATGGTGGTTTCTAAACAAAAGTGAATAATTATTTATAAAAATATATTTTTTCATTTTGTTAAATATACAGCATGATTGTATTGATGTTATATATACATCACAATTGTATAGAAAGATAAATGTATTTGTGTTTTTGTAAACTCATCAGCCACATTATTGAATTGGAATAGAGGCATAAATAATCTAAAAATTTAAGGACTGATGCTTTAAAAAAAATATTTGAAACTTATATCCAGATAAAACACAGCCATTTAAATTGAGTTCAATCATAACCTCAATTGTGGTTCATTCCTGCTTTAGGAACTCTGGCTTTAATTTGGCAATAGAAACTAATAATAAGGTTTAAAAATGCAATCCCCCAATCCTATAAAATAAAAGGCTAATATGCAAATTGTCCCCTTGGGAGTTCCACTGACCAGGCATTCAACCACTCGCTATGATATGCGCTGACCACAAGGGGGCAGCGTGGAGTGAAGGAAGGCCCCTGGCCTGCAGCCGGCAGCTGGAGGAAGGAAGACCCCATTCAGCCCTGATCACCAGCCAGGCCTAGGGACCTACCCGTGCACGAATTTCATGCACCGGGCCTCTAGTGTAATCATAAATCAGATAATGGCCATGTAATTTTCTTTCTATTTTCATCTTCTCACAAAATAAAGAATTCCAAAATGTACATTAAAATTTATTTGCATGGCTTTCATATATCTATTTCAATTCTTATAAAATATCCAGGGGTCTCATGCAATAAAGCTTGTTTTCTATATTTAACTTTAAGCCCATTTTTCAAATTCTGCACTCAAAATGACTCCAAAATTTTTTATAAAATTATCACCATAATCTGCTATAGCTATCACATTAAATGTGATGACTGGCAAAATTAAAAGCAAACCAGGGTAGCTTCAGAATGTGTGAGTTCAAGCTCTGGTTTACCAAGTTTTACCAAATACTATAGAGCACAGAATCCTTCCCTTATGTTCTGTGAAACACATTTGCCTTATTTATTAAAGGGATGATTAAAAACACAAAGAATTATAGTTTACATCTATTTAGAATATTTATGTAAAACTTCTTTGCAAAATATAAAATATTAATAAATGTAAAGTTTTAATAATTTACAAACCAATTAAATCGATTACAAGTTTCTTTTTGTAAACTTTGCTTCAATGAACAATCTTGGTCTTATACCATAAGCCCCTGGTTTCTCTGTTTCTATATTATTTATCCCCGAAGCTTGTGATAATAAAGTATCATGTCAACAATAAAATAATTGCTATATATTATTACAGTTGCCTTATGCAAACTAACCTTGAGTTAGTTCTGTGAACAGTTAAAATTAATTATGATATAAATAACTTGAGAAAGGGCAAAAAGTATACATTAGTTTATCAATTTTTCTTCAGGTAGCAGGACCTAAAAGAAAAGGGTAGGTTGACTTACACAAAAAGCAATGGGTACAGATTTTGAAAAGAATAGACTGTGAGGAGCATAAAAACAAACTTACGAGGTTCCATGGATCTACTTGAATGAAGTAATATTAGAACCCTGAATTTTGAGTATGGGTGAATAAAGGAAAATACTTATTATGGGAAGGAGATCATTTTAAGTGCATGTTTGGCAAGATGCTGGAGGTGTGCTAAAAAATATACCAGACTCACAGTTCACCTAATTTAATGCATAAAGTCTTTATTACATACATATGCAACTTTCACCTTTATCTGTGTTTCTTAACTCTGGGATAGTTGACCTCTGAAATGATGATGAAAGTTAGGGACCAGGCTTCATAAGAATAACTAGTCTCAGCCCCCGAACACAGAGGAAGCACAAATTAATTTCTGTTGAAAGAATATGTGAATGAGATGAAAGCAGGCAAAAGCTGGAAGAGTGCAACATGAAGAAATGAGAAGGATATAGTAGTCTCTGCTTACGCTGAGGTTACACTGCATTCATGAGAGCAAAACTAAAACTGCTTTCTATTGGAAAACCACACTATTGATTACAAGGCAATTTCGCAGTCATTATCTTGGGTTAGGAGGAAGCTCTAAGAAGAAGATTTTTAAAATATATGCAATTATGATCACAATAATGTTATGTGCCAAAAGATTGATTCAAATGGCACCAAGTGTTTAGAAAAAGAAGAGATTATATATAGATCATGCAAGTTGAGAGGAAACAAGAAAGCTAAAATCCCCACAGCAAGGTACACTTGGAATGGACATTGGATATTGGAAAATTTAAACAGGGGGAAGTCAAGGAGTTCTATGAGGACAGTACCAGGTATAATAGCTCAAGAAAAACAGAAATCCAAAGAGCCCTAAAAACGTTGTATTTTTAAAGAGAAAGCTTATTTCCTACCATTAGTCTCAAACTACAGTCTTTAAATTCTGGTCATTCTGCATTTATATTTCAAACATCTATGTATGAGAAAAACTCTAAATCTAGGTATATATTTAACTAGTGGCCCCATGCACAAATTTGTGCACATTGAAAGAAAATTAATTAGAAGAAATATTTTAATATTGCTATTCACCCTTTTTCTATATAGAAGTGTCAACCAAATTCACTACTGACAAAGATAGATAAAAACACACACGTGCAATTGGTGCCAGCAAAAGCTTTATATGTATCACGCATGCGTGAGTCAACTTAGTCTTTTATATATATAGAATAAACTTGCTTAATTAGACCTGCTTTCTGGTTTAGCTAAACTTTTTCCAGCCTAGTGAAGCACCCCAACTTCTCTTTCAGGTAATTGTCAGCAACACAGCAGTAAATTTCAACACAAAGCAGATTACTATTGTAGATCACGCAGGTAGAACAAAGGGTAAAATATTTAACTGCAGCAGTGTTTGACTATATTCTACACAGTGAGAAAACATGAAGTCACTTTCAAGGTTCACCATTTCTCACTTCTTTTCAGTCAGGTCAAGTGTCCTAAATCTCCGTTTTCCGGCTAATGAAAAGAAAATAGGATTCCACTGAGTCTCCTATCTACCTACTCCAGGACTTCTGTGAGAATCAAATGAGATGAGGCATGGGAAAATTGCTTCACAGACACTTGGTTAAAGTGTAAAATGTTTCCACTTGGGTATAAAGTAAGTCGTTTTCCTGGAAGAAACTGCAAGGAGGCTAGTTGCTAGGTAGAGGAAGCCAGGCATTGTTACGTGACATCATTACCTGGACGAACACTTAGCATATTGGCCTTTTATATATATATATATATATACTAGTGGCCCAGTGCACGAAATTTGTTCACGGGGCGGGGGGTATCCCTCAGCCTGGCCTGCACCCTCTCCAATCTGGGACCCACTTGGAGGATGTCTGACTGCTGGTTTAGGCCCTGTGGATCAGGCCTAAACCAGCAGTCGGACATCCCTCTCACAACCCGGGAAAGCTGGCTCCTAACTGCTCACCTGCCTGCCTGCCTGATCACCCCTAACCACTGTGCCTACTGACCTGCTCGCCCCCATCTGCCCCCCCCCACCAGCCTGATCGCCTCCAACTGCCCTCCCCCCTACCACTGCTGGCCTGATTACCTCTGCCTCGGCCCTGCCACCATGGCTTTGTCCAGGAGGACATCCAGAAGGTCTCCCGGAAGGAGTCCCGGTCTAAGTAGCATATTACCCTTTTATTAGTATAGATAGATATTTTCAAACTTGGCCTTGACAGCAAACTCATCACTGCCCTTGGCAATTAAGATGGAAGTAAAGGTACAGAGATATCTGTGAATATTTTTCTCCTCCCACTACTTGGAATTGGTTGGCAAAAATGGAATGGCACTATTCATTAAACACACACATAGTCACACACTCACACACACACACACACACACACACACACACACACACACAATTTATCTTTAAAACATTTTGGGTGGCTTGTTTCTCAAGTCATAAGTATAAATGTTCGTGAAAGAGCTGGTGTATCTTAGGCTGAAAAGATCCACTTAACTGACCTTTCTGTCTTTTCCATGGCCCTGTAGGTTTAACCTCACTGCTGATATTGCAAGTGAGTGTGGGAAAGCATTTACTGAAAGCTGCATAACAGGCAAGGTTATATTTACTAGGCTGATGTTTTGCATATCTGCACAGTAGGGCCATTAAGGGTTCTAAGAGCACAACGGAAACAATCATAACATTTGTTTTTAGATGACTGACTCAGGACATGTACACCAGGCTTTATATAGAAGCTGTTTTTGTTTTATTAAGGGACTGTTTGCCTGTTAGTGATAACATCATTAAAAATAAATGAAAGGGGGCTGGTAAAATGCTTCCCCAAAGCAGAAACCTAATTAAAGGTGATATGCCTGTTATGAGGGTTTTTTTCCAGGACTCAAAAATAGAACAAGGTTAGTTCTTTCTTATTTTGTAAAGCCCAAAGAAGATCTCACAGTAAAACATCACTTCTGATCTAATTTTCTATTTCTGTGTACTTTAATAATCCACTTTACAGTCTGTGCTTGCCCATGGAAAGTGAACTAGTTTTGTTCTTACAGATAGCTTCATCATGTCATAGTGCATGAAAAGAAAATCTGATGGTTCAGCGCAAACAAAAAATGCACTCTCCTTTGAAAGCAAATTGTACAGGTTGTAATATATGCAGTAATAGTCATTGGAATAATGCACACACAAACATTTCATGGTCCTAAAAGACCACTTTTGAGAACCTCAGTTAATGGTTTAAAAAAATTTCCAAATCATAGTTTATAGTTTATAATTTCAGAGAGAGAGAGAGAGAGAGAGAGAGAGAGAGAGAGAGAGAGAGAGGAAAAGTAGACTCATTTTAAGGGGTGGAGTTACTCTAATTTCATGGATGGTGGAAAAGCAGGAAACTGCATTCCCTTGATAACTCTGCCCTTATTGTGCTGTGACCTTGGCCAATTTACTTAAATTTACATCTGCCAAAAATGAGTTTCTGAAATGTGTTTTGAGAATTTTCTGGGGGCAGGGGAAAGGAGCTGTCACATGAATCCAAGGCCTCTTCAAAATTATTATTACTTTAGAAGCAAAGAGAAAATGAGGAGAAACACTGGGCACCCTCACAGGGTGCCATGGTTTGCTATCTTGGTTTCCTGTCACCTCTGCACAGTTCTATTTCATTTTTGAGTCTCCAAACTGAAAACGAATCTTATTGCTAAGTGAATAAAACAGCACAATTCCCAGATTATCCTCCAGAAATATAAAATAGCTTTCACATTGTGGAATATTTAAACTCTGATTCTCATATGGGTTTTAGGCTAAAATTATCATGGAATTATTAAAAAAGTGTAAGTTATCTTTGGAAATCATTTGGTATAAATTGATTTTTCAGATGAAACACCCCAAAAGTGATTAACCCAATGTTTTTCAAATGTCTGTAAATTCTCATTTCTTTTTTTTTTTAATTAGCAGCTATAGTATCAATTTAGAGAAAATACGAAGGAAGAATAACATTTTGAATCATTCCAAGGATGTGTGGACCCACAAACATACGTGCATATGTGACAATTGGAGAAATGTCAAGCCTGGCAGGATGTTAATAACTAGGGGATTGCAGGAGTGATAATGGTAAGGTGATTGAGAGTTAAGGAAAAGAGTCCTTATCTTTAAAAGATACTCACTGAAAAAAAATAAGATTCAATAAAATATGTTTGGAATTGGCTTCAAAATAATCTGCAGAAGTGGAGGAATAGGTGGAGAGACTGAGGAAGCAAGTCTGGACTTGAGATGATCATTGATAAAGATGAATCAGGGATAGATTTATGGGGTCTACATTATGCCATTCTAACTTTCTATTTGTTCGAAACTTTCTGTAGTAAAATGTTTTTAACAAAAATAATTTTACTCAGTAAAATTCTACTAACTCCTTTTTTTAAAAAAGTCAGGGGTATTGGTATGATAATGGTCATCATTGTTATCATCAAAATATCCAGCATACACTGAGTCTTTTCTGTGTATGCAAAGCAATGTTCTAAGCAGTTTACATGCATTAACTCATTTAATCTTTACAATAATCCCATTAGACTGTCACTAGGGGTATATTCATTTTACACATGAGTAGATAGAGGTAAAATAACTTAATTAACTTGCCAAGATAACTTGGCTAGTGAGGAAAGGAGCCAAATTCAAACCCAGCAGCCTTCTTCTGGAACTTATGATTCTTTGACACTCAAGGAGTAAAATATAAATTTCTACAAGCATTTGAAAAATGTATTGAATATGTGTTTCAGATGTGTGTAAGAAACACACTCCAACAAAATAAAATAATTTTATAATTATCTCAGAGTAGGGAAAAAAAGACAGATTTTTCTATTTCACTCCTCTTTCTTTTTAATTTTAATTTTTTTCAATTACAGTATACATTCAATATTATTTTGTATTAGTTTCAGATGAACAGCATAGGGGTTAGACAATCATATTCTTTATAAAGTGTTCTCCCTAATATTCCCAGTACCCATCTGACACCATATATATTTATTACATTGTTATTGATTAAATCCCCTATGCTGTGTTTTACATCCCCGTGACCATTTTGTAACTACCAATCTGTACTTCTTGATCCTTTTACCTTTTTACCAAGCCCTCCAACCCCCTTTCTCTCTGGAAACAAACCATCTGTCCTCTATATCTATAACTCTATATGTTTCTGTCACTCTTTAATCTTAAACAAAGCTTAACTTACTCCTTAAAACCTAGCTAATCATCATCCTAAGCAGCCAAGATTTCCCCAGATTGTCTGCTTCCACTACTATAGGTATTCATTTTTGAAGCAAAGCTATCTATCTTAGAAATGGAATTCCAGATTATCTCCACATGGGACTAGAGAAATTCAGCCAAGAATATAATAGACATTTAATATCAACCCTAACTTTAACTATCCCACACAGGTATCTCCCTGCAAATTTCCTCACTACATCTTTACCTGATACCATACATACTAACACGGTCTATACTTTCCTGGTGAAAAATATTTAATCTTGAAACTATCACTTTTTAATTGACATATGCATTGCATGAGGTAAAAAAGAAAGGCTCATTTAAAGATTCTAAAAGTAAAAAAACATATTGTCCAAGTGAGTCACTTCAGAAGGAGCAGGTGTCATGCCTCATCCTTTATCAGCTACAATTAAATCCTGGCTATTGCCACAAACTGTCTTCTGCACTTTTCCTAATTGTACCTCTCCTAAATTTCCTCATTGTGTAACCCTAGCCATGAACTCAGTTTCATCAGGAAGAACTTTAGTTTTCTAAATCACCCTTTCTCAGTTTCAGACCTCATTCCTCCCATCTCCATTAGTTGCTCCCTCCTCAAACCAGGAGCTTCCATAGTTCTTGGTTACTACTCTGCTCAGATAAGATATCATACATCAGGCTGCCGGGACAACTTCCCTGACTGGACATCAGCTTAGGTCTAGATAAATCCATCCATGTAAACCTTATAATTTACGAAGCATAATGACTCCTAAGCTGCAGGTGTGTTCTAACGGGTCCCTACACTCCACCTCAACTTACCACAATCTCTTGAGACCAGGAATGTGGCACATGAATGTGAAAAGTCTCCTAAGGTGATTTATAAGATGGTATACTAGTACTTAGATAAGCTCCTACCTATTCAGCTTCACTGGCTTGAAACAATTCATTTTCCCCTCATGTCCATAATAACCAATTACTAACACATTGTATCAGGACTACTATTTCAAATGATCAAATTCATTGAAAATTATCAACAAACACATTTCTTTACAGGTGTGTTGCTTAAGTATGTCTAACATGAAAAACTGTGAGGGAAGGAACTTTGTCCATCTTATTCACCTGTGTAACCTCAATGTCTGGCATTGTTATTATTGATTGGTTGAATATCTGATATACTGGTAATGTATTTCGCAAACTAGTTAATTTGTTAAGTTCTTAGTTCTTATTAATAAAGATAAATTTTAACTGAGGTTAGGTTACATTTTAATTAATTGAGTCTGAATGAGACAGTATCCTATATAATAAAAGCTTAATATGCAAATTTTCCCATCCTGCGGTAGTTTGACTGGGAGTTTGACCGCTCACTATGACATGCGCTGACCACCAGGGGGCGGCGCAGAACATGGCCGGTGTCAGTGATGCGCTGCACCCTCTTGCCAGCTACCTGGGGGCAGGGGTGATGGGGACGGAGGTGTGGTGAGAATGCAGGGTGTCCGCCGAGTTTGCTCTCATTTCCTCTGCTACTCTCCCCTGAGATGCCAGGGCTGAAGCCCCTGCGCTCAGGTGCTGGGCACCCACGAGGAGCCCACCCCACACCCTTGCGGCCTCTTCCAGGTGATCCCGGCCGCCACCACAAGGGCTGGTCGGGCTCCCCATGGGTTTGCGCAGGAGCGAGTCTGCCAGGCCAGCTGGGAGAGAGCGCGCTGCTCACTCGGCTTCCCTGCAGCACCACTGGGTGGCCCAGAGGCCCATGTTACGGCCTGGCCTGTGGTGTCCAGCTGCGCTCACTGCATCTCCGTGTGGGGATTCGGGCACCGTGACTCAGGTGGAGGGGGGCGCACAGGGTCCAGGGACCCAGGTGCTTCCCAAGGTCAGCTGGGGCTGCCCTTCCATGCCAGGAGTTTGCACTTGGATTGCAGGCTAGGCCTAGGGACCGCACCCATGCACAAATTTCGTGCAGCCTCTAGTATATAATAAATGCTTTTGGTTTGGGTTGCCTTTTCAGAAATGTGTATCCATCATACAAAATTATTTATGATGTTGAAAATTCTATTTTTTAAATTCCAAATTTAAAAATTAAATAAATACACATGGGGCTACCCAGTGCATGTGTAGAAAACAGTAAGATTTGATTCATCTCTCCGAAAGCAATTTTGGCTGCTTTGGGCTGCCAGAGATTTGACACTACAGAGAGTATCCATACAAATTTTGATGAGTATCCTGTCAAGAATATTATAAAAACTAGAAATTGATAGGAGGTTAAATTAAGTGATCTTTATATCCCTTTTACCTATTGAGATTTTATGACTTCTTTCTTAAAAACTAACTGCTTTCTTACAATGTCATATAAAAATGCAAAGGAGAGCACTAATATTTAGGATTTAGGGAAATATAAAAAGTTAAGAGTGTATGTTTATGTCATTGTCAGCATTCTTCTCTTGGCGAGAAGGGGATTCTTGATCAGCACAGCTGTTATTTTGCAACCCTCAGAGCATAAAAATATAATGCAAAGTTCCTGGACCTTTACTATAGCAAAGTTTAAAAAAATAATTTCCAATGTATAAGGACTTGTTCTTTGTTGCAAAGAAAAAAGATGATATTGGCAGATTTATAAAATTGTTGTTACTAGCTTTGTAATATGTTATATTTCCAAAAAATGTCAAAAATTGAATAAAAATGAGAAATCTTGCTTGTTTTTCTTTATTACCTATTTTAATATTAATTTTAAAAATATTTGCTTTACATTTTAAATTACTTTAAAAATTCAAATTAAAAACACACAGCATTAAGCAATCTTTTCATTGAAGTATTTCCTGTTATCTTTTACTTTTTATTGTACATGACTAATAGCATGGGTGCTTCAGATAAATTTGAGGGATTTTTTTTTAATCATGATGAATTTTAGTATTCAAGATAGAAGATAAAACATCTATCAAGAACCTTAGCTGAGCATAGCTGGGTTGGCTCAGTAGTTAGAGCATTGGCCTGTAGACTGAAGGGTCCCAAGTTCGAGTCCTGTCAAGGGCACATGCCTGGGTTGCGGGCTCGATACCCAGTTGTGGGAATGCAGGAGGCAGCCAATCAATGGTTCTCTCTCATCATTGATGTTTCTATTCTCCCTTCCTCTCCCTTCTTCTCTAAAATCAATAAAAATATTTAAAAAAAAAACAACAAAAAAAACCAAAAAACCTTAGCTGAAAAGAGAATGTGTGTTAGGGGAACTGAGGAAAGGCAGCATGGATAGACACAGTGAGTGTAAGGTGAGTGACCAGTGTAGATGTTAAAGAAATAAGGGGCCAGATTTGCATGAACTCTGTAGGCCTGGACATGAAGCTATGGCACATGATGTTTAGGATCAGTTGGGCATGTCTGATCATCTTGCAGAAATGGCACTTCTTTCTAATCATGTACGTGTCATGAAAATGTAGAACTACTTTACCCTGGTATGACTCCTGTGACTATTCATTCCCCTGGAATAGTCAATTCAAATCAAGCTAGCAATATTGTTACTTGATATTTTCTTGCATACTGCTTCATTGTTTGTCTCTTCTATTTACAATGCAAGAACCTTAAGAACAAAATTCCTCTCTATATTTATGGCTACTGTGTCTCCTATACCTTGAATGGTAACTTGCACTTACTAGGCTCTCAAGAAATATGTGAACAGTGAAAAAATAAACATTTAAAAAGAATTTAAAAATAAAACAAATCATTTTTTCAGGCTATTTGTGTGCATTTACTTTCAGAAATCTCAAATTTACAAACATATGTATTAGTTCTAGAATCTTAATAGCATGTTAAAGAGTTAAATTATATTACTATAGATAAGATCACCATATAAGAAAAGTATACCATATGTATGTATGTGCATATACAAAAGACTGTTTATGTAAACACACATAGTTAGACAAGTACACAGATATATATGAATCTATATAGTAATATAGGCATGTAGAATTCTTTATCTTTAGTCAACCAATAACTATCCTATGTTTAAATAACTAATTTACTTTAAAACTATCACCAAAAGCTTTAGGCAAATAAATAATGTTTGTTATTTGACAAATAAATTACCTTTCATTAGTTATTTCTTCTCCTCATATAAGATTTTATAAGAATGCAACCTGGAAATTTTCAATTGCTTTCCATTTTAGCACATGTACTTTAAGATGAACAAATTAGTCCAGCCAGCATAGGTCAGTGGCTGAGCATTAGCCTATGAACCAGGAGGTCACAGTTCAATTCCCAAATAGGACACATGCCTGGGTTGAGGGCTCCATCCCCAGTATGGGGTGTGCAGGAGGCAGTCGATCAATTATTCTTTCTCATCATTGATGTTTCTATTTCTCTCTCCCTCACCCTTCCTCTCTGAAATCAATAAAAATATATTTTAAAAAATGAGCAAATTATAAGTATCATGTGTATTGAGAGGTGAGCTCATCAATGACTTAATACTAAGTGAAAAATTGAAAACAAGGAAAATATTCAACTTTATTGGAAACTACATATTTGAACAAGTAAATCAAACATGTAGGTTTTCCTCCTGCACTCTCTTGACATAAAAAACTCACATTGCCCTTTAATATTATTTTACATTAGATAATTTAAAGAAAAAGCATAACAAAAATAAACAAGCAAAAATAGTATAGTATACATTTTCAAACTCACACATAGCTGTAAAGATTCTGATATGTCCTCCGCCTACCTGAGCCCAAGACAATTGTTACAAGGAAGAATTTATCTTAGAAGTCTCTTCTTTTTAATTGGGAATTATTACAAACTAGAGGCCCAGTGCATGAAATTTGTGCATGGGGGTGTGTGTCCCTCAGCCCAGCATGCACCCTCTCCAATCTGGGACCCCTTGAGGGATGTCCAGTAGGATTGGGCCTAAACAGGCAGTCGGACATCCCTCTCACAATCCAGGACTGCTGGCTCCCAACTGCTCGCCTGCCTGCCTTCCTGATTGCCCCTAACCACTTCTGCCTGCCAGCCTGATCACCACCTAACCACTCCCCTGCCATCCTGATTGATGCCTAACTGCTCCCCTGCCAACCTGATTGCCCCTAACTGCCCTCCCTTGCAGGCCTGGTCACCCCTAACTGCCCTCCCCTGCAGGCCTGGTCCCCCCCAACTGCCATCCCCTGCAGTTCTGGGTCCCCCCCTCCAACTGCCCTTCCCTGTAGGCTGGTTGCCCCCAACTTACCTCCTCTGCCAGCCTGGTCACCCCTAACTGCCCTCCCCCACAGGCTTAATCTCCCCCAACTGCCCTCCCTTGCAGGCCTGGTCCCTCCCAACTGCCCTCCCCTGCTGGCCATCTTGTGGCGGCCATCTTGTGTCCACATGGGGACAGCCATCTTTGACCACATGGGGGCAGCCATATTGTGTGTTTGAGTGATAATCAATTTGCATATTATTCATTTATTACATAATACTAGAGGCCGGGTGCATGAAATTCGTGCATGGGGGGGGGGGTGTCCCTTAGCCCAGCCTGCACCCGATCATCGGGCCTAAATGGGCAGTCGGACATTCCTCTCACAATCCAGGACTGCCGGCTCCCAACTACTCACCTGCCTGCCTGCCTGCCTGCCTGATTGCCCCTAATTGCTGCTGCCTGCCAGCCTGATCGACAGCTAACTGCTCCCCTGCCAGCCCGATTGCCCCTAACTGGCCTCCCCTGCCTGCCTGGTCACCTCCAACTGCCCTCCCCTGCAGGCCTGGTCACCCCTAACTGTTCTCCACTGCAGGCCTGGTCCCTCCCAACTGCCCTCCCCTGCTGGTCTGATCGCCCACAACTGCCCTTCCCTGCTGGCCATCTTGTGGTGGCCATCTTGTGTCCACATGGGGGCAGCCATCTTGTGTGTTGGAGTGATGGTCAATTTGCATATTACTCTTTTATTAGATAGGATATGTATTCTTATTGTTTCTCTTACAATCTATTCTAAAATATATCTTGTAACTTTTACATCATACAAATTATCCACAGAGATTTCAATATAGTGCTTACCATAACAATAGCTTCAAAATGCCATGATATTCTTAAAGAAGTTATTTCCTTTACAAAATCATTTTCACAGCTGTTAAATTAAATCATAACTTTAATCAGAGAGCTTTCAGGAAACCAAATCAACTTGAAATATTAATACATTTTATTTTGCCAATTAATTCAGTTGGCAAGCCAGTCAAATTTCTAGAAATTGGGCTTTCTAGAAATATTTGTGGATGAACAGCAAATGTAATACAGTATGATGTGTACTGTAACAAAGACAAGAACAAGAATATCAGAGCAAGTAGCAACATTTAGTTCATTTGACTTCCTGGAGGAGGAAAGATCAGGATGAAGGACAATCAGGATAGAAACCTCATGGCAAGGTGAAAGCCTACTCAGGTTTAAGGGGAGAAGAAATAACTTTTGAAAAAAATATAATTTATTGTCTCAAATCTTATTAAAAGGTTCTAAACTCTCCATCTACTTTAGAAGTGGTCCTCTATCATGAATTTTTGTTAACAATTAAACATTAAAAAAAAACCCTTATATATAAATGTTCACTGAAATATTTTCATTCTATTACTCCTACGGTTCCCTAATAGGAGAAGAACTGAGGCCAGATTGAAAGAATGTTTTCCTGGTAAGCCCATGTCACTCCTAGTGATTACTGTCTTGTTTTCTAAGAAATTCTTTTAAGGAATGATTTTAGAATCTTCCTCAGGATCATTATAAAGGTGCTTCCTTTACAGTCTGTGAAATGTGCCTCTATTAAAAAAATCAAACCTCATAAGCTTCTTTTACTCATCGATTACTTACCTGTGGGCCAGCAAATTCAGCTATAAATTTAGTCCAGATATCTTAGAACATAATTCACGAGGACTGAATTCATTTAGAACAGCCAAGACTTTTCTTCCCATCTATTCATCTATATTGGGCTCTCATGATCATTATTCTCACTATTAATACTTTCTCAAGGAAAGAGAAGGAAGAGAAAGGAAAAGAAAAGCTTATTGCACTTCTTTATATAATTTTGAATGAGTGACCTGTATACTGAAGAGAGAAGATGCTAAAAAATTATATTGTAATTTGGTTACTTGATTGCAATTTGAGTTTATCTCCATCCTAAATATGGAGTTTCAAAATCTGGGAGAGAAGAATTAGTTTATATTTTCTCTAAGCCAGTGGTCAGCAAACGCATTCGTCAACAGAGCGGCAAATCGCGGCTCGCGAGCCGCAGTTTGCCAACCACTGCTTTAAGCTTTTCAATCTGGATTCTTGATCCAGCTTTTCCAAAAATTAATCATGATATTGAATCATTCTCTTCCCTGTCTCAAGTTTACTAAGGAATTAAGATATAAATACTGCAAATGTGTCCTCTTTTTACAGACTTTCCCCCTTTTTGCTGAATAGTTCTAGAATTGTGTAATATATACCTCCCTTTTTTAAGGTTTATTTTTATTAATTTTTCAGTGTTGACATTTTACAGGACATTATTGACATTATTCTCCCCCTTTGCCCATCTTTACCCCCACCCCATGGACATGGACAATAATTTAGTATACCCCCTTTTCAATCTAAAAAAAAAAATCTCCCTTTATACCAATCTCCAATTACCATCCCAATTTCCACATTCCTTTTGGAGTTGATATTCTCTGTAATCTCATCTTCTCCCCTGTCTAATCAATTTTATTCCTACCTCTCTAATAAAACTACTTTTATCAAAATTAATTGCCAAATCGGAGTGTTAATTCTTAGATCTCCCCATTCATGACTTATCAGCAGTCCTTGACATGTTGACCATTAATTTCTCCAGTTTTTAAAACTCTTTTTCACTTGTCTACCAGGACAATACACTCTCTTTTTCATCCCAAATCTCAATGGCAGCTTCTTCTTAGTCTCTTCATTGCTTTTCTTTTTAATCTAATCTTTCATGCTCAATACATCACAGGGTACCTCTGACCTTGTTTTCTTTGCTGTACCCATTCCCTAGTGATCTCATTCAGACCCATGCCTTGAAATATGAACTATATGCTGATGGCTCCAGAGTTACACCTTTAGCTCAGACCTTTTGGCTAAAGTACCCTCATCTCTGGACTCATATCTCCACTGGGATATGAACAGGCATCTTGAAATTCACATGTCCAAAAAAACAAACAATTACCCAGTTCTATAACTTCTCCCTTTATCATCTTGTTAACCTCAGTCCCATTCCATTCTCTTTCTTCTAAGAGTCAACTAAAATGATGAATTTGTAGTGTTTCATTCTAGTCCATATGCCCATAGATAATATATACATAGAGTGATCTAGATAGACATATCCATATTTGTGTGAGTAACCATGAGTAACACTTAACATATTTGGGAGTTAAATTTACATAAATATCATGACATTAATAATATATTTTTCTAACATTATGTTTTTGAGACTTATCTAAATTGGCTCATATAAATATATTTATTTATTTGAAATGCTACATGGAATTCCATTATATAACTATGCTATATTTTATTTATTTATTACTCCATTAGAGCATTCAATTGGTTTCAAAATATTTACTATTATAAGCATATTGAAATAAAATGCTCTAATTATATCAATGTACTAGACCTTCAAATACATTATTTTATGTATCTCACAAAATATGTTTAGTATTTTTCTTTATCACCATGAAAGAAACTGAGTATTAAAAAGATTGAATAATTCTCCTAATGTTCCACAATTAATCAAGAACAGAACCAGAATTTGAAATCACAGTTATGTCATACATCACCCAGAATTTTTTCTTACCACACTGCCTTGTGTGCTTCTAAATCCCATAATGTTCTTACTGGAATGATGCTGACAGTAACAATGAACAATGAGAAAGGTTCATTACCAGCCTTAATCCTTGCTTCAAGGAGAATTCTAGAAAATCATGAGTGAGCAATGAGGTCATGTGGGTACAGAAGTAATATGGGAATAGTGGTGACAGACCATTTAGAAAACTACCTTTTAAAGCCTTGTTATCAACTAGTTGGCCACTCCAGTTCCAGAGCTACTGGCAAGAAATTCACAGGAACTGGTGACTAAACTGTGGAACAGGAAGAAATGCAAATAAAATAAAAAGTCTTAGTTTGTGTACTTGGGAGCCAGGAACAAACTAAGAAAACTCGAAAAAAGAAAAGAACAAAAGACCCTCAGGGCGGTTGAAAGGAATAGGTTGAAGCAAATGTAAGTATTTGATGGTATTTCCTTTGAAATAAAGATTTATATTACTTACCAAAAACTTTGAGCCAAGAATTCTTACTTTCTCTCTAAACAAGAAAATAATTAAAAAACTACAAATAAATAGAAAAAAAAAAGAAAGAAAAGGAATAAATCTTGCAGGCTCCTCGTAGACACAAATCTAGAATTGTAATGATTACCTTCTCTACTTCTCCTTACCTCCATACACAAGCCACTTCGCCCCCAACTAAAGATTCAACAGTGAGAAGTTACTGAAACCAACCTTCAGGACTAGGAGGAGTATTATAAGGCAAATCAAGCTAGGAAGTTAAACAAACAAAAACTCAGTATCAATTTGTGTTTATGGATCTGCTCTGGCCATGGGCCCTGCTACTAGTAGTTGCATTCCTGCCTTGTTTCCCTAGAGGATTTATTCCAAATATAAGTGGGGCCCATCCTGTGCCAGAACCTGTGCTCAATATCTTGGCTTCCCTTGGCCTATAGTTCTTATGTCTCTCATCTCAGCATTTTTGTTCTTGGAAATCCAACACAGAAGCTAAATCTCCATGATCAGGTTTTCCTCAGTGCATGCAAATATCTTTTTTTTCCCCCCAGAATTTCACTTTTGCCCACTGCTTACAGGCTTTCATTTGCCACCTGTCATCTGCCAGTACTCTCTTTGCCACCCATATGCTTTGGCACCCCACCTACTGCCTCTCTGCATCATGTTCATCTACCTACAGATTATGTGAATTTGGAATATAATGAGTTTCTGTTTGATTTACCACATAAGTTAAAAGCATCCATTATATAGAAGGAAGGAGAAGGGTTAATGGGACAGAGGGAGATGCTCTGGTGTCCCTCTAGAGTAGGAATTTTTGCCCAGCCAGTGTGGCTCCGTGGCTGAGTGTCGACCTCTGAACCAGGAGGTCACTGTTCAATTCCTGGCTGGGGCACATGCCTGGGTTGCAGGTTCAGTCCCTGGTAGGGTGTGTGCAGGAGGCAGCTGATCAATGATTCTCTCTCATCATAGATGTTTCTCCCTCTTCCTCTCCCTCCCTTTCTTAAATCAATAAAAATATATTTTTAAAAAACAGATTAGATATTTTCAACCTTTTTCATCTCATGGCACACATAAACTGGTTACTAAAATTCTGCACCACACCAAAAATATTATATATTTTGCCAATCTGACAAAAAATAGGTATATTTTTTATTTATTCATACCAGATGGCTATTGTTGTGTTGGCTGTTATTATTATTTTTTTGACAAGCTAAGGGAAAAGGTATCAGTGTCTCTGATGAAATAGTCAGGTATTACATGTTTTAAAAATTCTTGTGGCACAAGAAAATTGCTGTTCTAGAGATACAGAGGAAAGCTAACACAAAAGAAAAAAAATACCAAACAGAGAGGAAAAAGCCAATGCCAACTATGAGGACTGAATAAAGAACATTGATGTTGTCAGGAAACACAAATATTTGGTCTTGTAGACCAATAACATCCAAAGATTTGGATAATTTTATTCTGACAGACTTTCCCTGGATCAGAAAATGTAAATAAAATCTAATGTTATCTGATCCTTAACATATCAAAAACCTATATGAAGAAATGTTTGTTTTCATGTATAAATTGGTCATAAAAATTGCACAGAACAACTTGAAAAATAATTTCAAATGTATCCACATTTGTTAAAATGTTGTGTTTCTGCATTGATTCATATATGCCTTTTATTGTTTCAATTATAAAAATCCAATTTAAGAAACCCACAGCAGAATCATTATGCCTATAAAGAAAAGCTAGAAAGGTAATCTTTTTTAAGGGTTATACATCTTAGAAAAAAGACAAAAACTGAAACATAGATGCTTTGGAAAATAAAATCAGAAAGCAATTAGTGGAAATGGCTACACTTAAATTCAGCAAAAGTATAAGAAATAGAACACTGCAAAGAAATATGCACAGACTTAGAAGTATACACAGTAATTGGAAACATCTGCTAACAAATACAGGTACTACAAGACCTGTTTCAAAGACTAAATTAGACTCATTTGTTATTAGTAGTATATATTTGCATTCAATTAATGTGCTATAATCCTTTAAAAGTATGCTCACTTAAGTGAGTTAAACATGTTCATTGTAATCTTGTTTATACTAATAATTGGCTTAGCAAATCTTTTCTTTATATCTAGTACAGAGGTAAACTTTATCAAACCCAAGCTGAATTATCATAAATTCCATATTAGCAGAAACCAAATTAATGAGGTTTGATTGTACCATGAAAATTGCTTTTGCCATTTGCTTAATTTCATCTGCTCCATATAATTACCAAAAATTCAAGTGATGAAAAAGGTAGATAATTCAGTATTTGCAAAAATATTAGGGGATGTAAGCAAACTTTCAAAAACTCTAATTTAGTGTTATTTTTATTTGTTTAGGTTCAGTGTGCAGTATGATGTTAAGTATATTACTGTACCATGCTATTATGGAACAGATGTTAAATGCAATGTAAAAATGTCAGGGGTAAATGATTGATGATCCTCTTTGCCATTTCAAAGTAAACCATGATTATTTATATGCTCTGGACATTGCTTGAAAGCATCATATTAAATCTAAACAATTGATCCATTTTCAAGGGTTTTTGTATAATGTATTATTTATGTGTTTTTTTATTCTTTTGTGAAAATGTCCCAGTATAAGGAAGTATTTAGAATCTCAAGTGCTCCACCCAGTCCATATGGTAGATTTGTTCTCTGTGTAATACTTACTTTTCCCCTCTAGGCCCATATGGCAGGTCCATAGGCTGCCCAGGCCCCTCTGTCCTCCGCAGGGGCCATATGGCAAGTTCACTGAGCACTCATTTACCTTGTATTAATATTTTATCTGCCTCAGACAGAAAAATAGATCAGATTAAGTAAAGTCAGCCCTTGAAAATGGTTTAGCCATATAATCAATACTGAGTGTCAATGTAGTATGAAATATGGTTTCTGTTATTTCATTTATATTAAAAATAGCAAATTCATTTGAATAATTTATCAAATAATTTCATAAGCTCTTTTGATTACTTGATATACATTGACAGAAATCTGTTTAATTATGCTATTCACATAGGCAATATTAACACATGATAGTATAAGCTTATAGTTTAGAACTGGTTTAAACATATAGGCTTTGATATGTCCAAAGAGATAAGACTGAATCTAAATTATAATCTATATTACCATAGTAATTGCTCTAAAATTAATTCATTGTTATAACATTTGCAACTATAGGCTAAACTTTCGCTGTCAACTTGAAGTAATTAAGTAACGCTCAGTACTTTATTTACAGTTAGAATTTGTACAAAAATGTGGAATAAATTAAAATACTACATTTCCTACTGCCACTATAAATACTTAAGAAGTTACCAAATGAATAAACATCATGGAATAACTTATCTGACTGTAAATTCATTTAGTTGATAAAGTTACTATTTTAAAAATTTCATTAACTTTTACGCAGTATATATGACCTCTATGCTTTCCCTTTAACACCTTATGGTACTAACATATATGGATATAGCCTATTTTATAATCAAATTGCTATTCCAAGCACTTAACAATTCTTCCAGAATATGCCACAAAAACATGTATCCCTTTATGCTAGACACAGTTATATGTGTATATTTCTCTCATCTCATCAAAAAGGATACTTATCTCATTTTTATAAAAAAACATCTTGACTATTATGAATAACCTGAAATCAGATATTGCTGCCCACCACACTATGGCAATTTATTTTTGTTAGACCTTACAATTATTGTCAGCTTATGTATAAAATTTGATGTGAGAATATTCAGAAGAAGGAGTTTATGCCTTGATGTTTTGTACTTTCCTGATACATCTTTAATGTTTTTGTCCAGGACATGTCTTTTAACGAGTCAACCTTTTCTCCACAAAACAGTTATAAATAGTTGTTTGTTTTTCATTTGATTTCACACAATGCCCATATCCTATTATCATGCTTTACCCACACTTCTCTGAGTCCCCACAAATGTAATAGTACTTCTTATGATCTCTTGTGATTTTTGCCAGGTCAGTATAAATTCTGAAATCATATCACAGATAGAGGATACAGAATAGATTCTGAAGCCATTTAAAATTTTAAAGTGATAATATTGAAATAAAAATGTTAATGTGTTTAGGTTTGTCACCTGTAAGGGCAAGTGAAGTCATAATTAAAATATAAAGACAACATCAGGATTTCTGACAGCTTATTGTAGGCTTGTATATACAGAACCCTATTTTAATGAAAATATAAAAGTTTAATTTTATGCACTGAATATTTCCACGGAGTCAGCATTTTGTTATTTTGTGATAACGTTAAAATTAATGGGATGTCTTAACTAAGTTCTTTCTGCATATATACATATGAAAAAGGGAAAGCTCTGAACTTGACTTCATAAATAACATACACTGTGATTTTGTTAAAGTTTAGAGGTGTGGATTTGTATTTGAAATCCTCAGAAGGTTACAGGGTGCAACCCTTTCACAATATCTCTGAGTCTTCAGGGACAAAATCCCATTATGTGGAGTTCAGAGAAGGGGGTAAACACCACCATAAAGAAATACAAATTACACATATTTCCCATTTAGTTAGTGTCAGCAAAGTTCACCATTTAGAATTCTAACAAGTTAGGACTTATTCTTAGAGGTCAAGTACCTTGTGAACCTTGTCATCTCATTGATGACATCATATCCCATCCATCAGTTCTTTCAGGAGCACACTTGCCATCTGCTCAGCACACGTTGTAATAACTTATTAGACAAATTCGCTGGGTAACAATCTGCACAATGACACTGCTATCTCAATGCTGGCACACACTGAGATAACCACTGTTTCTCCATCAGAGCACAATGATTCTGGCCCTCCAACTTTCAAAAAGAAATCAGGAGGCTATTTAAACTTCCTAAGTCTGATGGAAACTATTAGGGTATGGCCAGAAGCACTTTTCTCCACTGTAGGATCACAAATAAAACTCTCCTCACAAGGAGACCACTGCAATGGATGGCCCCTGCTTAGGGTTTTTGTTTTGAATTTCATGAAGGAATCAGATATATAAGAACTATGTTCAAGTACCCTGTAGAAACTTAAAAATAATAATATGCATAATCACCATGCCATAAAACCCATATCTCTTTTCCACTTGCTAAAATAATATAATTAAAATAATTTCCCAATCTTTTCCAGACGACTACAATCTCTCTCTCTCTCTCTTTTTTTTTCCTAAAGGCATTTAATTAGCAGAAAGTGAGTCTCAAACATCTAGCTGACACTGCATACCTGCAACTCGGATAGGTCCTTTGGAAAAAACAAGGACAGTGTCCGAGATCACATACCTGTATTTTAGCAGCTTTATTTGCAGCATAGAATGATCGGGCACATTTAACCTAGTAGCTATCAAAGGCCTTATGACTTGATGTCCCACACAACTATCTCTTTATCCTTCAGCTTTAAACATTATATATAGTTAAGGAAGGAAGATGGTATTTATTTTGCATAACATGGGATACATCCTCTGTTCCTTCTTTTGGCTTGTCATTTATTCCAGCTTACACTGTGATCAACATTGTACTAAAATAAAGTCAAGTACAACAGCCGCTCCCTGCCCATCAAAAGGCACAGACGTCTGCCAAGCACTTGTAACAGCTGGTGTTACATTAATTAGTTTAAACTATTTATTTCATCCATCTCCAGAGCAGATTGAGCAAAAACATTAGAGATTATTCTAGCATCTGTAAGTGCCCTGCAAACATTAACCAAGGAAAGTTAGAATATTCATCAGTATCATGTGTACATATACACACACACACACACACACATATATATACATATATATATATATATATATATGATTTAAAAATCTAAGCAGTCATTATAAATAACGATTAAACTCTATCATATACTTAGTGAGGACATACTTTATTAACTGTCTTTACAGACCTAAGTTTTCAACTTATATTCATTTTTTGTGTGTCCGCAAAGTTTCTCTCTTTAAAAATTATAACTAGAAAGTGATAATAATTCCTGGCAGCATGGGCCATTAAACAATATATGACAGGGACTGGGTGACTCAGTGGATTAGTCACAGATTTTATGGCCACTATTGGAATCCTGCCCTAACTATAGTGATCAAAACACTGTTATCAAATGGTTGTAAAAATCTCAATTAAAATTACTTCTATGGCTTCCACTAAGTTCTTAGCAAACTACATCCCATAATGTGAATCCACATGTTATTGACAAAATTAATACAACAGCCACTTTTTGGCTTAAGAGAATCTGGAAATTAACTATCTAACTGACTCTTCAAGCAATGGTTGTCAACAGGGGCTTGATTATAAATGTGCATCCATTAAACACCTGTCGGTCTACGTTTTTTGTAGGACTTCTGGATTTTCAAGACTACATTATCTTTTGCCATGTTTCTTTTAAAAAGTAAGTGCACATGGATTAAAGAAATATAAAATGTATTTGTCTATGAAAAACAGAACCATTCTGAAATATCCAAAGATTAATGCACAGGAGTGGTGGTGAAGAACAATCAGGATTTAAGCATTTTTTGTAGAATATCAAAATAGCACTATGTAAATTCCCTCACAGTTGATGATTCCCAAAGCAATCTGTTTTACTCCACCAAAAGCAATGTCATGAATAGAATTTGACACATGACTTAATCAACTAAAGGCAAACAAAAAGGTCTACATGATAGATAGCAAACAAGCATTTAGAAAATATATAATCTGATCTTCAGTGAAGAAATGTAATAAGGAGTAGAGGGCATTAGGAAAAACAATACTGTACACCTTGGCAAAAGTTTCCTTCATAACCATATGTAGAAGTCCTGAATCACTACTCATTATTCCTAGAGTTAAAAGCTTGTGCTGTTTCAACCCGACTCCCAGGTCAAAAATCAATCTTTATAAAGCAAATTAATTTTATTTCTTGGCACTTTATTTTCCTATACCAAATGCAAAAAAAAAGAAAAAAAATAATAAGTAGTATAACAAAAATTCAATGTAATAAAACCTATTTAGATTTATCTCAGATTGAAAGAACCCAGATATTGAATTTTTAAAGTAAAGAAGCTTTTATAACATGCATTCTTATTATAACATTAGAGGCCGTGCATGGGTGGGGTCCCTTAGCCTGGCCTGCGCTCCCTCACAATCTGGAGGATGTTGGACTGCTGGTTTCAGCCCAATCCCTGCAGCCTGAGGGGATTGGGCTGAAACAGTCAGTCCAACATCCCCCAAGGGATGTTGTAGTGCCTGAAGCAGCAAGCGGCCGGGGAGGAGCCTGAGCCTAGGCTGGGTGCCACACCGCTCCGGCTCATCCTGGCTCCTCTGTGCCTGCCACGGCCACTGGTCAGTAAGCTCACTGAGCGGCACTCCCACTATGGGAGCACACTGACCACCAGGGGGCAGCTCCTGTGCTGAGCATCTGCTCCCTGGTGGTCAGTGTGCATCATAACGACCAGTCGTTTGGTCGCTTAGGCTTTTATATATATATAGATTGTCTATGCTCTATGTGAGGCTCCGCGCTATCTTATATCTAAGGGGACTTAGCTTGGTAACTTACTTTGTTTTATGGACAATTTAATCATTAATATGGGAGTGTTATGCACTGCATTATGACTCCCCAAATTCATATGCTGAAATTCAAATCCCCAATGTCACAATATATTTGGAGATAGGCAGATATATAAGAGGAAAGGTTAAGTAAGTTCATAGGCCCTATCCAATTGGACTGGTGTTCTTACAAGAAGAAGAAGAGACACCCTAGCCAGTTTGATTCAGTAGGTAGAGCACTGGCCCGAGGACTGAAGGGTCCTGGGCTCGATTCCGGTCAAGGGCACATACCTCCGTTGCAGGCTTGATCTGGGTCCTGGTCAGAACATGTTCAGGAGGCAACCAATCAATGTGTTTGTCTCACATTAATGTTCCCCCCCCACCACCCTCTCTCCCACTGCGTTCCACTCTCTCTAAAAGTCAATGGAAAAATATCCTTGGGTGAGGACTAACAAACAAAAAAAGAAGAGAAAGAGACACCAGGGATGCCAGCACCCAGAGGAAAGGCCGGTCAGGACACAGTGAGAGAAGGCAGAACATCTGCAAGCCAAGGGGAGAGGCTTCAAGAAAAACCCAACCTATCAGCACCTTGATTTAGAATTCTAGCCCCCAGAACTATGAGAAAATAAATTTCTGTTGTTTAAGCTACCTAGTCTGTAGTATTAATGTTCTGGCATTTCTGGCAAACTAACACAGGAATCCATATTACAGACACTGAAAACCATCATGAGTACCTTATACTCATATCCCATAATTTACAGTGTTCCATAATTTATCATAAATTAAAATAGTATTTTATTTGTCCCTGACAGCAATCCTTACCAGGTATAAAATTCCCCCTGCTTTCAAAATGAGAAGTCCGGGCTTGGAGTGTATAACTGGTTTGCACCAAAGCAGAACACTGGGAAAGTGTAGTGCTGGTCTTGCTCCCAGCCTTCTGATTCAAGTTCCAAATTATCAGCATCATTATATCCGTCTCTGTCCAAGTGTCTCCGAACTTTTTATGAGAACCATGTTCAATGTTTAGAACCTTTTAGCTCTCTGAGAGATGAAAGGCTGACAAAGGTGCCTAGAGTAAAATGTATTAAGGAAAATATTCAGAAGAGACAAACTCGTATTTCTGGCCAGAGGCAAGCAAACTATGGACCGGAGGCCAAATCCCGCAACCACCTGTTTTTGTATAGTCTGTGAGCAGAGAATAGTTTTTGCATCTTGAAATGACTAAAAAAATAACATAAAAAGAGAAATGATATTTTGTGACACCTGAAAATTACCTGAAATTTAAATTTCAATGTCCATAAAGTTTTATTGGGATAGAGCCGTAACTGTTCATGTATATATAATCTATGACTGCTTTCCCACTACAGTAGCAGAGTTAAGTAGTTCTAACAGAGATCCCATGGCCCTAAAAGCCAAAATATTTACTGCCTGGCCCTTTACAGAGAAAGTTTTCTGACTCCCATTCTATACAATAGCACTGGGAAATAATTTATTATAATTGTTTCGACTGTTCTAGCTCCAGTTTTGTCAGGGAGCCTATTTAACCCATAACAAATTTGTAAAGCATTACTAATGAGCTGATTATCTCTAACCTATATTTATGATGTCATTCTAGGAGGGAAAAGTGTGTTTTAACTTTCAAACAACTCACAAGTGAACATTTGGAACATAAACTGTTGTTGAATTTGTGGCTACCTGTTTCAGAGATGATTTGAGGATGACAGGTGATAGGAACAATAGTTACCCTGCCTATATATTATTCAATTATTATTACAACCTCTCCCTGAAGCAGGTTCTTATTATTCCCTTTTTTTCACATTTGGAAAACTGGGATTAATGTAGCTAAGTAACTGTCACAATTTAATAGCTTACCACGTTATTGATTTGGAAATAGAATCTATGGCTCATGCTTTCAACCATTATGCTTTACAGTCTATAGTAATTTCACTTAAGGAAATACTATTTCTGTTCACATTTTAATATTTTTATTAACAAACTTTCTAAAAATAACGTAAGTATAAAACAATGTATTATAAAGTTTTAGTCAAAGAAATACCAATTACATTAAAAATTGACAAAAGAAATAACATCTGAGGACTGCATACATTTTACCAGTAATGTTTCAGATAATTTATTGTTCAAATGTTTGGTCCTACGCAGCAAAACACATAGGTATTTTTACAGCATTACCCATTTGAGCAGAAATTGATATATCCCTAAACAAGCAAATGTATCTAACTCCCACTTTACCATTACTTATCTTTTAAAATATTTTCATGTAATAATGGGATATTAATAATATTCTCAAATAAAGCTAAATGCAATATAAGGCACTTTAGAGAGAAAAGGCACTAGAGGAGGTCAGACTTGGATTTCTTCCTGATTATGTCATTCTCAAGCTCTGAATCTCAAACAATCTATTAATCCTCTCTATACCTCAATTCCCTCATCATTAGAATGAAGATAAAATGGCACTAACTTCAGAAAATTATTGTAAGAATTAATGTGATAATGCTGTGCTCCGGCCACTACATCACAACCTCATGGAGATAGGAGAACAAATCAATCCACATGGTTTTGTAAAATAGCTCATTGCAATGATTTCAGACCACCAAGGTGGAAGACATAGAGATAAGTTGACACTGGTCCCCAAAACTGTGAATGTGAATTTAGGGAAGATGGAAATTAAAAAAAAGACTCGAGGGAAAATTAAAGGAGTGATATACAAGTTCAAAAGGATAAGTTTATAGGATTCTAAGACTCTAGTCTGAACACACACACACCATAAAAAACAGTGGAAAAATATTGCTTATAACAAAAATAACTTCAGATGTAGAAAGTAAAGACTGGACTATATACAAGAAAAACCTATGTTAAACAATTATATGTCAGATCAGGGAGTAGTTCACCCGAGGGAAACAGATTTAAAAGAAAATTGAGCTAACAATAAGAATTTGTCTCTGATATCAGGAAGCAAATAAAATTACAGAGATTCAAGCATTTGGAGAAAGTAAGGAGGAACATTTAAAATCACTATTAACATAGTGTTGATTCCAATAGTATCATAGTATTAAATAAATTAAGTAAGGAAATAAATTGGCAGGCAGATATATAAACAAAAAAAAATATTATTTGTAGATGTATATACTCACATACTATATTGCCCACTTCTAAAATATACATACATTTAAGCTATGTCACTTCAAAACTCTAGGCTCTATGGGTCCACAGAACATATGTCTTAGTCATTCTGTTATATGAATGACATCATGGTTAAGAGCATGGACTCTCAAAGCAAACTGCTAGGACTCAATTCCCAGACCTGCCTGCCACCTATTCGCCACATAACCATGAGCTCTTCCTTGTTATCCTCATCTGTAAAAAGGAGATAATAATCGTAATGTGACTGCCTCAAAAGATGCTGTGAGGTCTGAATTATTATTATACCTATAGTATTTAGAATAGCACTTGGATATAAATATAGATTAGATGAGAGGTATAAGTATAAACATATGAATGCATATAGGCTTATTAGAGCTCTAAATTTCCTTACTATTCGGTATAAGTAGAATGAACATTTAAAACTTTATACCTATTTAAAAACATACATTAAAGACACCTCCTGAAAATAAATTAGAAACCAAATGATGATCTTTTAATATTTCAAACCCAAGGAAACTGTTGTTCATACATGCTCTCTTCTAAGCAGACACACAACATTTCTTGACATTCTGAAGCCACAATCCATCATTTCCATCTCTTCATGGTTGACTCCTCATGTCTTTTCTTCACCCAGCTATTTAAGTCATCACCTAATGCCAAAATGTCAGATAAAAATGCCAAATCACATACTCAGTCAGCCTCTACAGGACACTCAGCTGCACGTCCCCTCTCAAATGGCTACAGAGGAAGAGCCTCACACACTTAGTCTACCCTTAGCCACCATACTGTCCTTACTATAGATGATGAAATCCATTTAAGACATTAAAAAAATACCTGCTAATACTTTGATTGCAAGAGAGCTCAAAGTTCACTTCTTCATTTCAAAAGTCATTGTCTTGTAGGTATTTATAGCACAATAGAATTTGTCATGTGACATTTCCAGGAAACTGCTAACTACCACAGTATAACAACCAAATCCAAATTGTTCCTCTGTGTGCAAGAATCTGGATTGTTCTAAATAACTAATGGATCATAAAGCATGTTAACCGGATAATTTGAGTAAATATATATACGGTATTCATAAGCAGAGCACTTTCAGACTTTTCTAATGTCAATGATTATTTATTTCATACTTAAGACATTCTCTAAAAAGTTATTGGGAATGAAAACACCCTGGGAGACATCCTGGGAGCTTTTCCAAACTGTTACCTTCAGATTGAAATATGAATCTCAGAAGTGCCTGGAGAATAGGGGTGAGGCGGTGTGGATTGTAATTCAAAAAGTGCTTCAGGTTCCCTTACAGCCCTTCCTGTTACTCACCCCACCCACCCTTTGAGAATCACTTTCTCACTATTTTGATGAGAGCACTACTTTAGCACCCGACAATCCATCACACTGCTTTTCAAAGTCAAGCTCCAATGCAACCATACTGGTTTCTTACAACTTGCCAAACCAATACGTGAAAGCTTCATCTTATTAAATGAGTTTCACAGTGAACTTATTTTCATGGCACAGGACCATTAAGATTAATAATAACTGCATTTCTTATTATTCTTTCATTCCATCATGATATGACTTACATAGGTACAGTGTTTGGAATTTCTACCGAGGAAAAACTTACCCCAAAGATTGAATGTGGTAGGGACTTCCTTCTTCTAGAACTGCATGCTATCACACTTCCTGATGAAATGGTTTTCTGACCCCCAAATTCTTTTTTCCTCTTCCACCAAAAAGGTCATTGTTAAACTTTACTTCAAAACCCTTTGTTCTTATTGAAGTCACTTTGCTTATCCCTCCAACTCTAAGGACACCAAATCCTAAAAGCTGGCAAGAATGCATATGTTTATTTCACCATTGCTCTGCAATTACTGAATGCCACTTAATTATAGCAACAGATGCTCGAGTGTAGGAACCAGAAAAATCAAACGCCTCATTTCCAGGTTATTTTTTTCCATTGCTTCTGCCAACAGCAGATGTGTGAGCCCCTTGTGCTCTGGCGTAAATACTTATCAAATCCTAACAGGTCACCTATGTCACAAACAACATTTCAGATGCAACTGTTTCACCTGATAATAGGCTCTGAAAATAAAACTGTGAGCTGTAAATACAATGTATTCAGAATGAAATGCCATAATGTGAAATTGCTTTTTCTCCAGCTACAACTGAAGTCCTTGACAGTTTTTGGCAGTGATAAATCACCCTCCCATTAATTGTCTTCTCTTTCATTGTGAGGTGAACTGCTAAAAGGGGCAGTCAACAAAAATGACTTAAAGGACAAATTTTGGCAAAAAGACAATGAAGAAATCTGTCATTGCTCAGCCTCTAGTAAACTGTCGTGAAACAATCAAAATATATGTAGCTGAAGTGTTTATGTCTTTGTTAGAAAGATTATAGAATAAGTTTAATGTTGAAAGAGAGGAAGGACCCAGAGAAACTTAAATTGTGAATCCTTGACACCCTCTTTCAAGTGATTTTTTTTCTCCTACAAGATGTGTTACTGTCGCTTGGGTTTCAAACATTTTTTTCTCATATACTCAGATTCACACTCTGACCTGGAATAAATGAAAAGCTCCCCAATGTGTGATCACAAGTTATAAGACCTTGTTAACATAATTTTGTATTGGGTGTATGTTTAATCTTTAAAAATTAATTTCAGAAATTCTCAAATAATATGATTTTACCATAGAACAGAGGGGAAAATCTCATACAATTCTACACCCCAAAGTGTTTGGTAGCAGTAGACAACTTAATACTACGACATGCAGTATGAAAAAATGATATGTTACTATAGCACTTATCAAATGCACCATTTACATTTTAGTTTCTATTCAGAATTAGTAAGTAAAGATGTATAAAAACAGGACCTACTGCTGTTCTTGCATTGAAAATGCTCATCTGTACTTCATATAATTAATATATAGCTTAAAGTAATGGATCTTAAGTCTAATTGAATAAGAGCCCTAAATCTAAACTGTGCCATTTTCTGGCATGTACCAGGTCAATCCTCTTCTAATGTCAATGACATATTTGAGAGATACAGACGTAAAAACATTAGGACCACACTTATTGCACAGGCAGAAAAATTCAAATAAAGCAAAAACTGTAAAAAGGGTGTTTTCTGGAATCCTTATGGAATGCAATCTAATGTCCTAAAGCATAGTTCATATATTATCAAGTCAACAATTTTTTTTCTATAGGAATTTGAAATAACTTTAAATATAAATTGTGGGTATTTCAATTAATACAGGAAATCACTGAGTCAGTAACTCTAAAAGAAAGGGTTCAATGTATCAACAAAGTGTTCTCGCTAATAGATAGGTGTCTCTGGTTTGCATTAAAGGGGGCGAATACCAAAGAAGTGGTATTCGACACTAGAATGCAATAAAGAGCCCAAGTTAAATAAAGGAAAACTTAAAATTACCCCAAGTCCCATTTTGTAGCTCAAATGGAATGTTCTTTGAATATTAATAAATACAGTTTATAGACTATGACATTAAAACATCTTTTGAATGACAGAAATAAAAATCAAGGGATTGATTTTTTTTTTCTTTTTTGGTGATCCGCCAGTTTGAGAGCTTACTGAGAGCATATGGAGATAGCATATTTGCAAGTCCATCTCTGGAGGATTGCAAAAGGCCCTTAGCTTGTGAAAAACAGCAATGTTATTTTTTTTTAACGTTCCCTATATTTAGAGATTAAATCGCTCACTGCACAAACCCATTTGGAACAGGCGCGAAGGTGAAAAGGATAATCAGTACAGTCACTGGTCCGTGTTTCCTAAACGCTTTTGAAAACATTACTGTGTGCAGGCATAAAATTAGCGGCAGGACCTTAAAAAGGCTGGCATTTAGCATGACTTTTTGGAAAGTGACACCCTCATTTTTTTCTTGTAGGATATCATTAAATTTCAATCGCCCTATGGCAGTGCCTTTCCATTAATAACCAATTCACTGTGTCACTTTGGCTCTCCTTTGAAATAATGAGCCTTTGCTGCGCTTTAATAAATTTAAACATATTCTCAAGGCCAGGGAAGATAGGAAACCGCAGATGGGCTGAGAAAAACACGATTCATAAATCCTTAACTGCCTGAGATCGTTGAGAGCAAAACAAAGTAACACTCGTAAAATATTAAACAATCCCAGCTGTATGAGGGAAGCTTCATTAACAAAAATGGACTATTTACTGCCTTGCGCAGAGCCTGTGGGTGGAGAGAGTCAAAGAAATTAAATAAAAAAAAATCCCACTGCCATTTCTTGTGATTCTTTAACCACTAATGGAACAATGAAAATATACCTAGAAAGTCCAGTTATTGTCAATAATTAATAAATAGTATTTAAAATGCTATATTATGTTTTTCACTGACACATTTTATTTAAAAGGTGACAAATGCAAGTCTGACTATTTCTTGGAAAGATTTCCATAAGCATGGCAAAGTTATGGAAGGCATGAGCACTGCCTAAAATACTTAAAAACCTAAATACACAAAACAAAATGATCATAAGCTTTGTGAACACCCTATATAAATGGTTTCTGAAGTATATGTCAGACTAGCACCAATAAGATACTTTCTTTTGCTTTGAATCTGTATTTTATTATCCACTGAACTGTCCCTTAATACCCAAGATGACTTTCTAATATTGAGTTTATCAAAAACTTTAAGATTGATAGTATGTTTGAAATCATACTTAAAGGGTGGAAATTCAATGCAAAACTCCTAGCATAATAGATGGATACTCTGAGATAACATCACCAAGGGTAACATTTTAAATGCCCTGCTTCAAAATCAAGTCCTGCTTGCTGGTGGTATATGAGTTTAAAGAACCAAGAGATCAATGTCATTCTGTTAAATGCTAAGAACATAGAAGCTCCCACCTTAAAGACAAGCTGACAATTTGGTGGACAGAATGTCAATATTTCTAAACATTTCAAGGGCAAAAATATTGCTTTATACAATCTGTGTCACATTTATTGCAAGAAAAGAATTTAGATTTTTTCTTCTGCATTCTGTCAGCACTTTTCCTTTTATTATACAGAGATACATAATTAAGGCGTTCGATATGGAGTAATGCAGAGGCTGACCTGTTTAACCATACATAGCTAGCTAGCATTGTGATATTACATCTAAAACACAGAAAAATGCAAATATAGTCATCTCTTTTTAAGCACTATATATTTTACCAATTGAGCCTTCATATGGAGAGAATTTCAGAGGATGTGATAAAGCATTTGAATAAATACATAAAGTATTTTTGGTCATTAGCAGTTCCATTTTCTTATCATATTTAATGGAAGCAAATAATTATTGACATACTGTATTTCCCAAAAGACAACCTAAGTTGAAAAGTAATATCAGGATTCAGTTTAAGATCTCAAATATTGATACCAGATGCTTTAAGCATCTTTATTTCTTAATCCATAAAATGTGAAAAGTAATAATATTACCTGTCTCCAAAAGTCATTTAGGCCTATGCAAGTTAGTAATGTCAACTTCACCTAGTACCTGGTACATAAGTAACATATATAGATTAGATTTAATATTTCTTTAAATGTGATAGTTTGAAGAAAATATTGTTCTACTATGATCATGTAAATATGCATAATGACTATTATAAAGAATACTTACAGTGAACATTTACTGTTACGTAAGTTATGGTGGTTGTATTAGTATCACAAAGCCATTTGTTGGTAATTCTTATCAGACATTAAGACTTCCTTTGAATTGAAATCATGTCTTCTTAGTGAAGTCTTCTGCCGCTAGCTGCTACTTTCAGGTTTAGAATCTGCATAAGGCTCAATTCTTCCATGGAAAGCTTAAGCTTTGACTATTATAGTCATCTGGTATTAGATCTGTTGTAACATCGTTTGAGATATCTTCATGAGTTATTATTAAAAACACTTTATTTATACTTCTAAACAGATTAGCAACCATTTAATACATATAAATAAATATGCACATGTATTTAACACTTAATTTTTTTGAGGTCGTGAGTTCAACTATGTTTGTAAAATAATATAGATGAAAAAATTTTGGTTATTATTGAATGTGTCACTCAACTAATTTGTAGAAGAGGTTAAAATGTTAAAAGATGTAATGTAAGTAGATATATAGGCATTCAACATCACTAATAAAATAACACTTTTGAACTGCCATTAAACATTTATAGTTACAAATTACTGAAACCAAAGCATTTCCTTTTTTTTTTTTCTTTGTAACTTCAGAGCACCTTGAAAAGTCACAGATTATATTTTTTAGAATTAGGGTAGAAAAGTTGAAAGGGCTTTGATAACTTAGATAGCATGAGGATACCATAGTAAATCAGAGTGAAATAGCATCTTATTTGAGTCTAAGTGACTACTCCCTGAAAAGTTGATGTGTTCTTTCCTAAGGACCTTCATCATTGAATACGGGAAACGATTACAATGAGAGGCGTGTGAGCACAGTCTTTGCCACTGGGCTCTCATAAATCTTGCCCGTTCCCAGTGCACACCACCAAATATTTGCAGCTGAGGAACATTTGGTCTGGCTTAAATTAACATATCTCAGCAGCCAGAAGTCATTAAGCTTTGCCAATGATTTGAAACAATTTTTCCATTTCAAAAGGCGACACTGGCTTTTACTTATTTTTCTGGATGAAGCAAGTAGTAAAAACTAAAACAAATGACATGAAAGCGGAAGTTACTAATGAAAAAATGATAAAAGTCTTTGGGTTGGCTTTGGTATATTTGTTAACACATTTTAAAAGAATCCCTTAGCTCTTATGCATATAATCAAATAAGTCAAGAAGAGGCATACCGATTTTATGGTAAACATGATTCAAGTATAAAAATATAGATGATGTATATTAATTCTTTATGAATTTAGGCATTATAAATTGTAGAGCTGATAAAAAATTTCATGAGAAAGAATAACCCAACGTTTTCAATTAAGGCTTTCAAGGAGATTAAGCACAGAAAGATTAAGTGCTGTGTTTTCCAAAGATCAGTTCTGATGCAGAGTTCATTCAGACACAACAACATGAGCCACTTGTTTAGAGCAATTCAATGATTATACCAGGGAATATTTTAAGTATTAGAAAGTAAATACAGATGATGAGATTGAGATTTAGAATTCTAATAAGGCATCACCTATTTATGTTAATTTCATCAACCCTGTGGTATGTCCTTTCTTCAAGGAATAAAAGGTTTAAAAACAGAACACTTGATACCCATTCCAGTTTCCCTACAGAATAGTTATGTCAACCTAACAAGTCATTCAACCTCCCAGAGCCTCATCTGTAGAGTAAGGACAATAACATTCACATTGCAAGTAAGTCACTGTAAGGATTCTAGATGATGTTCAAAACTCTGTGGCTGCCCCACACTAAATTTTCCATAAATGATAGCAGTTAATATAAATATTTAAAAATATTTAAATTAATGCCATTTTTGTCAGCATGCACATTCTTATATATTTTCAAAGAATTAGTGAATTTTGTTAATTGGTAATCACACAACTAAGAAGAGACCATCCTATCTAATAAAAGAGTAATATCCAAATTGACCATACCTCTGCTACACCCACAAGCCATGCCCACCAGCCAATCAGGAGAAAGCATGCAAATTAACACAACCAAGATGGCTGCAGCCACATAGAGAGCAGGAGGCTTGGATTTCCCTGGAAAAGGAGGAAGCCAAGCTTTCCGCCTGTCCTGGCCTGCCTTGGCCTCCACTTAAGGCTACAAAGTTTCAATTATAGAAGATAAATAAATCCCAGATACCAGGGCCTCTCCTTGGGTCGCTGAGGGGCATGGCTGGCCTGCAAACCACCACAGGCTCCTCACCTAGGCCCAAGGGAACCCCCACCCTGATCCAGAACACCCTTCAGGGCAAACCAGCTGGCCCCCACCTATGCACTAGGCCTCTATCCTATCTAATCCTATCTAATAAGAGAATAATATGCAAATTGATCATCACTCCAACACAAAAGATGGCTGCCTCCATGTGGTCAAAGATGACTGACTCCATGTGGACACAAGATGGCCACCACAAGATGGCCAGCAGGGGAGGGCACTTAGGAGGGACCAGGTCTGCAATGGAGGGCAGTTGGGGGTGATCAAGCCTGCAGGGGAGGGCAGTTGGGAGAGACCAGGCCTGCAAGGGAGGGCAGTTGGGGGCGATCAAGCCTGCAGGGGAGGGCAGTTATGGTGACCAGGCCAGCAGAGGAGGGAAGTCAGGGGTGACCGGGCCTGCAGGGAAGGGCAGTTGGGGGGACCCAGGCCTGCAGGGGAGGGCCATTTGGGGTGATCAGGCCTATAGGAGAAGGCAGTTAGGGGCAAACAGGCTGGCGGGGGAGCAGTTAGATATCAATCAGGCTGGCAGGGGAGTGGTTAGAGAGTGATCAGGCTGGCAGGCAGAAGTGGTTAGGGGCAATCAGGAAGGCAAGCAGGTGAGCAGTTGGGAGCCAGCAGTCCTGGATTGTGAGAGGTTTCAGTCGGATATCCCTCGAGGGGTCCCACATTGGAGAGGGTTCAGGCTGAGCTGAGGGACACAGACCTCTGCGCACGAATTTTGTGCACCGGGCCTCTAGTTTTATTATAATAGACTAGAGGGAGGTCCGATGCATGACGTTCACGCACTGTGGAGGTTCCCTCAGCCTGGCCTGTGCCCTCTCTAGTCCAGGACACCTCAGGGGATGTCCGTCTGCTGGCTGGCCTAAGCCAACATGCGGACATCCCCCGAGGGGTTCTTATGCTGCAGTTGTGTTCACCAGCCAGGAGCTTGGCTCTTGGCTGAGTGGCGCTCCCCCTGTGGGAGCACACTGACCACCATGGGGCAGCTCCTGCATTGAGCGTCTGCCCCCTGGTGGTCAGTGCGCATCATAGCGACTGGTCGTTCCGCTGTTTGGTCGATTTGCATATTAGGGTTTTATTATATAAGATAACTGGTAATATGAATTTATATGCTCAGCACAAGTAAAATTGGGAATATGGAAATAGAGGGTAAGAAATAAATAAAACACTTATTATGTGCCAAAAGATGTGCCAATTTTATATTTAAGTGATTTCATGTATTGTTGCAAAAATTTTGATTTGGACATTTGTGTTTGTCTATTATTGCACCACTCAATGGTGCAGCAGTTGGGATTAAGAGCCAGACCCACCTGCCTCCAGGTCTGTGTTTTCTGTCCTATGTTTTGCTGCTAAAAAATGACTCCAGAAAATTTTTATTAAAGACTTCAGAAAACTCTATGATATGTTATTTTGTCAATGAGTGCAATGTAGCTGTATACCACCATTCATTTTAAATGCAAATTCAGCCAATCATGATTCCTTAAACCCATTATTTGGGATTACAATGTTTTAAACAGCCTGCATTCTGCTTCTAAATATTTTATGTTCTTTTTGAAGATAAGGTCCAGAGTATTACTGTAGAAAAAAAAAACATTTTGAAAAATAAAATTTGGGTCTAGTATTTTAGCAAAAGGGCCGTTAAAGAGTAAGCAATTAGAGTCACATTAATAAACATCAATTAATAAATACTCAAGGAAAAAGACTTTCATATATAGATCTTTTCCGTTGAATTGCTTAGTTAGTAGTTAAAAACAATATTTGCATTATGTTGGCTCTTTCTCTGTTGTAGATATTTTGAAAAATATTTTAAATAAAATTAAAGTATACTGCATGATAAATACAAAGCAACTAAATGTTGCAGATGGAAAAATGAAATAAAAGTTTGAATGAGCAATAAAACACAATCTTTGAAAATGTAATGCTTTTTTGTATCTATATGCGTTGGAACACTGAGGAAAGATTAATGTTATTTATTTTACTATTTAGAGAAGGACCTGAACAAGTAAAGCTCTCTTAGTGCTTTACAATATATCAATTCTAGGGCACGCTGCACTTGCAGAAAGGAAAAAAATATGTTTTGATCATTGTTCCTGTGTATTCTTTGTTGTTTGTTCTATAATTTTCCAACTTATGTGGTAATGATTATTTGAAACATGTATTTAACTTTAAAACATATAGCTCTTCTTTATTAACATCTGAAAGTTGGCCTAATTCTTCAGACAAAGTCAAATGGATTTTTTTAAAATTACTTGAAAAAAAAATTACTTGAAGTTTTACAAGAGGTTATACTATTTATTTATTTATTTATTTATTTATTTTTTTTTTTTTTTTTAGAAAAGGAAAAGAAGTGTTAGCAGAGAACCTCGAGGCCGGAAGTGGTAAGCTTGAAGCCCTCTCTAATTGTCTGTATGATGCCTACTACCGTAGTATTTAACCTACCTCCTCAGTCTCATGTCTTCTCTTGGTAATTTACAGATCTTTAATCCTTTTACAAAGGGAAAATAGACAACAAGAACATCATATTTCTTGATCATCTTGTGGTAAAAGAAATCAATTCCTTAATATTAGAAACTAATATTTGGCATCCCAGTATGCCAAATAATTGATAGTCAATAAATATTTATTGAATAAGTAAATGCAGAAACGCAAAGACTTAAATCAGATCTTTCATTTGTAAACATACTTTTCATCTCCTCTTCATTTCATTTTCACCTAATAAAATAAAAATAAAAGAATTTCCAAAGATAATTCCCCAGTTGGCTTTAGCTGATCATTTTCAGGTTTTTTTCCTCCCTTCCTTATGATCAAGAGAGGTATGGAGAACAGATGAAGGCAGTAGGAAGTGGAAAGTGAGTTAAAAAATATATTTAACAACAATAAAAACTAAAATAATTATGTTTTGATAGGTTGCACAACTCTAGTAGGTATTTTCCTCCTGTTAGATAATAACCAATAGGCCACCTATCAATATTACATTTAGACATCACTTTATTAAGAGAAGAATGCTTCTATAGCTTTTCAAGAAGAGTTATTTAGCTTATCATAGAATTTGTTTTATTTGGATTTTAGATATTATTAAATATGTTCTATTGATTATGCATGTACAAAATAAATTATTGAATTTACTTAAAATATTTCAGAACATAACTGCATTTTAAATACATTGTGTGTTCACATTTTCCTAATGAAGAAAAGTATAGGGAAGGGATTTAAAACATTATAAAGAGGAGACATTTGTCCATGCATAAACATATGGGATTTATTCAAACAGTAAATTACTGAATTATAAACATATGAATGAGGACCTTTTGAATGAATTCTAAAACTCTAAAATCTCATATGGGATGAACAAAGTAAAACTCTTGGTTAATTTTATTATATAATGAAATATCAATTTTTTTTCAATGAACTCAGGAATAGGACTCAGAAGAGGGTCTTAAAATAGTAATACATGCAGAGAAAGGAGTGGGTTAAAAATCAGGCCCCATATATAAATATATGCCAAGCTAATATTATAAAAATATGAGTTAAATTTCTAATGGTTTTCAGTAATTTTGTTATGTGTTACCATTTTGTGTGCTTGTTTGTTCTTAGAGGTGTTATACTCAAAACAGGATGGTAAAATGGGAAACACAGGCTCATGAGTCAGACCTCTTCTGAAAGCCTATTACATAGTAGGCACTCAATAAATTCTTGCCTTCATTATAATGTTCATTGTCATCTTTCAGTCAGAAAGCAGAAAATAAGCTAATTATATCAGTATATTACTTTTATAAGACCTATGATAACCAAATAATGATTAAGTCCTTGGTTTGAATATTGACAATTTTTAAGCCTTTAGATATTTACAATTTTTCTTTGCAGTTTTCAAACATATTGTATTATCAGAATACATTATCAAAGTTGAACCCTGCAGGAGAGTTTGAGAAAAAGATTGAGTTCTTTTTAACTAAAGAATTTGTTTTAATTTTAAATATGATTGGGAAAGCAGGAAAACGAGTAAAGAAAAATACTTATGAAATTTGTAAATCAGTTGAATGTTCCATATATTCTTTCCCCATTGCAACATTTAAAACATTAAACTCTGTCTCTCCCTCTCTCTCTCTCTTTCTCTCTCTCTCTCTCTCTCTCTCCCTCTCTCTCTCACACACACACACACACACACACACACACACACACACACACACAAGAATTTTTGTCAATAACGTTTTTTAAATGGTTAGGAGCATATAATGGAAACAGTGAATCACTGAAAGGCTCTTTCCAAAGCGTATTTTATAAGATTTTTTAATTCTTTATTTTCCATTAATTGCACTTAGAGCAATTTTTTCCTTTATTTCCCTCCTGAGTCCATTTGGAGGTCAGCTTTCTAAGGAGGAAAAAAAAAAAACAAAAAAAAAACCCTTAGGTATAATTATTTTTTTATTTCAAATCTAAAAATCAGCATGAGAAAAGGGAAAAGCTTCATCCTACAGTGAAACTTAAATCTGTTAAGAGAGAACTCTAGCTTGTCCAGTACTTATTTGTTTCATCTTCCAGTGCTTTTGATTAGGCTTAACCCCTATGATATTGAAATTATTACAAAAACTTGATCACAGCTACCTGAAGCCTATATTCAATTCTATTATTCCATTTAAAATAATCAAAGTTATTTTAAGGAATTTTTAAATACGTTTTCAACATTTCATATAAGAAGTTCAATATTCTCTTTTTAGTATTATGAAATTCTCAATGGCCATGTACTTATAAGGTCTTTCTCTCCCTCTCTCTATCTCCCTTCTTCCCTCCCTCCCTCTCATTCATGTTTTTTTAAATGTATTGATATCCAAAATAAAAAAATACTGAAAAAGATTATGAGCCTGTATGTTTTTTATTGGCATTTCAACAAGAATCCTTTCTCTCTTTCTCCCCACCCCACACCCAGTGATACAGGGACTCACATAAACAGGGTAGAAGCTTGGTCAGGAAATTAGATATCTTATCTTCGGGCCTGCTAAATAAGGACCAATAACCTAGGCCTGCCACACTCTTCATGATAACTGCCTTTACAAAATGAAATTTTGACTTCTTCACAGCTTAGCTACAAGAAGACAGTATCAGTAGACCTGCATTTCTGCGGAATACGAAGGGTAGTAAAAGATTTCAACATCTGACAGGGGAAAATGAGCCACTGATAAAAAATCTTTGAAATGTTCTCAATGCAAGGCAACATTTTTTATATTGATTTACATTTTTATTATTGTTTACTTTCTGGACAGACTGAAGATATACCAAACATGGAGCACATAAATTGAAGGAAAAATACAAACATCAATAGCAACAAAGACAGGACCAAAATCTTTTAAAAATAGTTATGTTTTTAAGATCTAATTATCTGTTAATATAACTGTGTGTTTACTTTGCTGAGGACTTGAAATAATTTAATATTATTTATTACCTTAAAAATATCTACAGAAATTATAAAGAAAAGGAAAAAAATTTGAATCATATTGTAGTTCTACTTCTAAAATTAATCAAAATACCAACAATACCAGACCTTTTAGCTTTTAAGGAACAAACAATATTTTGATGGCCCCAAAGTGAGGAATTGCAGCTGCATGGAGAGATAAAATTAAAAAATAAAATAAAATATAAAAATGCTAATTATAAATCTTAGACTAGAAAACAAACTTGTAAAAGAGGCAGAGTATGCTAAAGATGAAGTGATATTTATAATAATAAAAACTATTCATTCCATTGTCATATACTATCATAAAAGTCTTGACGTTATAACTCATTTTAATGGTATATATGCTAGTTGAAAGGGTTTAAAAAGCTTAAATTTCACACTAAATGAGCCCACTAAAATCAAATTGTGTCTTTAGTTTTGTGCCTGGTATAGCTACATTATTTTTTCAATACAAATAATGATGTTGAAATTCTAGATAAATTATCTAAATACATTCTAGACAGTTTTCTTTTCACCTAAAAGAGGTGAGAAACAATAAGCTAAAAATTACTTGGAAAAAGAATGTCTACTCCTTAACTTCCAGAAAATACTTAACATATCTGAGCATCTCTATGCTACTTAAATCTATTGTAGTGACTATAAAATGTTTTATATAACTTGCTAATTATGCAATGAAGAAAATTATATTTATGAAACAACCCTTACTATTACCAATATTTTGATATTTTGTTATAACACATAATGCACAAAACTGATTAAAACTTGGTATAAAATAACCTTAGATTTTCTTCTAGACATTGTTTTTTAGTTATAGATATATCACTGGCACATATCATGTAAATTTTCTTTACAAAACTTAAAACTCTCAAATTATTTGTAGTGTGCTTAAGGACTTCCAAATAACATATCACTAAGGATATCAATTAAAACTAGCAATGCTTTTATTAACTAAGTAATTAGAAATAAAGGAGTGAAAGTGATTTTCATTTTTATCATTAAATGAGATATATTTAACTAATTTCATATAGAAAGTAACACAGTAAATTTTACAGAAATGGTAAATTCCTTTACAGATTCTGGGAATTACAAAAGGTTAAAGTTAAGTCAGATGAATATCTTTTCCCACCCCCAAGTCAGTGCTTTGATGCTGAGTATACTTCCCATAAAAATAATTTTTAATGAATACTTGTATTGCTTAGCTTGTTTATATATTTACTTTATTTACTTTATTAAAGCCAAAATCACCAATCTGTACTTTATATACTTTGGTAATTTCCCAGATACATAAAACTTAGTGAAATTATATGATGATAAAAATACTTGTATAAGTAATCTAAAGATTCAACAAATTATCTCAAGACATTTTTAAAAAATGTTTTGAACAATGGCTTAACTTTATCTCCCTAGTTGACTAACTAATTATATGACAACATACTAGTATAATTATTGGACAGTTTCTTTGAGTAATGAGTGAAAAATTTGGACCAAAATTGGGTAGAAAATATTTAAACATAGTCATTAAAGTATTATTTATCTGATGACAAATGCCCATGTTTGATTTATTTACTAAAGAAGTTTGGTTATTCTCATTTCAAGAGTAAATGATTAAGAGGAATGTATTGATTTGATCCTCCTAAACTTTATTCTAGTAAAATTTTAACAAATATAGATCTAACTAAACATCATCCCTTTAAAAAGTAGAACAGAAAGTCTAATTTAAATAACTTTTTAAATTAATAAATGCATTCAGAAATGTCAATATTTAAAACACTTAAAAGTTTAGATGTAAAAATTTATATATGCATAAAACTTGCTTATTGCTTTCAAGTATTTTTAGCAGGAAAGATACCTTTATTCAAGTGCAATGTTATGCCTAATGATAGAACTACTTTGGTTAAAAGATTAGCCCATGGAATGCTGTGGTCTCATCTGCCTGAGTCCCCTGGTGAAATATCTGGAAAAGGCCTCTTTTCTCAAAGCCCGAAGGCTTATTGTAAGTACTTAGAAGTGCTACTGACCTAGATGCAGTGTTTTCAATAAACAGGGCATAATGGAGAAAGAAAAGATGCTTCTCAATAACTAATTGTATTTTTGCTGTGCCTTCATTGAATCTTCGGCCATACAGCTACAAATATAAGTATTTTACTTTTATTGTAATAGTGGGACAAACATTCCTCAAATCAAGCTTACCCCTTATGGTATGCGTTTCCTCAACAAATACTTTGAATGTTTTGTCTCTGTTAGCACCAAACTGCATGTTGGGCTGAAATTGGTAACCATGGTGGACTTCACAAATTGCTCATAACTCAATATAGGAGACACCCCAATTGCTCTTTTTCTAAAACCCTTCTCTCCATTAGCAGATTCACTCAGCACCACACCACCCAATCCATTTCTCTCTACTTTAATTTTCAATATCCTTGTCAAAGCCACCACAATTTCTCATCTACACTCTTTAATGGCCATTTAAGTAGTTTACTAGTATTTTTTTTCAATTTTAGCTCCCGACCTCATTAAACATGCTATATATTTGCAACACAAAAGCCAATTTGAACCGCATTCCCTTGGTTAACATCCTAAATAGGTGTTCATAAAATACAAGTTTCTTATCACAGAGTACAGAGACCTCCATAAGATGGTCCTTCACTGATTCTCTTCCAGTTTCCCTGATGTTTTACTTCAGCCACCAGGTTTCATGCCAGAAATTTGTTCCTGCTTCAGGGCTGTGTACTTGCAGGTCCCTTTGCCTAAAATGTATCCCTGACCATCTCCTAGACCTAGACTTCTCATGGCCGCCTCTGTCTTGTCATCATTCAGGTCTCAGTTCAGATGCTACTCCATGGACAACTCTGATGCTCTACCTGTTCCTATCCCATCAACCCAATTGTATTGCTCATAGCATAAAATACTATCTCACTCCTTCATGTGCTGGCCTCCCCAATTATTGCTTACTATTGTATTGTTGATTTCTATGATAAGATTATGAACTCCATGAGAGCAGGGTTTTTTTTTTATATATTTATTTGTTTTATCTTCTTTAGTGCTATGCCCCACCAGGTAGCACAGAGACTGGTCCTCAGTCTTTGGGAAAAATATGAGAGAAGGAAAGAAATATCAGAAATTTCTATATTATCACAATGTCTGGTTCTAGAGAGTCATAGGATAAAGTCTTCAATGGCTCCTTCATGCTCAAGCTTTCCCCTACCAGGGCCGGGAGCCTGCAATCGAGGTACATGCCATTGACCGGAATCGAACCCAAGACCCTTCAGTCCGAGGCTGGTGCTCTATCCACTAAGCCAAACCAGCTATGGCCACATTTATGTCCTTTTCCCACAAAGTTCTTTGTACTGAAATCATAGATACATGAGCTATACTGACATTTTTCCCTATGAGTTTAAATATAACCCACAAATATCTAACTTATTTTATGCATCAAATATGCCAGCTTCTGAATTTTCACTGAACCCTTTCCAACTTCTCTAGACCTGCAAATATAATTACCCATAAATGGGATCTCACATTACACTATTGTTTCTTGACCTTTAAAGCTAGATGCCCCACCTAACACAGGCCACTGCTTTTAGACATTCCACACTGTAAAATGTTACTAAGGTTACAAACCTAATTATTTGAACTTGAAAGATAAAATGTCTAAGGCCATTTTTAATTTCATCATTTTATTATGAAGGTGATATTCGAGTAGTTCTATGAGTTTTTTGTTTGTTTGTATTTTGTTTGTTTTCCTCCAAGGAGGATTACTTCATGCAAAAGTGATTTTGTTTGCAGTGTTTGAAGAAGCAGGAGTGGCAGAGAAACCTTGGAAGTTCTTCCTTATGTATAGAAGGATTCTGAGCAAGGACAAGGACTAAGCAGAGCACAGTTAGAGATTCTGAACTAGGAGAATACTGAACTTCATTTACACAGAATCACACAGTTGCTCTAGTAAGTTAGACACTTCCAAACTGTATTTTCTATTTGAAGTAACTAAAGAATATTATAGAAGAGTTATTTACAATAACCCAAGTGCCCATTAGGAGATGAATGGATTAAAAAGCTGTGGTACATTTACACCATGGAATATTATGCAGCTGTAAAAAAAGAAGGATCTCTTACCTTTTGAGGCAGCATGGAGGGACCTGGAGAGTATTATGCTAAACAAAATAAGCCAGTCAGATAAAGAGAAGTATTACATTATCTCACTTATATGTGTAATCTAATGAACAAAATAAACTGATGAACAAAAAAGATCTAGAGACATTGAAGCATGCTACAGACTGAGGTATTTCAGAGGGAAGGGTAGGACTGGAAGAGATTAAGCAATGAACTTATATACATACTAGAGACCTGGTACACAAAATTCATGCACGGGTAGGTCCCTAGGCCTGGCTGGAGATCAGGGATGATCAGGGCCTTCCGGCTGCTGATCGGGGCCTCCCTTCCCCAGCTGCCATTTGCTGGCCAGGGCCTTCCATTGTTCTGCACTGCCCTCTGGTGGTCAGCACTATCATAGCGAGTGATCAAACTCCATGTCTACCAGTCGAACTCCCGAGGGGACACTTTGCATATTAGCCTTTTATATATATAGATATACATAGCCCATGGATAGACAATAGTGTGGGGATGGAGCAAGGTGGAGAGGGTAAATGGGGGGGATAAAAGGCAGAACATCTGTAATACTTTCAACAATAAAGATAAAATTTAAAAAAAGAGTATTGTGATTTAGTTTGAATGGTTTGGAGCTCATAAATTTCTCACTATGGTAACCTTTAGTTCCCTGATGTTATTAAATAGGAACAACATCATTTCATAAGGCAATAAGAGGAGCCTGTAAATGCTATAGTGAGCTAAAGAGGACTCTAATGTCTAGAGTGAAGGTGGCTCCCAAAGATCTAAAAAGAGAGGAGGTACCCAGAAGAATTAGAATAATGTAGTAGCTTCCCTTAACACTAGATCTATCACTTGTTAATAAAATCAACAATCTGAAATATTCAAATCTTCACATGAATTTTCCCATGGGAGCACTGAACTTCAACCTACAGGAGTTTTTAAAGATTTTTAGGAAGTGCAAGCAATACTGTGTAGTTTTTGAAAAGAATCTTTAAGAGTGACTGCAGTTTCAAATGCTTGGCACTTGTCTTACCTACAGAGAACAACTTTTTACTTAATTTTGAAAGCAAGATTTCAGGGTCAGGTAACACATTACATTTTTCTTGCATTTCATTTTTTTAAGAAAATCTTTCCTGTCCTTTTAAATAAAGGGACTAACTTGGTTAACTGGGTCATTAAAAAATTTAGATTGTTTTGAGGCAGTGATTTCATATTTATATTTTCCACCAGACTATATATAATTCATTTCTCTTTCCTCAACATTGCACAGTTGATTATATTTTCTTTTGTAATCTATTGAATAGCATTAAAATGCTTAATATCTATATATCAAAGTTCAAAGATAGCTGAAATTATTGTGGTTCTGCCATCCTCACACAACTTTATATGTTAAGAGGAAATAAATGGTAGAAATCATTTTTATTATTCACTGTTCTATAAAAACATTTTCACACTGGGTGTACTGCTATTTTTATTTATTTATTTTGTCAACTCCTAAGTTGTTCCTATCTCTTGGACTTGAATGTTCTATGGCCCATAGTGATATTCATCGATGGGTGCTCCTGATATTCAGAAAAATGCTTTTCTCTGCCTCTTTATCATGAAGTTCAACAGTGACACCAGAGATTAGGTTGTGTGCACCCTTCCAGCTATGGACTACAAAAATATTTCTTTCAAAAGGCTCACTAAAAGAAAGTAAAATTTCTGAGATATAAATTCAAAATTAACTGTTTGATCCTCAACCATTAATCTATTATATGTTTGGCTAACAGAATACTAAACCTGCAATATTTTTATAAACTCTGAAAATCTTAATAATAAGACCCTCTATCAATATAAGAATTTTTAATGATAAAAGTAATCTATATAAATAAATCCCCCATGATTTTTGATTTCCTAAATAAAGTTGGCATTTCTTCCTAATTCTCTTAAGATGTTATTTTACACCTACTTTATGTTCTAATGAATTACATTTAGGCAAAATAGAGAAAGAAAACAATACCAATCTCTACTTCTTTACTGATCATTTTTCAACTAAATACAAGCAAAACATTTTTTTTTTAAGTTTCACCATTAATCAATGTAGTCAGAAGGAAAAGCATCAAAATATGTTAGAATGGGAATATAAAGAGCATTAAAAAATGTAGTTATAAAAGAACTGAACTGATTTTTAAGTCTTCTGTTGTTTAGTTTGTTTTAAAATATGCAAAATAAATAAATATGATTTAAAATCATATTCTTAATTACATCATAAACTTTAGATATTTTTTCAGTATCTACAAAATTCACCATAAGCTTTACAAATTTGTGCTTCCATGTCATTTATTCTATATTGAATAGCAAATGCTTATTTCTAATGAGTTCACAAGGCAATATAATTGGAATATATTTCCAATTAGATTCAGTATTATGACCCTAAAATGGATGCATTTATGTTAATATAAAAGTATACCTGGTACATTTTATCACGCATTAGAGATTTTAATCAGGTAATCTATATAGCATCTGGAAACCTAAGCAGAGGCAAAGTCTGCTATAACAAAGGCACTGTAACAGTTCACCTTCAGTGAAGAACAATAATGCATTATTAAATTCACTTTCCTGCTCAGTGGTTACACTTAGCTGACCACAGCAAATTTGCTCTCTGCCTGGTCCTCACAAGTTGGCAGAAAAATAGATTCTGTCACATTTAACAGGTTTAGAAAATGACAGGATGCCTCTTTTGTTTTAACTATAAACCATAATCTTTCAGAAGTAAGTATAATTACAAATGCCTTTGGTCATGTCATTCTTAGGACAGATATTATATGTGGGTTATCACAGAAGCATATATCACCATAACTATCACTAATAAATGGAACTGGTAGTACATATCAAAAGATCTGTGGTCCTTTCATTCCATATAACATCATAATTCTTATGATATAATAAAATTATTTTGAAATCTTATAGAGCTATGAACATTATAATAACTTGTAGGTTTTGTTTTATGCACATTTATGTTACACAAATTAGGATATTGGGTCTACCATAAAAATATAATATTTACCAAACTCACTAATCAGCTATTAGAATACTGCCTAAGATAATTGTAATAAGTATTTAAGTCATTGATTACATGATCACTAAGAGGATCAAAATTTTTTATAGTTGTTTATCTAATAATCTCATAAAATTTTTCTTTATACACATATTAGAGGCCCAGTGCATGAAATTCGTGCACGGGTACAATCTCTAGGCCTGGCCTGTGATTAGGACCATCTTCCCTGGCTGCCCACAGCCAGCCCCACCCCTGCCACCGCCCACCCCCGGTTCCCCATTCGCATCGGGCGATTGGAGCCTGCTGGCCAGGGGGAAGAACCAAGAGGTTGGTCGTTCTGCTTGCTCACCAGCCCGGCCCCCTGCTGCCACCCACCCCCGGCTCCCCATTTGCCATCAGGTGATCAGAGCATGACAGCCGGGGAAAGGGCTGAGAGGTCAGCCGTTCCCGCCCACTCACCGACCCTGCCCCTGCAACAGTTGCCCTCTGTGTGTGGGGCGACTGGCGGGCAGGGGCCTTGGCCTGGCGCCACCCACATCTCCTGCTACCCACTCCAGGTCCTTGTTTGCCATCTGGTGTTTGGAGCCTGCCAGCCTGGGAAAGAGACTGAGAGGCAGTCAGTGCACCTCATAGTGACTGGTTGAGCGGTCATTCTGGTCGTTTCGCCATTAGGGTCGATTTGCATATTACCCTTTTATTATATAGGATAGAGGCCAAGTAAATGGGTACGGGCTGGCCGACCTGCCATGATGGGGGCCCCGGATTGGGGTGGAGGTCCCCATTGGGGCGCAGGGCCGGCCGGGGTGAGGGGCTGCAGTTATTCTGGTCTTTGGTCTTTCTGCCGTTTTGGTCACTGGGCTTTTATTATATAGGATATGCCCTATTAATACATCATATATAATTAAGAGCTAATATGCAAATGGTTGTGACACCCTCACGCCCTCGCACCCCCGAGCTGGGGGACCTGAGGCCGCCCCCTCCCCCCCCCCGTGGGGCTTGATGAGGGTGGGGGCTGGCTGGGGCTGGGTCTTGTGCAATTTTGAGGCACACGTGGGTGGGTGGGAACTTGACTCTGGGTTCCGCGGTGCGCCCCAGACTCTGACAGGAGGGAGATTTTTATATATATTTTACTAATTTTCTTTCATCTCTGACACTTCTATTATAGAGAAAGGGCAAATAGCAATATTAAAATATTGCTCTAATTAATTCCCTTTTAATGTGCACGAATTTCGTGCACCTGGCCACTAGTATATTATAAGGGACATGCCTTGTTTCTTAAGTTCTGTTAAATATAAAGTACTATATTTCACAGCACTTTTAATTATTACGAAGAAATAATACTCTGTAATCATAAAATACATTATCCCCCTAGAAATATTTTTATAATTAATATGTACAAATTATGATACAAATATTTGTGGATAATGGAGTTCATTAATAATTGTATTTTAAAAACTAGATATCTAATGGTTCTATGGAAATTTTACTTTAGAATACTTTGCAACTAGATGCAAAGGATTTACTAGCTAATGCTTTTTTAAGCAAAGAATGATTACTTCCTTAGGTGATAATGAATATCAGTTTTATAAGGAAGCATTTTTAGGTGTCTGAAACTACATTTTACTGACTCAAACTTTCTTGTATTTCTCACTTAATTTCCCTTAGTGATTATATTTTTTTAAAAAAACTGGCATGGCTTACTTTAATATTTAATTATGGAAATAAACTTTACAATAACTTCAATAAAAAGGTAGATGTTAGAAAATATCAATTAAAATGCATTACTTGACTAAGATCTTAATTAACATTTTTTTTACAAGAAACATATGGGATTTGTAATTTATATACTCTCTTATTCTATAGATTACATTTTGATGTACTAATTTATTTATAGCATTTTACATATTATTATGATAATATATCAATTACTTGCTGTCATTAAATAGAGGCCTTCTGTCATTATTAAATAATAAAAATCTAAAGCATAAAATTTCCACTTGGAATTTCAATGGCGTTTTTATAAGATGTTAAAAATATTTGTTATTTATAAAAAACCCTAAAATTTGCTTTGCAATTTAATTTAATTATGTTGATTCCATAACATCTAAAAATGAGTTATTGCAGTATCCATGGAGGTTTTAAAACATTTAACATTGTTTAGCTTAATATGCTTTTAAAAATTTATTGATACTTATGTCAAAATCACTAATCTTTGCCCAGTTCTCTTTTCCACTTTACAAACTGCAAAATTTTACATGAAGTATAAAATAATTAGCATTTTACAGAGATAAACATTTTACATGACAATGAGAAATATAGCCTATCTTTAATTATCTGAGTTAATTTCATACATGCTATAAATGTCTCCATTTGTTGGCAAAGAATTTGAATTATTAGCCATAAATAATTAGTAGAAAAAGTACATGTGTTGATAGTTTCTTATTGACTATTGATAATACCATTATAATGATTCTGAACTTTCAACTTTAAACTATTCCCTGGTAAATGAATACCTCTCTTTGGGGGATGGTCAAATGAGAGTAGGTTTATTTCATGTCCCACTATGGGCATGATTCCTGGAACACAGTGTTCAATCTGTGAGTGTTTTCTACATGGATGTTGTAACAAGACAAATTTTTCTGCAAAGAGAAAATATAAACTTTAACCCAAATTCTCACTGTAAAGTTTCTCATTGCAGACAAAAGAAACAATCATAAGCCAGTCTTTCTCTAATAAGGAAACCTAGAACTTTGGCTATTTAAAGCCAAAAGTAGGATTCAATTTGGACACTACTAGTAAATAGGCATTTTGAGGGGATTAAAAGCTCAGCTATTTGTCTCACTAGCAATCATTCCAAGCCTATAAAGGCTCTCAGCATAATAAGGATGATAGCAGAACTAAACTTATATATGAAATAAGATATGTGCCAAATAACTTTTCTAAGGGATATATAATTTAAATATAATTTAAATCTTGAGGGATAGGAATTAACGGTTAAAGAGAAGTTGTCTCCAATATTACTGAAATAGACTTCTCTCTACATTTGCCTGCTGCCTAAACTTGAATACTACTACATTTAAATTAGGACACAGCATAAGCTGATTATGTTGGGATGTGAAGGATTTAGGATCCCCATTAGAAACTCAAAATCAACAACAACAAATACATTGTCCTTTGTCTCTGAGTAATGTCCGGAGGATACACTGGAATCAGCACACATCTCTTACTGGATTTTTCATAGAATAATAATTCAATATTGTTGTTTTTATCAAATTGGATCCTACTAAAGATAATATGAATGGAAAATATGAATCAAAGTAATTAGATTATTAAAATAAAATAAACAAAAAACTTCAAGAACAAATGAATTGCAATTCAGAGAAAAACTGTAAACCCTCCCTTGATTTGCACAATGCTTCCATTCATGAAAACAGACATAAATTCCTGATTTCTTTCTCAGTAGTCAATGGAACTTAACATTCTTGAGCAGATAACTCTGTGCCAAATACTTTTCTAAGCGATACATATAATACCTAATTTAAATCTTGTCATTAAGGAGTCTCATTGCCCTTAAACTGTTCACCTGACTTGATTTGAGTTTTGTTTTAGATACATTAAGGAGGGAAAGTACCAATTTGGAGGATGTAGCACTATTTGCCTTCAAAAATTCTCCCCTTGATTTATGACATAGATCATGCCCAGTCTTCCATCCTACCTGTAAATGATAGTAAAACTCAGAAAAGCATTCCATCCTCAGCTCTAGGTTCAAACAGACTGTTTCTGCTAAGAATTTCCAAGAAGTGCCACATCCTCACTCCCATCATGGCAGATATCATGATATTATCCCTTAAAATGATATTATTGCTTAACATAATACCATCCCTTAGCATGATTGTAATTTACTTCATATCTTTTCCCTAAAATTCTCATTGTTGCCAGTAAAGCAATGTACACAACTGCCTATGACAATTCTCAATCTAGCTACAGGTAGCTACAGAGGCAGTAGAATGGAAATCTTCCTGAGTATCAATCATAGCCAGTAAAATGGAAGGCAAAAACAAAGCCAGGAGATACATAACCATTTTTGAATAAATAGTTTATGATTTAGGCAAGCAAAAATGATGGTTTTTAATAACTCCAATATATGGGTTTGTCTCACAGTATTATCAATTTTATTCAAAAAACTTCTCATTAGTATATCTTCAAATCACAACAATGTCTTATGTTCTTCAATTAAAATTCATCTCTGAATCCTTGGCCACAAGCACAGTGCCAACCACATAGTAGGTAATCACAAATTATTTCCTAATGAATAAATGAACAAATACAGAAAAAATTGATTGGTTTGTTTAAACTAAATGTGAACTTTATTAAAATGCTGCTAAGAAACCATTTACCAGGATTTATATAAAGATATGAGATTACAACTATAAACATAACCCATATTCTTCCATAAATGTTTCTTGGAATTGTGTTCCCCTTTTTGGTGCTATCAATTACATCAGTTGACAACTGATCAGATAAATTTTAACTCTTTTATTCAACACACTACAGTTCACCAGTCATATCATCTGCTGACAATCTGGTTGTAAATAACACAGACCCAACTTCATGTTCACAGAGCTTGCAACGTACTGAATTATGATCTGTAACAGGGTGCCCAGATTCCCTGTCCACTCTCTCCACCTTGCTCTCTAGTCTGTGTGACTTTAAGACATGTCCGTGTGCTCTGGATGGATCAGTCAATTGGCTATCCCAGCAAGCAGATCTAGATACTGCACCAGAAGGTGACAGTCTGGCTTCTACTAAGCCCTGCATTACTGCATTGTCCTCTCCAACTTGAATGCTATTCCA